>NC_060138.1:1127373588-1127998588 GCF_021461385.2 Schistocerca piceifrons
GTTGTTTGCAAACTGGTCTGAAGAACATTCTGAACAGTTTGAGCAAATGATATGGCCACCCACATCACCTTACATAAATCTCATTAAACATTTATGAGACATAATAGAGAGGTCAGTTTTTGCACACGAGGCCTATACGAGTAATACCATCACAGCTATATGGACAACTACAGAAGCAGTATGGCTTAATATTTGTGCAGTGGAATTACGGCGACTTGTTGAGTCCATGCCACATCCAGTTGCTGCATTATACTGGACCGAAAGAGGTCCGACATGATATTAGGAGGAATCTCATGACTTTTGTCACTTCAATGTATATGCGAACAGATTTTCTGCACTTTTTCATACTTTCTCTTTTGTTTCTTTACAAGCTGTAACTGTAAACTGCTATTTACACCAATGAATCAAAACATTAGGACTATATCCGCTATAAGACTAAATGCCACTTGATGGCACTGTGGGCATTTGACACAGTAAGATAAGTGTATAAGTGGACAGGGATGAGAGGGGAATCATTCTAACAATTATCTTCCTCCCCATGATGATCTTTCCTTCTCATCCCGTGCTGCAAGTCTTCCCTGATGCATGGTTCTGGGTGACTTTACCAAAATATATCCCTTTTTGTAGACCTCTCCAGTCCATTTACATCACCCCTCTTCCTTCCCCTTCAAACCTTCTGCTTGAAGAAGGAGCCACTGGCTCCAAAAGCTTGCCTAATTATAACCTTCTTTCTTGTGTGTGTTCTGCTGCCGCTTGGTGTGTAGCTTTCTGTCTATCCAATTAAATGTGGGCCACAAAATGGGAAGAGACTTTGGCAAATGGCAGATTGTTATGACCTGGTACCTGGGAACGAGCATCTCAGAAACAGTGAAGCTGGTTGGCTGTTCACGCGCTACTGTTGTGCAAGTCTCACAGTAGGGCTTCTGTGAAGTGTGGAAAGGAGGAGATGAGATACTGGCAGAAGTAAAGCTGGGAGGACAGGTTGTGAGTCGTGCTTGGGTAGCTCAGATCATAGAGCACTTCCCCCTGAAAGGCGAAGATCACAAGTTTGAATCTTGGTCTGACACACAATTTTAATGTACCAGGAAGCTATGTGAGAAGGTTGTCTGCTGTGGAGCCCTTTTTCAACAATATGCACTGACTGGTGTGCTCTGAAACACTTGTACCTGTAGCAGCATCATATTCTATTTCATATATGCTACAGATCTGCACCTATCGAGCTTTGCACAGTGGGCAAGCCTCTGATCTCCAAGTACTGTGACGAAGCATGGGTGTCAAACAGCTTATGTCTACTCACATTTTACCTGTGCTCCAGTCACTTAGCACTTGTGGAAGAAAGGATATTGCAAATACATGGCTTAGCCACAGCCTGGGAGATGTTTCCAGAATGAAATTTTCATTCTGCAGTGGTGTGTATGCTGATGTGAAACTTCCTGGCAGATTAAAACTGTGCGAGACCGAGACTTGAATTGGGGACCTTTGCTATTTGTGGGTAGGTGTTCTACAACTAAGTTACTCAAGCATAAATCGCAGCCTGTCCTCATAGCTTTACTTTTGCTACTTCTTCATCTCCACCTTCCAAACATCACAGAAGCTCTCCTGCAAAACTTACCAGACTGATCCTCCTGGGAGAAAGGATATTGCGGAGATATGGCTTTGCCACAATCTTGGGGATGTTTACAGAATTAAATTTTCACTCTACAGTGGAGTGTAGCAATTTCCTTTCGTCCATAAATGCTAGTCCTTTCACAGGAGACCTTCTGTGAAGTTTTGGAGGTAGAAAATGAGGTGCATGTGGAAGCAAAGCTGCGCGGACAGGTCGTGAGGCAAGCTTGGGTAGCTCAGTCGGTAGAGCACTTGCCCAAGAAAGGCAAAGGCCCCAAGTTCGAGTCTTGATTGAGCACACTGTTTTAATCTGCCAGGAAGTTTCATATCAGTGTGCTCATCACTGCAGAATGAAAATTTCATTCTGGACCTCTTCATGTTCTTATGTTGACCCAGTGAAATCATCAGTCAGAATTGCAGTGGGCTTGGGATCATCAAGATTAGACCGTGGATCAATAGAAATGTGTCTCTTGGTCAGATGAATCATGTTTCTTGTTATGTCAGATCAGTGGTTGTGTCCAGATATTTCATCATCAAGACAAACAGCTGCTCGAAGCTTACACTACACCAAGGGTTCAGGCTGGTGCAGATAATATTATGTTACAGGTGGGCATTCGCCTGTGCTTCCACTGGACTTGTGGTAGTAATCAAAGGCACCATGTCAGCCGTGGGGCTACATGAAGATCACCTGCACCCCTTCATGCTTGATGTTATCCCCTACAGCAACGGCATCTTCCAGTGGGACAACTGTCCATATTGCAAGACTAAAATGATGCTACAGATGTTTGAAGGGCATGACAGTGAACTCACAGTGACATCTTGATCAACAAATTCACCTGATCTTAACCCAGTGGAATACATCTCAGATGCTAACATGCACCAGCTCTGCACTCACAAACTACCAGCTTATAATTTATGGGAATTGATTGACCAATTTGTAGACATCTGGTGCCACATACCCCAGGAAACCTAGCAAGGTCTTGTCAAATCCATGCTACAGCATAACAGCTGAAATTGAGTTCCAAAGGTGGGCCAACACACTACTTAGCAGGTGGTCATAACTCGTGTAATTTTCTCACTTTAATGCAGTTTTGCTGCAAACATTAAAACTGTGATTCTGTTTGTGTTTAACAGGCAGAAGCACTGAACCAGCTCCAGGCATCACCAGCAGCAGTAAGACCTCTTTACCGCAAGAATTCTCTTGGGGCTCCAGTAACATCAAAGCTTTTGGCCAGGAAAAACCCACCCAGTGCAACGGTTGCTGCTCTTCTGGTTGATGGATTATGCACAAGAAGGTACTCAATCCCAGAAGAAGATGAAGTTGATGATCTGTCTTCACGTACTATTGCAGTTCCACAGTCAAGAACAATACGGGATGAAAATAACTCAATTCTGAAGGAAGTGCTTGTGAAGAAAGCTTTGAAGGCTACAGAGAACAACATTTAATTGAACAGCTAGCACCTCAAGCTATTATGCAGCATTTTTACCAGAAATACTGCTTAGAAAATATGTATAAATTTATTGTATAAATTTATTAATTTGAGATTATTGTTAGTGGACAGTGATATACAAAATGGTCTTATCAAAAAGGTGCTTTTGTAGGAATTTTAACATCAACAGTCCACTATAAATAGCTACTCACAGAGTAGCATGAGAAAATATTTAAATGTGGAGACTTTGTTATAACACATTCCACACATGTAGGAGGCACTTATAGACAGCAAAGAAGAAGTGTTCCCATCTGAACTTTTTGGCAACCCAAAACGTTGATGAACGCTCTGCAAAGCTTGGAAATCTATAATCTCTCCCAGGTCAATGCTTTATAATACGCAGTGCAGACTGAACACTTTTTCAAAGCAGTCCCTGATAAGCACACAACCTCTCACTCTTATTGGTCTGATATAAGTGAGTTTAATGAACTTTGTACATTCCACTTATGCATAAAGGAAGCTAAATCAGTAGGAGAAGACTTCTTGGTCATTACTTATGTGGAAGATTTCATACCAAATTAGGTTACAAAACCGTATTCAAATTACAAAAACTGGCAAGAAATGCAAAAATGTTACACTCACTATAAGCTCCACTTAAAAATTGACAGCAGTTACATAAAGCTTACGGAGGATATAAGGGGCTGGGAAATGGGGTATGCAGTGGAAAATGACAGACGGCATTAAAATAATTGGTAAGGAAAGCGAGGATGCTATGTTCCAACTAAGTGAGCACTTGAAACTCAGGGATACTAACCAAAAGCTGACAGAGGACATAGGCAATAATGAGGTAGAATATTCAGTGTTAAGAGATAGAAAATGATTACACACAACACCCCCCCCCCCCCCCCCCCCCACACACACACACAAAAAGCAAGCAAACACAATCCACTGCCTCTGGCCACTGAGGCCGGACTGTGAGCAAGTGCGCGTGGTGGGAAAAGGTGTTTTGGGGATGGTGAAGTGCTGCTTGTGGGAGCATGCAGGGTCACAGTGGGGACAGGGTAGGGAAGCTAGGTGCAATCAGGATGCAGTCGAGGGAAAAGGTCAGTGGAAAAGATTTGACCAAGCCACCCACCTGATTTCCTTTTGACCAACACATCTAGGAAAAGTAACTCCTGTCCTTCTCCACTTCCACTGTAAATCTTACGTTAGAATGTAGACCATTCAAATGATCAACAAACTGCTGTAGCGCCTTGCTGTCCATTGACTTATCCAAAGAGGCAGAGTGGGTGGAATGAGGCACTGTTCAATGCTCATTTTTCAAAATCCTCTACAAGAAAGTTAGCTATGGCTGGTGACTGTGGCGAACACATGGCTGTTCTGTCAGTCATTTCATAATAATTTCCACCATACAAAAGTAAGTGGTTATCAAAGTGTGCTGAAATAATTCCAGAATTTTGGGGGAGAAATGACTGACCAGCAGTTTTAATGTGTCTTCCACTGGTACCTCAGTATAAAGGGAGACCATGTCAAAGCTGACCATGACTTCACTCGGGCACATCCTCATCTGCTTTATAATATCAAAATATCAACAAACATTTTGAGTTCTTAATATGATGTCTTTCAGTGACTGACTATAGTTGCCAATAATGTAGTTAAGAACCCTTTTTTTTCTATTGGAAATTATTATGGAATGACTGATCAAACAGCCATCAGTTCACTACTGTCACACACCATAGCTGAGTTTTTCATGGAGGATTTTGAAGAACGAGCACTAAACAGTGCTTCCTTCTGTTCATCCTGCTTCTCCAGGTATGTGTTGATGATACATTTTTAATCTGGCCACATGGCAGTGAGGTGTTTGTTATCTGAATGCTATACTCCCTCACATTTTTATAGTGGGGGTGTAGAAAGATCGGGAGTTCCTTTCGTAGATGTGTTGCTCAAACGGGAAATGAGATGGATGACTTGGCCAATGCATACAGATCTGTATCTCAATGGGCATAGCTTTCACAATTGAGCTCAAAGACAGTGATGCCGAACACCTCAGTACACAGTGCGAGGGTTATTTGAGAGAACCGTGAACAATCTGTTCAGAAGGAACAGGTGTTCTGTCCGTGATATTAGATCAATGTTGTTGAGGAAACGAAGACACTACACCATTTAAAGAAGCCAAGATGAAAAACAGATGTTGTGGCTCCCATTCTGTGGTGCAACAACTAGTAAGATAAGCAGAATCTGAAACAGGCAGAGAATCAGACCAGTCTTCTGGCCACCCTGAAAAAAAGAAATGTTGCAACCTGTCAGAGATAATCTTGGCCTGAGAGGGCCAGGAATTTACAGTATTTCTTGCGAGTGTGGCAAAAGTTATATGGGCCAGTCTGTATGGACTTTTGCTGATCATGTGTCGAGAATCAGTGTCACCTTAATTACAGGTATTTGGTAAAATCAGTGGCAGCTGAGCACAGCATGTTAAACAAACAACAGATTTTGTTTGAACAAATGAGAATTGTTGCTCATGCATCAAACTACTGGGGCTCTGTGACCACGACAGCAGTTGAAATTAGACTATGTGAAAACAACTTCAACAGAGATACCATTTATGCGCTTAGCAATGCTTGGAAGCATCGGCTTTATAAAAAAAGAGAACACAGAAGAAGAACTATTATAGTTTACCACCTGATGTGAGGAATGCCATGGCAAGCAATGCTGGACAGTGTGTGCAAACAAAACCTTTGGATATAGAGGGTGCCACCTCAGTATGCACCATTTCTGTGTTGTCACAATGACTTAATGCAGCCAATCTGGGTATAGAAGTGAGAGCCTTGCAAGTTTCACAAAAGTCAGATTTAGCTCCTGGCAGTATTGATAGAGGCAATCATCAAAAGCTTGGGATTTTAACTGGATTTGACATGACAAGTAAATCAAGAAGTTTTTGGTACAGTTATTTGTCACTATTATTATTATATTTACTTTCATTATGATGTAAATAAGAGTTATTTTGTATAATCTTATTGTAGATAAGTTTTTAAATATAGCATTTTTAACTATGGTCCTTTAATGTAATTTTTTCGACTGTTGCTTACAGTACAGTGTTAATGAACTTCATCTTTTTATGCAAAACTGCCTTTTCAACATGGTTAGAATCAATGCTTGCCTGTTTTAAACATGAAATAAAATTTATAATGAACTGACAATGAATAACCTTAAAAAGTGCAAGTTGTCTTTCACATGACTGATGTTTTCCAAATTCTTACTCATTAGCATGGAGGAGCTCCTTCTATCTGAAATACTTCATTATCTTTGAGCTCAGAGCATGTCAAGATTCTACAACAGATAAATGACAAAGATTTTGCTCAGTAGTATTGTGGATCAGTATTGCTATCTTTTTTGTGAATGGGTGTGACCTGAGCTTTCTTCCAACTACTGGACACAGTTTTTTGTTTAAGTGATATATGGTGCTTATGTAGAGAACCTGATGGGGTTCCTCTGAACTCTGGGAGCCTTGTTCATTCTCAGTGATTTTAGCTGTTATACAATGCTACTAACACTGTTACATGTAATCACTCATAACTGTGGCAGTACCTGTGGTTCCTACATCAAGCTGCAGACAGGCACAATTAAAAGACACTTACATAAAGCTTCTGACCATGCACCCCCCTCCCCCATCCCCCCCCCCCCCCCCCCCCACACACACACACACACATACAGCAAGCTCACCTCATGCACAAATGACTGCCAACTCCGGCAGTTCGAGCTGGAATGCTGGAGTTGGTGGTCATGTGTGCATGAGGTGTGCATGTTTGTGTATGTGAATGGTGGGTGTGTGTGTCTCTCTCTTTCACTGATGAAGGCTGTGGCCAAAAGCTTTATGTAAGTGTCTTTTAATTGTGCCTGTCTGCAGCTTGACGTATCTTCTTTACGGTAAGTAGCAATCTGCCTTTTCCTACATTGTTGATATTCCTACTTGGAGTTTCTATTGTTTGAATGTGGAATTCAGAATTTCTATGTTTGCCTCCTACAACTGTTTTCAGCAGTTTCTGTTTCTTAAATAGTGGCAAACTTCAGCTCCCACGTGCGCTTGGTACATTTTGCCATGTCAGATCTACCACTCACCTTTTTATTATTTTTAGTTATTTATGAATTGTTCTGGTGGTCCAGCTACTCTTTCCCACCACTGTGTATGAACTCTCTCTTTTTCTGGACTTCGATCCTTTCAAGATGATGCTGAAATATGAGATTATGAAGACTACTTAGAGTTACAAAATAAATTTTGAACTCTTAAGTTTCACTTCTCTATATCTTAAATTCTTCCTGTCTCGTGGTGACAGATCCCCTTAATTACAACTCAAAATAGTCTAAACCTTCAACACAGTATTATACTTGTGACCTGTAGGCCGTACATCAAAGTTCAATCTTTTTACATCAAAAAGTGGTTCATTTGTTTCAGATCCCCATTGACATTGTTCGTGGCCCTTTTGCTCCAAGTCATCCATGACACTGCCAACTCGGAGTGCCGAAGCATATATGTATCTTCGTGCAGTAAGTCAGAGGCGCTCATCCACTGACAACTCGCTGCTGTTCTCACTGTTACTGCTCATGCACCCTCTGTACAAACACGGACCAGGCTGCACAGTATCTGCTTTTCTTTTTTTCTGCAATACTTTACATATATCAGCCACCAACATCATCTTTAGCTGGTACCAACATTAACAGTGGAGCAGAGTATTTGATAAAACACCCTGTTACACTACATTGTACATACAGGGTGAATCAGGAGGAAAGGTACATGCTTTGAGGGGTGATAGTATTAGTGCTTTTGAACAAAAAACTTCATATGGACGTCTGCCCTATTCCGAATGGTTTCCAAGATGAACATATTTAATATCACTTTTGTATGTCTCTCTTGAATAACTTGAAAACTGCACCCTCCAGCAAAAATGTGTCGCAGTACAAAATTAAACTGTATTAAATTTCCTGCAAGAAAGGTCCTATTAATTTTTTTCTCTAGAACTAATAGTTTGTGCGAAGAGAGCATGAGAATGTTGAAAAACTCACTTGATATGCATGCTTACGTAGTTTTTGCAGGTCAGTTTGAGATTTACAATGTACCACAGTAGTGTAGAGCAAGTTGAGATGAACAGTTTGATACGGGACACTTGTGGTCTATCAAGTCGGGAAACTACCTCGAACTCTACAAAAACTGCATAAGCTACAGCACATGCAAGCCGAGCAAGTTTTTCAACATTCTCATGCTCTCTTCACATAAACCATTAGTTCTAGAGAAAAAAATGAATTGGACCTTTCTTGTAGGAAATTTAATATAGTTTAATTTTGTACTGCGACACATTTTTGCTGGAGGGTGCAGTTTTCAAGTTATTCAAGAGAATACCACCCAAGTAGGAAAATCAATAACTGATGTCAAATTGAAAGAACCAAATAATACTTCAAGGTCAAGCTTTCTATCAGACTCTTTCAGAAACTCTGTGTTGAAATCCCCACAAACAATAATTTACTTTCCTTTGTCTGACGGGTAGCACAACAAAGAATCCAAGTTTTTCAAAAATAGTTGAAAATTTCCCAATGGGAACCTACACACGGCTACAATTATAAAAGTGCCATTATTTAGTTTAAGCTCACATGCACATGCTTCTATATGTTGTTCTCCGCAAAATTTTTTATTTTCCAAATTTTTCATACTATGACTGATTTTAACATATATGGCGACTCCTCCTCTCTCCATAGTATCTCTACTTACACATGCTGAAAGCTTATATCCACCTACATTTACCATTTCTGTACGTGTGACTATATGATGTTCAGACAGGCATAGTACATCTATTCCATCCTCAGTTTTTAGATCTTCTAAACAAACAAGAAGCTCATCTACTTTGTTTTTTAATCCCCTGATATTCTGATGCTATATATTAACATTATTTTTCACTGTGCTTTTATGTGAATCTTGTGACATACTAACATTATTTTCACTGTACTGTTATGAGAATCTTGTGATATTTTCAGATGTCTAGTACCTGCCTGTCTGAACTTTTCATTAACCTTAATTTCAATCAATGTAGGATGATTGGACACTGATCTTAGCCTAAAAAAGTACTCCCATGAGCCCCCCCCCCCCCCCCCCCCACACACACAATTAAAGATTTTGTTATCATCCCAGCCAGTTTACGTTTCCCTTTCCTATTGAGACACAGGCCATGTCTTGTGAAGTCCCACTTACCAATCTACTAACACCATCATCAGGAACCAAACCTATGCCTGACAAAGTAGCCGCCCGAAGCAGCTGATCTAGCTCCATATTGACCCTCCTGACAGAGCTGTTCAATTGGGTCCAGTCATATGTTATGTGATTTATTCATCTCATTATGTACAATTTTCAAATCATTTGATTGAATGACAGGAAAGCAGGAACCAAGCCAACATTTGTACGGTTTGTCACAGATGCTATTTTTACCAGGTCACACTCAAAATTGTAGCCCTGATCCGTATCAATACTGTTTCCCACTCCACCCATGATATGTTTGGTGGAAATACACATCTTAGTCTAGTCAATCACAAAAACAGGGGGAAGTGGACAGGAATGGAAACCATTTCCTAAGTGAAGGCAAATATAATGTGCTCCCATGTAAGAAAAAAAAATCTGGCTCTTGTACCTGAGCATGTTTTTATCCCAGGAGAGAGAGAGAGAGCATTAATGAAGTCTTTAACAGATGAGGAATAGAAGTAATATAATTCTCTCTTAAAAGAGAGTGCTGGTGAATAAATGACTTGAAAATTCAATAAAAAGGCTACAGTTATTAATATATTATACCTCTTAATGTCAAGAGATGACTATTTCAGCAGTTGATCATTAGGATTTTATCATTTTATCTGTAGGAGCCATTAATTTCTGTGAATTTTAATTAATACTTCAGGGTCTCTTACAACTACAAATATTCTGAATTGGATGGAGAGTTGTCTAAGCTAAAAAATACTTGTGGACACCACACACGGGTAACAACAGCCTCTGATGTGCAGTGCACCCTAACCCATTTACGGGGACACTACAATTCACAACCCACTGGCTGAAATCCAGGAAGTCACAGCCTGACTGGCCACTGAGCTTTCCAAGTCTCTGGTCCAAATCCTCAGGCCTTCTACTCAGTTCTGAACTAGACAGCCCCAGACATTTACAGAGAAAATGCCAGACTGTGAGCATCACTGAAACTCCATGAGCAATGTCATTCTCAACCTTCCCTCTGCTCACTGGAATGATCCAAGCACGGCCTTAGATACCAGACACTGTTCAGTCCAGCGGACACCACAGTCTGGTGTTGGTTGCACATTGCTCCCTCAATGGCTGCCAGAACGGCCTCTTCAACAGGCTGAATGAGGCCTCCAAGCATACACTAGGTGAGCCTTCCTGTCGCTTGCTGCCATTTCCACTTAGGGGTACCATTATTAGCCATATGTATTAACAACTGATGATACACAGAACCCTATCCTGTGTGAGGTGGTATCACTGTTTTAGTCTGAGGTGGAAGAAAACACCTCAAATTGTCTATTCATATTTTTCTTCTCATTCTTTCCATTCACCTGGTTTCTTGCCCCATGAATTGGATTTCACTATCAAAGTGTTAGAATGGCAGTAAGCCAATCATTATGCCTGCATTTGACATCTGAGACTTCAGTTTTAACTTTCTTGTAGCTGTTGTATAAATAAAGTGGTTAACTTTCAGGAATATCACCCCTCCCCCCCCCCCCCCCCCAACACACACACACACACACACACACACACACACACACACACAGAGAGAGAGAGAGAGAGAGAGAGAGAGAGAGAGAGAGAGAGAGAGAGAGAGAAAGTTGTGCATTATAGAAGCATTTTATTCAAAAAATACATATGAATTGTTTCACAGAAACTGTTACACTGACTTTTAATGGAGCAATGATCACACTTGTTGATTTTCAATAGACAATTTCATCTTTATTGGGTGGCACAGTAGTAGTACAACAAACATAAAAAAACTTCAAATTGAGGCAGTCTCCACAGTCACAAATTGACTTGATGATTCCTTGATGCCTCGTGATGTGTCCTATCAGTCAGTACCATCCTTTAGTCAAGTTGTACCATTAATTTATCTTCTTACCAACTTCATTAGTACCACCTATTTTTTTATCTGGTATACCCATATAACCTTCAGCATTCTTCACTAACACTATATTTCAGAAGCTGTTTTATTACACAAATGAATCTTCAGGTTGTGTAAACATATACTTTATCTCCCTATATGAACAATAACATAACATGATTGAATAGACAGTTTGTTGTGATGACTGATGCGTCGTGTAGCTCGAGGTCTAGGTTAGGTTGGAAGGTAACAGTTTGGTTGTGTGTGGACAAGCTGAATGTGGCAGCAGAGAGTTAAGAGTAAATTTAATTGTCCCATGTCAGTGCAGATAGTATTGTATTGGTGGGTATGGTGGAAGTGATGGGTGTTTCGTTGTGTGTGAGCACTACCTGGCAGAACTTCTAAGCTACAGTTAGCAAGTCTGCAAAAGATCATATGGGCAGCTCATCCCAGTATGACTAATAATACAGTTGACCGGAGTACCAAATAAGAAAATCACTGCATTAACAGCTAATATTACTGCTGATAGTGGATGAAACATACTGCTTAATAGATGACTGCAGACTGAGGTGGTCATTCCTTCGGAACAAAAAGGTAGACACACCGGGCTGAGAACAAGACTGTGAATCTGTGAGTGTGCCAAGTTATTTTGAGCTACATGTAACATATTGATTTGTTGAGCAGCATGATTTCTATGTTCGTGCCATATTTGGTGCAGTTTTTGTTACAAAAACGAACTGCAAGGTAAATTCAGAAAACATATACAGGATAATAAACAAGCACTTCATAGGTGCATAACATATGTTGTATGTAAACTACAAAAAATGCAATGGGGGAAGGGAACACTGTTTTTTAACCACATACATATTTCATGATAAATAGTTGAAAACATCTAACTGGGATTATTACAGGACTTCAGTATATCACTGTTTGTTTACATTCTATGTAATGAGTGAAATTTAAGTATCACATTATTTGGTCATCTTTTCATATTTACTATTATTGCTACAAATGCATAGATAAATTCATGAAAAAGGAAACAATTATATTTCTTTCATGGGACAATATTACAAACATTTAATTATATCATTAAGAAGTCGCAATAAAGTTGGATGAAAACAAAGAAGTCATTGTATGAAAGTCTGCCTGAACAAGAAAGCAACAGAAAATTTTTCTATGGCTGGTTCTGAGTAAATCAATTTGTTGGGAGCAATGCAGTCAAGGAGCTAGCACCTGCTGTGTGTACGCAATCTCCTTATAACAGAAAACTATAAAAAGTGAGGACAGTGATGTACTGCTGCCTAAGAATTCACCTTTACCCTCTTTGGTGATGACTCATCATCATTCTTATATATAAATTTTTGTCAGGTCATTAAAAAATAAAATTGGTAATCTTAGTATTCTGTTAGGTGTAAACAAGAGGACTACAGTACGAGTTAATAAACACTGGCTCAGTGAAGATGAGCTACAACTGTGTGTATCACCTGGATTTCAGCTATAGTATTTTGCATACCATAGCAAAATTGGGAGATGGGGCCTCTGATATATATCAGTCCTGGCATGATGTGACAGATCAAGTTGGCATTCTCCATTTGCCCTAATTACACCCCAACTACTACCAATAATTTTTTTCTCTCTTTCTCCATCTCTGGGTGTCCTTGGTTTTGATTTCCAGTAAAATTCATATGTGATGTAGGCAAAAATCTGCCCATTTGTTATTTAGGTCAGATTTCATTGATGCAATTGTAGTCTCCATATTTGACAGCAGAAACACAGTTAGTTTTGTTTAAAACCATGTTAATCAAAAGTTATGTCTGATTAAAAATTTACTATAGTAAATAATAGCACTGAAAGTATTTTGAGCTAATAGATAGATTTGGTAAGCATGAGACCACTCATTGTAAAGACCAGCATTCCAACAATTCATTAACATAGTTAAAATTTTGTGGAAATAATTAACTTACAAGATAATTATAATTAAAGTTCAGAAGAAGCCACATTTTTACATTGCAAATTTTGACTCTGTGCTTATTAGATTTCAACTTTGACTGGTATACTTCTGTCATGCCAATTTTTATGCACAAGATGGTGTACTTCATTAATTGATTGAACCATTAGTTCTGAATTTTGAGTAATCTACTGATATGTTCAATATTGTGCTTGTATCTGTAAACAGGCTAGTACCAATGCAGATGCATAACATGAGTCCATACACTTTTCCAAAGTCCTAGATCACTACACTTTTTACAGGCCAAATTATTATCAATAATTATAGTCTATCCTCAGTAGCAATTTTTTTACTATGAAGTTAATAAATTGGTCATCATCCAACAGTAGGATCTTGAAGACAATATGTGAAAAAGTGAAACAAAAATTGTGGTGGCATGTACATTTTTGAGCAAATGCCATCCTGTACTAATTAAGATTTTCAGTTTTATGGCTTCAGACTGATGTGCTTCTGAACAGGCATCATAGAAGAGACTACATATATCAGGTTAGTACTCGTGCAATACAGTGTTCTTAGTGTGGGTGATAGAAGCATAGAAAATGCAATGGAAGCAGCTGCACTGTTACAGCCCACATTAAAAATCGTAACTATATTTTTGTACTGTATACCTGACACCAATATTGAATTGTCCTTGCAGAAAATTGACTTATTTTTTGCAAAATGGTCTAAGGACAGGATATATATTCTAGGAGATGCAAGTACTGAATAAGATGAAGGCAACCACACAATTTAGTTTTCCTAAAATGCTAAGACTGGATGGCTTATATTGCGTTAATGATAGTTCATAACAATTTTCCTGTCAACATCAATATTCATTAATGATATGTCAAGGGAATGGCAGAGTTTCGACTACCTCTCATCATGTCCAGAAATGAAAAATATCCCCCCCCCCCCTCCACACACACACCCTCACAACAGCTATTCTGCTGCCTACCCAATTTAGGCAATATCATTTTTTGCCCCTATTTTGTAATTTATTTACACGAAACATGTAATTACATGCATAGCAATTGGTAGTACAATACAACAGTATACAATCTAATTTTACTTTATAATAGGAACTTAAGAATGCAGTCCAAATCATGTGACATAATAATACTTTAGATTTTAGTTTCTACAGTAGACTATAGAAGCACTCATCAATGAGCCACGATTTTAGATGTTTTTTGAATGTCTCTCCAGTTATTGCCTTCAGTTCATTTGGCAGTGCATTGAAGTATTTTGCTCCATTAATATATGGACTGTTTGCAGTTTTTTTAAGTCTATCATATGGTAATTTTGTACTTGTCTAGTACTGTGATCATGAATTTCTGCATTATGACAGGTATATTTCTTTATCTTCTACAGTTAATACTATTGTTTCAAACATATACATTGAATAGATAGTCAAAATTTTAAATTCTGTAGACAATCCCTTAGATGATGTTCTAGCATCTTTTTTGCCTAATATTCTCAAGGCTCTTTTCTGAAGTTTAAATACTCAGTCTACATGAATTTTGGAAGCCCCACCCCACAATGCAAGACCATATGCTAGAAATGGATGTATTAAACCAAAATACATCATCCTCATTGTTTGGGTATTGACATATTGAGCTATTCTTCTTAAAACATATGTTGTTGTTGTTGTTGTTGTGGTCTTCAGTCCTGAGACTGGTTTGATGCAGCTCTCCATGCTACTCTATCCTGTGCAAGCTTCTTCATCTCCCAGTACCTACTGCAGCCTACATCCTTCTGAATCTGCTTAGTGTATTCATCTCTTGGTCTCCCTCTACGATTTTTACCCTTCACGCTGCCCTCCAATACTAAATTGGTGATCCCTCAATGTCTCAGAACATGTCCTACCAACCGATCCCTTCTTCTAGTCAAGTTGTGCCACAAGCTCCTCTTCTCCCCAATTCTATTCAATACCTCCTCATTAGTTATGTGGTCTACCCATCTAATCTTCAGCATTCTTCTGTAGCACCACATTTCAAAAGCTTCTATTCTCTTCTTGTCTAAACTATTTATCGTCCATGTTTCACTTCCATACATGGCTACACTCCTCCATACAAATACTTTCAGAAACGACTTCCTGACACCTAAATCTACACTTGATGTGAACAAATTTTTCTTCTTCAGAAACGCTTTCCTTCCCATTGCCAGTCTACATTTTATATCCTCTCTACTTCGACCATCATCAGTTATTTAGCTTCCCAAATAGCAAAACTCCATTACTACTTTGAGTGTCTCATTTCCTAATCCGATTCCCTCAGCATCAACCGACTAAATTCCTCTACATTCCATTATCCTAGTTTTGCTTTTGTTAATCTTCATCTTATATCTTCATTTCAAGATACTGTCCATTCCGTTCAACTGCTCTTCCAAGTTCTTTGCTGTCTCTGACAGAATTACAATGTCATCGGCGAACCTCAAAGTTTTTATTTCTTCTCCATGGATTTTAGTTCCTACTCCGAACTTTTCTTTTGTTTCCATTATTGCTTGCTCAATATACAGATTGAATAACATCGGGGATAGGCAACAACCCTGTCTCACTCCCTTCCCAACCACTGCTTCCCTTTCATACCCCTCGACTCTTATAACTGCCATCTGGTTTCTGTACAAATTGTAAATAGCCTTTCGCTCCCTGTATTTTACCCCTGCCACCTTCAGAATTTGAAAGAGAGTATTCCAATCAACATTGTCAAAAGCTTTCTCTAAGTCTACAAATGCTAGAAACGTAGGTTTGCCTTTCCTTAATCTTTCTTCTAAGATAAGTCGTAGGGTCAGTATTGCCTCACGTGTTCCTACATTTCTACGGAATCCAAACTGATCTTCCCCAAGGTCGGCTTCTACTAGTTTCTCCATTCGTCTGTAAGGAATTCGTGTTAGTATTTTGCAGCTGTGACTTATTAAACTGATAGTTCGGTAATTTTCACATCTGTCAACACCTGCTTTCTTTGGGATTCGAATTATTATATTCTTCCTGAAGTCTGAGGGTATTTCGCCTGTCTCATACATCTTGCTCAACAGATGGTAGAGTTTAGTCAGGACTGGCTCTCCCAAGGCTGTCAATAGTTCTAATGGAATGTTGTCTACTCAGGGGGCCTTGTTTCGACTCAGGTCTTTCAGTGGTCTGTCAAACTCTTCACGCAGTATCATATCTCCCATTTTATCTTCATCTACATCCTCTTCCATTTTCATAATATTGTCGTCAACTACATCGTCCTTGTATAGACCCTCTATATACTCCTTCCACCTTTCTGCTTTCCCTTCTTTGCTTAGAACTGGGTTTCCATCAAAGCTCTTGATATTCATTCAAGTGGTTCTCTTTTCTCCAAAGGTCTCTTTAATTTTCCTATATGCAGTATCTATCTTACCCCTAGTGAGATAAGCCTCTACATTAAACGAAACAACAAGTTTACTGTTACCAGTCACCGCTTTATTTTTTCCACGACGCGTTTCGAAGGTTTAAACCTCCATCATCGGGTGGATTTACATTAGTTAGTATTACATATGTGTGTATGTCGTGTTACGACATTTGGAGGAACTTGTGGCACTGCCTCCAGTGGTCACAGGTTCCTTTTTCTTATCGTAACACTTCACATGTATACTGCCACATTTGTAAACAAATATGGCTGGGTGCAAGGTTCGTACCATTATATAATCTTATCTGATACCTTTTAGAATCTCCAGGGTTCGTCCATGTATACAACCTTCTTCCATGATTCTTAAACCAAGAGTTAGCTACGATTAAGTTAGGCTCTGTGCAAAATTCTACCAGACGGCTTCCTCTTTCATTTCTTAGCCCCAATCCATATTCACCTACTATGTTTCCTTCTCTCCCTTTTCCTACGCTTGGATTCCAGTCACCCATGACTATTAAATTTTCGTCTCCCTTCACTATTTGAATAATTTCTTTTATCTCGTCATACATTTCATCAATTTCTTCATCATCTGCAGAGCTAGTTGGCATATAAACTTGTACTACTGTAGTAGGCGTGGACTTCGTGTCTATCTTAGCCACAATAATGCGTTCACTATGCTGTTTGTAGTACCTTACCCGTACTCCTATTTTTTTATTCATTATTAAACCTACTCCTGCATTACCCCTATTTGATTTTGTATTTATAACCCTGTATTCACACTTCGATCCGTAGAACCTTGCACCCAGCTGATTCCAGACGCCATATTTGTTTACAAATGTGGCAGTATACATGTGAAGTGTTACGATAAGAAAAAGGAACCTGTGACCACTGGAGGCAGTGCCACAAGTTCCTCCAAATGTCGTAACACGACATACACACATATGTAATACTAACTAATGTAAATCCACCCGATGATGGAGGTTTAAACTTTCGAAACGCGTCGTGGAAAAAATAAAGCGGTGACTGGTAACAGTAAACTTGTTGTTTCATTTAATGTCAGTAACAGTCACGGTAAAGCCTAACCTAAAAATGTTCGCATTTAAAGCCTCTACATCCTTACATTTGTCCTCTAGCCATGCCTGCTTAGCCATTTTGCACTTCCTGTTGATCTCATTTTTGAGACGTTTGTATTCCTTTTTGCCTGCTTCATTTACTGCATTTTTATATTTTCTCCTTTCATCAATTAAATTCAATATTTCTTCTGTTACCCAAGGGTTTCTACTAGCCCTCGTCTTTTTACCTATTTGGTCGTCTGCTGCCTTCACTATTTCATCCCTCAAAGTTACCCATTTTTCTTCTACCATATTTCTTTCCCCCATTCCTGTCAGTTGTTCCCTTATGCTCTCCCTGAAACTATGTACAACCTCTGGTTCTTTCAGTTTATCCAGGTCCCATCTCCTTAAATTCCCACCGTTTTGCGGTTTCTTCTGTTTTAATCTACAGTTCATAACCAATAGATTGTGGTCAGAGTCCACATCTGCCCCTGGAAATGTATTACAATTTAAAACCTGGTTCCTACATCTCCGTCTTACCATTATATAATCTTATCTGATACCTTTTAGTATCTCCAGGGTTCGTCCATGTATACAACCTTCTTTCATGATTCTTAAACCAAGAGTTAGCTACGATTAAGTTAGGCTTTGTGCAAAATTCTACCAGACGGCTTCCTCTTTCATTTCTTAGCCCCAATCCATATTCACCTACTATGTTTCCTTCTCTCGCTTTTCCTACGCTTGGATTCCAGTCACCCATGACTATTAAATTTTCGTCTCCCTTCACTATTTGAATAATTTCTTTTATCTCGTCATACATTTCATCAATTTCTTCATCATCTGCAGAGCTAGTTGGCATATAAACTTGTACTACTGTAGTAGGCGTGGACTTCGTGTCTATCTTAGCCACAATAATGCGTTCACTATGCTGTTTGTAGTACCTTACCCGTACTCCTATTTTTTTATTCATTATTAAACCTACTCCTGCATTACCCCTATTTGATTTTGTATTTATAACCCTGTATTCACCTGACCAAAAGTCTTGTCCCTCCTGCCACCGAACTTCACTAATTCCCACTATATCTAACTTTAACCTATCCATTTCCCATTTTAAATTTTCTAACCTACCTGCCCGATTAAGGGATCTGACATTCCACGCTTCGATCCGTAGAACGCCAGTTTTCTTTCTCCTGATAACAATGTCCTCCTGAGTAGTCCCCGCCCGGAGATCCGAATGGGGGACTATTTTACCTCCGGAATATTTTACCCTGGAGGACGCCATCATCATTTAATCATACAGTAAAGCTGCATGCCCTCGGGAAAAATTACGGCTGTAGTTTCCCCTTGCTTTCAGCCGTTCGCAGTAACAGAACAGCAAGGCTATTTTGGTTAGTGTTACAAGGCCAGATCAGTGAATCATTCAGACTGTTGCCCCTGCAACTACTGAAAAGGCTGCTGCCCCTCTTCAGGAACCACACGTTTGTCTGGTCTCTCAACAGATACCCTTCTGTTGTGGTTGCACCTACGGTCCGGCTATCTGTATTGTTGAGGCACGCAAGCCTCCCCACCAACGCCAAGGTCCGTGGTTCATGGGGGAGGGGGGGGGGGTTGTGGGGGGGGGGGGCTTAAAACATATAGGCTAGCTAGATGATAGCCTTGCACATACATTGTCAATTTTTTGTGTCCACAGTAGTTTGCTATCTATGCATATACCTAGGAATTTATACTCACTTTAGATTTTCCTTAAACTATTACTATCTTGAGAATCAGTACAAGTTTGCAAATCACCAACATTGAAGGGGATTATATTTTTTTCTGTAAGTTGACTTTTAGATTGTCATTTTCAAACTTTTCCTTTGCAATATCTATAAATTTTTTTACCTCTATGCCGAGATTAAGAATACCATTTCCCCAACAAAGGCCTGAACTGTCATCTGCATACATTGTAATGAAGGATCATTTTTTACTATCTTTGGTAAGTCATTGACATCACATATAAAAGGAAAGGACTAATTATCAATCCCTGAGGCACACCAAATTTAATATTCCTGACCCTTGATGCATAACTTTTTGTTTCTCCTTTATTGTGAGAGATTGAGGTACACTGTCTTCTGTTTTTTAAATATGGTGTGATGAGGTGCAATAATTTTCCACTTATGCCATCTCTGCCCAGTTTTGACAGAAGTACCTCATGATCAACCCCATCAAAAGCCTTTGATAGGTCTAGGAAAACTACAGCTACTTACATGCCTTCATCAATTTTGTCAAGAGCTTTCAGCATAAATTGAAGTGTTGACCTCATGGTGCTACGACCACTTCTGAAACCATGCTGAAAATCTCCCAGGATTTTGTGTTTATTATAATGCTCTAACATATATTTCAGAATTATTTTTTCAATTAAGTTGCTAAAAACGGAGGTTAAAGCAAGTGGTCTGTAATTTTCTACTAGTTGTTTATCACCTTTTTTGTAGAGAGGTTTAACAATGGCTAATCTTAGTATGTCAGGGAACACTCCTTCTTTTAAGACACTATTTATTAGATGCACCAAATGATATTCTAGATTGTTTTCACACTAAGTAAAAATGGAGAAATTTCATCCCAGCCAAGCGATTTTTTGTTTTTACATTCTCTGATAAGCTGCAAAATATCCTTGATTTCAAGCTCATGGAGTTGATTAGTTTCAGAAAAGTCCTCAGCAAGACTTCCAACAATACTTTATCTGTGGTACTCTATATCATCTATGAAATAGTCATTAAAAATGTTACTGATCTCTTGAGGATTGGTGACATCAATATTGTTATTAGATATCTGTATGTTGATATTACCTTTTAGTTTTGTTTTATTGTCTCTTATTTCATTTACTATTGACCAGCAGGTCTTGGAGATACAATTTGAATTTTGTATTTTCGAGTTAATCTTTTCAGCCTTCAATTTTTTGACTTGCTTGCAAAACAGGTACTTGTATTGTTTGTGCTCATTGTTTTTGGGCTCTCTTTGTATCATAGGCATTTTTTTCTTTCAGTTCTTTGGTAGAATTATCAAATTCCACAGGTCTTGACTGTCTTGCCTTATTCTTATTAATATTTATCTTTCTGATGGGAATAGTATTATTTAGATGATAAGATAATGTATCTAGAAAGGCATCCCTGCTCCAAACCAATTGCCCCATGGGGCTTATCCTGCAATAGATGTAAAACCTAACCCATACTACAACGTGCTTTGGTCCTTTCCCACGGATCTCCCAGTCCATCAAAGGCAGGGAAAAATGAGAAAGCAGTCATGTGTTCTACCAAGTTACCTGCAATCAGTTTGTGGCATTCTACATGGTCGTTACCTCCAACAAGTTGTGTGTCCGCATGAATGACCATGGCCAAACTAGCCAAGAGACAGCTGGAGCATCCAGTTGTTGAGTATGCCATCCAACGTGATATGCTTGAATTCAATGACTGCTTCACTGACTGGATTCCTACCACCCACACCACCCCCGACCTCAACCTTCCCTGCTGCCACACCAGCCCTATGCAATTTCTACCCCAACGGTGTACTGGCAGAATCCTTTTCCCTTCTCTACTTTTCTCCACTCCTCCACAGCCCCAGCAGAGCCTCCCAATGCTGCAGCTCACTATCCTGTCTCCTATGTCATCACATGCTCCCACAGGCAGTACTAGCAACTACTGCCAACCCTACAATGCTATCCTTCTCGCTTCCACATCATACCTCTGTTCTGTGCCCTCGCTAACTACTCTCTCTCCCGCCCTCCCCCCTCTCTCTCGCCTGCTCTGTTTTCTTCTTCCATTTTCTATATTTACCAATGGCCCTAAAATATTGTTGACATTTCACAAGTGGAATTTCAAAATGTTTACACAAACAATTTTTATCAGTTCTACGTGAGTACCTAAAATGCACATAATTTGTTTTTCATTGCAAGTGTCAATCACTCAGAGTGATATTTGAAACTGAAATCTTAATTTAATGTATAGTTTACTGCAACAGGTGTGCAACTGTTGCCATTTGTAGGACTGTAAGATTCAGTTTTTGGATTCTGCTCTCTCTCTCTCAATTGTAAAACCACAGTTCTTTTATTCTGGACTGTCCCATACAGTACTGAGAAGTTCGTAATCCATGTTCCTTATTCACCACCTGTATGTTGTAACTTTACTTAAAACAAATTTCCATTACTGCTCTTAAAATATTTTGGCAGGCTGTTGTTCCACTTATCCCTATTCATAAATTTCCGTTTGTTTAAGTAGTGGTATTGTGATCACATATCTCATTAAACATATTTGATTAATCTTGGTATACAGAAAATAAAAAGTAACTATCAAAGTAAATATCTTTTTTTATGTTCTCTTGTATCATGTCCAGGTCCTTCCTACGTAAGATTATACCTAATTAACCCAGAGTTCTTTTTTGTAGCTGTTTGTCTAAGGTACACATTGTGAAATATTTACGCTGGATAGTATCTGCGTGGATGTAGATCTGGCAAAAGTATTTTGCTCTCTTTTACAACAGTGTCTGTTACTGTTTCTGGATGTAATCTTAATCTACACCCTGCTCTTTCACAGTTTCAAATACAGCAATCTCTTGCTCTTTCCCAGCCAATCTATGATCGATATGCTTCATCGGCCAATTTCCAATCTATCAGACTTCTCTCCTCCTACAAAATCTGCAATTATCTTACCCTCAAGTTTCCTTGAATGGTATTATCTGCCAAGCCAACTTCAAACTGCAACAACATGCCAGACTTTGCCTCAAAAAGCTATCCCAGCTTCTCCTAAACTACCTGAACAGTGGTGTTTCCTTCCTGTCCCTGGGCAATTCCCTAAACAGCCACACCATCACCCACAACTCCTCTCCTACAAACCGGGTTTGGCCAACCTCCTTAACATCCCACAGCCTTCGCCACTGTCTCCCAGATCAAGAATAACCCATAATCCCAAGAACCAGTCACCACAGTACACTGTCCTTAACCTCTCATCCAAAGCACTCTCACCTCCTGAATTATCTGTATTATCTAAGGGCCTCAACTCCAGCCCTAAACCTGCATTTGATCATGCTGCTTTGGTGAAGGACCTCCCTTCCTTCACATGTAATATCCATTGGAAATGTTACTCTGCAACCCAACCCCAAAACCTTTCCAACAGCAAACCTGACATTGAACCCTGCCTTGAACAGTTCAGACCATGATCCCAACTCGATCCACCACCACTACCTCAAAATCATCCCCTAAAGACTTCCAAGAATTCCTCACATCCAGCATTGCTTCACAACCCTTCCTTAGGTCCCTACATTACCCTAATCTGTGCTCTGCAGAACTTCAGACCCTACGTCCCCTAAAAGCTGATGACTCCATCATTGTCTTCCCAGCAGATAAAGGATCTACCACTGTAGTAACTGACCAAAGGGAATATGTTAGTGAAGGTCTACACTAGCTGTCTGGCACCTCTGAATACAGCGTCTGCCACAAGATCCCATCCTTGTCATTCAAACTGACCTGCAGTCCCTCACAAGGACTAATACCTCAATCTATTGAACTTCTCACCCCATCCAAACCATGCACCCCCACCTTTTACCTTCTTCCTAAGATCGACAAATCCAGTCATCCTAGCTGTGCTGTAATTGCTGGTTTCAAAGCACCAACCGAACATACACTATGTGATCAAAAGTGTCTAGACACCTGGCTGAAAATGACTTACAAGTTAGTGGTGCCCTCCATCAGTAATGCTGGAATTCAATATGGTGTTGGCCCACCATTAGCCTTGATGACAGCTTCCACTCTCACAGGGATATGTACAATCAGGTGCTGGGAGGTTTCTTGGGGAATGGCAGCCCATTCTTCATGGAGTGCTGCACTGAGAAGAGGTATCGATGTCGGTCGGTGAGGCTTGGCATGAAGTCGGTGTGCCAAAACATCCCAAAGGTGTTTTATAGGATTCAGGTCAGGCCTCTGTGGAGGCCAGTCCATTACAGGCATGTTATTGTCATCTAACCACTCCGCCACAGGTTGTGCATTATGAACGAGTGCTAGATTGTGTTGAAAGATGCAATCACCATCCTCAAATTGCTCTTGAACAGTGGGAAGCAAGAAGGTGCTTGAAACATCAGTGTAAGCCTGCGCTGTGATAGTGCCACACAAAACAACAAGGGGTGCAAGACCCCTCCATGAAAAACATGGCCACACCATAACATCAGTGACTCCGAATCTTACTGCTGGCACTACACACACTGGCAGATGACAGTCATCGAGCATTCGCCATACCCACACCCTGCCATTGGATCGCCACATTGTGTACTGTGATTTGTCACTCCATGCAACATTTTTCCACTGTTCAATCGTGCAATGTTTACACTCCTTACACCAAGCGAGACGTCATGTGGCATTTATCGGTGTGATGTATGGCTTATGAGCAGCCGCTCGACCATAAAATCCAAGTTTTCTCACCTCCCGCCTAACTGTCATAGTACTTGCAGTGGATCCTGATGCAATTTGGAATTCCTGTGTGATAGTCTGGATAGATGTCTGCCTATTACACATTATGAGCCTCTTCAACTGTCGGTGGTCTCTGTCAGTCAACAGATGTGGTCGGCCTGTACGCTTTTGTGCTGTATGTGTCCCTTCATGTTTCCACTTCACTCTGAAGTTGGAAACAGTGGAGCTAGGGATGTTTAGGAGTGTGGAAAGCTCGTGTACATGTGTACGACACAAGTGTCACCCAATCACCTGACCACATTCGAAGTCCTTGAGTTCTGTGGAGCACCCCATTGTGCTCTCTCGATGTCTAATGACTACTGAGGTTGCAATATGGAGTACCTGGCAGTACGTGGCAGCACATTGCACCTAATATGAAAAAGTATATTTTTTGGGGGTGTCCAGATACTTTTATCACATACTGTATATCTGCCTTAGTTGACCAACACCTGCAACCCATAATACAAATACTCCGCACCTAAATGAAAGATACCAACCATTTCCTAGACCATCTGCAATCCGTACCTGTCCTACTCCCACTACATACCTTGCTTGTCACCACTGATGCAACCTTCCTATTTGCCAACATCCCCCATGTTCATGGTCTGTCTGCTGCTGAACATTTCCTCAGTCAGTGCCCACCTGATTCAAACCTATGACATCCTTCCTACTCACATTAATCAATTTGATACTTACTAAAAACTACTTCACCTTTGAGGGGCAGATATACAAACAGGTCAGGGGTATGGCCATGGGAACCAGGATGGCTCCTTCCCGTGCCAACCTTTTCATGGGTTGCTTGGAGGGCACTTTCTTGGGATCTGTGTGTCTTCAGCCCCTAGTTTGGTTTCAATACATTGATTTACCATATGGACTCTGGTGAAGCCAACATGCTAAAATTCCTGGAATCTCTGAATACCTTCTCCCAATTACATCTCACTGTCCTATTTTGAATCCCATGCCACTTTCCTTGATGTTGATCTCCTCCTTACCAAAGGCCAGCTACACTCTTTCGTCCACATTAAACCTACCAACAAACAACAGTACTTATATTTTGACAGTTGCCATCCTTTCCACGTCAAACGTTCCCTCCCATACAGCCTTGGCATCTGAGGTAAATGTATTTGTTCAGATGCAGACTCTTTACAGCAATACACCTCAGTCTTCACTGCACGTAATTACCCTACCAGCCTAGTTAAAAATCAGTTCCCGGGTCATCACATCCAGTCCTGGTACTGCTGATCCCTCCAAAAAACAACTTTGGAACACACCACTGGTGACTCAGTATTATCCTGGTCTGGAATGTGTTAACCAGCTACTTCGACAGGGCCATGACTTCCTAAAATCATGCCCTGAAACGAGATCTATTCTGTCTGAAATTTTGCCCATCACACCTAGAATAGCTTTCTGTCACCCTCCCAATGTCCACAGTATTCTTGGCAGATCTTGTGCTCCTTCTGCACCCATCTCCCTACCCTCTGGCTCCTACCCCTGTAACAATCCCTGCTGCAAGGCTTGCCCTATGCACCCTCCTACCACCACCTATAGCAGCCCTGTAACTGGCAAAACATATACTATCAAAGTGAGGGCCACCTGTGAAATGACACGTGATATACCACTGTTACGTAAACACTGTTTGGTCTCCTACATCGACAAGAGTACCACAAAATTATCAATTAGGATGAATGGACATGGGCAGAGGGTGTATACTGGTGACTCTCACTAATATGTTGCAGACCATGTTCTACAAAATGACAATCGTGACCTTGACACCTGTTTCACCTTACAAGCCATCTGGATTCTTCCCCCAGACATCGGTTTCTGAGTACTCCGCAGGTGGGAACTAGCATTACAACATATCCTTGGTTCTTGCCACCCACCTGGCCTTAATTTACATTAATTTCTTGTCTCAGCATTTCTTCAGAGTAACTACTCTTTGCTTCACTCCATTTTAGGTTTCTACATCTTTCATGGTCTTATCCACCTATTTTTCACCACTCCCTCTCACCTCTGTTACATACAATGCACTTATCTTTTCACTCTTATTGACTCATTTATGACATTTAAGCAGTAATCTCTGTCTGCATATTACCCTGTCTTCCACCTTTAAGCTCTCAGGTTCCCAAATCTTGTCCAATGCTGTTCCCAACAATGTCTTCCCTTCTCGTCCTGTGTGGTAAGTCTCCTCTGACCCATGGTTCTGGGTTTCCACCTGCTGTGAAGGCCCACTTATGCTTTGGTGTTCCAGCTTGGTGGTACGGGAGTTCCAAAGAAAAAGATGTGGACAAGACTGTTGATGTCCAAACAAATGAAGGAGATTTCAGAACTTTCATTCGGACTCACATGTCAAAGAATTATACACACATGTTCCAATCTATTGTTAGCCATAAGTTCTGAGCAATTTGCATTGCCAGCAACTGTAAAAGTAAATGTAGAATGGAAACATTGCTGTTACAACACAGAAGAATTATCGTAAACCTGATTATGTAACATCAGTAGCTTCAATAGATCAGAGCTCTCTCTGAGCACCTGCTCCAACTGCGAAAGAAGAAGTCACATGGCATGGCTTAGTGGCACTGCATAAAGTTGGCACACACGTGCAACCAGGTGATCGATTGTACATGGAGTGCAACCAACAACACTAGTTACACCACCCACAACATGCAAGGCAGTTTATCAGAAATATTAGGAAAGTTAGAAGAGTTGGCAAATAGTATTGCAATCCAAGAAAAGGAATTAAAAAAGTTAAATACAAATTTCTCAAATTTAAAAACATAGCGAAAGTCTGCAAAAGTAGATAAAATTTCTAATGTGGAAACAATAATCTTAAATTTGACTAAAAAGTTATAGACTGAATTAAATAATTTGTGTAACTCATTAAGAAACTAGGTGAATGAGCAGTTTAAAGAGGTACACAATGAACCTAAGATGTTAAATGATCAAATCTCAGATATGCGAAAATGAGCAGAAATTTTAGAACAAAATAAAGAATTTTCTGAAGTAATTTGTGCCCCAAACACTTTGACTAGTTTGGAGGAATGCGTACAGGAACTAGCTGAACATGAAGCACAAAAAAAGTTGAATCCAACAATGCTACACTAATTTTGTGGGCAATGTAGCAGAAAACCTACTGAGTATATTAAAGTACACAATGTTCTTATGCCTGATTATGAAAATTATTTAAGATATAAAGAATATGATGAAGATGATTTGAGCTTTAAAAGCAGTATATCTGGAGGCTATGTAAGTGCTTGTAGTGACACTAAGGTGTATTTGTGGCGTAAGACTTATGGTAATAAGTATGTTTGCCTTACAGATTACCTGAGAGAAGTCTTACATTATAACAACTTAGTACGTAAGCTATTATGTCAAGTGATGTTTCTGGATTAATTGACTTTGAAGGTAGGGGGCTGTGCATCATGTCACCCCTAATATGTTATGCAGATGTGATGAGCTCTTTGGTGAAAAGAATATTATTTTACAGACATGTGTGTGTGTGTGGGGGGATTTACAATCCATCTTCATTCCCGATCCAGGAGGAGAATGTAATTTCCACCTTCCACAACGATGATGCAAACAAAATCATCAGAAAATGGAGTCATATGATCACAGAGTCATTCCACCAAGTATGGAGATCACGAAAGCAGAAAGAGCTACCGTTTGAGAACTATGGAATGATCCTGAAGTAGTCACTGTAACTGCAGACAAATGAAATGCCACTGTACTACTTCCACTGTTAGAGTATAAACAAAGCATGTACAACCTACTCGAAGATTCAGCACACAGAAAATTGAAGAGCAATCTGACCAATAACATGGACAAGATCATTGAGTTCTACGCCAGTCTCTGCTTTGCCCATGAGCTGCTGCACCATCAAGCCTCTATGGCTTACCAAAGGTTCACAAATAAGATGTTTCTCTACATTCAATTGTGAGTAACATACGCACACCTATCCCCCAGTTGGGCAAACATCTAAAGGCAGTATTAAGCTCCGAAGCCGTTAAATGTTAGCACCACATCAGGAACTCTGTATGTTTCATTCAATAGCTGCAAGAACTATGCCTTTGTAACCAGGACCGTACCGTGAGCTTTGATGCGGTCTCCCTATTCACCAGAATACCACTTGCTCATTCCCTCACGTTGATCATGGAGAAATGCCTCCAATAGTGACTAATCTGTTCGAATTTGTCCTCACATCAACATCCCTTCTCGTCAGAGGCGACTGCTACAAACAAACGGATAGCATTGAAATGGCGCCCTGTATCACTGGTTGTGGCAAACCTGTTTATGGAGGATTCCAAAAAGAAAGCTCTGGGAACAGCTGCATTGAAACCTACAAGATTTCTCAGATATGTTGATGACACATTTGTGATGTGGTCACATGGGAGCTAATAACTTCAGGAGTCCAACATCCTAGCTATCAGCACTGCAATATCAAATTTACGGCTCAAAGACTTCTTACGACTGCAAGAGACAGATTATCTCCGACTCGTGATATAAACACACTGTGGATAGAATGTGGAATGTTACATGTATGATGGACTTACTTTGGATTAAGAGTTGCGGCAAGTAGGATCGCAGTGGAATTGTGATTAGTGGCATTGTTGTAACCTCCCATTTTGAATAGTGATTGTAATTTGATGAATAATGATAACATTTCATCTCATACAAGAGAAACTGGAATGGAGCTAGGAAAATCATTTATGGAAAATTACAAATTCATGAATGGAAAAGGTACCATCCGTTCTCTGGTTATTTTAACTTCTCCCTTACCTGTGGCTCGGAACATTATTTGGTATGTCGTAGCTCATAGGGAACTTTGTATCCTGGAAAATCAGAAGAGCCTGCACCATGATTGTTTATGCTCTACTTTAAGAGATTAAATTCTGGACTTTATTAAATTGATACACAACTTGGACAGTGATTCTCAAGCTGCAAGCTGCAAGATGGCTTCCCCATGGTGTACGTCTGTGCCTCTGATTATTTTTAAGACTTTTCAGAGTCGACAATCACCAGAATTCTGAAGAGCCACAAAGATTTTATTCTAGGTGGAGTAATTAATTTTATACCTGGAAGAGTGGGAGATAATAGTGTGAAAATATTGTCGAAGCAATGTCTCTTGCCCAAAAGTTTCCATTCAAGTAAGTAGATATAATTCAGTCATATTAATTTAATTTTAAATTTCACAGGGGAAGGGAAGTTAAAACTGAACTTATGCAACCAACAAAATCTGCACTTGCAGAATACTGCATGGCTACAGGAGACTCAATAAAGTGTGATGAAACACGTGTATTAAGACAGATGTCGTCATTTTGGGACTGTGTTCTGAAAGAGGCTATTGCAATTCGAGTGGCCGACAGGCTGACAGACAGTGGCTACATCATAATCACAGATTTGGACCCAGTGCTCACCCAACTAAAATTGCAGTGTCAGCCGAGAGCCATTTCCATACCCGACAGGAGCTGCAGAGGCACTGATGAACTGTGGTTCGCACCCAGCCTTCAAGTGATTCTGTCTTTGGGGCTCTATCATCTTTTTTCTTTGATCCTAGCAAATTCATTCTTAACTTTCACTTTTCTTACTTCTCCAACAGGAGTATTTATTCTACTGTCCCTCCTTCCATATTCATATGTGTCTATTACTGTAACACTTCTTTTCTGCAGACAACATATAGGTAATTACATCGCACTAATGTAGGATAGCATGGGACAGTAATACATGAGAACACGACAAAACAAATATGCAGCCGATATGTTTGGTGGAAATTCACATCTTAGTCACATCACAAGAACAGGGCAAGTGAACAGGAATGGAAACCATTCCCTAAGTGAAGGCAAGTATGATGTGCTAATGTGTAAGCAAAAAAAAACAGAGATAGTTTTGTGAGCAAATTATCTGGCTGTTGTTTTTTATCCCTGGAGAGAGAGCAGTAATGAAGTGTTTAACAGGTGAGAAGAAAAGTAATATAGAAGGCTCAAGTTATCACTTAAGAGAGAGCACAAGAGAAAAAATTATTTGAAAAAGGCTACAGTTGTTAATATATTAAACCTCTTAACGTCAAGAGATGTGTAGTCCAGCAGTTGATCATTAGGATTTTATCATTTCATCTGTGGAGTCATTAATTTCTTTGGATTTTAATTAATACTTCAGGGTCTCTTACAGCATAAATACCTGGATTAGATGGAAAGTTGTCTGAGCTAAAACATACTTGTCCCCTACCACACATGGGCAACAACAGTCTCTGGCTTAAGCCCAGGAAGTCACAGCTTGGCTTGTCACTGAGCTTTCCAAGTACCTGGCTCAAACTCTCAGGCCTTTTACTCAGTTCAGAACTAGAAACCCCCTAATCACTTACAGAGACAACACTTCAGATTGAGTGTACCGCTGAAACTCTGTGAGCAATGTCATTCTCAACCTTCCCCCCAGTCACTGGAATGATCCAAGCACGACCTTAGATGCCAGACACCATTCAGTCCAGTGTGTACCAAAGTCTGGTATTGGTTGCACCTTGTTCCCTCAACGGCTGCCAGAACAGCCCTTTAACACTGGTTCGGTCTGGGCTGGAAGACCACACCTCACACATTGTCTAGTCATTTTTTTTCTTCTTATTCTTTCCATTCACTTCGTTTCTTGCCACCTGAATTGGAATTTCGGCAATGGCAGTGTGAAATTCAATATCAAAATATTGGAATGGCAGTAAGCTAATCATTATGACTGCATTCAACATTTGAGCCTTCAGTTTTAACTTTCTTGTGGCTGTTGTATAAATAAAGTGGGTAATCCAGAATAAGATATTCACTATGCAGCGGAATGTGCACTGATGAAACTTCCTGGCAGATTAAAACTGTGTGCCGGACCGAGACTCGAACTCGGGACCTTTGCCTTTCGCAGGCAAGTGCTCTACCATCTCAGCTACCCAAGCAGGAGTGATAGTTCTGCAAGGTTTGCAGGAGAGTTTCTGTGAAGTTTGGAAAGCAGAGACAAGGTACTGGCGGAAGTAAAGCTGTGAGAATGGGGTGTGAGTCGTGCTTGGGTAGCTCAGATGGTAGAGCGCTTGCCCGCGAAAGGCAAAGGTCCCGAGTTCGAGTCTCGGTCTGGCACACAGTTTTAATCTGCCAAGAAGTTTCAAAGTGGGTAATGTTTGGAAAAGTATCACACATACGCGCAAAGACAGACAGACAGAAAGAAAGTTGTGTAGTGTAGAAACATTTTATTCAAAAAATACATCTGAATTGTTTCAAAGAAACTGTTACACTGACTTTTAATGGAACACTGATCACACTTGTTTATTTTCAATAGACAGTTTACTCTTTCTTGGGTAGCACAGTAGTAGTATAACAAATATAAAAAACTATCAATTTATTCTGTACTGAGGATATTGAGAGATAGTACAGTGTATCTTACAGCACAGAAACTAATATAGAAATAAATTCAATATACAAAATGATAAATTAGCTGTCGAGTGTAGATTCTCCTTGTCCTCTTTTACCTTAACAGATGAAATATGAAAATGCAGTCTACTTGCAGTAGCAGAGTACTATCACATGAGAAATGCATAGACTAGATACAACAACACAGAAATAACCACAGACTGTATTGACAAACTGAATGCCAATCCAAAATGAACTTAAGAGAATGAAAGAAAAGCATAAAGCAATTATAGCTGGAGCCACGAACGATGGCGGTAGAGTTTTGGCTCGTTCTGCGCACCTGCATCATGGATGCATTGACAGCCAATGAGCACATTCAGTAGTGTTCTCAAGCGTGGTACTTAATGCCATAGCCAATGCATGCATTAAATGTGATCATAGTGAGTTGTTTAGCGCATTTATATTTCATTTGTTGCGAATTGTCATTGCTGATGGTGGTGGTAAGTGATAAATTCTGCATAAGCAAGCGAGAGACCCAGACGTATGCTTCCTTCAAGTGGAAAGAACGTACATGCGCATACCACAACTGTCACTTGGAATCAACCACTCCAGTCTGTGCTTAGACATGCGCAAACCATCATCGTTCGAGGATCAGACTATATAATTAATTTGTTATTGTAAATCAATCAAAAACTGGCAGTGTAATTCCTTTAAAAATGTACGTTGTATATTTCATAATCAGATCATGGAGATTATTTATTTTATGTGCTATTTTACACAGCAATCACACAGTGAAGAAAAAAAAAAGCTATGTTAACAAGTAGTATAACAGTAAATTTCATTCTGTATTTTGAATAACTGATACAACACAAATTTAAAAAAATTAGATTTTAATGTTCTGTCAATGACAATGGAGCACATACTTGGGCTGGACAAGGATAGTCAGGGATTTTAACTGGCTTTCATCACACGCACTACAGTATCCGCCTCATGAATCCTAAATCTGGATGGCCAAGTGAGGTGTGAATGCTGTTCCTCCTGAATGTGAGTTCATTCGATTAACTGCTGTGTCACCATGCTCGATAACAATACTAAAGATCCAATAAAAAGTAACTTGAGGGAAGAAATCTGGATTGTACACTGCTTCCTCATTACAAATTTGTTAGAATTATGTCACAGAAACTAATTAACACAGAATGATTCAGGTTTCATATAAAAAGAAATATAAAGAATAGCATACAAGGAAATGTGGGGGGCGGGGACTGGAAAATAAATTTTATAAAGCTACTACGGAATTGACATAAGCTAAAAGTGTGAAAAAAGTTGCACAGAAAGATTCACTATAATCTTATACTGAAAGATTTGTATAAAAATGAAAATTTGAATTCAGAAATGTATTAAATTCATAAGGAAAAAAATTGGCTGCTCAGTACTTACCAGGAGGAGCTACTTCCAGTTGAGCTCACACACACACACACACACACACACACACACACACACACAGATAAAGATAGTGGTGCGGCTTTGGGAGCCAGGAGTTCGTTCTTCAGGGCAGAAAGGAGTATATGACATCTTTGTCTTTTGCCTCTGTGAGAGATGTTGGGTCCACCTTAACATGTACTTTAAGTGACCTCCTTCCTATCCCCTCATCTAGAGGAGGAGATTAGTTTTTAACGTCCTGTCGACAATGACGTCATTTCAGACTTAGCACAAGCTTGGATTAGGGAAGGAAATCAGCTGTGCCCTTTCAAAGGAACCATCCTGGCATTTTCATGAAGCGATTTAGGGAAATCACTGAAAACCTAAATCAGGATGGGTGGACAGGGGCTTGAATCGTTCTCCTTCTCTAACCTTCCCAATTATTTCCTCTCTTCTGTCCTAAAAAAGAAACCTATGGTTCTGGAAGCTAAGAGTGTTGTCTTTATTTACTTTTGTTTGTATTTACTCACTGTACTAGGAGGTGTGCTTCCTGAAAGCAAGTACTGACCAGTGCATCTATCACAAAGAATTGACTCCCCAAATGGAGGCAGAACACACACATGAAAGCACAGTACAATTAGGCAAGCTTTTGGAGCCAATGGCCCCTTCTTCAGGCAGAAGGGTTGAAGTGAAAGGAAGGGGGTGAAGGAAAGGACTGGAGAGGTCTAGGAAATGGGAAGAATTACCAACAATCAGTCTTTGCTTCTCATCCTGTCCGGTAAGTCTCCCCTGGCCCTTGGTTCTGGGTGACTGTCCTGAAATCTACCTCTTTTCCTAGACCTCTTCAGTCTTTTTCCTTCACCCCTCTTACTTCCACTTCAGCCCTTTTGCATGAAGGAGGAGTCATTGGCTCCGAAATCTTGCCTAATTATAACTTTGTTCCATGTGTGTGCTCTGCCGCTGCTTGATAAGTAGGTTTTTTATCTATCCAATTGAATTATTTTGTAAAAATTGATTGTTTTCATTGTTATACAAAGAATTTACTGTGACTTAATTTTTGAAGTGTAAATTAAATGGAAAAAGATGGTAGGCTAAAGCAGGTTGCATAAAACATGATAAGCTCTAGCTTTATCAATTGACATTCCTCACTGCCACTGTTATAATTTTATACAAAAAACAATCCACTGCTTGCAGAATAATTTCATGTAAATCTGTTGTCATTCACATAACTAGTGTGCTTTTCATGTACTGCAAGTGTATTTATTGCTTCCTATGATTGTAACTTTTATACACATTATAATAATAGTATTTCCCTTAAAATAATAATGACCTCACAAGGAGGAAATAAAGAGCAACAACGTATCTGTAGCTGCAACTTTACAGCACAAGTTAATATTGACAGTGTTATGTGTAGGGGCACAGGTGTGTGTGTGTGTGTGTGTGTGTGTGTGTGTGTGTGTGTGCGCGCGTGCGCGCCTGTTTGACAATTTCACCTTTTGAGAATATTTTGTAACACTATATTCTGAGAAACCATAGGTCTGTAAATACTATATTTGCTTTCCTGTCAACTGAAATAAGCATAGAAAAATACCACAATGTATTGAATACAAGAGAATGATTCATTAATGTCTTTCGCTTGATTACACAATAACATCTTACTCAGTGTTATCCATTCATATTATATGCTGGTTTGCTTTCTCATTTAAGATATTATCTTTCAGTTGTATTTTATTGCAGCAATTAGGCAGGGAGAAAAATTGAACCCCTTTTTAGTGTAGCAACATGAATCAAATCAGATGTGTCGAGAAAAATTATAATATATTCTTATATACATGTGACACCACATCTAAACTACTTTTTTTACATACTACATAAAATAAACAAATAAGTTACAATTACTGGTCTTCCATGTCTGGATGTGTCTCAAATTTGAACAATGGCTTTATTATTTTATAAATTTTGTTCATTGATTCACACTATAGCAAGACTATTGAAGCACAAGTTTACTCAACAGCAAATTTGTTCAAGTTTACTCAACAGCAAATTTGCTCTCATGACAATTATTTCACAACAAAGCAAAAACTCTTAAAATAAAGACAAAGTATTCTGTACACCAGTTTGTTAGGTTTTGAGATTCATGAACTTACAGACTAGTGTTGTATGATCTGACTCAGGAAAAAATCTAGTTCTCCTACATAACAAGGCAGACAAAAATACTGCTTCTTCTCAAGAGACACACCTTAAGAAACAATATTACTGTAAAATATGTTGTTTGGCACTATGTAACTATCCGTAATAGGAACTTCTAATATGAGGAAATGTGGAGCAAGCAGGGACAAGGAGAATGTGAATAACAATGCAACTGCTATTCACTGATATGACAGGTTGTCACATGGCCAATATGTGTATCAGTGAACATGCGTATCACCTTATTGCAAAACAGCTGTTCATAGATAAAACTTAGATTGCATATTTAAATTAATGCAAACAGACACTAGCCCATAGAGTTGCTTGATGTGATGTTTAAAGCTTTCCCGGCGTACTGATTGTTCCATAAAAACATGGGAGAACTGTCAGTAACGTTCTGCCACGATATTTCAGCGCAGAGTTATCAAGAGACTGAAACCAAACAGTTCAGTTCCACCTAGGCTATATGGACTGCCTAAGATCCACAAGGAAAATGTGCCATTACGTCCAATTGTGAGTAACATTGGAGCAGCCACCTACGACCTAGCAAAATTCTTGGCATCTTTGCTCAAACCAATGATAGGCAAGTGTGCACATCACATAAAGAATTCTGGTGATTTCATCAGTCGACTTCAGTCACTACAACTGCAAAGTAGTGACTTATTGGTCAGTCTTGATGTGTTACACTGTTCACAAAGGTGTCTCTGGTGGACTCACTACACCTCATTGGCAATATTTTGGTGCAGACATTACAGCGTTGTTTGAGCACACTCTCTCCTCTACATATTTTATATTTAACAACAAATTTTACGAACAATCTGATGGTGTCGCCATGGGGAGTCCTTTGTCTCCCCTGGTGGCCAATCTTTTTATGGAGGATTTTTAGGAGAGAGCACTCGACTCTGCCACTTTTAAACCGACAGTATTTTGGCGGTACATTGACGACACTTTTATAGTGTGGCCTCATGGTCTGGACCGTCTCCAAGAATTTTTACGTCACATGAACTCCATACATGAAAACATAAAGTTTACCATGGAGATAGAGAAAGATGGTTGTCTGTCATTTTTAGACATCTTGGTGCGGCGGAAGAGTGATGGCACACTTGGTCACTCGGTGTACAGAAAGCCCACTCATACAGACCTATATCTACAAGTTACTAGTTGCCACCATCCAGCACAAACAATGGGCGTTCTCAAAACCTTGGTCCACCGTGCCCATACTATCTCTGACGCCAACAGTCTTCAAGCGGAACTGGAACACCTGCAAAAAGTATTTTTGAAGAATGGCTTTTCACCTAGGCAAGTGAACAGAGTGATGAAGACCTACAAACGACGGAACAAGGAAGAGGAAGAGGCTTTCAGGTCGACTGTTTATCTACCATTTATTGGGAATATTTCTTCACAGATAGGCAGAATATTGAGAAAGTATCAAGTGAGAGTCATCTTTCGTCCTCCTTCCAAAATTTCATCACTAGTGGGATCCGTTAAAGACGACCTGGGCCTGCGTAAACCAGGTGTTTACAAAATTCCGTGTGAATGCGGCAAATCATATATAGGACAAACGACACGAACTGTGCAGGAACGCATTGTGGAACACCAACGGCATACTCGCCTTCTCCAACCCACCAAGTCCGCAATCGCCGAACATTGTATTTCCACAGACCATTCCATGAATTACGACGACACAAAAATTTTGGCCCATACATCAAACTTTTGGAGCTCGATTATCAATGAATCTGTGGAAATAAGATTGTCTGACAACGAGACTCTCATCAATCGAGATAGCGGTTATCAGCTAAACTCTGCTTGGAATCCTGTTATAGAGAAACTTCGTAGTCGACGTAGTTATCTGCATAAAGATGGAAATCGACCTGATACCGATACGCCAGGCTTTCACAGTGGAGGGCGCAAGGCGCAGCGCAAGGAGCCGTTATGAACACGCAATGTCACCTCAGAAGGCTTTAAATAGCGGAGCTCAGCGCGTACTCGCCAGTACTACTACAGTGGCATTCACCTGAAGATGGCCAGAAGACTCTGCGCCGAAATATCGTGGCAGAACGTTACTGATATCTGGCAGTTCTCCCGTGTTTTTATGGAACAGACACTAGCCCATTTATAGTTCACAGCCTGGGGAAGGAAGAGAGAACAGGAAATAAGGGTAGTGGAGCAGAAACCATCTACTTATTGATCTTTAACAACCAAAGATCACTAATGAAGTTAACAGAGAAAGTGGAAATATCACCATAGTTTCTGTGGTGAAATCTCTGTGATAAGCTGCTGAGGTATGTTACTGATGAGTTATCTGGCCAAATTTGTCCCCAGTGCATTTATAATGTCTTCACAATGTTTTTATGGGGTGATGTTAAGAAGAATTCAGCCGACAGCTGATGAAATTGTTGTTTTATTGATACACAACTGGTTTCACATCTTAAATCGGTATCATCAGGGGTGACCTACGCATTAAAGATTACTATACAGTGTCTCAATTTTGTGGATATGAATGTTAATAAAGGTAATCTAAAATATACTCACAATATTAAAAGTTCATTGGTATACCCATTGCTCCTAGTCAAGCTATATTATACATTGAATACTGTCTACATTAAACTGGTGAATGATGAGTGACACAAGATGTAATCAATCAATTGTATAAAAATTGCTAGTGGGTGGATTATGTAGTTATATACTGTAGCTTTATTTTAAAATTTGCCTAAAGAAGAAAAAATATGTAAGTGGTGCCCCTTACTAGCAAAGCTCAAACGGCTGAGTATGAGGTCATGCAGTGTATATGTGTCAAAACGGTTATGATCTACAATTTATTAATGCAATCAACAGAAGTATATCAAAAAAGAAAAATGTTCTTTCCAACTGCGGATCAGAGCCAGATCTTATAACTGTTAGACCAACTGATCAGACAAAGGAATACTCAAGTTTTAGAAGAATACTACATATGGGTGCAGTGCCCAAACTAAACGGGCAGATGTAAGAAACGTAAAAGCAGCACTCCAACAAATTTTACTTCTTCAGATATAGGCAGTAAACTCAGGCATAAGGAAAAAACTGTGGTAAATAAATACAATGAAGTGGGTGTATACTGCATTACATGCAAATATTGCCCTAAGAAATATACGAGGAAAACTGGTAGGTCATTTCAAAAAAGACTTCAAGAACACCTTAACTTAAATGATCACCAATCTGCTTTAACAATGTGCTTACGGAAAGTGGGGCAGAGCATTACAAACCCTCCTAAAAATTTAAAAGTACTTCATAAAAAAAGCCATATTTTGAATATATGAGAGGAAGCAGAAATTTTTAGACATACAAAAGAAAGTGCACAGTTCATACTGAATAATCAGTTAGAATTATATAACTGTATTGTTCTGGCTAGTTTTGGTTGTTTATACAATTAACTATAAGTTTACAACAAAATTCAGTGTCATTCTCTCTTGTAAAGGGAGTGACCCTGTGCTCAACGTCATGTGTACATAATGCCTTACTGTCCACAAGACAGTCTCTGTTTTGCCAGCCTGTTTGTCCGTCTTAGTTGCTTATGCAGGCAACTCCCATGCTTCCCAACACTGGGTTGCCTTGGCATCACACAGGTAAGAAAGTGCCACCTTATACCATTCCACACAGTAATTTGCATGGTGCCTTGACTAATCACATTAGTAGTGACTATTTTTTTGTGGCCAACAACAACAACAACAACAACTTTTAGTGTCCTCTCACAGGAAAATGTTTTACATGTGGGCAAATTTTAACATAAGGGTTTATAACTACATAACCCACCCACAAGAAATCTGTATGAAATTAATAGATGGCATCTTTGTCATCTTTCATTTGCCAATGTAATGGAGACAATATTCACTGAAGAATATATCTTGACCAGGAGAGATGGATACACCTACAACTTTTTAACACTGTGATAATGAGAATAAATACATATATATCAATTTTAACATCCACAAAATTGAGACACTGTGTAGTAGTCTACACCATGTAGGTTGCACCTGATGATGCGGCTTTAGGCAGTGAAACTGGTTGTGTATCAATAAAACAATTTTACCAGCTCTCGTCGAAATTCTTCTTAACATCATGCCTTTCAATGGCTGTGGGTGCTCAAAATATAATTTTTTTTGTTTATACCTTTTCCCTCCACAGAACAAATCTGTTGTTCTTCAGATGTCATATGGGCTTTGTCCATGTGCTTTTTTATTTCTGTCACCACAGAAACAAATATTTATCACCATCAGCTCTAAGTGAGGATAGCCAGTCTTACACATAAGTACTTTTCATGACTTACAATCAGATGTAGCTAAAAGTTTATAGTCATTCTCTAAAAGTTGGGCCACTTAATGTTAAGTCATTGTTCCAAAATGCACCTGCATCACACATTTGTTTACAACAGTGAAGTGCAAAATATTCTGCTTTATCACACAGAGAAATTTTCAGGGGCCAATTTGTTCTACAATTTTCTAGTAGACTTTAAGATATAGCAGTGCATTTCCCTTATCTTAAAACTAATTTTTTGTAATAACCTCAGTAATGAAAGTTATACTGCGCATGTTCCCGTACTGCATTGTAACAGAGGTAAGTCACGCGATTCAGGAACATTTTCATTTGTCACTCTTCTTACATATAAGACCATTCAAATTCTACAAATGTTAGCACTAACTGTGGATTTATTAACTGTGTATACCTTGAAGCTCAGTATCAATGGAGAGTTATTTATTCTGGATCAGTATTTCTGACCTGCTAAACACCTAATTTTCCTAACATGTTTTAGTACAGTGCAGTGACACTGAAATGCAACTCACTGATGAAGTGCCAGACCAAAAGATATGTTGAATGAGCACCGAATAACATATATTATTTAATCTAGCACAAAGAACTCCATTAACTGACGCTCCACAAGATAAACCTATAACTAAAGAAGTAACATTTAACATCATATATGAGGTTTTTCTCATGGCAAGAATAGTTTACCTAATATGAGTCTTCCAGTCTGACATTTCAGATGGAGTAATATTTTCAGAGAATGAACTACAAGTACTATAAATTTGTACTTCAATTCAGAAATTCACACTAGCAGTAGTAATAACTGTGTGTGGCTCGATGGCCAGGTGCCAGTCTTTTAATTGGACGCTACTTCGGTGTTTTGCATGTTCCTAACGTACCCCAGTTATCCAAACAGGGAAAGGGGACCTACAGTTTAATGTGGAATCAGAACCAGGTGTAGTTCTTGGCGTCTCCTCGCATTGCTGGGAGATAAAGGCTAGGTTAAAGGCAGACTGCAAATTTCCATGGTCCAGCTGGGATTCAATCCCCTGACTTCTCAGTTACCAGGCAGGTTTTTAACCACCAGATCACAATGCAATCAGCAATCAATAGTTGAAAATTTGCACTAGGAATTACATAGTTAGATATGTAATATATCTATCAAAGCAGTGAACTGCACACACTAATTAAATGCAACAGATGAGACCAGAAACACTTTCTATGAGAGAGCAGGTACAGAATACAGACTGAGCACAGTATCATATACTTGGATGTTGACTTATAAAAAAGTCAATGAAGAGGATAAAAGTATTTCAATCTACAAAATTAATATTGATGTATATCAGAAGAAATGTGAATTCTTAAGACAGCATCAGACTGCAGTTAATAAATAAATAAATAAGGATGAGAGCAGAAGAGTGCAGAGCAATAATAAATTAGAAAGTCTTCAAACCTCTCAGAAAACTTTAAATCCATATAACAAACACATACTTCGGAATTACAAGAAACAGTACCTACAAAGGAAAGGGAGCACCAGAAAATGTCAAACACACCAAATACACGACTGTGATAAGTATGCAAATCTGATTCAGTAAATCTACATTACAAAGCACGCCATATTGATCAGTCAATTGCATCTTGAAAGATGATAATAAGAATGAAAATAATATTTGTACCAAAGGAAAATTAAATTGAGAAAACTAGTAAATTATGAGACAGACTTGCTGGCCAGTACTTACATCTGGGGAACAAAATGTGTAGCACTGGTGATAAATGCATATAACAGTAAAAGTGACACACTACCTATGTTTCAAGACAAATAGTTCCTTCCTTGCAGAAGAAGGAACTATTAGTTTCAAAAGCTACATAGTGCATCACATTCACAATTATATCGGCAGTGCCACACATTTCGCTTACTACATGTAAGTACTGGACAGCAATTCTGTCTCATAATTGAAAAGAATATTTGAATGATAAGCTGAGATCGTGAAGAGATAAAATCAAAGCATGTAACAGCAAGAACTGTTAAATAAGACTATACAAAAAAACATATTGTTGCTCATAAGGGTTACTGTCACAGCTCATTCAAGAAAAAAAAAGGCTGTATAAAAATCATAAATGAAAATAAAATATAACAGGACAAATAAAAAAATCTACTCACCAAGTGGTGATAGGGAACACACACACACACAAACACACACACACACACAAACAAAGGATTTAACTTTCACAAGCTTTTGGAACCAACGGCTCCCTCTTCTGGCAGAAGAGTTGAAGGGGAAGAAAGAGAGGTGATGGAAAAGGACTTGGCTCCCTCTTCTGGCAGAAGAGTTGAAGGGGAAGAAAGAGAGGTGATGGAAAAGGACTTACCATCTGACAAGTCTCCTTGACCCAGGGTTCTGGGTGACTTTTCTAAACTGTACCCCTTTCCCTAAATCTCCCCAATCCTTTTCCTTCACCCCTCTTCCTTCCCCTATTTCTTAGTTCAGCTTCTGGTAAACATATGCACATAACTTTTAAAATGTTGTGCGCTTTTGTATTTTGGATATATATTATTTACTGACTGCTTGACAAGAGTCTTCAGGATTGATGTGCTTTATGAAAATGTTACTAATTCAAACTGTGAACACTATCATAATCACTGAATGTGATCGCAATAAATGGAAACTTTTCTTTTGAATCCCTTACTCTGTGAAGGTGGAATATAGCAACAGGAAGACACCTATAATAATAGTTATAAATTTCAGTCAACTATTTGCGGCATAATTTTTGCAAATAACTTCAAATCAGGAATGTAATTCTGTGACATCACCCAGACCAACCAATGTAATATCCCCTTTTTTAAGAAATCTATCGTTCTGGTTACCTGGGACACCAGAAAAATATTCCAATGTCTATCAATTTATGATCACTTATTTCTTCCATGAGGTTTTTAAACAACCCATGAAACAGTTTAGATGATAAAAATTCAATCCCTATAACATAGTAGTTTAAGTAGCTGTCCTGTCTAACCTATTCACAGCACAATATTTTCCTTATTAGGTAAATGTTGCTGCATACTTTCCACACACACACACACACACACACACACACACACACACAGAGGCGTGCAGCTGCGTACACTATGATAATTAAAAGCAGTCTTATACTGACAACAGAACATGATTACATTTGATAATATTGAAGTACAGGGCAATGATTAATTTAAAAGATTTTGGAAAGGATGATGCAATGAATATTACCAGCAAAACTATAGGATCTGTAGACAAAAAAAGACAGGCTTATCCAATATGTAGAATTCAGAAACAAAGTTGTACATTTCATCCCAGGCTCAGACCATTGCGCAAAAAAAATGGTGTATTGTCAGAGGAGAGCACATGTTTCATGCAGACACAGTTCTGCTGTGGTATGGATAACTGGTGCATCACTGTATGTGACTGAAATACCGTATTTACTCGAATCTAAGCTGCACTTTTTTTCTGGTTTTTGTAATCCAAAAAACCGCCTGCTGCTTAGAATCGAGTGCAAAGTAATTGGAAGTTCTGAAAAATGTTGGTAGGTGCCGCCACAACTAACTTCAGCCGTCGAATATATGTAGCGCTACACAGGCATGCTCTGCAGGCACAAAGATAAATACTGGCGCCAAAACCTCTGCGTCCGTAAATAAATTAAAAGAAATGGTGGAAGACGAACTTTTTTCTCCGCCCCAAGTTACGACCACTGCATTTTCATACATTATCCAATGAAGTAAATACAAATTCCGTATTGTTCATCTTCGAATGTAGCAGCATTTCAATGTACTACGAAAATCCGAATGGCAACACTGTTTGCGATGTTTGTCAATATGGCCAACTCTACATTCTGAATTTTTTCCTACCTGTGGGAAGAGATGGTTGCTAATAGAAACTTTTATGAATTGTGAATCACATGCAGTATTCTCTTCACCATAAGAATAATGCGAATATATACATTTAGCCATGTATTCTTTCATGTTTGCTGCTATCTCATTTACATCCTGTCTGCCTAATAAACTATGAAACTAGTGTGAGACAACAGCAAACGCGGAAGAATATACATATCATGTCATGTTTATATATCGTATTATTCTTATGCCTAATAGTGATACAGTCAGAAATGAAGCACGGCAATTGACTAGATTTTTAAATCTAAGATGACTCTAATTTCTGTGCAGAATGTAATGTACAAAAGAGGCGTCTGCAAAGATTTTCAAACGGAGAAAAATTTTATCTAAACTCTCATTCAGAACATCTTCTATCATGCGCAGTCTATTATTTGGTTCTTGTTGATCATTATCAAAGAAAGCAGCAGTGTAAGTAACAACAAATAGCAGTCTCTCACCATTGTTTCACTAATGAGACAATTCCTCTCTTTTTTTTTTTTTTTTTTTTTTTTTTTATTGTAAGCAGCGGCAGCGCGCACAAAAGCAAGCCATGCCGTGAGCGGCGACAGGTTGTAAACACACATTATCAGAATGGGACAAACAATGCACGACACAGTACAATAATGCATTTTCAGTTTACAGTGACGTAAACACCTATAACAAAGAGAACGGCACTTATCAGATCAAAGAAAAATAAGCAATCAATTCAAACCAGACGAAGTACGTGAAAAAGGAAGGGTACCCGTATAAATACGGACGGAGCGTCTGATGCATAGCAATGGCTACGTGGTAAAGCTGAACTGCTAAGCTTACGACTTGAACCACACTACTGTAGCTGTATCGTCATTTATTCGACCTAAATTGTGTCTCATATTACAATGGGCCACCTTTGTTTCGATTTGGAGGTGCGGCCTAAAACTTTTCTCTTCCTTTGAATTTCGAGTCTCAAATTTCAGGTGCGGCTTAGGTTCGGGAAATTTTTTTTCCCTTGATTTTGAGTCTATTTTTCAGGTGCGGCTTAGATTCGAGGAAATACGGTAGCGTTGCCACTGGAAATGCATTCCAAAATTGAAGGACGAGGTGTGATCAAAAAGTAACGGGAATTTTTTAATTTTGTGGGCTTTACGTGTATGCCATTTGACTGGTTTTTTTTTTTTTTTTTTTTTTTTTTTTTTTTTTTTTTTTTTTTTAAATTAAGTACAACACAGGTTTCAACCTTTATGCCATTTTCAGGTGTTTTTTTAATGTCATTAGCATATATTGTAAGACACTTAACATGTTGTCAGCCTCAAAGTTGATCACAAAATAAGAAAAATATTGGCTCCCCACAAAATGCCAGATGTAAACTCACCATCTTATCACAGATCAGTAAATATCATGGGAGTACATCATATTTAGTAAAAACAAGCTTACGTTGGTAAATAAAAGATGAGCACATCTTTTTTTAAAAAGAACATGTGCTCATCTTTTGTTTACCAATATAATCCTGTGTTCCCACAATTATTTAAGCATCTGTTAGAGGATGGTGGTTTCACATCTGGAATTTCCTGGGGAGCCAATATTTTTCTTAATTTATAGCCAACTTTCAACCTGGTAACACATTAAGTGTCCTGCAATACATGTTAAAGACATAAATCAAATACTTGAAAATGGAATAAAAGGCCAAAACCTGGATTGTAGTTAAATAAAGAATAAAACCGTCGTATGGCAGTGTGTTCCTTTAAAAACTAGTGTATGACCGTTGCTCAGCAATGTCAAAAACTGTTTATACATCCAATTTTCAATTTTTTTAAAAATCTTGTTGGACAACATATTTCTTATGTATGTTTGCATTTTCAGTTGTTTTGAATATTTATTTAATTGTTATTGCTGGCAGTTGAAAAGTGCTCAGTGCACTTTTACTTTCGAAAAAGATGGATAAAAGAATCTGCATTAAATTTTGCTTGAAAAATGGAATAAAGTGCAGCGCTGCATTCAAAATATTGACTGCGGCTTTTAGTGAACCTACTATGACAGGAGTTGACGAGCGATACAAACGTTTCGAAGTGGGTTGAGAAGATGTCGAAGATGACAACCGCTCTGTACGCCCTAACACATCAATTACTAATGACAATGTGGAAGAAGTAAAGAAAATGTTTCTGAAAAGTTGTCGAACCACTATCACAGAGGTTGCTGATGATGTCAGCATATTCTCTGGCTCTTGCTAAGCAATTTTTCGGACATTTTGGGCATGAAATGTGTAGCAGCAAGATTGATTCCGAAATTGCTGAATTTCGACCAAAAATGATGTCACGTAGACATGGCTGAGGCATTGATGAATGAAGTTGATAACGATTCGGAACTTCTAAAGAAGGCTATAACAGGTGATGAAACATGGTATGATGTCAAAATCAAGGCCCAATCGTCCCAATGGAAACTGTCTGAAGAGCTGAGGCCGAAAAGAATCTGACAAGTTTAATCCCATGTGAAGAGTCTTTTCCGTGTTTTCTTCAATTAAAATCGAATAGTGCATCGCGAGTTCCTGTCTTATGTTTGTACACACAATAAGGAGTACAACCTCGAAGTTATGCGCCATTTGAGTGAAGCAATCCAAAGAAAACAACCAGAACTGTGGCGAAATCACTCATGAAAATTACATCATGATAATGCTCCCACTCATACCTCAATGCTTGTTTATGAGTTTTTGGCAAAAAACAAAACTATTATGTTGCCTCAGCCATCGTATCTGCCACACTTGGCCCCCCTGCTGCCTTCTTTCTATTCAGAGCCTGAAGAGAAACATGAAATGATGGTGTTTTGCTACCACTGATGAGATAAAAAACAGAATTCTTGAAGGAGCTTATCATAACAAAACTGAGTCACAGAAGTGCTTCCAAGATTGGAAAAAATGGTGGCACAAGTGCATTACATCTGAGGGGGATTACTTTGAAGGGGACAAAATTGATGTTGTTGACGGTGATGAACAAATAAATACTCTTTAAGAAAACAAAAATTCCCATTACTTTTTTATCACGGCTCATAGATGGCATAGTACAATTTTTGGGTCGCAAAAGGCCTAAACTGCACACAGATACACTGGATAATTTTGTCGGTATAAGGATCATATGCAGTGTCATGTCCAGATGTTATGCAATGGTGGCAACAATCAGACCAAGGTAGTATAGACATAGGTGACGCTGAATGGGAACTCTAACAATGGAAAATCCAGGATGGAATGTAACTATGTTATGAGAAGGAAAGTTGCTACTCGCACACACAGATGTTACGCACACACACGACTGCAGTCTCAGGCAACTGAAACCACACTTGGTGTTTCAGTTGCCTGAGACTGCAGTCGTGTGTGTGAGGTGTGAGTTGCGTTTGTGTGAGTGAGTGAGTGAGTGAGTAAGAGTAAGTGTGTGTGTGTGTGTGTGTGTGTGTGTGTGTGTGTGTGTGTGTGTGTGTGTGTGTATTGTTGACAAAGGCCTTAACAGCCAAAAGCTATAATTGTGAGAGTCTATTTGTTGTGCCTATCTGTGACTCAGTATCTCCACTATATGGTGAGTAGCAGCTTTCCTTCTCATAATACTGAATGGGAACTCTATCTCATGCACCACGCAATTTTCATCTTTTCAGTAAACTGAAAGAAGAACTGGGATAGAGAGATTCTCCAACGATGACAACATTCAAACAACTGTTCTTCAATGGCTCTGTGGTATGCCACTGGCAAACACTATTCCATTTTTTTATTTATTTTTTATTTGGGGGGGGGGGGGGGGGAGGGAGGGGAAAAAAGAAAACAAATGGATGCAAGATAGAAAAGTTTTTAAAATAAGCATTTTATCTCATAGTAAAATGATGAAAAAGTAAGAGACCCTGCGATAATGAGTCTTCAAGATACATAAGAAAATATGAGTGGCAAAATATGCAAACCTTCTCCGGAAAATATGATAGCAGGGGGATTGCCTTAAGAGGGGGTATGGGATACCGTTGAGCAAATTCACTCTCAGTAATGGGTAAATAACTGTTAAGCAGAAAACAGGTACAATTACAGAAACAGCACTTTCCTGTTTATCATTTCTCTATTCATTTCATAAAAATAATAAGATTCAGTAGTAGGAATGAAGAACTGACAGATGTGTATGTGCATATGGAAGAAATGTCTCAACTTATCAATACTAAATACTAATCTCACAGCTTTAAGGGTGGGACAAGACACATTTTAGGTTGCAATTAATTACTGTAGCAGGACTTGTACACGTGTTTTACAAGAGGCGATAATCTTATATGAATAAAACACTGTAATAATTTGTCAACTATAACTTGAAAGGCCAGAGAAGTTCTTTTTACTCTCTTTTCTGATTTTTAAGGAAGTGGTACACAATGCAGTCGCTGGAAGTCCGCATGAAACTACCATATTTAATGCAGATTAGTATGCTAAAAAAGAAAAGGTTAAAAATATTTGTATTAATATCAGACTTTTGGTGGTGTTAATATCATTAAATATTTGTACCATTACATTACTGCAGGTAAATGTAACCCTACAATGTAATATATTGACTGGGTAACATTCAGTACACGGTACCATTAACGCTGATCTAAAAACATGTCTAAAAGCATTTTCATCTTTTTCAGCAGCTTTAGGAGGGCAATTATGATGATGATGATGATATGGATGGAGATGAAAATGCTTAATAACAAAGAGATTACATATATAGGTGAAACATGACTGAGCTGATTTTACAATGCACAAATCTCCACCAAAAGGTGGTTATTAAAAATGTTTGGGCAAAAAATACATCTCTATTACAACATAAGCCCACATGAAGGAACACACAACTCACAGGAAACCACACTGTCTTTGTTAAGCTAATTTTCTACACTAGAATCACACAGGCATAGTGTTTATGATTTACATATTTCCACTCCTTGCATACCCTATGTTATGATGGACATACGGATTCCCTGGGAAAGCTGGCACGGCAACAGTGCCGCTGTGTGCAATTGCAGCGGCTACAGCTGAAGGCATTGCATCACCATGATGATACAAATGATTGAGAGTTGAATATCCTTGTACCTGCAAAGGGGCCACAGAGTCCATGGAAACAGCACCAGAGTGTTGAGTATGTTGCATTCTGCTCAGTGCTGCAGGTTCAGGAAGAGCGCGACCAACGTGTCCCAGGCCGTGATGTTGTTCCTGATGATGGATCTGAATATTTGGATTCAAATTTTGCAGATGGTGCCGGGAATTTGCAAAAGAATCCGTCCTCCTCGTTCCTGTAAGGTAACTCGCTTCTTCATCAGTAACTGACGGAGATTCTGGAATATGCTGTGAACGACTGGCATGCACTTCAGACACATTTAGATTCAGAGGAGTTATGGTAGCAAGGCCATGCGAATTCAGTATGTCTACTGCAGTCATGCCACGTCTTGTGAGGTTGGGGTTTACAGTTGACATGTTTCTGTCTGCAGAGCCATCTTCGACAGCTGACATATGTTCGTTTCTTGGAATTTGATTAGGGTTTCTGCAAGAATCATTGACCCTTACCATAGATGCTGCTGAAAGAGCCATCATGGGTGTTATTGTGTTTACACTATGGTCAGTATGTGAAATTACAGGTCCCACTGCTACATGGCCCGCATTGCTCATGCCAGTAGAAGAGATACCATAATCTGAATTTGAGGCAGGAATCACACTCTGATGAGGCAACAAATGGGGAACACTGTTAACAGTTGACGGTTTGACACAGGAACTAACGATAGCATTTGTTTCAAAGACAGCTGGCCTCCCATACTCTGAAGAGGGCACTGAAACAATGATGTTACCAGCCTGCGGCCTTCCAGATGAAGTATTCTGTAACACAGGATTTGCATTCAGCCCTGACAGTGTTTCTGGATTCACCATGGCACTCTCTGATGAGATTAATGTAGGAGGAGCAGGTGTTGTTGCACCTGGAGTCTGTGTGGTGGCTTCACTGGTTCCAGAACCATCATCCTCAGCAGCAGCTGCTGCCGCAGCCAATGATTCTTCGTATACTCGCAGTTCTTCCGGATGCATTTTTCTTTTGTGTGCACGACAGTTGGAACCATTTGCAAACGTTCTGGGGCAAAACATACACGTATACGGCCTTAGTCCAGTGTGAAGATTATGGTGGTTCTGAAATACAAGAAAACCAATATTTCACAATGGACTGATAACATATGAATATCTCATCCATTAAACTGAAAGTAAATCCAAAATCAATAAAATCTTGTCACTGCTGTTATCTTCAATATTCATCAACAAATCACAATTTTTATGACACTCAACTGAATCAAATTAAAAAGAACAATGACATACAAAAATACATGTCCTTCAAGTGAAATACACGTCCATCAATTGAAGTGACAAACCTGAAGAAATATGATCAGAATTGTGGAAATTTATTCTTTAACAATAATGATGAGAGAAAGACTGGAAAATTTGTTACAATCTCATGCCTATGAATATCCAGTTTTCTTTATACTGTCCAGTATCACACACTTATAATTGTAACATGATACTAGAACATATTCTGGTTTCAAAAATAACTTACCTAAACAAATGAACTTTATCATAGCAATTAGCATGGTTTCCCAATACAGTGATAATGCAAAATGCTTTCAGACATGATATACCAAAGACAGATTTAATGTTCCTTGATCTTTTACCAATATGCAAACTTTTTGACAGACAAAACAACCATCTTATGGATGGCACATCAATCACAGACAAAGAAGTAAATTCAAGTTTTTAACAGAAACTGTGTCTTGAAATCCTAAACTTTTTACAAATGGCACCAATATCTGTGAAAATCAAACAATGGAAAATTAAGGATGGAATATAACAATATTATCTGTTACTTGTGAGAAATATCTCATTAAAATGTCGAGGGTGTAAAGCCTGGCAAGTAATTATTAATACTGAGAACTGTGAAATTCACAAAGCATAAAAATGTAGCTGCCTCTGACTACATATAATTATTTAATCACAATTCGCTGGTGTCACATCGTACAAACAACAGAGAGTAAAACCAACTATTGGATTCGGGGTCCACCTATTATGCAAACAATGGTTATTTATAAATGATCAAATATATGAGGGTTGTTCAATAAGTAATGCCCTACATTTCTTAAAAAGCCATTAATACACATGGATGGCGATGGCTAAAGAAATTTACAGCCTCAGGAAATGTGGAAACAGAGCTCCGTGGTCAGCTACGTACAGGACTTCCTGTCACAGCCACTGCTCCAGACATGCTTTCGAGTGCAGGCCTGTGAACACGGATGCTGACACCTTAGAAGACTGAAGTGACCACAGCATACTCATCAGCTAGATGTAGAGGAACAGGCAACACTTGGCCACTGAGTATGTTGAAATACACATCCAAATCAATGTTGAAAGTAACCTGAACAAACGGACCCCAGGTGAGGTACAGAAGGTACTACTGAAACATCACAGCACCACCTCTAACCTGAATTATACCCTCCACAGACTGCAGGTTCAACACTTGTGTAGGCTCTAGGTCTTGTTTCTGTGTTATTTGGTCAATTTGAGATATCCAGCTTGTATGCCACAGAGAGTAATGGCCTTTTGTGAGGTACAGGATGCTAAATGTCCACTGCATGAAATCCACTCACAATATTCACTCAGTAATTGGTCGAGATGCACCTGCATTCACTGACAGCAATGATTCCTGCTGTGTTTGAAACAGTGTGTGATTGAGAAGGTGTGATACTCATCTCTGCTCCCTGTTGGTTACGATCTTTTTACAACCATTGTTACTATGTCATGTTACATAGCTGTACGCGGTACACCATTCCTTGTAGACATGTTGGACAATTCACTTTGATACACCAGCAAATTTAGCAACTTCAATTGTAGTTGGGTCGATGACAAGTCGTGTCTCCAGATCGACACATCTTACTGCACTGATTCCATACAACTGTCACACAATTTCACTGCCACTACTTATGCTGACAGTGAAGCATCACATGACCATCTAGTACCAGTTCTAGGCCAACTACAACATTATGAAGTATCCAGTGCACTCTTTTGAGAGTGTGACAATTTTTTTTCCTGTGAACTTATTAAATTTGTTGTAGACACATGGTAAGTGCTTCACGCTGCGCATGCGTGGACGGCGGGTTGGTGCACCGAGCCAATCCAGTGGAGTATGAGTGCTTGTGTGTGTGTGTGTGTGTGTGTGTGTTTTTGTTTAGACTTTATTGGCACTCAACGGTGAGCTTGTCAGTGGCCTAAAATATTTCAAAGACAACAAATGTGGATAAAATCACTAAAATTGTTGCACACAGCGAGAACGAAATCTACAAAATGACACTCATGCACTGACTCTCACCTCATGAACATTCACTCACACAATAACTCCACCTCACACACCTGAAGACAACAGAGAATGCTTGTAAGGAGCTACATCATGGCTTAAACAGAAGTAAAACAATAGAGGAGCTAAAACAATGGCACAGGGATATCTCACCGGCTGGCTGCTTACAAAACTGTGGGTAAGCCAGTCACCCTGTTAACACATTAAGAACATCTCCCTAAAATTTTGGAAACACAATGGATAAAAGACAAAACCTTAAAAGTCATCACATTCATTTGAACATCACTAGATCTGCTGGCAGATATTCCGCTGCCCTCAGTCCGAAAATAAAACACAGTCCAGTAAAATGTGGCACACAGTGATCTGTATGCCACAAGCACTGCATATTGGAGGGACGTCACATCGGAGCAAGAAGCCATGCGTCAGGGGACCGTGGTCTATGTGAAGACGAATAAGGAGGACCTCATCCCGTCTTTGTGGCTGAAAGGAGGTATGCCATGGCTGCAAAGTGGGCTTTACTATATGCAGCTTATTATCTTTCACTTCTAGCCACTCACCTTTGCACCGATGCATGATTCTGTACCTCATTTTCTTATTTATTATTCAGATATAAACCTAAGTACAGATACATAAACATAATTTTGTGCTAATGACACTGGGCAGAGACACGCAGTCTTTGTGTCAGCACTCTCTGTCAGAGCGCATATGTCAACAGTTTACTGCCCTACACAGCAACTCACAACAATATAGAAGTGGGCAGCCTCACCACACTGTGCGCCACTGTCAACTCTGCTACCCTACGCCCCCTACTCAGTCACTCTGAACGGAATAGCAGAAAGTGTAGCAACAGATAATGTACTCTTTTATGGCAAACCCATGCATTTCCTATTGGATAAAGATTACTCTTTCTAACTTGAGAAAGTAATTACCCAGCTTGTTCTGTAAGCTAATAGCTTGTGGCTGTGATGACTCCTCCAAGGGTCTTTCATTGGGCATTATCGACACAGGAGCAAGTCCCTGGGTAAATCTTGGAGGATGCTGAAACTTTTTGTAACAAAAGTGAATCAAGTTATTATTAACAGTTAAACAAGTCGACAAGAGCTCATTTATTTATTCCATTTTTGAATCTGAGTGGACTATCTTTGACATTGTTTAAAATGTCAATCAAAGTTTACAATATTATGAAAAGGAAAGTTGCTACTCACCATATAGCGGAGATGCTGAGTCGCGATAGGCACAACAAAACCACTGTTACAAATAAACCTTTCGGCCATTAAGGCCTACGTCAACAATAGAAAACACACACACACACACACACACACACACACACACACAACTCTCACAAAAAAACAACTGCAGTCTCAGGCAACTGAAACTACACTGCGAGCAGTGTTCCACTCCCATCATGCACGGGTGCTGCTGCTCGCAGTGTGGTTTCAGTTGCCTGAGACTGCAGTTTTTTTTTTTTTTTTTTTGTGTTAATTGTGTGTGTGTGTGTGTGTGTGTGTGTGTGTGTGTGTGTGTGTGTGTGTGTCTCGTCTATTGTTGACAAATGCCTTAATAGCCAAAAGCTTTATTTGTGACAGTCTTTTTGTTGTGCCTATCTGCAATTCACTATCTCCGCTATAAGGGGAGAAGCAATTTTCTCTTTCATAATACTCTTACATTCCATCCTGGATTTTCCATTGTTTGACTTTTGCTATCAAAGTTCATTCAGTTAAAAATGATGTTTAGATGCTTTATGGTGTACATAGTTTTTTTTTCTCTTAACAAATATTAATGTGTCTGATGACGATTTTATTCTGCTGCAACAACGGATATTGGCCCAGGAGCGCTAGCAAAAAAATAAAAAAAACTGCATTAGTGTTCAACAATGCCAACTGAGTAATTTTGTGTGATGTGTTTGGAAAATGTTAACTGATGCTGAGCTATGTTCATGAAACTCATGGAAAAGAAAACATGTCTTCTTAACAACAGTAGTTGTGATTAGTTCATGTATGGAGATGACAGAACAGGCACATCCTGGGGAAATTAAATGGAGTGAATTACACTTCCTGATCATACCAAATGGAAATGATTCTAGTAGATTCTGATTTGTGGAGTATAACTGAGCCAGGTGAGATGGAACCTGGTGAAGGTGCATCAGCTGCTGATAAAAAGACATATATATCACACCAAGGTAAGATGCTAGATTGTATTTTACACATGTGACAGGCAGCAAATACAATTACAAAATCTGATACACAGCATGATAAAAAGTACAGAGAGAACTTCAAAAATTATACACCCCAAAGGACAGCACCATTTCCCACTTGAGATGAAGCAAGCTGGGATATTTTTACTTCCCCTCTTTTTTTCCATCTGCCTCCTTAAATTCGTTTTTTCACTTTTAACTAATTGCCATTAACATACGTGAATACAATCTGCATTTTCATAAAAGAGAGAGGTTGGCTTTCAGTTTTAAAGAATATAACAACAGATCTAATTTTGTGCTTAGTTTTATGTATGTAATTGATTTACCAATTTATTTTGACTATTCCTAGTTAGTATCTTTCATTATAGGGTGAAATCAGTAATTGTTTCATAACTTAAATTCTGCTGTTGATTTATAAACAAATATAAATTCTGCAATAACTATAAACGTTTGGAAGACTAAACACTAGCATTCTTTAAGTATTTATTTAACTCTATTAGAAGACATGTTAGCAAAGCTAGTCCTTCATTAATTCCAAAGTAATTAACAGTTTTGTCAAAAGTATTGTTTGCGTACTTGTAATTGTTAATTTCATGATTTAAACAAATAATTCGAACTAACTCTTGTAGCACAAGAAAGGGTTAAAAGGAATGAATTTTTCAATGTATTCAGTTAATTTAATGAGTTAAGTTCTAGTTGCAATTTTGTAAATTAAACATCGAACAATGTGAAGTTTCAGTGCCTATTATTGTGAGGCTGTATAAGGGCCCAATTTTTGGCCCCGAGAGAGTCAGTCCATGGCCGAGTTTCGGACGAGAAACCTGAGTTGGTTAGAATAACAACAATGCATCAGCATAACTGTGAACTAAGTGTAACACAATTCAACCATATGTTAAAACAATGATAGTATATGCTCCATACGCACATTGCTATTCTGTAAGAAGTGTGAACTGTGTGGTTAGGTTTTTACTGCTCTTAGATGTTCAACAGGAAACCACTCTAGCAGTATTTGGATATTCCCCTGCAACCTATTAATGAGACTTATCGAATGTTGAACAATAGTTAACTGGCCATATGAATATGTATTATTGGGTGTGTGTGAAAAGTGAAAGTAAATAACTGAAACGCAAATGTGCACCTGTTGGCTACATTATTTACAGTGGACAGTATTGCAGTTCCACCCCCTACTTTTTGAGCCAGTACGTTGACACAGAGGACAACAAGCGAAGAAATAAAAGCAGGGCGAACTGTCACAAGTGGTGTCCCAACATGAGGAATTTTGTACGTAGCCACATTAAACAAGGACTCACAAAATTTTTACAGTGAACTCAAGAGTGGTTTACAGTCAGTGATGCAACAGCCAATCCGCACTTGGGTTTCATGGCCACAGTACGACAGCAGCCCATCAGTGAACAGGTTCTATGGAAGCAGCCATTGAGTACAGGAGCAGCCAATCAGCACGCAGGTGGACACAGCTGACCAGGATAAACAAGACGCTTCGCTGAGAGAATTACAACTTGCCACAGCCATGCAGACGATGGACCGAGATGACAAACAGCAGCAGCAGCAATAACAGAGCAGCAGAAGAAGAGTGAATAAGAATTAGGTAATTTCATAGCAAAAGCTGTTTTGTATTAAGTGATACATTATGAGTGACCTTAATGAACAAGGCAGTGCTTATGAATTAATTTACAGTTTATATACAAAATTTTACTACACCAAAAAAGTGTTCATATCAGCACTGAACTTTTTTTATAAAAAGTACCAAATTGTGTATAAATATTACCTTTTGATTTGGCATTCAGAAAGACAAAGTTACTTTCTTACACAGGACAGTGAAAGAATATCTTCACAGTAATTTGTTGTGAAAATGTTACTGCTTATGAATCACACTGAATCAAAGAAGAACTGAAAAAGGCATAACGATAACACACTACTGTGCTCTCTTGCACTCTTTTATTACAGTTGCTAAAATGTAAAACACTGTTCACAGCAAATCTAAATATCTAATTGTGATTTTGGTATGGTTAAATAAATAACTTTGTGAGTTAGAATTCCTTTCAGTTCTGCCTGTGTAGGTTGGGCAAGGCTAAAATGAAAGTTAGGTCCCAGGATGAGAGGGAACCACATGGTGAAAGGTGGGTCCCACTCATCCTGGGGTCTGAGTGACCTGAACTTCCCTTGAAAATTCTCCAACCAATCCCTCTCTCCTCCCCAAGATAGGAACAAATAGTTACGATAGTGTTGTGCACTTTTACACATTAGTATCAATAATGCTAAATATTTCATGTCCAGAAGTTAACTACTGCACAGCAACTCTGTCTCACAAATTTCTAAACCACTAATTTAATGGTCTGATAAATATTTTATCTCAAAGCTGCCAAATACAAACAAGCTGCATTAATAATAGACAAATTTAACACAAACCTTGAGATCCTTTGGGCGTCTGAAGGCTTTGCCACATGTAGCACACTGATAAGCTCTGATATCCTTATGAATAAGCAGATGTGTACGTAATGTGCGACGTGTCGATAACTGGTGAGGACACATGGGGCATTGGTACGGCGTTTCACGATGTGTATCCATGTGAATTTTTAGTCGGTATTTTGTTTTGAAGCTGAAGCAAACAGTAAGTCTTCATAAGAAACACTACAGTATATATTTCTCAGACATACTACAATCATTCCATAAAGCAAAAACTCTTTGTGTACTTTTCCTCTTTCTGAAACAATCATTTTCCTTCTTCAAATGCCAAAACACTGAAACAGATTTATGATGAAATAAAAATGGACTGGTTCTGAAAATTGTCTCTGGATGGGAGTCTGAGTAGGAATTTCTGAACACAGTAGGGAGATGCAGGGAGGGAGAGAGAGGGCGGGTAAATATTATATATATACCACATACAAGTCTCTCATCATAACATATATTGTCATGTTTACAATGTTTTCTGTCAACTAAGTTCTGTGAGACATCATAGGGGCAGGTGGGGAGGGGGGGGGGGAGGGGGGGGGGGTGTTTCTTCTCACTGTAAAGTTGCAAGGAAACAAGTGGTGGTACATTTAATCAGAACATCAATAACTTTAAGCAAAAAAGTGTAAGTTAATTGACTTTTATCTCACAGCGTAAAAAGAGTCACATATATTTAGATTTGATTTTAGCTAACTGTCCCTATTACTCTAAAAGTATCTGTAGAGCAAACATATTGATATAATGATTCTCTTTAAGAATGCACTTTACAATAAAGAATTCTACTGACACTGATATAAAATGCCAAATTTTCTTTATTTATTACAGCAACACCTTCACAAAAAAGATACACTGATAAGACCAATTTCACAACCCCCTTCCCCAACCAGCAAGTGTGTGTGTGTGTGTGTGTGTGTGTGTGTGTGTGTGTGTGTGTGTGTGTTCTGCACTAAGAAACAGTGAGTGTGTTACTTTACATCAAATACATACATCTGCTCAACAGCCATTTGTCTTGTCACGACAGACACTGTCATGCTGATGATGCTGCACAGAATTTAGTTAAAGGGAAACATTTATATACTATATTTAAGTCTCTCACCATAACAGATATTGTCTTGTTTATAGTGTTTCCCATTAACTAAGTTCTGTGAGGCATCATCAGCATGACAATGTCTGTCGTGATAAGACAAATGGCCTTTAAGCTGAACCCCATTTTTGCATTCCTACATTTTACATTTTTCCACTTTTTGCATTCATCTTTGTCGGTCTCAATAGATGTCCTAGTCTCTCAATACAATGCTTTCCCATCATTAACGATTCTGTGTTACAACATTTCCCACAATTTAAGTTTTCTTTGACGTTATCACGACCTTCAACATTGATTTTTATACAGATTTCCTCAAAAAGTGCATTGTGTTCCTGCTCAAAGTCAGCCTTGGAACAAAGCAGAAAATGCAGATTATATGCAAAGTTACTGATTATGTAACATAACACTAGTGCGATAAGCAACATTTTTATTGTCAGCGTGTTGGATCATGGCCACCTGCATTATAGGTCCACAGTGTTTGGAAAAATGGGAATGTCCTGACATAACCACAATCACCAGAACGAAGATGAAGAATGCAAGAGAAGAGAAGGTGGTGAAACAATGTGCACTGATTAGGAACACACCACGACAGGAGCGGCCTCTACGAGAGGAGAATATAAATGCCGCTCCTGCCAGCCTTGGCCGCTCAGTATTGGCTCAGTATTCGGAGAATATTTGGAAGTATACGGATAGGCCTAGCAGAGAATGCTACAATAGCAGTTATTAGTGATCCGCAAACTGTGTGTCAAACTTGCGTAAACATTATTCATAGATAAGGACGCGGATTTATGTTGCATGTTGCCCATCGCTTGCGACACCATTGTTATATTGTAGTTAAGTACTGTCAATCTGCTTCATTGAATTAAAACTACTTATGTTATTTACCTGAATTGTTGTATAGCATTCTGAGAACACAGCATCCCTTAGGCACCCTACACAAGATGAGTGGGCAAGACCCATAGGGCAGGTATGCTAAATCACGATCTTATGACAGAGATTCTAGTAGCAACCTTCCTTCCGCTTACTGTGTTAAATTACAACAGCTTTAATTTAATTTTACAGTCATTTACACAAATAAACACCACTTTTGAAGACAGCTCTCTCTATAATGGGCTTTCACGAATTGTCACTATTTACACATGAACTACGCCAATTCGTTCTAGGCGCATAGTCTTAGTTTCGTAAGACCTGACATCATCAGAGGTAAACATTCCTCCTCGAGATGCTCTGTAACATGGTGATAATTTCCAACCTCTTTCTCACCCAGGATGTCCCTGAGCTGAGTGACTTTGTTGGCAGCAAGCTGTAGGTTACATGCCTATTTTTCTCTGTTTACAAAGACTGCTAACTTTAGTGTTTTAACCAATATCATGTTTCAAGTTTTGTTTACCATAATTTCATAATAATTATGGATAATAAGTCTCACATTTGAACAAAAATATCTTTTTAATGTGGTTGCATGAAACACTTTTGGTTGCGTGTTTTATTTACACCATCGCACTTGACTGAAACCAAGAGGGAAACCACTGTGTGTTTGTGTCAGCACTTGGCCACTGCCTTTGTGAGTGATGATTTTTATAATGTGGAGAGACACTTAGAGCTAACTGCTGTTAGAAAGGAACGAAAACAATTAATTATCTCAGATTTTTTAAATAGGCAAAATTTAAACTGTTTTAATTTCATATTTCGAACAATATAAAGGGAATGATAATAAGAGTAATTTATTCATTTATGCTTGTTGTGGTTCCTGTTCCTTCCTGTATTTTATACTTTCCTGTATTGTACACTTTTTTGGGTTAGTCTGCTGAAAAGTGTAACAATGGGTTTTTTCTGTATTTCACGTAGTGGTGCACTCATGGTTTCTTAGAACAGTAATTACAAAACTATATATTGTGAGTGCCACAACCTAATATGCAAGCAGGTACAGGTGCAGGTGTGCATTTACCAGATTTCAGTGCTGATCTGGGGGGGGGGGGGGGGATGTTGAAATTGGTCATATCAGTGTATCTTTATTGTGGGAGTGTTGCTGAAGTAAGTAATAGCACAGAGAACATCTACATCTACATCTACATCCATACTCCACAAGCCACCTGACGGCGTGTGGTGGATGGTACCTTGAGTACCTCTATCGGTTCTCCCTTCTATTCCAGTCTCGTATTGTTTGTGGAAAGAAGGATTGTCGGTATGCCTCTGTGTGGGCTCTAATCTCTCTCTGATTTTATCCTCATGGTCTCTTTGCAAGATATACGTAGGAGGGAGCAATATACTGCTTGACTACTCAGTGAAGGTATGTTCTTGAAACTTCAACAAAAGCCCGTACCGAGCTACTGAGCGTCTCTTCTGCAGAGTCTTCCACTGGAGTTTATCTATCATCTCCATAACACTTTCGCAATTACTAAATGATCCTGTAACGAAGCGCGCTGCCCTCCATTGGATCTTTTCTATCTCTTCTATCAACCCTATCGGTACGGATCCCACACTGCTGAGCAGTATTCAAGCAGTGGGTGAACAAGCGTACTGTAACCTACTTCCTTTGTTTTCGGATTGTATTTCCTTAGGATTCTTCCAATGAATCTCAGTCTGGCATCTGCTTTACCGATGATCAACTTTATATGATCATTCCATTTTAAATCACTCCTAATGCGTACTCCCAGATAATTTATGGAATTAAATGCGTACTCCCAGATAATTTATGGAATTAACTGCTTCCAGTTGCTGACCTGCTATATTGTAGCTAAACAATAAGGGATCTTTCTTTCTATGTATTCACAGCACATTACACTTGTCTACATTGAGATTCAATTGCCATTCCCTGCACCATGAGTCAATTCGCTGCAGATCCTCCTGCATTTCAGTACAATTTTCCATTGTTACAACCTCTCGATATACCACAGCATCATCCGCAAAAAGCCTCAGTGAACTTCCGATGTCACCCACAAGGTCCTATATGTATATTGTGAATAGCAACGGTCTTATGACACTCCCCTGCGGCACACCTGAAATCACTCTTACTTCGGAAGACTTCTCTCCATTGAGAAAGACATGCTGCGTTCTGTTATCTACGAACTCTTCAATCCAGTCACACAATTGGTCTGATAGTCCATATGCTCTTACTTTGTTCATTAAACGACTGTGGGGAACTGTATTGAACGCCTTGCGGAAGTCAAGAAACACGGCATCTACCTGTGAACCCGTGTCTATGGCCCTCTGAGTCTCGTGGACGAATAGCGCGAGCTGGGTTTCACATGATCGTCTTTTTCAAAACCCATGCTGACTCCTACAGAGTAGATTTCTAGTTTCCAGAAAAGTCATTATACTCAAACATAATATGTGTTACAAATTTCTACAACTGATCGATGTTAGAGATATAGGTCTATAGTTCTGCACATCTGTTCGACGTCCCTTCTTGAAAATGGGGATGACCTGTGCCCTTTTCCAATCCTTTGGAACGCTACGCTCTTCTAGTGACCTACGGTACACCGCAGCAAGAAGGGGGGCAAGTTCCTTCGTGTACACTGTGTAAAATCGAACTGGTATTCCATCAGGTCCAGCGACCTTTCCTCTTTAGAGCGATTTTAATTGTTTCTCTATCCCTCTGTCATCTATTTCGATATCTACCATTTTGTCATCTGTGCGACAATCTAGAGAAGGAACTACAGTGCAGTCTTCCTCTTGAAACAGCTTTAGAAAAAGACATTTAGTATTTCGGCCTTTAGTCTGTCATCATCTGTTTCAGTACCATTTTGATCACAGAGTATCTGGACATTTTGTTTTGATCCACCTACCGCTTTGACATAAGACCAAAATTTCTTAGGATTTTCTGCCAAGTCAGTACATAGAACTTTACTTTTGAATTCACTGAACTCCTCTCGCATGGCCCTCCTCACATTACATTTCACTTCGCGTAATTTTTGTTTGTCTGCAAGGCGTTGGCTATGTTTATGTTTGCTGTGAAGTTCCCTTTGCTTCCGCAGCAGTTTTCTAACTCGGTAGTTGTACCACAGTGGCTCTTTTCCATCTCTTACGATCTTGCTTGGCACATACTCATCTAACACATATTGTACGATGGTTTTGAACTTAGTCCACAGCTCCTCAACACTATCTGTACTTAAAACAAAACTTTTGTGTTGAGCTGTCAGATACTCTGAGATCTGCTTTCTGTCACTTTTGCTAAACAGAAAAATCTTCCTACCTTTTTTAATATTTCTATTTACGGCTGAAATCATTGATGTAGTAACCGCTTTATGATCACTGATTCCCTGTTCTGCGTTAACTGTTTCAAATAGTTTGGGTCTGTTTGTCACCAGAAGGTCTAATATGTTATCGCCACGAGTCGGTTCTCTGTTTAACTGCTCAAGGTAGTTTTCAGATAAAGCACTTAAAAAAATTTCACTGGATTCTTTGTCCCTGCCACGTGTTATGAATGTTTGAGTCTCCCAGTCTATATCAGGCAAATTAAAATCTCCACCCAGAACTACAACATGGTGGGGAAATCTACTCGAAATATTTTCCAAATTATCCGTCAGGTGCTCCGCCACAACAGCTGCTGAGCCAGGGGGCCTATAGAGACACCCAATTACCATGTCTGAGCCTGCTTTAACCGTGACCTTCACCCAAATTATTTCACATTTCGGATCTCCGTCAATTTCCTTCGATACTATTGCACTTCTTATTGCTATAAACACGCCTACCCCTTCATTGTCCAGCCTGTCTCTGCGGTATACATTCCAATCTGAGTTTAGAATTTCATTACTGTTTACAACTGGTTTCAGCCAACTTTCTGTCCCTAGTACTATGTGGGCATTGTGACTGTTTATTAATGAGAGCAGTTCTGGGACCTATCTATAGACGCTCCTGCAGTTTACTATTAGCACATTAATATTGTTATTCCCTGTTGCATTTTGCCTACTCCTACCTTGCCACGTCTCAGGAGGCGTCTTGTCGGGCCTAAGGAGGGAATTCTCTAACCTAAAAAACCCACATGTGCACTCCACACGTACTCCACTACCCTTGTAGCCGCTTCCTGTGTGTAGTGCACACCTGACCTATTCAGGGGGACCCTACATTTCTCCACCCGATAGCGGAGGTCGAGAAATTTGCACCCCAGATCTCCGCAGAATCGTCTGAGCCTCTGGTTTAAGCCTTCTACTTGGCTCCAAACCAGAGGACCGCGATCGATTCTGGGAACGATACTACAAATAGTTAGCTCAGATTCCACCCCGCGAGCAAGGCTCTCTGCCTTCAGCAACTCCGAAAGGAGGAAATACTTAATTTTAGTCTTGTGAAATTGCTTCAGTGGCAAAAGCCCCAAAATAATTTCTCCCTTCAATGTGGCTAACAAGAATAGTTATCAAATAATATCACAATGTCCCGATAGTCAAACAATAAGTTTTCCTTTACTTTCTTATTTTCTCCTTACATCCTGCAGCGTATCCACACCATTCTTCTAATGATTTCTGTGTTTAAGTTGTATGTGCATAAAAGTTGCTCAAGACATACATAAATATGCTTACTACTTTCAGAAATGTGATGAAAAAATTGAACTTGTTGCTACAGCAAAATAATAATTTTGGTACGAATTACACTGTCGAGATACTCCAGATGTGGATGAAATTAATCACATAATAAATATTAATCGTCACAATGCCTGATGAGGAACTCATAAACTAATGACAGCTTGTTACCTCTTTTTGCACTTCGTACACCGAAATGGTGTTTCATCGCTGTGGATTGTTAAATGTTCCTGCAGAATCCCTTTTGATGTGAAACTGTGACCACACTGTTCACACACAAATGGCCTCTCGCCAAAGTGGACAGCTTTTAAATGGGAAGATACATTAGACCTGCTGCTGAACCTGCAATATATTAAAATCATCAATCAAATCAAATATGCACTTAATTAGAAGAATTTTAATAGTAAATGTAAAGGAATATGCAAAAGTATACACTGAGTTGCCAATAGGCACAGCAAAAGTACTGTCACAAATTAGCTTTCGGCCAGTATAGCCTTTGTAAAAAATAGATGACACACACACACGCACACACACACACACACACACACACACACACACACACACACACACACACTCTGCAGTCTTGTGTATGCAAGTTGCATTTGTGTGTGAGAGAGAGAGAGTGGTGTGTGTGTGTGTGTGTGTGTGTGTGTGTGTGTGTTTGTTGTGACAGTCATTTTGATGTGCCCATCAGTGACTCAGCATCTCCACTATATGGTGGGTAGCAACTTTCCTTTTCATAATATTGTTACATTCCATCCTGGATTTTCCATTGTTTGATTTTTACCAGAAGTATACACTCTTATTTGTAATAAAATCTGCAGAGTGAGTCACTGACCTGTGAACCATGAAAGGGAAAGTATTTGAAGTAGATGATGAGTGCAGTATACAGTGTTTGCTCAAATCTAAGGACTTCTTTCTGTGCATTTTGTAGAAGAAATCACTTGTTTATTGAGACATAAGATCCAAGAGAGGAGAGCAGAAGCAGCAGAGGGCAGGAGAAGCAATACAATATACAGGGTCGGAAAGAAGAAAATCTGAGCAATGTGGGAGGGGTGGGTGGGGAGGTGGAGGACAGGTGATCATATTTTGCTGCAATCTCAACTGATTTTTCACCATGCGAAGCACATTCATGAAACAGTTTCATGAGCAAAAAGGATCCAATTGATAGTAGCAAATACTCTTTATCAACATGAAGACACTAACAACTATCATATTACATAAGCTACCTGGATTATCCCTCTCCCGATACGAACCAGCTCGACTGAATGTTGTGTACAAGACTTTTTATTTTTATCTTTGAGTACATTGTATCTGTTCCTGTCACAACAAATTTAGCCAGCTGTGTACTACAATCCACTGTTGTCCCCTCTTCTTTGCCCACTTCTAATAATTAAATTCATAAACGCAAGCTTTTACTTCCCTACTGGTCCTTTTACATAGCTCGAGCCTCAAACTAGAAATCTCCTTCCCAACCCCCCCCCCCCCCCCCCCAAACTCCACCCTTAATAATTCAGTTCATCCAAAGAGTGGTCTCAGGAAAACAGCCTCATCAAAAATAGGGGTAAGACAAAAACAATGACATTAAGGACAGAAAGAATCCTGGCAAACAATGCCACATTCACTTGTGGGGAATAATAATCAGAAATTGTCAAAAGCTACAAATAAATAGGGCTTACATGGCAGGTGATTGGCCAAGTGTTTTCCAAGCACACTGAAGATGGTAGTATGAGCAATGAAGGCAACATTTGACATACTGAAGCTGGATCTGCTACCCATAAGAACAATCCTGAGGCTGCTCAACATCTGGCCCACCACATCAAACGATATCCATTGAAGTCCTGATGGCGGCTCATAACCTAATATCTACCCCACAAAGCACCAGCGTCCTTAAAGACAGGCAGGAAAAAATACACAGTACACGGACACATCAGCAACCTTGCAATGACAACTAACAAATGGATGGAAACCAGCTTCCAGCCGTGCCACCTGTAAACAAGGGTAGCAGCCCACAGACTACATGTCTGAGTATGCTCAAAAGAGAGAGAATGAATCGACTGGGGAGGATCTCACAATACAAATCACATCACTGAGTGTAAAAAAAAGAACACTATGACTGTCTCACTATGCAAATGATGAAAACTTCAATTAACTAATTAATACCTTTTGCACTTGACTGCACAGTCTACTCCCTCTTTACTTCTCTCCTGAAGAAGACTCAAAACGACCTACAGATGAGAAAAACAATCAACAAAATTTTAAGGTATGGGACAACGATAACACTATCAGAAGGTAGTAACAATAATCGATGTAACACAGCAAAAACAAAAGAAAAGAGGGTACACAGTTAACCTATGTGGCAAGAACACCAGTAGCCAGAATACTTGCTAAAGCACAATGGCAAGAATGAAAAGAAGAAAAGAACAATCATTAGAAAAATAGGCACACACACAAGCACACCTATGCCCCTATATCTACATGCCACCAGCTGCTTGTGTGAATAGAGGGAAGGAGAGGCAGGATACAGGACAATGGACTGGGGTGGATAGCTAATGGCTTGGAGGGAGGAGGCCGGTTTGCCAGCTAGGAATGGCTGGAATATAAGCTAGGCACGTGGTGCACGGGTGTTAGGACCAGTGGGGAGTGGTGCACATTGAAGGTGACATGAAATCGGAGGGGGTGATAGAATGGAGCAAGGATAAACTGTTTGGTGGAGTGTATGGGGACTGTGGGTTACTGGATACTGAGGCCTGGACGGTTACGAGAGTGAAGGATGTAGTCCAAGGATAACAGAGTGTGACTCTGGAGAGTTACTTGATGGAAAAAATTGTGCTGAGGGCAACAGGACAGTTTTGTGACAAGAGGATATTTGATTGTGTATAAGTTATTGCCACACATGGAACACAAAGAGGAATGACACAAAATTCTAACAGCAGCATTGTATGAGGGCGGGTGGGTAGAACCGGATGTGACATGTACTAGTCAGGTGTTAGGAGAGTATTATAATTGTACTACAGTGGATGAGGAGTACACAGAACAACGTGCAACCCATTTGTAACAGCCGTGAATGATGCTACAGGATATCTCTCAAGGCGCACAAAACCACGTTGGTCGAAGGTGAGAGGGGAAAACGTGAAATAAGATGTGGGTGAACAATGCATGAGAGAGATACAGATTACTAAACAGTAACAAAGGAAGGACAACATGGGGTTTGAGATGGAAGGGAGCCATAATGTGGTATAGTTTTATAGGGAAGTTCTGTTAGAATATACTCTAACTACTACATTTCAATTTTGATTACAACCACCCCTCTTCACACATTGCTTCCATTAGAATTTTATGTCTTTCCTTTCTACTTCGCATGTGTGACATAACTTATGCGCTATCAAAGATCCTCATCACAAAACTATCCTATTGCCCTCAGCATCATTTTACCTCCTTTTCACTTCCCAAATTCACACCCTGTTATCCTTGCAACACTTCTTTAGCTCCCAAAACCATCCTGGCCCCACCAACAGGTAACCCACTGTCCCTCCACCTTCTAGCCAAAAGTTTCCCCTTCTTCCATCCTATCACCCACTCCCAATTCATGACCTCACTTCACCTTCAGTGTATGCCACTTCCCAACACCTGTGAATCACATGCCTAGCCAGTGCACCTGCCGCCCTTCCCTCCCACATTCCTAGCAGGCAAACTAGTTGCCTCTCTCTGAGCTGCTAGCCACCCACCTCAATCCCTCTCTCTGCCTCCAACCTTACTCTCCCTCTACCCACCCCACTGAACACAACCCCCTCCCAAACCCAGTCCACCTGCTAAAACGTATGTTCAGGTATGGCCATACGCATAAGGGTGTGTGTGGGTGGTCTATCTGTACTTGAGGAAGTACAAATAGCTTGAGAAAAGATTACTCTGAAAGTTAGTAATTTTCTTCCTTTTTTGTGTGTGCCTGTCAATGGCTCAATGCTTCTGCTTTTCAGGGCATGGTCTCCCTAACTCCTACAGTATTTACATTCTACCAGAATTTTCCTACAAAATCAGAAAAATAGTGTGGTTATAAAATAATAAAGAATTACAGAAAATGAATCAAATGATATGAGAATCAATAAACCATGGGGGTGCAAGTAATAACTTCCTTACACTGTGTTTATGAGCTCATGGAGATGCAAATGGATCGGATTTACAAACAGTGCAGGCAAGAGGCCTGAAGTTTCAGCTGACTACATACGAAGTAATTTTGAAATATTGGTCTGATTGCAGATATTCTGAAGTCTACATGTATGTTAATGGGAGATTTTCCCCAAGTGAACCTTAGCTATGACGCACTTAATCATGTAGAACAGGGTTATCAGAGAACTTTAAAGTGTGAGATGATGTTGAAAGGTTATGGAGAGAGTACATTTCTCACTACCGCAAGCATGACTTTCAATACATTTGGAGGTGAGCAAAATAAACAAGGCAGAGAAGTGGAGTGAAAGACTGAAATTAGATTGGTGTAGGATAGTTATAAGAGGACTTTAGGGAACGATGTCAGTGGTGACAAAGGAAGCCAGGGAATCTTTCTATAATAGACTAGTGATGAATGACAGATTTGAATGTCAATTTTTGCAATTTGCTTTCCATGATGATGATTAGGGAAGAAAACTGCGTAAGTCAGAGAGTTTAGACTGTACTGGGCATGGGTAATCATTTAAAAGTGAAAAACTGTCAGAAATAATCAATATGGGCTTATTAAGGCATAACAGTCACAATAAAATAATTTGATGCGCTTAAATATTGGTGGGATGTTCCTCTAGGACCATCGTGCTCAACCCGTTGATCGCGATCGACCTGTCAGACTGCCACAGCTTTACGAGTCGATCTTTTTAAAACATTGGCTGAAATCTGTTTAAATGAGCTGTTTTTGTGGTATACCGATTTGTTCACACTGAGTGTTTCACATGATATTTGTAGGCAGTAAAGCCGATGACAGTCTCCATCTGCATTTCACCACCTCTAGTGTTTGCACCAAGCAGCAAACACTACATGAGGAGGAGATTCTTACAATGCACTCAAGTTCTTCATTTTTGAAAATGATTTGCCAATCCAGAAACCTGCCCACCTTTCTTTAAGTATCATTAAATCATCCATCAACAAGTGCTTTGTGGACATATTTTGAGACTGTAATATGTTATGAGTATTGCCACAAAAATTATCAATTCAATTCACTCACAACTGCTACAGAGAAGAAAATTTAAGAGTGCTACTAGAAGATTTCATTGACCAGTATGGAGACCTGCTATTGCGCACCGAGGTTCAATGACATGAGTACAGGTGTGACACTTAATAGTTTTGAGAACTTCTGCCAGCGATAAAATCTTCTGTGTCTGAAACAGAGGAAGATAACTGCCAACTGTATGATTTAAGCTGTTTGTTGGCTATGGCATTTGCAATAGTTAAACTAAAAGAGTTAAACAAGAAACTGCACAGCAAAAACCAAACCTTGTGACTCTTTGTCTTCTATAAAGTGTTTCATCCAAACACTTTGCCTTTGGATTGCAAAGTTACAGAAATGAAATGTGAGATACTTTTCTCAAAGACATTTAAAACTGCAAGATCGACAAACATCATTGGATCAAAAAGCTGCAAAGAGTACATGGCCAACCTGACAGCACTGAAGACAAGAGTTTGAAAACCAATTTTCAGATTTCAAGGCAATGGAATCCGTCCTATCTTTCATAGGTCAACTTTTCCAAAAAATTGGATTTGGAAAATATTTCAAGTAAAATGTGTACTCTTTTCTCTTGTAGGGAGACTGGACTTGAAGAGGAAATAATTTGATTTCAAAGACACACCTGTATAGTCAGACTGGAATAAAGATGACATTTGGAAATGAGAGAGTGTAAGAACTTTCCAGGAGAACGAAAAGTGGCATCAGATGTTTCATCGATTTTGGATCAACTTATCTATGTGAGGCAGTGTTTTCAATGATGAACATAGTGAAATTTTAAGTGTAGAAGTAAACTGACTGATCTTCATCTTTCAGACTGCATAAGGTTCGCTCTGACAAATTATTCAGTAGATTATAATAACCCTGTCAAAGATATATAAAGCCAAGTATCTCACTAGATGTTTATGATGATGCATATTTTGATTTTTTTCACATGTGTAATGTCTTGAAAATTGAGAGGCCTACAACTTTTGATGGAGAGAAATTACCTCTTATGTATTTTTTGTAATTAAAATGGTTAACTTTGGCTTTGATTTTGTTTTGTGCTTAGACCTTTATGAATTTTTAAGTCAGTAGATCTCTAAATGGATTAGATTGCATGTAGTAGATCTCAAGTGTAAATAGGTTGAGCAGCCCTGCTCTAGAAAGGAAAAAACTGCCTGCCATTTCCTTTTGGTGGTGGTGAGGCTTGAATAATTAGCGATGCTACCTCACAGCATTTAAGTGAGCATGGAGGATGGGAAGTGTATCAGGTAACAGCTGGCAGTAGACAGTATCGAGGTGGCAAGCAATTCGTACATAATTTACATGCACATGATTATACAAATTAGCCTACAGGAAGTAGTATCTGGCATTCTTTGCCTCTGTAAGTGACTGCTTCCTAATTCCAAAAGTTCATTTAACGCATGGCAGAAAAAGTTTCAGTATTACACTCAAAAAGTACAAATGTGTCTTCTTTTTTTGAATTCTATGTCAGCCATCGCCTTGTTAGTCGTATTTGTACTGAATGCTGCTCCACCAGCAGTTAGCTTCAAAGATGTGCAAAAAAATACATTTATGGTAATATTTGAAATAAAGACATACATTTAATAACGACAGGATATGACTTTTGTCATAGACACATGAGACTTGTGTGGCCATGGGAGTGTGGGTTTAGTTACCTGTGCGAGTGCGTGCACTACTGCGGGAAAAAAAGCAGCGCTCAAAAGGTTGTGTGAATGGTGTTTTCTGTTATGTGTTTCACTGTGCACCACACGTCGACCTGTTGTGAGTGGTTGTCTTTCCTTTATTTTACATACATAGTCTTTCCATTTAGAAAACACAACGTGCAAGCTAATAAAATACCAAGTACAAACAGTAACATACAGAAGTGAAGTATAACATTAAAACTCACAGCCAATTGTTTTTTTACAGCATACACAGCTTGTCTACTTGATGTCAGTTGCCTAATCTCCAGGCAACAAGCTTTACAGTATGTCATATAGTAACAGCATTGTTATATGACACACATATTTAATGGCAATATTGTGAAAAGGACAGACTGCTACCGTATTTACTCGAATCTAAGCCGCACTTGAAAAATGAGACGCGAAATCAAGGAAAAAATTTTTTCCGAATCTAAGCCGCACCTGAAGTTTGAGATTCGAAATTCAAGCGGAGAGAAAAGTTTTAGGCCACACCTCCAAATCGAAACAAAGGTGGTCCATTGTAATATGAGACACAATTCAGGTCGAATAAATGACGATACAGCTACAGTAGTTTGGTTCGAGTCGTAAGCTTAGCAGTTAAGCTTTACCAGGTAGCCATTGCTAGGCATCAGGCGCTCCGTCCGTATTTATACGGGTACCCTTCTTTTTTCACGTGCTTCGTCTGGTTTGAATTGATTGCTTATTTTTCTTTGATCTGATAAGTGCCGTTCTCTTTGTTATAGGTGTTTACGTCACTCTAAGCTGAAATTGCATTACTGTACTGTGTCATGCATTGTTTGTCGCATTCTGATAATTAATGTTTATGGCCTGTCGCTGCTTGCGGCATGGCTTGCTTTTGTGTGCACTACCGCCGCTTACAATTTCAAAAGAGAGAGGAATCGCCTCATTATCGAAACAATGGCAAGAGACTGCTATTTGTTGTTACTTACACTGCTGCTTTCTTTGATAATGATCAACAAGAACCAAATAATAGGCTGCGTATGATAGATGTTCTGAACGAGAGTTTAGCGAAAATTTTTCTCCGTTTGAAAATCTTTGCAGATGCCTCTTTAGTACATTATATTCTGCACAGAAATTAGTCATCTTAGATTAAAAAATCTAGTCAATTGCCATGCTTCAATTCTGACTGTATCACTATTAGGCATAAGAATAATACGAATATAAACATGACATGATATGTATAATCTTCCGCGTTTGCTGTTGTCTCACTCTAGTTTCGTAGTTTATTAGGCAGACAGGATTTAAATGAGATAACAGCAAACACGAATGAATACATGACAAAATGTTTATATTCGTATGGTGAAGAGAATACTGCGTGTGATTCACAATTCGTTAAAGTTCCTATTAGCAACTATCTCTTCTCACAGGTAGGAAAAAATTCAGAACGTAGAGTTGGCCATATTGGCAAACATCCCAGTCTTGCCCGTCGGATTTTCATAGTACATTGAAATGCTGCTACATTCGAAGATGAACAATACGAAATTTGTATTTACTTCGTTGGATAATGTATGAATATGAAGTGGTCGAAACTCGGGACAGAGAAAAAAGCTCGTCTTTCACCTTCTTTTTAGTTTTTTTACTGACGCAGAGGTTTTGGCGCCAGTATTTATCTTTGTGCCTGCAAAGCATGCCTGTGCAGCGCTACATATATTCGACGGCAGAAGTTAGTTGTGGCGGCACCTACCAACATTTTTCAGAACTTCCACTTACTTTGCACTCGATTCTAAGCCGCAGGCGGTGTTTTGATTACAAAAACCGGAAAAAAAGTGCGGCTTAGATTCGAGTAAATACGGTACTCACTGTATAGTGGAGATGTTGAGTCACAGAGAGGCACAACAAAAATGTCTGTCTGGCCTCGGCGGCCAGAGGCAATGATCATAAGTGTATGAGTTGTGCTTGTGTGAATGTTTGTGTGTTATCTACTTTAGAAGAAGGCCTTTTGACCGAAAGCTCACTTGTTCAGCAATCTTTCAGTTGTGCATGTCTGCGATTCAACGTCTCCATTATATGGTGAGAAGCAACCCATCCTTTTCATAATATTGTCATTATTCCATCCTAGATTTTGTTTAAATACATATTTAACATTAACTAAGCAAAACAGAAAAGTAAGTATTCTCCCATATTAGTTGCTCATTTCTTTTCACACTTAAACGTAGCCACAAAAATAGCATTTGGTAAGATGTAAATTTAGATTGTGCTGCAACCTTCCAGAAAACACACACACACACACACACACACACACACACACACACACACACACACACACACTCAACAATGCAGTGTGACTTAAACAGCACAGAAAACATAGTTCACACTTTTCCTTACTTTTTGTTGCAGACACTACACGGGTAGATGAGCCTCTCTTCCCGAGGTAGGTGAACTCGCTCATGGTGCCTCAGTAGTGCCTCACAGTGGAAACGACGGGCACACTTACAACATACAAATGGTTGTTGCTCCTTTGGCACGTGTGATAAGACATGTAGGTCATACAGTGACTTGCGGGAGAATGCTTTGTCACACTTATCACATCTGCAACAACAAACATTCCAAAAATTTTCATTGCTGAGTGGCATTAAATGTTTCATAAACCATTTGGAAACAGGCAGAGAGGAGATGGGAGCTACCCTTATCTGCACATTAGCATAAAACTGATTTCCATAGAGTTCTCAAAAATAAAAGAAATGGAGATGGGCTAAGACTTTAATTTAGGTAAGGCAAATTTATTCATGCTTTAAATGAAAATGTGACAGGTTGCAATCCTTTTCTTTCTCCTGATTACAGAGGAAAGATTATGATACAGATAACAAACCCCAAAACAGCTCTAAATACTAACGCGATCTTCGCAACTAATAATTAAAAGTTTTGGTCTGCATCATGTAGCTGCTTCTATGAGTAACAAGTTAAGGACACAGACAGTATGCTCAGAGGTGAAATATGTGTTCCTTTAATTAAATGCTATGACATCAGTCTTTGATCAATACCAAAATAACCAATTTAACTGGAAATGTCATAAACAGGATTTAGTTACTCCCAAATACATGCATAGCACTATAGAACTTTAGAACATACTCTCTGTGATCAAAAGTATCCGGACATCTGGCTGAAAATGAGTTACAAGTTCGTGGCGCTCTCCATCAGTAATGCTGGAAGTCAATATAGTGTTGGCCCACCCTTAGCCTTGATGACAGCTTCCACTCTCGCAGGCATACATTCAGTTAGGTGCTGGAAAATTTCTTGGGGAAAGCCAGTAAATTCTTCACGGAGTGCTGCACTGAGGAGACGTATCAATGTCGGTCGGTGAGGCCTGGCACGACATCGGCATTCCAAAACATCCCAAAGGCGTTCTATAGGATTCAGGTCAGAACTCTGAGGAAGCCAGTCCATTACAGGCATGTTATTGTCAAGTAACCACTCTGCCACAGGTTGTGCATTATGAACAGGTGCTAGATTGTGTTGAAAGATGCAATCACGATCCTCGAATTGCTCTTGAACAGTGGGAAGCAAGAAGGTGCTTGAAACATCAATGTAGGTCTGCGCTGTGATAGTGCCACACAAAACAACAAGGGGTGCAAGACCCCTCCATGAAAACATGACCACACCATAACACCAGTGACTCCGAATCTTACTGCTGGCACTACACACACTGGCAGATGACAGTCACCGAGCATTCGCCATACCCACACCCTGCCATCGGATCGCCACATTGTGTACTGTGATTTGTCACTCCATGCAACCTTTTTCCACTGTTCAATCGTGCAATGTTTACACTCCTTACACCAAGCGAGATGTCATGTGGCATTTATCGGTGTGATGTATGGCTTATGAGCAGCCGCTCGACCATGAAATCCAAGTTTTCTCACCTCCCGCCTAACTGTCATAGTACTTGCAGTGATTCCAAACGCAATTTGGAATTCCTGTGTGATGGTCTGGATAGAAGTCTGCCTACTACACATTGCTGCCCTCTTCAACTGTCGGCAGACTCTGTCAGTCAACAGACGAGGTCGGCCTGTAAGCTTTTGAACTGTACGTGTCCCTTCATGTTTCCACTTCATTATCACATTGGAAACAGTGGCCCTAGGGATGTTTAGGAGTGTGGAAATCTTACTTACAGAAAAATGATACAAGTAACACCAAACCAACTGACCACGTTCGAAGTCCATGAGTTTCGTGGAGCACCCCATTCTGCTCTCTCACGATGTCTAATGACTACTGAGGTCGCTGATATGGAGTATCTGACAGTAGGTGGCAGCACAATGCACTTAATATGAAAAATGTATGTTTTTGGGGGTGTTCAGATACTTTTGATCACATAGTGTATGTAGCAGTGAAAATATAAACAACATAAATGTGCAAGAATTAATTCGGAATATAATTGTATTAAGAAATTCTCAGTTGATTTCCAATTTTGAAACAATGAGGAACTGTTCTTTTCTCAAATTAAGAAAATTAATCTCACAAATTCAGTTGTATTAGAGCACTGTAAAAAAGCACAATTTTTTATCATGGTGCAAAAATTTTACTTTTTACATGCGTCACTAGTACTGCTTTTTTTAATGAAACATTTGCTGAACTATGTGATAAGGATCAGCCCATTAATCTGAGGCCACCTAAAAAGTAAGTACTATGATTTTATAAAAGTGAGTAAACCCACAGTGTCTTGAAATTTCAGATATTTGATTATTTGGTGTTATTTATGGGGTGTTCTCAAATTCCTCTTACAGTAAAAGACAGTGTGTGTAAATTAACAAGTGAATACTGTACATTTCTTGTCTGTCTTAATGAAGGGTATTGTACCACACTAGTCAGTTGCCTACACATTGTAATAACTGCTACTCTTTCACTCAGCTAGTGCAACAGAGTGGAATTTATTGGCTTACAAGTTTGCTCCTGTAGCATAGAATTCGGATGTCTTTGTTTCCTAGTCAAATCATGATCTACGTACTGCTCATGTCTTACTACTATGTGTAGTTTTATACTTTATTTATCCATTCTTTTCAGGCCATTATTCTGAAAGTCTCTTTTCTTTTGAGAATCTTCATCACCATCATCATCGTCATAATCATCCTTTCAACTTGTTTAATGTGTTATATAAAGCCTCTTGCTGAAACATATTTATATTGTATACTTTCCAAACGATGCAGGCTTCAAAAGTTTTTATCCTGAATTAAATGTTTTGTCAAGCATATTCCTTTTTCCATAAATATGCAATCAGAAATAATATATTAGGGATTTATATCCAGCTTTATATGTAACCTAATCAATAGCTCTACCATTGCTACTCATACATTTTCATGCAGTTACATCATCACTACTGGGTGATTTATTTCTTTAGGAACTGCCAAAGTGTACATTCCGAAAGGTTTACAGTTTTATTAACCAAGACAAAAATTACCTATTTTAATCTTGATCTGCACATATCTAGGAGGGCAGAACAATATTAAAAAGTTCTGCCACCAAATAAATGTACCAGCTGCATTTTTCTTTTCCTTTTGAATGCCATGAGCAGTTTTAGCCCCAAAGGCCATTTTCCAGTTGTAATGGGGACATCCTTCTCTAGAATTACTTTTCCTCAACAGTAGTTGTCAATACCAGTACTTATTATTGTTCAAATTTTGGACAAGTCAGTATCATCTCAGTTGCTTTTCAGAAAACTTTCATATAATTTTATACACAGTATAACAGAGATGCTGAGTTGTGATGTTCCTGTGTGCGGTTTCAGCTGTCTGAGACTGCAGATGTGTGAGCAAGTTGCGTTCGCAAAGTTATGATCTGTCCGTTCATTCATTGATGTCTCTGTTCACTGTAATAAGTTTAGTGTCTGTGATTTGTGACTGCACCGCAAAACCGTGCAATTAGTAGACGAAAGTACATGCCTCTCCAATGGGAACTGAAAACATTTGATTGCAAGGTCATAGGTCAACCGATTCCTCCACAGGAAAACATGTCTGCTATATTCTATATGACACTGGTGATGGCATGTGCGTCACATGACAGGAATATGTTGTCGACCCACCTAACTTGTACACTTGGTGAATGGGTAAAATGATTCTTCTACCTTGCCCGATTTAGGTTTTCTTGTGGATGTGACAATCACTCCCAAAAAAGTGATCGCATTGGCTGGACGGACAGACAGATAATAATTCTCCGGATATAAAAAATTAAACTTTTCACTCAAGGGAAGACTTGAACCAAGGACCTCTAGTTCTGCAGCTGCTCACGCTAACCACGGGACCACGGCGGTCCTGAGCTCACATTATCCTTGACGTTGCCTATCTTGCACATGGGCTACTGAGTTTGTATATTTTGCTTATTTTTTTCATAGTTCCACACAACTTCTTCCTGTTTTCTCGATTGATCTGTGTTCAGTTTTTCAAGGCCTATCCACTGTGCCAACTTATAACTAAATCTGAGGGGGGTGCGATCGGGAGGTTCCCTTGTAAGAGTTCTTGGGTTCAGAGTCAGCTGCGTGCACTGTTATTTAATGAAAATTTTTGTGCATACACATTACTCATTGTGTCCTGTTGAACTTGAAACTTTTGAAAACATCATAGTGCATCTACATAAAATTGCTGGAAATTTATTTTTCTGTCCTATATGGATGAAAATATTACGTAAACACTCAACTTGGTACTCGGATTTTCCTAATTAGACTTCTGGTTTCAGTGAATTAATAATTGAGAAAGTATTCTGAATTGTGGATAACAAATAACAGAAAACATGGTTATGGTAACAGAAGAGATTACCACAAATGTCTCTAACATTGAGGGTAGCAAAATGGAAAATAATCTTGAGATTTTTATCTGCCACAGTACCTGTACTGGAAAGAATCAGTGTGAAGCTGCCTATGCTTTATGATTGAACCTCGATTTGATAACACTTGGGAACAAATACAGACGACTTGTGCCTGCACGTCATGCACCTGGCGGCAGTGAACAGCAAGCGAATTCCAGTTGGCAAGCACTTCGTGGCACACGTGGCACTCCCACCTAAAACAATGAAAATTGCAAGTCAATATGTACATGAAGTGTAGCTCTGATTAACATACAATAGGAAAGACTATTTTAAGCACTCAGCAAATACCTCTACTTTCTTCACAGATTCCCTATCTGAAGGCTGGGATGGAAGCATGAAGACATATAAACATAAATGCAGGCAATCATAAGTGTTGGCTAAGAAAGAACAGGCATACACAATCTGAAAACAAATCCTGACCTAATCATCCTACCTGCAGATAAAGGTTCCACAACTATTGTCATGGATCACAGTGTCTACCTGGTAGAATGCCTCCACCAATTATCTGACTCCCACACCTATAAACTCTGCCAGATGGATTCTATCCCAGAAGTCCAACACAAACTCCAATTCCTCCTTAAAGCATTAGGTTCTTCACTGAACATCTCCTCACCCTGTCACATCCCACACATCCACCTTCTAGATACTCCCCAAAATCCACAAACCCAACAATCCTGGACATCCCATTGTGGCTGGTTATTGTGCCCCCACTGAAAGAATTTTGGCCCTCATTGACCAACACCTCTAACAAATTGCCCATATCCTAGCCTCCCAGGTCAAAGACACCAACCACTTCCTTCACTATCTCTCCATCATCCCCATCCTTTTACCTCCTGAGTCCCACTTGTCACTGTTGACCAACCTCCCTATAAACCAACATTCCTAATGCGTATGGTCATACCACTATTGAATGCTACCTTTCCCAATGTCCCTCACACTCCAAAGACACACCTCATTCCTCATACACCTTGTTAACTAACCCACAACTACTTCTCATTCGAAAGAAAGGTGTATAAACAAATCCACGGCACAGCCATGGGCACCCGCATGGCACCCTCCTACGCCAGCCTTTTTATGAGTCATCTAGAGGAGACCTTCCTAGCCTCCCAAAACACCAAAACCCTAGTCTGGTTCAGGTTCATTGATGATATCTTCATGGTCTGGAGCCAGATGTTGATTTCCTCCTCTCTGATGGCTCCATTCACACCTCTGTCCACATTAAACCCACCAACCACCTACAGTACTGGCATTTTGCAGCTGTCATCCCTTTCGTACCAAAAAATTCTTCCCACATAGCCTGGCCACCCTCGGACGGCGTATCTGCAGTGACAGAAACTCACTTGCTCAGTATGATGAGGGTCTCACCAAGGCCTTCACAGACAGGCCCTATCCCCCAGCTCTAGTCCGCAAACAGATTTCCTGTGCCATTTCCCCTTACACCACCAATTCTCCCAACACACCCATGAACCAGCCACAAAGGAGTGTCCCCTTCATCACCCAGTACCACCCCAGACTGGAACAACTGAACAGCATCCTTTGCCAGGGCTTTGATTACCTATAATCATGCCCTGAAATGAGGGACACCCTACCAAAGATACTTCTGACCCCTCCTAAAGTGGTTTTCTGTCACCCACCAAACCTCCACAACATCCTAATCCATCCCTATGCCACTCCCAATCCCAACACCTTGCCACAAGGGTCATATCCATGTGGAAGACCCAGGTGCAAAACTTGCTCAATCCACCCACCCAGCACTTCCTACTCCAGTTCTGTCACAGGTTTATCTCACCCCATCATGGGCTGGGCCACCTGTTAAAGCATCATTGTCATTCACCAGCTCTGCTGCAATAACTGCACAGCTTTTTATATTGACAGGTCTACCAACCAGCTGTCCACCAGGATGAACTGTGCTCATGAGCAAAATAGACCACCCTGTGGCACACCATGCAGCTGAACAGAACACGCTTTATTTCAATGGCTCTTCACCACCTGAGCTATCTGGATCCTTCCCTCCACCACCAGCTTTTTTGAACTGCACAGATGGAAGTTATCCTTACAACACATCTTCTGCTTCCATAATTATCCCGGCCTCAACCTACATAACACACTGTCCCCACACCCTCAACCTAATAGTTTCCACCCCCTCTGTCCTATCATCGCCTCCCCATTCTCACCTCCCATCCTGTTTATTTGCAGCCCACTTCTCTCCTTTTTTGCTCCTTTTTTTCTGCACGTCCCTGCCTCAAGACCTACTGACACTGTGCCTGTTGGCAGTCCAGTCCCACCACACTCCACCAGACAGCATTGATCTCTCTCTACCCACCTGTACACTACAATCCTGTTCACTACCCCCCCCCCCCCCCCCTCCTCCCACTTCATGTTGCAATCTGAACTGAGATGCTGGAGATGGCAGTCATTTGTGCGTGAGGTGAGCTTGCCTGTGTGTGTGGGAATGGTGTGTGTAATGTTCTAACCAACCCTTGGGTACATGGATTTTTAAATTCTAATCATTTCATTTATGAAGAAATTATATATCCACAAACATAAGCTATATGTATTCAACCAGGTATTTGTAAAGGAGGTAAGAACACAAGACACAATATTGTCATCTCTACACATAAGTAAGACGTTCTCAATCTGTTCCCAACATTGGTCGTACAGCATGTATTTTAAGTAAAAGACTACCAGCCACACATCAATGAGCCACTCTTTAAAATGACAGCTTAAAAATCCACCTTAGCTAATGATAAATTCTATAAACTCCCTGACCTGTACTGAAGAAAGCTATTCTCTCTTAACACCTGGAGATATCTGGTACTCTATCACATACCAGCATTTCTCATGTACAATATTTCGACAATGTGGATTGTTATCTTCATCAGCTGCTACCTGAGACTGCTTGTCAAGTGGAATAGGCAGTCTGTTTGACGAGCAGGCAATGAAGTCATTTGAGACAGATCACAAGCTCAGATTACAGAAAGATGGGGTAGGAATTTGGTAATGCCCTTTACAAAGGAATCGTCCTGGTGTTTGTCTTAAGTGACTTAAGGCTGCATGGGGATTTGAACAGTCATGGTCCTAAATGAGAGCACAATGTGCTAACCACTGCATCACCTCACTTGTTTTTTTTTCTTCTTCTTTTCTTTCTTTTAGTCCCTTCCCACCCACCCTGCCTCTGGCATTAAGGCAGCAATAGAATGAGGAACTGTATTATGATTTTTAGACAAATAATATTGGATGAAAGAATTCAGTATATCAGTCTTCTCTCTGTCACACTCCATTTTGGCATCAGTACAACCACTGTGCTACTGTACTGATTACTTCCAATGACGTACTGGCTTTGTATAAGTCTTAAATTTCCTAGGATTTTGTTTTATTTCCTAGGATTTTGTTTATTGGATCAGGAGGAAGAATTTTGCCATTGAATTCATTAAATGTATCTCACATTGCTGTCCTTACACTAATTTTGACTTCATTGCTTTTAATTGTTCACTCCATTTACATCTGTAATCACACTCCTTTTGGTTTCATAATGCTGTAGCAACATGGCTACTGAACTAAAGCTTGGGCACCCATCCTTCACAACCTTGTTGAGAACATTCCTGTCTAAAGCATAACATACAACACTTCAGCATTTTATTCAATGATACTCTGCATTTTCAGTCACAGAGTTTGTTGTTGACTGCTCAAGTAGTACATAATCTGTTTCTTTTCGCATTTGCTAATCAGAAATATTGTCTTATTCCTTGTAACACCTGTAGTCATTGGCAATGTAACACTCTTATGGTACATGAATCAAAAGTTTGAGGTCAGCTTGTCACCAGGAGATCTGGGATGTTACTCCCGTGAGCCTTTTCTGCCACTTTTGAATGTAACTTTTGGGTAATGCATTTTGTATGCAATTATACAATTCCCTATCTCCGCCACATATTTCAGTTGCATTACTATATAATTCTATAACTGGCAAGTTGAAATCTCCTCCTATTATGTAGCATGGCCATGAGTATTACACAAAATTCGTCAGATTTTCTCTTAAGCATTCTGCCACTATAGCTCTTGAGACATGTGGGCTATACAAGCATCCAGTTACCATGATTGATCAACCCTTAGTAAGTGCCTCTATCCAACTTCGGCTGCATTCTGGATTTGAAATAACCTGACTAAGTGTAACTGAGGTTTTTTAAGGCAATAAACTTCATTGGTGTGCAGCCAATCCTTGGGGCATCTCTCACAAGATGGATTTTAAGACTTCACTGCCATTCACGTCTGGCTCCAGGCAGCTTTCTATTAAAAGTACTATGTACAATGAGTAACACTGATGGTGAGAGTTTTTCATTGAGCTCTTGCAGTTAACTAATTACATATTAAAATTACACATTTTGCCCTGCAAGGATTAATGTTCTCTCTGCACTTAACGTGGCTGATTTACTTCTGGACAAACAAGGCATGTAATCGATCACTGGGCTTTTGGAAAGGTTTCTCTAACCTAAAAAGCACACTTTTCATGACACGGCTAACCTGCTAACTGATTAGCAACTTCCAGTGTGTAACACATGCTTGTCATATTAAGGGTGGGGTGGAAGAGTTTATCTTCACAGTTCTCCACTTGATAGAAGAGTTCAAAAAATCAGGGTGATATGGATCAAGAAATAAACATCCAAAATTGCTTCAGAATAGTGTGAGTGCCTGATTTAAGCCCTCCACTTGGATCCAGACTCAAGTATCATGATTGGTTCCAGGAACAAAGCTGAAAATCACCTCTCATGTTCCTCGTCATTTAACAAAGTGTCAACTGCCATATTTTTTCCAATAATTTTTGTGAATGTCCATCTAGTTGGTATTTATGAAAATAGGTATAGTGCCCTCAGTATATAAAGAACTGGCAGAATCTAATGCTTCACCACGCTCTAAAATGCTATAATCAAAAAAAGTTGGTAACTAGCAATGTCATGTTACTTCCTCATTTCCTCATATCAATATATTATAGGTTAAGTCTAATTAGACGTTTGGCTTGTAGTGTACATATTACAATAACATGGATAACACCAACTACCATAATACATAATTTCCCTTTACCGTCTAGTCTGAATATTCCAGATCATTTTGAAATGTGCAACTCAGATAAGACCTCTTCATTGACAAATATTTTCTTATTATTGAAGGTTTCCTATCCACCTTCTGCTGACTGTCTTCACTGGATTTGTTTTTACATATTATCTGCTGGTGGTGGGATGTCAAGTAGTGGAAGAACTGATCAGAGGGGTGTAAGCTGATACTTGCCAAAGTAAAGTTGCACCCTCAGCAAGCAAGGTGACACTCACCCTCTTCTTCTACGCTGAAGGTCCGACACTCCTAGAGCATGGATACACCCTTAACAGTGATGTGTACCGTGAGGCACACTGCAACTTATCAAGAGTAAACAGCCATGGCTGCTCATGTGGGAAGTAATTCTGCTACACAATAATGCATATCCACATGTATCCAAGGTCACACAAAGTGTAATGGCCAAGTTCAAGTAGGGGCATCTTCAGCACTCGCCCTACAGCCTGGACAAGTCACCAGGCAAGTTCCATGTGTTTGGTCTGCTATGGAAATATCTCAAAGGGAAGCATTTCCATTTGGATGATGACCTGAAGGACATAGTGGGGGTTTGACTCCTGTCACAGCCACAGGAATTCTGGGAACAGCGAATCCCTTGGCTCGTGAAACAGTGGGATAGTTGTGCTCATGCCTCTGGTGATTTCTTATGAATAATGACATCAATTATACCCACAGTGTCGTTTCATACCTTTTCTTTTGAACACCCTCATACCTTGTCACAGTATAGTTCTTACTTTGAGAAATACAGCAACAGAATTATTTACATGGAAGTCACCATAAGAAAGAGTTTCAGGAAAATGATGTAAGGATACTACACACCTTTTTAGCAGAACGAAGTCTGTTCAAAAAATTCCAGACTGTTGTCCAAAAATTTTTCTGCACTTACCTTTTACTTACCGTGCATGGTCTCCTTCAAAATACTCTCCTACACAGCTGATACACTGCCCCCAATGCTATTTCCACTTCTGGAAGCAGTCTTGGCACACTTCTTGCTGGTTTGTGCAAAGCACTGTTTGGGAATTTTCTTTTATCGCATCTATCATTGCAAATCTTCATCCTTCCAATGGGGTTTTCAGCTTTGGAAATAAAAAAAAGTCTGCAGGGGCAAGGTCTGGAGAGTATGGAGGATGAGGCAGCACGGAGATTTCATTTCTTGTGCAACAGTCACACACCAACAGGGATGAATGTGAGGGTGCGTTATTGTGATGCAAGAGCCATGAACTGCCTTGCCACATTTCAGGCCTTTTCCTTCTCACATTTTCTCAAAGACGTCACAACACATCCCAATAGTACCATCAATTAACAGTTTGTCCCTGTGGCACAAATTCATGATGAACTAATCCTTCACAGTCAAAGAAAACTATCAGCAAGGTTTTCACATTTTACCTAACCTGACGAGCTTTTTTTGGTCTTGGGGAACCTTTCCCGAGCCATTGTGAAGATCATAACTGTAGACCCATGCCTCATCACTAGTTATGATTCTCTTAAGGAACATCTTGTTTTCATTTGCCCAATCCATAAGCTCTTTACAGACTGTCAAGCGAAGTTCTTTCTAGTCTTGACTCATGAGTCGTGGGATGGATGTGGCAGCAACACAATGCGTTCCTAGATGCTGTGTCAGGATTTCATGAGATGATCCAACTGAAATGCTACATTCTTCTGCAATCTCTTGGACAGTCAGTGTTAAATTGGCATGCATAATTTTGTTGACATTCCTGACATGAGTGTCATCAGTAGACATCGAAGGGCACCCTGAATGAGGGTCATCTTTAACTTTCATCTGACCATTTATAAACCGCGTCCAGCTTAAGAAATCATCACCATAAGCTTCAGCATCATTCAGTGTGTCTCTGTAAAGGTTTTCTTGAGTTTCACAAAAAATTAAAATCCGGACAGGTTGCTCATCTAAATCTAACATCTCGAAATTCACAAACTGTATGACACAACACTCTATTCACTACAGCACTGAAATATAACTCACAGACATATAACAATGAAACCTCTGGCAGTTACATATTAAACACAGACATGTGCAGGGATGCCAGCGTCATTTCGCTCCAAAACACCAATAGCAAAAAATTACGAATGTCCCATAATTTTTTGTACACACCTCGTACATGATTCTGACAATACATGTTGTAGTAATATATATATGTGCAGTTGCCTGGGCACCGTAATGTAAGGGGGGAGAAGAGCAATGGGGTGGGGGTGGGTGGCAGACAGCAGATAAATGTGACTGGCTGATCACTGGACTAGAAACTGATGAGCCAATCACTCAGTGACACACTAAAAACTCAAGCCTAAAAGCAATTTATCGCTTAAAATTGCTTCTGCTCTTCTGGTAAAATATGAACTGTACTCAGTTAAAATATGCATACAGTGATTTGTACAAGATGGGCACCACTTACTGGATGATTGCTGGAGTGCCAAGGCATGTATTAATGGACTCTGCACTAGATACACGCTTCAGCTTCCTGGAGACTACCATAAGCAGTTTAAATTGATCTTGTGAGTAGTATAGGGTTGAACAATTAAACACGGCAAATCACCCAAGACTAATTTTTAGAGCAGAGACTTGATTGGAGGCAGGCTGGAATAATTTGTTTCCATCAGAGAAAGTATTTGAGGTATACTGTGACCACATAGTTTCCACTGGGAGGACAGTACCCAAAGCAGTTCTATGGAACTTGTAAGTACACAAATAAAATAGCTACAAACAAATCCGGGGTATGGCTATTGGCACCTGCATGGCACCATCCTATACCAACTTATTCATGGGGCATCTAGAGGAATCCCTTCTAACCAACCAGATTCCCAAACCCCTCACCTAGTTGAGATTCACTGATGACATCTTCGTGAAATGGATCGAGAGTGAGGACACCCGTTCCACTTTTCTTCAGAATCTCAACACCTTTTCCCTCACTCATTCACACGGTCTCCCCTCAACGCAACAAGCCATCTTCCTCAATGCTGACCTCCGCCTCAAAGATGACTACATCAGCACATCCATCCATATGAAACCTACCAACCAAAAAAAAGTAATACCTCCACTTTTACAGCTGGCACCAACACCATACCAAAAAGTCAATTCCGTACAGCCTAACCACCTGTGGCCGTCACATCTGTATTGATGAGCAGACCCTCTCAAAATATACTAAGGTTTTCACTGTGGCCTTTACAGACCGGAATTACCATCCTAACCTTGTACAAAAACAGATCTCCTCTGCCGTACATCTCCAGTCACCCACCACCTCCCAAAGTCCCACCATCTGGCCACAAAGGAGCATTCTCCTCGTCATTCAGTACTATACAGTACTGGAACAACTGGATCACATACTCCGACACGGTTTCAACTACCTCTCGTTGTGCCCTGAAATGAGGAATGTCCAACACACTATCCTTCCCACCCGCCCCACTATAGTATTTCGTGCCTACTGAAGCTACACAGTAACCTTGTACATCCATACACAACCACTGCTCCCAACCCCTTACCTCGTGGCTCATACCCCTGCAATAGACACAGATGCAAGACCTGTCCCATACATCCTCCCACCACCACCTATACCAGTCCGGTCCCAAACGTCACCTATCCTATCAAAGGCAGGACTGCCTATGAAACCAGTCACGTGATCTGTAAGTTAAGTTGCAACCACTGTGCTGCACTCTACACGGGGCATGACAACCAACAAGCTGTCTGTCTGCAGGAATGGCTACTGACAAACTGTGGCCAAGAAACTTCTGGTCCACCCAGCCAGTGAGCAGGCTGCCCAACATGGTGTTCTTCATTTCAATGACTACTTTACAGCCTGTGCCATCTGGATCCTTACCACAAACATCAGCTTTTCTGAACTGTCCAGGTGAGAACTCTCCCTACAATATATTCCACTTCCCGTAACCCTCTTGGCCTTAAGTTTTGTAGGTCATTGTCCTTTACCCACCTATCCCCTTTCCTGTTCCCATTCCAGTGCTACACAGTCTTCTGTTCTACCAACATACCCACAGTATTGTTACTTCTCTCATTTTCCACGGCCAGCTCCTGGCTCTCACCCTCTTTCTGTTCAACCTCCCAACTGCATCTGCATGCTCTACCCTCTCCCTACCGCATCCCTATATACTCCTACTCCTACAAGCAACAGTTTACCATCCCCCACCCTGCTATCCCTCCACCTCTCCACCCCAGCCTCCTCCTTTACCCCACCATCCAGTTTGCTTCTCTGATCAAGCGCTGCTGCTCACAGTCTGGGATGGCAGCCAGACACTGTGGTCATGTGTGTGTGTGTGTGTGTGTGTGTTTTCTAATTCTGATGAAGGCCTGTTTGGCCGAAAGCTTTGTTTGACAGTCTTTTTGTCATGTCTACTTGTGACTCAGCACCTCCGCTATACTGTGAGTGGCAACTATCCTTTTCATAATACTGTCATTATGCCATCCTGAATTTTGCATTGTTTGATTTTGCCTGATGGTTTTTCTTCCATCCCATAATCCATTGTTTTCTTCCTCAGTTACTATTTCTAACACATTACTATCTCTGTGTCCATCCTCCTTTCTCTACTTTCCTTTGCTTCATTGGTCTCCTTCCAAACAGCAGTGTACGCTTTACTTATGAGCCACACTGTATTAGCTGCGCACAACAGATGGATACAGCACCACGCTGACTGCTGGCGCATCATCTCATGTCCCGTATTATTCCCATTAATATCATTAATCCTAGATCTTCAAATTGATCACTCTTCCTGCACCACTCTTATGTATTTTCATGTGTTATTTTCAACATCTTCCTATGCCACAGCAACTTATATGTCACCCTACCAACCCCTCAGATCAGTGTCCAGTGGGAAACTCAGCCAGGCAAGTACTAAAGATGTTAAAAAATTGAAGAATAAAATTGATGAGCTTCTGCTTTGTTTAGAAGATATAGAAACTGAGAATGTACTAGATGTACTATGCCTGCCTGAGCATCACATTGTCACTGATATGCAAAAGGTTAGCATCAATGGGTACAAATTAGCTGCACATGTAAGTAGAGATAATATGATGAGAGGAGGAGTTGCCATATATGTCAAAAGCTTCCACAGTGTAAAAAATTTAGAAACTAAAAAATTTTGTGTAGAGCAACATATGGAAGCATGTGCCACTGAACTAAAACTAAAGGATGGCACTTTCATAATTGTAACAGTGTATAGGTCCCCCTCAGGGAATTTCCAGCTATTTCTAGAAAACTTGGATGCTTTGTTGTGCTATCTGTCAGACAGGGGGAAGCAAATTATCATTTGTGGGGATTTCAATGTTGATTCCCTGAAAGAGTGTAATAGGAAGAATGACCTTGTAGTATTACTCAGTTCTTTCAATTTGAGCTCCGTCATTGATTTTCCTACTTGGACAACAAAGAACAGCAGGACATTGATAGATAACTTTTTTATAGACCAAGATAAGTTTAAGGATATAAATGCGTATCCTGTTGAGAATGGTCTTTCAGATCATGGTTCACAGCTAGTTACAGTACACGACATAGCTCCATGCAGTATATCAAATCAGAATTTCAAAGCAGTGCGTTCAATTAACAATATAAATAGTGCAAACTTTAGGGAAAGCCTAAAGCATCTAGACTGGGATGAAGTGTATATGAAACCCGATACAAACTTGAAATATAACTTATTTCATGAAACATTTTTAAGGGTATTTGAAAATTGTTTTTCCAAGAAAATAGTTAAACATAATTCCAAGAAAACATAAAAAACCTTGGCTAACTAAAGGAATAAGAATATCTTGCAACCGTAAAAGAAAACTGTATCTAACAGCATGAGGGAGTACTGACCCCGAAATTGTTCAATATTATAAAAACTATTGTGCGGTACTAAGAAAAGTTATTAAAAAGTCCAGAAGCATGTGTATCATGTCTGAGATCAGTAACTCTGATAATAAAATTAAAGCAATTTGGAATATTATTGAAAGGGAAACAGGGCAACCAAGAGCACAGGAAGACTTTAGTGCCATAAAACTGAATGACAAGTGTACTAACAAACAATCAGAAATTGAAAATATTTTCAATAATCATTTTTTAAATGTTGTGGAGAAAATAGGATCTAGATCTTCACTAGAAGAGGCAAGGCTTCTAATAGAAGAGGCCATACCTGTGCCATTTGAAACAACTGTATTTCCACCAACCTCTCCCTCTGAAATCAGTAAAATAATAAACTCACTGAAAAGTAAAAGCTCTTACGGAATTGATGGCATTTCCAGAAAGATACTTAAAGATTGTTCCCCACAGATAAGTAGGATTCTCAGCCACGTATGTAATAGCTCTTTGGAGTAGGGTGTTTTCCCCGATAGACTGAAATATGCCATTGTAAAACCATTGCATAAAAAGGGGGATATGTTGGATGTCAACAACTATCGCCCAATCTCTCTTCTGACAGCTCTATCAAAATTTTTTGAGAAAGTAATGTAGTCAAGAGAAGCCTCCCATATTCGTAAAAATAAAGTACTAACAAAATGTCAGTTTGGTTTTCAGAAAGGGTTTTCAACAGAAAATGCTATATACGCTTTCACTGATCAAATATTAAATGCTCTGAATAACCGGACATCACCCACTGGTATTTTTTGTGGTCTCTCAAGGGCCTCTGATTGTGTAAATCATGGAATTCTTTTAGATAAGCTAAATCATTATGGTTTGAGGGGGCAGTTCACAAATGGTTTAATTCATACTTAACTGGAAGAATGCAGAAAGTTGAAATAAGTGGTTCATGTAATGTTAAAACAACAGCTGATTCCTCAAACTGGGGGGCTATCAAGTAAGGGGTCCCATAGGGTTCGGTCTTAGGTCCTTTACTGTTCTTGATATACATTAATGACTTACCATTCCACACTGATGAAGATGCAAAGTTAGTTCTTTTTGCTGATGATACAAGTATAGTAATAACATCAAAAAACCAAGAACTAAGTGATGTAATTGTAAATGATGTTTTTCACAAAATTATTAAGTGGTTCTCAGCAAACGGACTCTCTTTAAATTTTGATAAAACACAGTATATACAGTTCCGTACAGTAAATGGCACAACTCCAGTAATAAATATAGACTTTGAACAGAAGTATGTAGCTAAGGTAGAATTTTCAAAATTTTTAGATGTGTCCACTGATGAGAGGTTAAACTGGAAGCAACACACTGATGGTCTGCTGAAACGTCTGAGCTCAGCTACGTATGCTATTAGGGTTATTGCAAATTTTGGTGATAAGGATCTCAGTAAATTAGCTTACTATGCCCACTTTCATTCACTGCTTTCGTATGGCATCATATTCTGGGGTAATTCATCGTTGAGTAGAAAAGTATTCATTGCTCAAAAACGTGTAATCAGAATAATTGCTGGAGCCCACCCACGGTCATCCTGCAGACATCTATTTAAGGATCTAGGGATCCTCACAGTATATATATTCACTTATGAAATTTGTTGTTAATAATCCAACCCAGTTCAAAAGTAATAGCAGTGTCCATAGCTATAACACCAGGAGAAAGGATGATCTTCACTATGCAGGGTTAAATCTGACTTTGGCACAGAAAAGGGTAAATTATGCTGCCACAAAAGTCTGGTCACCTACCAAACAGCATCAAAAGCCTGACACATAGTCAACCAACATTTAAAAATAAATTAAAAGAATTTCTAGATGACAACTCCTACTCATTGGCTGAATTTTTAGATATAAATTAAGGGAGGGGAAAAAAAACCCTTACTTAAACATTAGTCTCATGCAATATTTTGTGTAATGTAATATCTTGTACAGACATCTTTTATTAACCTGACACGTTCCACATCATTACGAAGTGTCGTATTCATGATCTATGGAACAAGTATTAATCTAATCTAATCTAATCTACTCCTTCTCCTTTCCATTCCAGTTTGTATGTACGAACTTTATCTAATCTAGTCACACCTGCTATCCCCCTTCTTCACACTTCTCCACCCACAGACATGCAATCCATATTACAATCCTTTCATTTATTTTTTCTTTGATCTCATAATGTTTTCATGTTGACTACAGTTGGTTTTCGCCTTTCACTACAGGCTAGTCCCCCAGATTTAATTTTGTTTTCCCATATATCATCTGTTTCATCCTTTTCACACGTTTGGTGTATCTTTGAGAATTTTTTCAGATGTATTTCTATGTTTTTTATCAATTTTTACGAGTTTTTATCCTTCACCATGAATCCTTGCTCCTTCCATCTTCACCAATAGAGAAAATTTTTCTTATCGCTATCCAGAACCCAGTCCCCCATACTATTTCTGCATTGCTGCTTTGCTCACAAAGTCTCCCCAAGTGCAAAGTACCCATTCTCTGGCTGCATGGCTGCAACCTTTCCTTCCACAATGACCTCCATCAGTTCAGATTCTGCCAGTCCTTAACCCTCACCAACACAATCCTGTAAAACCATGTCAATCAGGCACAAACCTCCTTGCAGTACCTACTCTCCAGCCATAAAATTTTTCTGTTATGCAATCCCAAATTCTTGGATCCCATATCACGCACTGAAACTCTTGCCCTTCAGGAACTAAAGCAGCATGCACAACACAACTTCAAAAAATTCTCCAATCTGTTTACTTCCTACTCCCGCCTAGGAATACCACTATTCACTACCCGAACCACAACCTCTAAACCTCCACCACATCCCCTCACAGCTTACAAACCCAGCCTTGCAAACCTACTACATTTACCCCACCTTCAAAAACTCTGTCCCACCACCACACAGAATCCAGAACCTAAACAGACCTGAAACAGTGTCATGAAGCTTTCCTCCAAATCTCTTAGCCCCCACAAGTGTAAGTCCTTTCCAAAACCCCGTATTTTGCCCCATTCTCAAATTCAATATGCAACACTTGTTAGAGACCCTTTCCCTGTCCCTACAGTGGAAGCACTTTCTCGCCACCAACCCTACCATTCAGACTCAACCAAAGACCCTGTTAACTTTCCAGAATTTCTTAACCTTGAACCTTGCCTCACCATCATTGCCCAAATCCCTCAATATGCAAACTAACCTTACGTCCACAGAAAGAACTTCAATCCACCACCTAAAAACTGATCCCATCCTTATAATCCTACCTGCTGATGAAGGCTCCACCACTGTTATTTTGAACCACAAGGATTACCTGGCAGAAGGACTCAGTCAGCTGTCAAGATTCATCGATCTACAAACCCTACCACATTGACCCCATTCCAGAAATCTAGCAGGATCTCCAGTCTCTCCTCAAATCCCAAGTACTTAGGCCCAACCCAGAACCTCTCCCCGGAGTCCATCTCTCTCCTCACCGCTACCACTCCCCGCACTCCTACTTCCTACTAAAGACCATAAACCCAACAACCTGGTTACTGTGCCCCACTGAGGTAACCTCTGCTATCACTGACAACACCTTTGGCCTATTATCCACAACCTACCCTCCTATATAAAAGATACCAACCATTTCCTCCACCAGCTCTCCAGAGTTCCTGTTCTTTTAACAAATGGTGCCCTATTAATCAATATAAATACCCCCATCCTCTACACTAACATCCGTAACACCGATGGCCTTGTCAATATTGAATACTACCTTTCCCAAAGTCCAACAGATTCCAAACCTACAATCTCCTTCCTAGTTGCAATGACCAACTGTATGCTCATCCACAATTACTTCTCCTTTGAAGGCATCACCTACAAACAAATCTGGGGAACAGCTATGGGCACCTGCATGGCACCATCCTATACCAACCTATTCATGGGCCATCTAGAGGAATCCCTTCTAACCATCCAGAATCCCAAACTCCTCACCTCGTTCAGATTCACTGATGACATCTTTGTGATCTGGATTGGGGGTGAGGCCACAATATCCACATTCCTCCAGGACCTTAACACCTTTTCTCCTCATTCGCTTTCCCCCTCAACCCAACAAGCCACCTTCCTCAATTTGACCTCCAACTCAAAGACAGCTACACTGGTGCCTCCACCCATATCAAACCTATCAGCCACCAGCAATACCTCCGTTTCGACAGATGGCACCAATACCATACCACAAAGTACATTCCATACAGCCTAACCACCTGCTGCTGTCACATATGTAGTGATGAGAAGGCCATCTCTAAATATACCAAGCTTCTCACTGAGGCCTTTACAGACCGTAATTACCCTCCTAACCTTGTACCAAAGCAGATCTCCTCTGACGTATCTCTCCAGTCACCCACCACCTCCCAAAGTCCCACCGTCTAGCCACAAAGGGACATTCCACTCAACACTCAGTACCGTACAGGACAGGAGCAACTGAATCACATTCTCTGACAGGGTTTCAACTACCTCTCATTGTGCCCTAAAATGAGGAACACCCAAACCACTATCCTTCCTACCCATCCTACTGCGGTACTTCGTCACCCACTGAACCTACACAATATCCTTATGCATCCCTACACAACCCCTGCCCCCAACCCCTTGCCTCATGGCTCATACCCTTGTAATAGACCTAGACGCAAGACCTGTATCATACATCCTCCCACCACCATCTAATCCAGTCCGGTCACACAAGCATCATCTATCCCATCAAAGGTGGGGCTACCTGTGAAATCTGTCATGTGATCTGTAAGTTAAGTTGCAACCACTGTGTTGCATTCTACAGGGGCACGACAACCAACAAGCTGCCTGTACACATGAATGGCAGTGGTCCACACAGTTACTTATCAGGCTGCCCAACACGGCATTCTTCATTTCAATGAGTGCTTTACAGCTAGTGCCATCTGGATCCTTCCCATAAAAACCAGCTTTTCTGAATTGTGCAGGTGGGAACTCTTCCTATAATATATTCTATGTTCCTGTAATCCTCCCTACTGGCTCAACCTTTGTTAGTCCTTGTCCTTTACCCAACAATCACCTTCCCTGTACTCATTCAAGAACTACATAGCCCTCTATTCCACCAACGCAACCACAGTTTTTGACTTCCCTCTGTTTTCACTGTTCCCCCCCCCCCCTCCCTCCCACCCTCTATGTAATCTCACAACTGCACCTAGCTTCCCTACCCTTTGGTCATCTCGTCCCTATTACTCTAACAAGCAACACTTTACTGTTCCCATCCCTATCCTGCTATCCCTTCCCCTCCCCGCCCCAGCCTCCCTCTTACCCTCACCACTCAGTTTTGTTTCTCCCATCATGCGCTGCTGCTTGCAGTCCTGTCTGGCATGGCAGCCAGAGATTGTGGGCATTTTCGGGTGTGTTGCATTTGTGTGTATAAGTATGTTGTCTAATTCTGATGAAGGCCTGTTTGGTCAAAAGCTCTGTTTGACAGTCTTCTCATTGTGCCTATCTGCGACCCAGAATATCCGCTATGTGGTGAGTAGCAACTATCCTTTTCATAATGTTGTCAAATAAAATAACTTTATGACTGAAATTTCAGTGACACAAATGATAGGACCAGCCACCAGCCAATTGCACATTTTTCTAGAGCACCACATGCTCAATGTGTTGTAGGCACATGCAGAGCCTCGTACAGTGTGGCTGACTGCACACATCGGCAACACTGGCTCTCCACCCCCCAACCCCGTACAGTCTGGCTGACTACACATCGGCAACACTGGCTCCCCCCCTCCCCCCTCCCTCCCCATACTACAATCCGTCAAACATAATTTTATTCTAATCAGAATGTGACTTAACTACATTCAATGTGTGTTACCTCTTTTGAATTACGGCAGTGAGAAATGATGTTTTAACGTGAAAATCATTCAAAAAGTGAGGGTTGGTGAGCAAGCAACAGAGAGCTGAAACTTGCTGGCAGGTTAAAACAGTGTGCTGGGCTGGAACTCAAGTCTGGAATGTTTCCTTTCAGTAGCAAGTGCTTCTAGAACTGAGCTACCCTCACAGTTTTACTTCCAGCAGTACCTCTTTTCCTACCTTCCATACCTCACACTAGTCTCCTACATAGCTCATGAGACTAGTACTCCTGAAAGATAGGACATGGTGGAGAAATGGCTTATCCACAGACTGCGGGATTGTCTCCAGAATGAATTTTCACCCTGCAGCTGTTCTCTGCTGTGAGGGGGGTTTGTGAACTGGGTTTGGCTAGGTCAGCTGGTAAAGGTTCCAGGTTAGAATCTTGGTCCAGTACATAGGTTTTAATCTGCCAGGAAGTATAGAATCAGGGCACACTCTGTTGCAGAGAGAAAATTCATTCTGGAATGACAGATGCATGCAGGGCTTTCTAGAAGAGGCAGGAAAACAAACACATGAGTGTACAGACTGGAGTAAATGCATAATTATGACTGCAATGAAAAAGAAATGGAAGGGGATTGAACTTATAGCCAGGGGAATTGATGGTAGAGGGACCAGTTAAGTTTTTTTTTGGTCGGATTCCAGAATATAAGGAAAGAATAAGATGATGACCTAATGAAACGTAGGTGACATTAAAAAACATTGAGGCCCAACATGGATGTGAATAGCTGAAGGCTATAATATAGGAAAGTCTGGAGGAGGATTTCATTCAGCAATGGATGTCATGTAGCTTTGGTGATGGTGTTGGTGTTGGTGGTGGCAGTAGGCAATACAATTTACAAACTGACTACAGAAGAGCAATTTATACAGTTGCACTGACCTGAATGTAGGTGTTTTCTCTTGATCAGTTTTTTCTTTATCAGTCTTATCATCTCTGTCATCATCACTGCTATCATCATCTGGTCTACCACCAAAGGCATCAAAGCTTGTATCTGGCTTGTCAACTTCAGATCTGTCTTCTTGTTCTGCAGATGGTGTCCCTGGACAGCTGTTTTCCTCTGGGACATCTGTTTCTTCTACCTTCACAGGTTCAGTGATCATTTCTGTACTGGATGGATTGGATGGTATGGTGTCTTTTGTGCCTGGAGCTTTCTCTTCCAACAGCTTTGCGCACTCTGGTTTAACCACACGAGGTACCTTTGCCTTCCTCTTAGCTGCACCTACAAGGGTCTTTCCAGATCGACTTCCTATAATTATTATTCAATTAATTTAATAAAACCAGTTTGGTAAAATATTAACATTATTAAAGTAATCAAATTTCAATGGTCTGATCCACTTGCTATACCTGATAAGTACAAAAAAGTACTCACTGTATCGTAATAAAAATAACTGTTAAAATGTCAATACTAAGATATATTCCAGGTATTATCTTTACATTGAATGTGTGTGTCAATAGCACAATAATACGCTCAAATATTATAACAATAAACTTTGGATGACATGTAATTTGAAGGAAAGAGAATAGTACATACTCTTTTTGGGGACAGTAATTACATCCCTTTTTGCTTCACCAGCAGGCCTATCTTCTTCTTTCACTTCAACATCACCTACTGTAGAGAATTCATTTTGAGCTTGAGTAACATTCTTCAGTCTTATACTCACTCTCCTCTGAAAATCATTTTCTCCTTTCCTCTTTGTGTGCTTTGTATTTTTTTTTGAATGTGCGGTGGTTAGGAGGGGAGCCTTATTAGCATTTTTCTTGCGCAAAGGCTTAGATTTTGGTTTCTTTGGTAATACTTCAGTACTGCTCTCCACTGGGAGCTGCTGATTATTTTCAACAGCTATATTTTCCTTGCTGTCACTTTCCTGCAACTGAGAAAATTATTTGTTTAAACATCATTACACTCATATGCATGAGATGTCTGAACCTCTATTGCTCAACCTTCATAATTCAGAATGAATGATCATGTCAATACAGACTGTAAAACCAATTTACAGCGGATATTAGAGCAAAATCTGTTAGAAGTAATTTCAAGCATAACACGTTACATTCTTATAATTGAAGAAGGACAGAGGAAGCAGAGGATAAACATTTTTTTTCCACCAACCATTCTGACCAACAGTGATCAAAAGCCAACATTCAGCACTGCCTTTGACAGTTCATACCTCTGCCCCACTGCGACCCTCCCCCACTTCCAAACACCACCTGCTTACCTAACAGGAATTCCCTACCTCTAACCTGACCTCAAACTCTTTTCTTAGGACCTTCACAACACAACAACTCTCTCAGCTGAGGGAAGAGCAGCCATCTACAACCTTCAAACAGACCATAATGTAACTGTCAACCCTGCAAATAAGGGCTCAGCCACTGTCATGATTAACTGCAGTGATTACCTGACAAAAGGTCTCCTCCAACTGCCTGATCCTAACCTACAGGCCCTTCTTGTCTAAATCTGTCACCATACTTACTTCAACCCAAGCTTCCCAAAGTGTACTAATCCAACTACCCCAGACATTCCATTGTAACTAGTTACAATGTTCTAACACAAAAAGCTTCATTCTTGTTGACCAACTTTGCTAACCCATTGCTCATACTCTACCTTTCTATATCAGGGATGAAACTACTTCCTTAATTGCCTCTCAGTCATACCCACAACATTACTACCTGGATCTCTGCTCGTCACAGTTCATGCCGCATCCTGTACAACAACAATTCTTATGGCTTTCCTGTCGTCAAACATTACTTTTCCCCACATTCTGTCAACTCCAAATGGACAACCTTATTGCAAATACATCTCACCAGCTACACCCTTAAAAATAACTATTTATCCTTTGAGAGGAAGGTACATAAAAAGATCTACGGCACAGCCATGGGCACTCACACAGCACTCTCATATGCCACCTTGGTCAAAGACCATCTAGAGGAAAACTAGCTAGCCACCTATGACTTCCCCACCCCCAAAATTACCTATCTCCACTCTGGACTGCAACTTGACAACATAGTTCACCAGGACTTCAACTATATACTGTGATATCTGGAAATGAGGGACAGAGTATACATTCCTTCATGCCTCTCTCAAAGTGCTATTCCATCACACACTCAGTTTATAAATATCCTGGTTTGTCATTTTGCCTCAATTACTGCTAACCTCTCGCCACTGTGGATGGCCTATGTGCAAGATTTGTCCTATGCACCCACCAGTCCCATCAAAGGCACACACTGTTAGCGGTAGGTTCACTTATGAAAGCACTAATGTCCTATACCAGCTGTGCTGCAGTTTTTGCACAGCTGTTAAGCTGTGAATAGCCAATGGCCATCAGTCCACAGAATAAACGTCACCATCAAACTGTGGCCAAGAACAGAGTTGACCACCCAGTGGCAAACCATTCTGCTAAAGACAACACACTTGAATTCAATGTCTTTTTCACAACCATCACATAGATATCCCCCCCCCCCCCACCCCAAATACTAGCTTCTCTGAATGAAGTCGCTACGAACTGTCCTTACAACATATCCTCAGATCCTGCAATCTTGCAGTTCTCAATTTCCACTTGCACCCTTGTCCTTGACTTCAGTCTAATATCACCTATGCTCTCCTCTATGCAATCTCCTTTTTCCTCAGTTCTACTTCCCTCTCCTAGTCCAATCTTCCACTTCATCATGTGCCACACACAATTCCACATACCTATGCCAGGGTGAGCTGACCAGTGCCACATTATTATCCCACTCCCATGCTGTCTCACCTTCCTCCCTTCCCCTATCCCTCTCTTCAACTCCACCTTACACAACACCCCATCTCAATTAAGGTGCAGGGCAAACCAATGTAGTTAATCATGAGAATGTAACTGTGTACGTATGCTGTATATATATATTCCAATAGTTAGTTCTGAAGACGAACGTTGTCTTAAAGCTTGGCAACATTTTTAATTTTGTTTACAAGGCTGTCAAAGTTAGTAACTGGCTGTTTAGCATAACACTGAACAACTTGTGTGAATAATATTTGTGTTCCACCTTTTTGTATTCCTTGTCACAATAACACTACAAATACTCAAGTTCAGATATTAATCAAAAGCACTGAACTAATTTTTTTTAAGTCATTAATCGTGTGGCTGTTTTGATGCAACCCATCGCAAACTCCTCCCTTCATCTCAGAGTTGAACTTACGTCAATTATTGTATTTTGTTGTGAGAAAAAAAAACTTATTTATTCTCAATAAAGAATAGGTGCTGACAAAAAGCGGCGAGTTTGGTTTTCAAATACTTAGATTTATTTCTGAATCTGGAGGCACTCTTTACACAAGAAGTCACTTGACCAACGAGCTTCTAAAAACATCCGAGAGTAAAAGTACAAGTGTAGTGACTCAAAACAAAAAACAGAGATAAACAAAACATGGCGCTCATATACGATGTTGATTAATAATTTAACACAAAACTTCTTTTTAAATACGTTAATAAAAAGAGTTTACTTTAACACTTTACCTTGTTAAATAGAAATCAACAAACAGGCAAACCCATAAGATTACAGAATATCTTCATATGTGTCTCCGGTAGAGATTTGGTCACGATGTCCGCTACCTGCTCTTCAGATGGGATTTGATGAACTCTAATTCTTCCTTCATAAAGTTTTCATGAATAAAGAAATGCTTGATGGCTATTTGTTTGGTTTGGTGATGAAATTCTGGATTTTCTGCTAACTTCAATACTGCTGAATTGTCAATTCGGAGAACTGGAATTTCAGATAGTCTTGTTGTTTCTCCGAATAGACGAGTTACCAAATAATCTCATTGACAGCTTCATTTGCAGCAACTAGTTCAGCTTCAGTTGTAGATGTTCCTACCACGGTTTGTCGCTGACTTAGCCGTGACATCACCCCTACTGCCGTGACATCACCCCTACTGCGCAGTTCATGACTGCCCCAGATGTTGATCTGCCTGGTTTTGAGCAGCCTCCAAAATCTGCATCACTGTGGCATTCCAGAGTTGTGCTCTTTCCTCTTGATTTGTATGTGATTCCATATTCAGTTGTTACTGATACATAACAAAAAACCCTCTTTACTCTTAATATGTCTTCTTGGTTGGATTCTCGAAAGATCTTGACAGAACACTTACACTGAAGGCTACGTCTGGTCTTGCGCCAAGCGTCAGATACATTAATGCTCCAACTGCTTCTCTACATGGAAAAGACTGTTTTACCGTGTCATCTTTCCCTGACTGTGAAACATCTGTAACTTTCAATGTTGGGGTAGAAATTGCTTTACACTCTGAACAATTGAAACATTTTAAAATTCGTTGTGCATAAGCCTTCTGGTAACACTTCTCCATTATTTGCCGTAAGCTAAATATATGGTCCTGACAACCTCTAAGAGGCCTAAACCCACACTGATTTTCATCCAATTTGTCCTCAACTAATACTCGCACTATCCTTTCAACAATACCAGAGAAGATTTTACCCACAATGCTGATTAAAGAGATACCTCTGTAGTTGTTACAATCTTTTCTGTTTCCATATTTAAAGATTGGTGTGATTACTGCTTTCGTCTAGTCTGATGGAACCTGTCCCGACTCCCACGCCATTTCAATAATTATCCTGTGTAGCCATTTAAGACCTGACATTCCACTGTATTTGATGAGTTCCGACTTAATTCCATCCATTCTAGCCGCTTTATTGCACTGCAATCTATTGACCATTTTCTCCACTTCCTCAAATGTGATCCTATTTCCATCATCATTCCTATCCCATTGTACATCGAAATCTGAAACATTACTGATCGTATTTTCACCTACATTGAGCAACTCTTCCAAAAATTCCCTCCATCTGCCCAAGGCATCAACAGGATTCACCAGCAGTTTTCCTGACCTGTCCAAAATACTTGTCATTTCCTTCTTACCTCCCTTTCGAAGACTGCTAATTACACTCCAGAATGGTTTTCCAGCAGCTTGAACCAAAGTCTCCAACCTGTTTCCAAAGTCTTCCCCAGATTTCTTCTTGGATGCTGCAATTATCTGTTTGGCTTTGTTTCTTTCTTCAACATAACTTTCTCTGTCTACCTGAGTTCTAGTATGTAGCCATTTTTGATACACCTTCTTTTTCCTTTTACAGGCTGCCTTGACTGTGTCATTCCACCAAGCTGTTTGCTTCATCCTACTTTTACACACTACTGTTCCAAGACATTCTTTAGCCACTTCTAGTGCTGTGTCCCTGTACGTTGTCCATTCCTTTTCCAATGACTGTAATTGACTACATTGAACTAACTGGTACCTTTTGGAGATCACTGTTATGTACTTGTGCCTGATTTCCTTATCCTGAAGTTTCTCCACTCTTATCCTCCTACATATGGACCTGACCTCCTGCACTTTCGGCCTCACAATATCAATTTCACTGCAGATTAAATAGTGATCAGTGTCTTCAAAGAATCCCCTGAATACATGTGTGTCCCTCACAGCCTTCCTGAATTCCTGATCTGTTATTATATAGTCAATGACAGATCTGGTTCCCCTGCCTTCCCAAGTATACGGATGAATGTTCTTAGGTTTAAAAAAGGAGTTTGTGGTTATTAAGCCCATACTGGCACAGAAATCCAAGAGTTGTTTCCCGTTCCTGTTGGCCTCCATATACTCTCCAAATTTACCCATAACCCTTATCATACCCTTCTGTTCGATTTCCAATCCTGGCATTAAAATCACCCATGAGCAGAACACTGTCCTTGTCCTTTACTCTAACAACTACATCACTGAGTGCATCATAAAAACTATCCATCTTATCTTGATCTGTCCCTTCACAATGCGAATATACTGATACAATCCTAATTTTCTTGCTAGACACTGTCAAATCTATCCACATCAGTCGTTCGTTTACATACCTTACTGCAACTACGCTGGGTTCCATTCCCTGCTTTGACTCCTGACAGGTAGATCTTGTATTCTCCCACTTCCTCTTCTTTCTCACCCCTTACCCGAATGTCACTAACAGCTAAAACGTCCAACCCCATCTTACTTGCAGCCTCTGCCAGCTCTACTTTCTTCCCAGAGTAGCCCCCATTGATATTAATAGCTCCCCATCTCGTTACCATTCGTTTGCCGAGTTGTACCTTAGGAGTCCCTGGTTTGTCAATTAGAGGTGGGACTCCGTCACCTCCAAAGGTCCGAGGCATTTTGCTCTGATTGTTGCCAGCATCATATTTAAAGTACCAGGGAAGCAGGTTGCTAGCCTTACTTGCCCCGAATCCCATTGAGTTTTATCCCTAACGGTTGAGGGACTAACCAGTGGATTTGGTAGTCTTTGCTGTATAGATCTAGAAAAGGCATATGACCGGGTTCCTAGGGGGAAGTTATTGTCTGTTCTATGAGATTATGGAATAGGAGGCAAACTTTTGCAAGCAATTAAAGGTCTTTACATAGATAGTCAGGCAGCAGTTAGAGTTGACAGTAAATTGAGTTCATGGTTCAGAGTAGTTTCAGGGATAAGACAAAGCTGCAACCTGTCTCCACTGTTGTTCATATTATTTATGGATCATATGTTAAAAACAATAGACTGGCTGGGTGAGATTAAGATATGTGAACACAAAATAAGCAGTTTCGCATATGCGGATGACTTAGTTGTGATGGCAGATTCGATTGAAGGTTTGCAAAGTAATATTTCAGGGCTAGATCAGAAATGTAAGGACTATGGTACGAAGATTTGCATCTCAAAAACGAAAGTAATGTCAGTGGGAAAGAGATATAAATGGATTGAATGTCAAATAGGAGGAACAAAGTTAGAACAGGTGGACAGTTTCAAGTACTTAGGACGCACATCCTCACAGGATGGCAACATAGTGAAAGAACTGGAAGCGAGGTGTAGCAAAGCTAATGCAGTGAGTGCTCAGCTGCGATCTACTCTCTTCTGCAAGAAGGAAGTCAGTACCAAGACTAAGTTATCTGTGCACCGTTCAATCTTTTGACCAACTTTGTTGTATGGGAGCAAAAGCTGGGTGGATTCAGATTACCTTATCAATAAGGTTGAGGTTACGGATATGAAAGTAGCTAGGATGATTGCAGGTGCTAGTAGATGGGAACAATGGCAGGAGGGTGTCCACAATGAGGAAATCAAAGAAAAACTGGGAATGAACTCTGTAGATGTAGCAGTCAGGGCGAACAGGCTTAGATGGTGGGGTCATGTTACACGCATGGGAGAAGCAAGGTTACCCAAGAGCCTCATGGGTTCAGCAGTAGAGGGTAGGAGGAATCAGGGCAGAGCAAGGAGAAGGTACCTGGATTCGGTTAAGAAAGATTTTGAAGTAATAGGCTTAACATCAGAAGAGGCACCAACATCAGCACTGAATAGGGGATCATGGAGGAATTTTATAAGGGAGACTATGCTCCAAACTGAACGCTGAAAGGCATAATCAGTCTTACATGATGATGATGATGATGATGATGATGATGATGATGAAGATGATGATAAGCCTTCTGGTGAATCTTAATACAGCCATCATTGCCATGTTCAATGTGCAGATGTAAATAATAGTTTACAGGTGCCATTGTGATCTTGAACTCATTTTGAAATTGTTGAAAGAAAATGCTTAGATAATTTGAATCAGTGGCAGCTACCAACCCATCGTCAACATACAAAATTACTACAACTTCTTTGCCATTTTTATTTTGAATGTACAAGCATGGATCTGCTTGACTTACTCTGAAATCTAGACCGACCAAAAATTCTCAGAATCGCTTGTTCCAGCACCTTCGTGCTTCTTTTAAACCATACGGGCTTTTCTTCAACCTTCAAACTCTGTTGGTACCATCTTCATAACCCATTGGTTGTGCCATTTAAATGGTTTCCTCAAGTTTTCCACACAGGAAGGGCGTTGACACATCAAACTGCCCGAGATACATTCTTTTAGTTGCAGCAACACTCAGAATAGACCAAATCATTGTCATTTGTGCAACTGGACTAAAAGTTTGACTGTAATCCACAACTTCTCGTTGACTATAACCCTTGGCAACCAGTCGAGCCTTAAATTTTTCAATCTGATCTTTTTCATTTGTTTTCAAAACAATCACATGGTATTGCCTTGGCTCTCTTCGGTAAGTCTTCAAGCTCCCAGGTTTCATTTTTGATCAGAGATTCCATTTCTCTGTCCATTGCTTCTTTTCATTTGATGCTGTCTTCATGCCTAAGTGCATCCTCATAGGTTTCAGGAACCTCAGTTGTGACAAAGAAATCTTCTGTTATCATTGCATAATCAATGAGGTATTTTGGTCTCTTTAATGATGAACGATCTCTTAACTTCACTCTTATTTCCTCTTGCAAATTTCCAGAATGTCACCATCAGATTCTGTGTCTGAACTAGTTTCATGCGCCAAACTATCTTCTGAGTGTGTATTTTCCTCATTCTCTGATTGATTTTTAATATAATCTGGACCTGCAATGGGCTTTTCAACATTTTGAAATGGTAGTGTAACTTCTTCAGTACAGCATCCCAGTTTTTCTTCAAACTGCACATCTCTGGACAGCACAACTGAATTATTTTCTTTTATCCAAATCCTGAAGCGTTCATCACCATCATAACCAATAAGATGTCCTTTCACAGCTTTTTTTGTCCATTTTCCTTCGTTTTTTATTTGGAATGTGTGCATAACATGTTGAGCCAATAATCCTAAAATGTTTAGGTCGAGGCTTTTTCCATTCCCATAACTTGTAAGGACTGACACCTTCTACAGATGACTTCCATGTCCTATTCAAGACATAAATTGCTCCGTTAACCAGTTCAGCCTATATCTGTTCTGGATAAGTGACATTTGGATTTGAATACTTAAGTGTCCTGGCCCTCTCAACAACTGTCCTATTATCCCGCTCACAAATACCATTCTGCTCAGGAGTACAGGGAGCAGCCAATTGTTGTGTTATACCAACTGAATTTAAGATGGATCTAACCTCTTTGTTATCAAAGTCCTTGCCATTGTCACTCAGCATCTCTTTAACAGTGTACCTCAATGCCTTTGTAAGTGAGAGAAAAACTTTGAGAATTTTACTCGACTCTGATTTTTCTGCAGCAAAGTAACCATAGTGAAACTTGGTGTAATTGTCTTTGAACAAGACGAGGAAATGTTTCTTCTGGAATGACTCATGAAAAAGTCCACATAGATGAGCTGATATCAACTCAGCAGGCCTTGTTTACTTTTCTCTAGTTCCAAATGGTAGACGATGCACGGTTCACAAATCTCTGCCCCTTCCTTAACATCAATGTTAGATTCCTTTATGAGTTTTGTTTTAACATGACGCTTGTCTTGATTACCCCATCTCTCATGATACAGCTGAAGTACATCAAATCTGTCTTCCATTGAAAGATTCACAGTTGCACCCTTCTCTGGCACTAAGGGCTTAATTTTTGCTTTGTATAAAGTGTCACCAACTTCACAATTTCCACCACCAACTGTCAAAGAGCAACATGTAGTACTTGCCTGAAATATACTATTTTTGTTACGATCTTGGGCAGCTAAAACAGAAATATGGTTTTTGGAAATTTTTGGTACATACCAGACATCAGTCAGGATCAGCTCTTCACATCTGCTGCCAACTGTTGACAGAATCTGAATTGATCCTCTTACTATTGCTTCTACAGACTCCTGTCCAGTGACCTTTATACAGCAGCGATTGCTGAATGCTTCAAAGCTGACAAAGTAATCAGGACTATTTGTCATATGTTTCGTTGCACCATTGTCAATCCACCAATTGTATACATCCACTTCAAATGAACAAGCCTCCCCACGAATAGTAAACAATGCTACATTCATTACTACAGTTTTGTCCGCATTTGTCTGCACAGCTGTATTTTTAGCTGGTCTTCCATCAGCAATCCATTTCTTACAATATTTAATCCAGTGACCCAGTTCTTTGCAATAGTTACATTTTCCTTTAACTTTGAATTTGTTAGTTTTTATTTTGTTTTGTACACCTGATTTGACTACTAATGCCTCTTGTTTGATTTTGTCACTACTCTTTGTGAAATTTCTCTCAAACATGCACAATTGTTATAATTCATCAAACATTTTCTTATCATCTTTCATTAATAACATCCAACTCAATTTAAAGGAATCAAAGCTTGCAGGTAGAATATGTAAAACTTTACATACCAATATCAGATCAGGTAGCACAGTTTCTCCCTTTGCTTTAAGCCTGTTGTTCAGTTCATTCCACTGACTTGTTAACTTTGCTATGTGTGTGGAGATGTCTTCTCCCTGAGTCCAAATAAATGTGAAGAAATCTGAACCAATCTTGAACAGCTGGTCCTTTGATGATGCTTCTAAATTCTGCTTCAGTGCCTCCCATGCTTCATGAGCTGTTTCTTTGTCCATGATCTTCTGATACACAGTGTCTGTAACTGCACTTGTAATCATTGACTTGGTATAACTGTTCGCTTTACAATAAAAATGTGACTTGGCTTTATGATCCCTTATTGCTGCATCATTAGCACCTTCAGACAGTGGCTCAGGTTTTACTGACTTGCCATCAATTACGTCCAAAGCTCCTTCATGATAGTCAATTACATCTCGTATTTTCCTCTTCCACATTGGCCAATCCGGTTCACTATTCAATGGCTTCAAATGTTTTACCAGATCCATTTCAACTCTAAAACCAAAAACCCACTCCCAAATACAAGTTAAAAGAAAACAGTACCTGTCACTTTTTGCACACGTTTTTAAACTCATAACTTGGACCCATAACCTACTGTATTTCGTTAAAAAACACACACACACACACACACAACTTATTTATTCTCAATAAAGATCAGGAGCCGACAAAAAGCGGTGAGTTTGATTTTCAAATACTTAGATTTATTTATGAATCTGGAGTCAATGTTTGCACAAGAAGTCACTTGATCAAGGAGCTTCTACAAACACATAAGAGTAAAGGTGCGAGTGCTGCACCTTTCTTTTTTTTTTAAAAAAAAAAAAAAAAAAAAAAAAAAAAAAAAAAAAAAAAAAAAACCCCAGAGATAAACAAACCATTGCGCTCATATATGTTGTTGATTAATAATTTAACACAAAACTTCTTTTTTGAATACGTTAATAAAAAGAATTTACTTTAACATCAATAAAAGAGTTATGACAGGAAAGAAAGTACCGTTTCATTCCACAGCCATAGCAGCACTAGTGTTGCAGTCCTGTACATTCACACTTGTCTCTCTAGTTCACTGCTTTCCTCTTCAGACTGTGTTGTGTTTACATTTGTTAGTGATCGTTCAAAATGTTTAAGACAGTCTCTAAGTCCATCAGCTGTGGAGTGCATTCTGTAATACGGTCTTTGAACAAATAGAATGTTAAACCAGCCGAAATTCGTCATCAACTTGTAGAGATTGATGATAAAAATGTCGATGGAGTGGAGTCACTCATGCAGCCCCCCCCCCTCCCCCAAACAACAAAATTTCAAAACAACATTGCATTAAAAAAAAATGTGCACTGTGTTCTGGGAGAGGCAGGGCATTCTGCTTCTTGAATTGCTTCTCAAAGATGGAACTGTCAATGTGGTACAATACTGTGAAACACTGAGGAAACTTTGGCGTGCAATTCAAAACAAAAAGTATGGAATGATTGGTTAAAGCATTGTGTTGCTTACAATGACACATAACCCCAATCTGCTGGTGTCACCCACAACCTCATCCAACAGCAGTGCTTTTGGGAGCAGTTTGATCACCCATCATACAACCTCAATCTTGCACCTTCTGACTACCAATTGTCCTTGAACTTTAAATGTGATTTTCGAAGAGGTACTTTGACAATGATGACAATGTAAAAAAAATTCTTCAGCAGAAGCTCTCATCACTGGTGGCATCTTCTTATGAAGAGGGTGTAGGAAAGTTGGTCTCCTGTTATGGCAAATGTCTTAACAATGGTGGCAACTATGTGGAAAAACAGTTTGTGAAATGCTCTTTCTCGTAAAAAAAATCTGCAAATGAAAAGGTTTTCATGAGTTTTTTTTCCAAAATTGTACTTACTTTCCAGACATGCCTCGTATTTGTTGGATACAGTCCAATCTCTTCCCCTACAGTTTTCAACCTCTACAGCTCCTTTCAGTACTGCGGAAGTTTTCCTTTTATGTCTTAATACATGTCGTATCATCCTGACCCTTCTAATAGTCAGTGTTACAAACACAGTCCTTCCTTTGCCAATTCTACAGAAAACCATCTCATTCCTTATCATGTCAGTCAAACTAATTTTCAACATCCTACTTGTAGCACCACATCTCAAACACTTTGATTCTCTTCTTTTCTGGTTTCTCCAAAGTCCATGTTTTACTACCATACAGTGCTGTACTCCAACCAAACATTCTTGGAGATTTCTTCCTCACGTTAAGGCCTATGTTTAATATCAGCAGACTCCTCTTGACCAGGAATGCCCTCTTTTCCTGTGCTAGTCTGTTTTCTATGTCCTCCTTGCTTCTTCCATCATATGTTAATTTACTTTCAAGGTTACAGAACTCTCTAAACTTCATCTACTTCTTGGTCACCAATTTTGAAGTTAAGTTTATTACTAGACTCATTTCTCTTACTCCTCATTACTCTCACTGAAGATTTATTTATTTTAAACAGTTAATTGCATAGGACCAAATTGAGGAGTAAATCTCCAAGGCCATGGAACGTGTCAGTACATAAAATTACAACATAAAAATAATAACAGATAAAATAAAATGCTTATGAATAAAAAAAAGACAAACCATAAGCTTATGTAAATGCAATCAACAATATAACACAAGAATTAGCTTAATTTTTTAAGGAAATCCTTAACAGAACAGGAGGAGTGACCCCTGAGGCAACTCTTCAGTTTCAATTTGAAATCACGTGGATTATTGCTAAGATTTTTGAATTCTTGTAGTAGCTTACTGAAAATGGATGCAGCAGTATACTGCACACCTTTCTGCACAGGTGTCAAGCAAGTGTGATCCAAATGCAGACTGGATTTCTGCCTAGTATTAAGTGAGTGAAAGTTACTAATTCTTGGGAATAAGCTGATGTTGTTAACAAGAAACGACATATACATGTCTTGAGAGGCCAATGTCAAAGTACCCAAACTAGTGAACAGGGACGTCTTCAACTTTTGTAGTCCTGTCTTCCTCAGTTGCGTGTAATATTACGGTATATCGTTAATTTTTACTTACGGACCGTCTAACAGCAACTGAATAAAACACAATTTTAGTGCCATATGCGTTTCACCTTTATTTTCTGCAAGGCATCATCAGTGGCAGGTTGCGTGGACAATTTCTTACATATTACGCTCCTGTTGCATTTTTGATGTTGTTCATCTTCTTATGAATGCCAATTTGCAGTTTTTTACCACATTCCACAGCACTATGAACTGAATGCTTGTTTTAATGCAACAGAAACCAAAACATTGCATTAAAACAAGCGTTCAGTTCATAGTGCTGTGGAATGTGGGAAAAAACCGCAAATTGGCATTCATAAGAAGAAGAACAACAAAAATGCAACAGGAGCGTAATATGTAAGAAATTGTCCACGCAACCTGCCACTGATGATGCCTTGCAGAAAATAAAGGCGAAACGCGTATGGCACTAAAATAGTGTTTTATTCAGTTGCTGTCAGACGGTCCATAAGTAAAAATTACCAATATACTGTAATAGTGAACAGGGGTCGACAAGAAATTCGTGAACTTACACCACTTATTGCCCGAACTGCCCATTTCTGAGCCAAAAATATCCATTTACAATGGGAAGATACCATAAATCACAAGGGACCGATGACCTCTGCAGTTTGGTCCCTTTAATCCTCAAACCAACCAACCAACCATAAATCACAAGTGAATGAAAATAAGCAAAGTAGACTACTTATTGTGTCGAACTATCACTTTCTTCAGATACTGTACACATAGTACAGCATTGAGTCTTTGAACAAGATCCTGAACATGGCCTTTCCACAACAGTTTACCATCTATCTGAACAGCAAGAAATTTGAACTGCTCAGTTTCACTAATCATAGGCCCACACTGTGAAATTAAAAGGTTGGGTTTTGTTGAACTCTATGTCAGAAACTGTAAAAACTGAGGTATATTATGATTTAGCATTAGTTTATTTTCTACAAGCCATAAACTTATGTTGGATGGTTGGTTTAAAGGAGGGGAAAGGGACCACACTACAAGGTCATTGGTCCGTTGTTCCTAATAAAACAATGCCACAAGTGTGGGAATAAAACGGACAAGACATATAACACAAAATGAAAAGAAAGGAAAAACCACAAGAACAAAGGAAAGGCAATGAACACTAAAAGGAACAAAAGAGGACAAGAAAACAACAGAGAGACCCTAGAAACAGAAGAGAGTAAAACAAGAAAGCAGATGACAGTGGCTGGCCGTCCACAAGAATAAAAAGGAAGAGCCAGCCACTCTGCAACACATTAAAATTTCTACCCTAAAAGCACTAAGGTGGAGGACACAGAGGGACAAAGGAAATACCCTAAAACCTACATTGAAGTATAAAACCCACTCTCACGGATAAAACGTAAATCTAAAGCTGCTGCTGAGGCATCATTGCCCAACACCGAAGGTAGGGAGCTGGGAAAAGTTAAAAGTTCACTGAAGAGCGGCTAAAAGTGGGCAGTCCAGCAAGAGGTGGACGACTGTCATTTGGGAGCCACAGCGACACAGAGGTGGGTCCTCACGATGGAGTAGGTAACTATGCATTAGCCACATATGGCCAATGCGGAGCTGGCAAAGGACAACTGATTCCCTGCGAGAGGACCACATGGAAGTCTTCCACACACTCGTTGTCTCCTTAATGACACGCAGCTTGTTGTGCATACTGTTATGCCATTCCATCTACCAAAGCCTGAAAACCCTACGGCGTAAGACAGAGCACAGGTCAACTTTGGAGATGTCCATCTCCAGAAGCCGTTCCTGCGTCCCCTGTTTGGCCAGCCTGTCGGCAAGTTCATTGCCAGGGATTCTGATGTATCCTGGGGTCCACACAAACACCACTGAATGACATGACCGTTCCAGGGATGCAGGGATGGACTCCTGGATGGACACTACCAGAGGATGGTGAGAGTAGCACTGGTGGATAGCTTGTAGGCTGTTCAATGAGTCAGCACAGGAGAAATGATGCACCAGGGCATGAGAGGATGTGCTCAAGAGCACGAGATATGGCCACCAGCTCTGCAGTGAAAACACTGCAGCCTTCTGGCAAGGAGTGCTGTTCAATATGTCCTCCATGAAAATATGCAAAGCATACATGACCATCAGCCACCGAGCCATCAGTGTAAACCATGTCAGAGCCCCGGAACACGTCAAGACGAGAGGAAGTGACAGTGGAGAGCGCCGGGGCTAACTGAGTCCTTAGAGCCAAGCAAAAGGTCCAGATGAAGCTGCAGCCGAGGAGTACATCATGGACACATACAGGAACGGACCAAGTAGAGGTGGTAAAGGGAAAGACTCCAGTTCGGAGAGAAGGGACCACAATCATTAGCCTCGATCTGGGCCGCCGATGTGGGAGATGGACCGCCGTGGGCGGGAAAAGGAGACAGTAATTCGGATGCTCAGGAGAGCTACGAATGTGTGAAGCGTAACTGGTGAACAGTTGTGCACATCTGATCTGCAATGGAGGGACTCCAGCCTCCACCAGTACGCTGGTCACCAGACTTGTCCTAAAAGCTCCAGTCACTAGCTGAACCCCGCAATGGTGCACAGGGTTGACTAAATGCAACGCTGAGCGAATCATAAACCACACTCTCAGCATTGGACAAGGGCTCTGTAGAACTGCAGCAGCGTAGAGTGATCTGCACCCCAATTGGTGTTGCTCAGCCAACAGAGGGCACTGAGGTGCTGCCAGCATTTCCACTTAAGCTGATGATGATGAGGAAGCCACGTCAATTGGGTGTCGAAAGCCAGTCCTAAGAATCGATATGCCTCCACTACAGTGACTGGATCATCATGAAGGTAAAGTTCTGCGTCCGGATGAATGGTATGACACTGACAGAAGTGCATGACACACGACTTTGCGGCTGAAAACTGGAAGCTATGGGCTAGAGCCCATGACTGCACCTTATGGATGGCTCCCTGTAGGCACCGCTCAGCAACACCAGTACTGGAGCAGCAGTACGAAATGCAGAAGTCATCTGCATACAGAGAAGATGAGACTGAAGGCCCAACAGCTGCTGCTAGACTGTTAATGGTCACTAAAAATAGAGAGACACTCAATACAGAGCCCTGTGGGACTCCATTCTCCTGGATATGGATACAACTATGGGAGGCATCAACCTGGACACGGACAGTATGGAGCGGCAGGAAGTTTTGGATAAAAAATCGGGAGTGGGCCTTGGAGACCCCACTCATACAATGTGGCAAGGACATGATGTTGCCAGATCATTCCATATGCTTTACATAAGTCAAAAATGATGGCAACCAGGTGTTGGCATCTGGAAAAGGCTGTTCGGATGGCAGACTCGAGGGACACAAGATTATCAGTGGTAGAGCAACCTTGGCAAAAGCCACCCTGACATGGAGCCAGTAGGCCACGTGACTCCAGGACCCAACCCAACTGCCAATACACCATACATTCCAGCAGCTTATGAAGAACGTTGGTGAGGCTGATGGGCCGATAGCTATCAGCATCAAGCGGGTTTTTATTGGATTTGAGCACCAGAATGGCGATGCTCTCCTGCCACATTGCAACAGAAAGACGCCATCACGCCAGATCCAGTTGAAGATGATGAGGATATGTCACTTGTAGTCAGATGAGAAATGTTTAATCATCTGACTGTGGATCCGATCTAGCCCAGCAGTGTCAGGGCAATGTGCAAGGGCACTGAGGAGCTCCCACTCTGTAAATGGGACGTTATAGGATTCACTGTAGCGTGTAGTGAATGAGAGGACTTTCCCTTCCAGCCGCCGTTTGAGAGTGCGACAGGCTGGGGAGTAATTCTCCAATGCAGAGGCTCAAGCAAAGTGGGTGAGCGTGAAGCCCTACAACCAGCTGCTTTTGAGATCTTCAGCCACTGGTGGGTGTCATCTTTCCCACAAGCAGAAACCTGGGAAGGGAGTGACCCATAGGACCAATTCCTAGCAAGAGAAGCTGAAAAAGACTTACTATTCTCGGGCGTAGAAGTGGGGACCGATGGTTGGGGGGGGGGGGGGGGGTGGTGTTGCTCCCGAAGTAGGTGGTGCAGGAGCAACAAGGAGGGAAATGCCCCCTATCAATAAGGGGGCATGTAGTCTTCCAGCTCTGGTAGGTGACTGGGGTTGGCGGAGCTGATGGTGCCAGAACTGTTGTAGCAGCGGCGTAAGATGATGTCAGACGTACAGGATGGAGGCATTCAAATTTTCTCTTAGCCTCAGTGTAGGTCAGTCGGTCCAGGGTCTTGTACTACTTGATTTTCCTTTCTTTCTGGAGAATCCTGCAGTCTGGAGAGCAAGGCAAAAGGTGCTCTCCGCAGTTGACACTGATGGGAGGTGGGGCACATGCAGTATTGGGATGTGATGGGCGGCCACAACCTTGACATTTGACACTTGAAGTACAGTAGAAAGACACATGGCCAAACTTCCAGCACTTAAAGCACCAAATCAGGGGAAGGATATAGGGCTTTACACCACAGTGGTAGACCATCACCTTGACCTTCTCAGGCAATGTATCACCCTTGAAGGCCAAGATGATGATGGCACCAGTGGCAATCTGATTATCCCTCGGACCCCCGTAGACACACCGGACAAAATGTACACCTGGCCGCTCTAAACTGGCACTCAACTCCATTGTCAGACTGAAATATGATACTCTGGATCATATTTACACTCTTATGGGGTGCGTGGGGTGTGATGGTTACAGAAACATCCTCCAGCTTGTCAAAAGAGAGTAATGTCCTTGATTGGGGAGAGGATGCTTTTTTGATCAAGACTGACCCAAATCTCATTTTGGACAAGCCCTCCATCTCCCCAAACTTGTCCTCTAAATGCTCAACAAAAAACTAAGGCTTCATTGTCATGAAAGATTCCCCATCAGCTCTTGAACATACTAGATACCAGGGCGAATAAGATCTACTGCTATCCTTAGCCTGACATTCCTCCCATGATGTGGCCAGGGAGGGGAACGACTTCGGGTAGTACTTCCGTGCGCTGAATTGAGCCCGTGAACACTTTGGGGCTGCTTGTGTTTCACCACCAGCAATAGATGATGGACTATGCTTCATCGCGTGTCATCCACCCTGATGCCACCCACTACAACCAGGGGCCCTCCCCACAGGCGCCACCCAGCCGCAACAAAGGCCACCTGGCAGGATGGCCATTACCAGGAGTCCCGGTGCTCCAGGGGGATGGGCATATGTGGGGGGTTGCGCAGGCATCAGCAGAGCGATCCCTGTGTGGTACGGGGGCCCCACCACAATGGACTGGCTACCGTGCTGGATATCAGGTGCAAAGAAGTCCATGGTCATCGTCGACACAGAAAGCGACACTGCATACTGCATGGTGAAAAACGCACCCAGGAAGGTGTCCTTCAGACAAGAAAGTAGGCTAAAGATCTCAATTCACAATGGACATGATGCACCATGTACGGCGCCCTTCCCCAATTGGCTCGCTATTCCAGAAAATTTTTAAAAATGGAGGTCAAACCTTACAGGGGACCATCACATTAAGGCCGAAAGGTGAGAGACTCCTTTTAGTCATCTCTTACAACAGGCAGGAATATCTCGGGCCTATTCTAACCCCTGGGTCCACAGGGGGGTGAACTTACATCATGAACTGCATCGTTTGAAGGAGTGCCAATATTGCACACAAAAGCCTTTACTACCAACTAGTGTCATCAGCAAACAGACATATTTTAGAATCACCTGTACTACTGGAGGACATATCATTTATATAAATAAGGGACAGGAGTGGCCCCAGTACTGACGCCTGGGAAACCCTCTTCCCCAAAGGAAACAGCAAATTTTATCATCTATATCATCTCACAGCCACAATGAACAAAAGTTGTTGTTCTTTCACATACAAGCAAACAACGGTTGAGGGCATAGACACAAAAATAGAAACAGTACAGGTACTGAGATAAGTAGTTGCTGATAATATGTAAAAACACAATATGAGAGCAAGTGCCAGCTGCACTGCACTTATAAAGAGGATGACTATGGTAGACAGTGTGACGGATGCCATTTTGTGTCCACAAGTCATGTGGCCCACTGCAGGTGGCCTCTGCTGGCCGGCCTGCACAGATGTCATCGACAGAGTATTTGAAGTGTTGAGCATTGGCGGCCTGGAGCTTATCCATGTAATATGTACAGAGTTACAGCAGAGGAAATAATAAATAGGCTGGAAACTTAAAAATTCTTAGGAGTCCATATTAATGAGAATTTAAACTGGAAAAAGCCCTGTGTGGAACTTAACAACTTATTTCAGCCACACTGACACTTAGAATAATTACAAGTCTTGGCAAGAAACAAAACGGTAAGTTGACATATTTTGCATATTTTTATTCAATAATGTCACGTGTAATAGTGTTATGGGGTCAGTCAACTTTTAGAAGCAAAATCTATGTCATTCAAGAACATGCTGTAAGAATAATATGTGATGATCGTCCACGGTCAACTTGTACACATCTGTAACAGGCGGTGGGCATTCTGACTACTGCTTCACAGTATATTTATTACCTTATGAAATTCATGGTAAATAGTCCACTGCAGTTCAAAAGGAACAATGGTGTATATAATTACAGAACCAGAATGGCAAATGATATTCATTACCAAACATTAAGGTTATCTTTAACACAAAAAGGGACGCACAATGCTGCAATGAAAATTTTTGATCACATACCCCGTGATATAAAATGTCTGACAGATGATGAAACAAGCTGAAAAAGTTTCTCCTTGACAACTCCTACTATTCTTCAGAAGAATTTCAATGTGTAAAAGACAAAGCGTAAGAATTACAAAATCACATGTACATATCAAAAACTAAAAGTCTTAAAATATTCAGCACTTAGCCATATTTACAAACTAATTTGTGATATGAATGTATAATGACGCATTTCACATCACTACAATTTGTTTTCGTGCAAAATGATCCATGGAACATGAAACTAATCAATCACTGTCATCTTTCCAAGTCAGATAACAAACACACACACACACACACACACACACACACACACACACACATCCAAAGAAGCACAATTCAAAAATGCATGACTTTGGCTGAAGACACACATTCATTCACACATGCACAACACACATATGACCACGGTCTCGGGCTAGGGAAAATGGTCATGCGTGTATAAGTTGTGAATGTGTGTGTGTGTTTTTTGTTTGGAAGAAGGCCTGCTGGCCGAAAACATAAATGTATAGCACTTTTTTTGTTGTGCCTGTCTGTGGCTCAACAACTCCTCTATATGATGAACAGCTGTCCTTTTCATAATACTGTTATTATTCCATCCAGGGGCTTCCAGTATTTTATTTTTATTACCTGTTGATGATACTGACTGGTTGTACAGATACTCTGAGATGAATAAAGTATATTATTTATCACAAAAGAAATTTGTACTCTGTGGCTATTTTAAGATATCAGCTGTTTGTGACGCATGAAAATTTGTGAAAGGCCAGGACACGAATGCAGATTTCACACTTATCACGATCAGTTGCCTTAACCAATCTGGCTATCCAAGCATGCCTCCAGGAAAGATCCAAACTTCCATTTATCATGACATCACAACCTTTGTGCTTGCACAATCCACGATTCTCTCACAGTGAGACAAATAGCCCATGAAGAGGTGGGTACAGCACTGATGGGAACAGTATCTGTATTTATACAGTGTTTGTATCTTCACAATACAATGCCCTTCAGACATACATTCATTGTAAAGATACAAACACAGTATATGTACAGATATTGTAATCATCAATGATATAATCATCACTTGATGGGCTAACATGACAGTATAATGTTTGTCACCCTGTGTGTGAATCACAAACTGTGCGAGCACTTGTGAAAAGCAGGAAATCATAGTTTGTGCCCCAGTTCGGCACAAATTTTAATGTCACAAACAGCTGATGTCGATGCATAGTTGCAGAATGCTAATCTTTTTGCAATGTTTACCACTGTTTTCACAGTGACTATTTCTTCAGGCATACAAGCATATCTAAAGTGCATTGTACTGTGAAGATACAAACAACATATAAACACAGACATTGTAATCATCAAATCTCTATTTGTATTCAATTTCAGATTATATTATAAAGAAAGATGTAACAAGAATGTGAAACCTTGAGGGGTACCACATTTTATATTCCATCATTCTGTGTTTAGTATTATTCCTGTGGTGAGATTAGTCAATGTGATCCTCTGATTTCTGTCAGATGGTTGTCATTGCTAACATAACATTTTACGTTCACAGATAGAAAATAAAGTCTAAAACTTTGGTCATGTCACAGAATATATCAACAGAATAGTTTTAGTTGTCAAGTTCAACCAGGGCGTCATTTGTGAGATCGTACAGGGCTTTTGTTGTAGATCAGATTTTCAAGCAGTCAAACTGAAAGGCAGTTAAAGTTATGCTGTGACAAAATGATTAATTACTGCACTGTAGGCTATTTATTTAATTCTCTTTAATCAAATGGTGAGTGAACTGGGCTTGTAACTAGAGGTTAGAGGCAATATATTTTTGATTAATTTTTCATTCAGTTTCACAAATAGATTGTGGTAATACACTTAAATTCTCAGCCTGAAAATAAATAATGGTTGAACAATAAGGTACCAACTCTTCTTACAGCAGATGAGTTGGTCTGATTTTATCTCTCAATAATTAATACCATGAACAAGAAGAGCAAAGCACCCTTTCTGATGGAGCAAAACCAGTAACAACTGTCATTACAGGTATATCACTACAATTCCATAGCAACAATTACCTGGTGCGTATTAATTCAATCACTGATCAAAAAGTGACATCTGATCTCTTTGCAAATCTGCATTACGGCTACAGCTCTTAGTAGATGTTCTGTTTTATTCTAATTCACAGAGAAATATGTGACTGTCAAAGCAAGATTAATGCAATCCATGAAAAATATACTTTCTTGCATGATTGCCACTGCATTCCATATTTTATCTAAATTCTAATTCATATTGTTTCAATGTGTATCTGTATGAAGTGGTAAACCAAAACGACTTTTCTGAAAATTTCATGATGCATTTCAGTGTACAGAAAACACGCCAACAATTTAATTTTTAATATTACAATTTTAATCATGGGATGGTGTCAACAGCTGTCACATAGATTTTCATAATCGAATAACAAAATTGGCAAAAAAAGTTGGTTTCAGTCTATTGTAAAGCAAAATTAAGAATACATAGTTACTTAAGTACTTCTTAGCATGAAACAGAATAAAATTAAACATCAGGCATAATTATTTGCGACAATTGCTCATAAATTTCTCTACACTGTAATAATATTTACTTGATAGGTACTTTTTCAAATGAAGTCAAAATTCTTCTGGTTAGTAATTTTTAAATTTCTCACAGATTTTATTTCTCAGCCTTATACCCATTTGGCCTATGAGTTGGTAACATATACTGATATTTGTCTCTCGTTTCATAATCAATGCTTAAACAGGTTATTCACAAAAAGTTGTGGGTTTTGTTTAGAAAACTTAGATATAGAGGCCAGGAGCAGTTGTAAGAGCAAAGACCTTGAAGCGAAGTCTGCATGATTGTTTTTTTTTTTTTTCTGTACCTGCCATGGCTCTAAGGATTTTTTTCTGTAGCCTAAAGACTGCAGTAAAATTGTTGTTTATTACACGCTGGACGTGGTGCCAAAGAAGAGGATGCATAATAGGCTACTTACATACCGGCACACGAAGATGATCTGAGTCCATATTTATACTCACATCGTGGGACGGCAAAACAGCTTGAGTTTCATTCGGGGATCCTTGACTAACGAAGCCGGCTTTGGCATCAGCGCCGTCCGCTTCCTCAATCATAGTTTTAAACATACTTTGTACACGAAGACACTGATCTGCGTACCGATCAAATGAACCAATCTTTTTCACACAGCTTTCACATACTGACTGTGGTAACACATCTTGATTCTCAATCTGAAAATAAAGGGTTGCCGAACAATAACATTTGACGCTTCTTACACTGGACCATTTCTTTCACTATTGTATAACCTCACATTAGTACGGTAAATATATTCAGACTTAGTATCAGCTCACAGTTTCAAAATCATTCAATGAAAACAAGACATTACGAATTACAGTTCACAATTTACATCGAATATTCTGCTGCCGTAAAGTTTATGGTACATACTATAGGCGCCTTTACTTACCAATATAGACAAATACTTAAAAATTTTGTCTGGCAGAAGACGATCCTTACTCTTGAACACAACAGTTGCATTACCATCAGCACTAGCACACAGACGACACCAATATTTCCATTCTACATGCATCGTAACAAAAACCGCTAAATCACAATAAACAAAATTGACATTTTGTAGAGAACAAAAATTATTCGTCTGTTGTTTGTGTTTCTACAGTGCTACCAACATACACGATTGTTTTGTTTTTTGGAAAGAATTTCTACTTTATTGAAATCAATAAGTTATGTACTAATTTTCTTGTAATAACACAAACGACGTCCCGATTTCTGGAAAAGAAGCAAATGAGGTTCGTTTGTGAGTCAATTTATATAGATGTTCAGCAATGCTAATGAACTGAGACGTTGTCGCAACTGTAAGCGTTATCTAAAGCACTCGCTGTTTCAAAAGTGCAAGACGCCTCATGCTGTCAATGTAGCTTGTGTTTTAAACACGCTCGCAGTGTGTATACAGGACAGCAATAACTAATGAGAGACCTAAGAGATGTTTTCAATGGATATTCTACTTCCAGAAAGTTTCAAATATTGATAATCATAGAGTGTTTTAGGGATGTCGCGGTTTTGTGTTGAGATGTTATTGGCAACATTGTGTCAGACTGCATATGTTGTGAAGAAACAAACGCAACTGGCCTGCTTAAAAAAAAACCATTATTATTGTTTCTAGGTGTCCCGACGAACATTTAAGTATCTAGGATTAGTGTAGAAATTGATTAACTTCGCAGTGGGCTAATGTGACACTTTTGTAGAAAAAAAAAATTAGTGTTGTGTACATTCACAACCGGTAACGATATTTATTATTTCTCGTTCTAAGTCTGATACACTTTTATTTATTTCTTAATTCCTCTAGATATTTTCCATCGCAGAGAAGTTGTCAGGGCATACATGATTTCTGTTATATTTATAGATATAACAGAAACTATTTTAATTTAGTCAAATCTATTATCATCCTTAGACGAATACCCAACATCGATCCGAGATTTCCTCAACGGAAGCTGGATAAGACGATAACACGAATAATAACACTTTGATGCCCACGCTAATTCACCCAAATTTCACAGTAATGCCCTTTGAAGTCTGCAGTTTACACCATGTGCACTAATCTTGTTCTCTGGCTACCTTACGTTGTAGCATCACGTCTGTTTAAGGCACTTGGAGCAAACCTAAAAGAGCAACAAGCAGAAGGATCATAACGAGAAAGAACATACATTGTATATTTATGCTTCCTGTTTATGGAGTAATCTTGTGATATTGTGTTGTATTCATCTCATAACATAACATGGATATAAATATGTCTTAATAATTTCTTGTTTTGAGGGAGATCCTTACTACTGTTAAGCTTCTTGGTTTTCTTTTAGGCTATGTAGAGGTGATTTATGTATGATAACAGATGTAGTTTTAATACCTTTAGTTTTGGGTGGTAATTTACACAGTAAAATGTGCACAGGAATTATGTATTGTTTTCTGGTTAATTTGAGCTGCATCCTGTGTAGAGAATAATTGTCACTATTTCACTTATTGTATTTGTGTATGTCTCTATTTAACTGCACAGACTATTTGCTTTCAAGTGCATAATTTATTTGTTTATGTAATTGTTTATCTCTATCCATCTGTGTGGTTCAGAGAAGTTGGTAGTGGAGGGAGGAATTCAGGCGGCTCAGGCTCTGGACAGCTATTGAAATGAAGCATGTTGGCTTCAGCTACATCCTGGTGGGCAGCTGCTTATTAGTCACTCCTACATAGAAAGCTGTGCAGTGTTCACAGCAGAGTTGGTATATGATGTGGTTGCTTTCACAGTTGGCCAGGCCTGTGATGGGATAGGATAACCTGTGGCAGAACTGGAATAGGGGTGCCACTGGCAAGGGGTTGGTATCAGGAGTGGCATATGGATGGACTAGGGTGACGATTGGTTGGCTGGGTGATGGAACACCACTTTAGAAGCAGTGGATGGGATGTCTGGCATTTCAGGGCAGGATGAGAGATAAATCTACCCAAATCCTTCCCACCGCTCAAAAAGTGATCATCCTCCCCATGATGCTTCCCACCTATACTAAAGTGGTATTCCCTCGCCCACCCGACATGCACAACATCCGTCCCTATGCCACACCAACCCTGAACGCCTTGCCACAGGGATCGTATTCCTGTGGCACACCCAGGTGCAAGACCTGACCAATTCACCCACCCAGTACCTCCTACTCCAGTTCTGCCACAGGTTATTCTACCCCATCAGAGGCCTAGCCACCTGTGAAAGCAGCTATGTCATATACCAACTTTGGTGCAAACACTGCACAGCTTTTTATGAAGTTTTGTCTACCAACCGGCTGCCCACCTGGATGAATGACCACTGTCAGACTGTTGCCAAATGCAAAGTTGACCACCCGTTGGCACAACGTGCAGCTGAACACAACGTGCTTCATTTCAATGTGTGTCCATAGCCTGAGCCATCTCGATACTTCCCTCTGCCATCACCTTCTCTGAACTACACATGTGTGAATTATCCTTTCAACATATCTTCCATTCTTGTAACTGACCTAGCCTCAACCTCAGGTAAACCACTGCCCCTGCACCCTCTCCCCAACTGTTTCTGCTTCCTCCATCCTGTCATTCCCTCCTAATTAACATTCCCATGTCACCTTCAGCATGCGCAGTTCCTACCACCCCTCCATCCTGCATTCCTAGCTGCAAACCAGCTGCCTCCCTCCAAGCCGCTAGCTACCCACCTCCAGTTCATCTACCTGCCTCCCACCTCCCTTTCCCTCTATCCAGCCCACCCAAGACTAACACCATCACAACCAGTCCACCTGCCGGAAAACAGCAGCATTACTTGTACTCTGGTTGGAGTCGGGGCAGCAAGTACATGCAATCGCAAGACTTAAAGCACCTGAAGAAGATGGCTGGGTTGGTCAATGATATATTGTGCATAAAATGTAAACTATAATTTGACAGAACACCGGGAAAGAGATCATTAATGCAAGTGCTTACTTTTGAGCATACTGTACTGATATGATCCTGCCTTGTCAAGTGTTTATCAACAATGGTATCCAAGAATTTTTTACTCCCTACTTTTTTGAGAAATGACTTACCTAGTGGCTGATATTGTCAGTATTTGTAATTTTAGGTGTTTGTAATTATATCTGTGCTGTCATATTTGTGTTTACAAACAAGATGCTTTCACTGAAGTATTTATAAGCCTCTCTCAGTTTGCAGAGCTAATTGATTCCAGTGTTATTACTGAACCAATTTTTATTACATCTGAAACATACATTCCTACATTGTCACGTGCAGCTAATGTCATATTATTTACATACAGAATGAAAAAGGGGTTCTAGGTCAGAAAAATCCACAGACTTTTCTTAGCTCATCTACTGCCCTAATAACACAAGCTACAAAGCTGGCTGCACCTGTGGTTGTAGACCTACATTATCTAAAACCATACTGTGCCTCATTATGTATGTCATTCGTCTCTATAAAATGTAAAATTCTATCTTTTGAAACAGTTTCCACAATTTTGATAAGACAGATTTGGTATTTGAAAGTATAACAATCCAGACTGTACAAGGAATTGTTAAACTAGGACCTGCAGTCAAGGAATAGGGCACAGTGAACCAGGTATATTTCAGTACATAACACCATGTACAGAAATATGAATGGCAATTATGAGCCATAGACAGTTCAGGTTGCATAACACTTGAAAATAGACAGACCCATCAATGAGCCAGAGAGAGAACCAAATAATATTAGCAGTTTACATCTTAGCATCTGACGAGGCATAGAGCACTTGAACTGGTTGCTTGATGTTGACACACGGAATGTTTTGAAGAGCTCCCAGTTCAAACGTCAGTTAGCACACGTGATGGCATGTGGTTGTCTGTTATCTGGGGGCACGATTCGCCCATGTGCCACTGCTGGCAGGAGCCGGTGTGCGCTATGGAGGCATGCTGTTCTGCATCATGGTTGTTGCCCACGCTACATCCACGCAACATCTGTGCTCACTTTACGAGTGTGCAGTAAGAATTGAGGCAGGAAATTAGACATCTCTTCCCTGCCGCCGAGTGGGGGTGAGATATCAGCCATGCGGATCACTTGCTGGCATACCATTGATGCTCAGCTGATGAGGCTGACCCAGAAGAAAATGGATCCTCATTCAGCACTGATTGAGCCCCCCCCCCTCCACCCCCCCTGGAGGCATCTGCCTGCGGTAGCCAGGAAAGCTGTCAAAACTGAAATATCCAGGGGGGCCAGCAGCAGCAGCATGAAATACAGCAGCACTGTCAGGATCCAGTGACTCAGAGAGGGTCACCTCATGTTGATCTGGTGAGGTGGCCTCGAGCAGGGAGCCTATGATGACATTGGATGGGTGCAACACCCGCGACATGGGTGACAGTGGTTCCAATGACGGGGACTGCACCACTGCCAGATATGCAGATGGTGATTCCAAGGGGCATGCCCCCAAAATGTGGCTGCGACGGAAGTTCTGCTGGTGCAGACTCTGGCAGCAATCCAGTCATGACATCGTGTGCAACTGCAGTCCCAAGCTGCAACTCTAAGCCGCCATATGTGGCAGCTGCAGTGGTGGCAGTGACTGCGACCCTGATGGGAGTGAAGTGGACAGCTGTGTAGGAAGTGGTGGCTGCAGTGGTGGCAAAGTAATCGTCCTATCCCCAGCAGGTACAGACCTGAAACCTGACTAAGAATATCAGTACCCAATTTTGCAAAATATCTGTCATCGTGAGACCAACGAAGAATTGGCCATATTGTCGTCGTCGTATCTAGAGGAAATGATCTTTTTTCCTGTCCAGTGCAAATGTCCCATGCAATTGAGGTTTTTTTATCACTATGATCATCAGCTACTAACGAACAAGTAACAAGGTATTTTTCACATGGTGAAAAATTAATAAATTGAATTCCGGAATGTGAAAATATGAGTTTATCGAATTTTTCTCCATACCACAAAGCCACACCTTGCTTGTGGAAGGTACCAAGGTAAGCTCCGAGTGGGGATCATATTGCGTGGGACTCAGACCAGCGATCACATTCCATTATCAACTCAGGTGTTGGACTGCTGTTGAGCCAAATAGACACTTTCAATTCAGCCCCATGTGAAAAACAATACTGGTCAAATGCATCCTGTTCTAGCATGTAATAATGTAGATTTCCCTGCTCATGCGACAGCTGGGCCTTGGCGAGGTGACTCTGTAGGCAAAAGCAACTTGGCATCAGTATTGGAGTGAGAGGAAGACCTACTAATTCGATTCTGGTGATGTAGCATCCAGTCGAAGGACCTAAACAACATACATTGAATGCCCTCTTATCTCCACTATCATCCTTCTTCTTCATAGAAATATTACGAAAATAAGCCTGTTGGCATTGTAAATGTCAGATTGATTACCAGGGACTCTTTACCACACAACTGGTGCAAGGGATGAAGCAATGTCCATTATTGCTGGCTGTGTGGTAATTCAGGTGGTGTATGCTCTCTGGTGGGCATGGAATGGTAGGAACTTAGAAAAATCAACAAGGTATATTCTTCGGTGTGGCATTCCTTAAGCTTGAGCATTTCCTGCTTGAATGTGTGAACAAATTGCTCTGCCTCGCCGTTTGACTGAGGATGTAAGGGGGTGGTATGCACATGGGAAATACTGTTGCGGTTGCAAAAATCCAAAAATTCCTGTGATGTAAATTGCGGACCATTTTATGATACAATGGTGGTGGGCAGTCCTTTGATAGCAAAGATCAGAGTTACAATTCTGACAGTGGTGGTGGACGTCATCAAATGCGTAGGTACAACAAATGGAAACTGTGAATATGCATCGATAAGTACCAGTCAGTATGAATGTGGAAAGAGCCCTACGTAACCAGCGTGTACCCTCCGCCATGCTCCATTTGGCATAGCCCGAGTCTGTTGACAAAAGAGGCAGCTCCTTGTTATTGCTTCAGTCTGACAGTCCATGCCCACCCATGCTAGCTATTTCCAATCATTATGCAGCAGAGACTGTGGCGTAATAGGCATAAAAGAAAGCTTAGGGCTATAGATAGAGAAATGCTCAATAAAATACATCTAGCTGTCAAGAGAGTAATGCATGAAGCCATCAATGACTGCTGTTGCGGAATATTGTCAAATGACCTTTCCTAAAACCCAAGGAAATTCTGGTGATATATAAAGACTGATAGTGGCATCAAAGTTAGTGTTCAGTCACTCATGGATGTGACAGAAACTGAAAGTAGCAAAGCAAAAGCAGAAATGCTTAACCCTGTATTCAAATGTTCCTTTAAAATGGATAATCCAGGAGTATTGCTGCTATTTAATTTGTGTGGAAAGGTGAGTGAAGTAGATATTAGTGGCAGTAGTGTTGACAAACAGCTGAAATCTGGGTCTGATGCAATACCTATCAGATTCTCTACCTAATTTATGGCTGAGTTAGCCCCTCATCTAACTATAATCTCTCGTAGATTGCTCGAACAAAAAGCTGGAAGAAAGCACAGGTCACAACTGTCTACAAGAAGGGTGCAGAAATGATCCACATACGTTCTGTCCAATATCCTTAACTCTGATTTTTTGTTGAATCTTATAACATATTCTGAGCTCAAACATAGTGAGCCATCTGGAACAGAAAAACCTCCTCCGTGTCAACCAGCATGCATTTCAAACACATAGATCATGTAAAACCCAAGCCATGGAACCGGGTGATTTCTGAAAAGCATTTGCCTCAGTACGACACCTATGATTATTATCAAAAGTACAATCACAAGGGGTATCAGGTGAAATTTATGACTAGCTTGAAGATTTCTTGTTACGAAAAATGCAACATGTTACCTTCTTGGATGGAGAGTCATCTACAGATGTAGAGGTACCTTTTGGTGTACCCCAAGAAAGTGTGTTGGGCCCTTGCTGTTCATGTTGTATGTTAATGACCTTGCAGGCAATATTAATAGTAACTGCAGACTTTTCACAGCTGATGCAATTATCTTCACTGAAGTAGAGTCTGAAAAAAATCTGTACAAATATTAAGTCGAACATTGATGAGATTTCAAAGTGGTGCAAAGATGGCAAATTCCTTCAAATGCTTAAAAAAAAAAAAAAAAAAAAAGAAAACAACCTTGGCATCTTATGAATGTAATATCAAAATTAACGCTTTTGTAGCAACTTGTTGACAAACTGCCTGTTGGCTTCTGTCTCGGGTTCATTGGCTGACTTTTGTTTTATGATTTTTCTGACTTTTACCCCGCACAAGCGTCTAGCATTGTCAAAGCCGTATCGTCCTGTCCACCAACAACAATATAGAGTGGAGCTTTGACAATGCGAACCACTCATGCTAGCAAAACGTCAGAAAAATCGGCAACCAAATCTCAGCTGAAGAACCCGAGACAGAAGCCACAGGCAGTTTGTCATTGTAATGTCACTGAGTCACAGTTAGAATTGGTAAACTGATACAAATACCTGAGTGTAGCACTTAGTAGGGACATGAAGTGAAACAATCACATAGGCTCAGTCATGAGTAAAGTGGTATCAGACTTCAGTTTATTGGTAGAACACTAGGGGGATGCAATCAGTCTGCAAAGGAGATTGCTTACAAATCACTCATGCAGTCACTCCTAGAATATTGCTCAAGTGTGTTTCCAAATAGGACTAACAGGGGACATTGAATGTATACAGAGAAGTGCAGCACAAATGGCCATAGGTTTGTTTCACCCACAACAGTGATGTCACAGAGATGCTCAAGAAACTTAACTAGGAGACTGTTGAAGATAGAAGTAAATGATACCGGGAAAGCCTACTAACAAAGTTTCAAGAACTTGTCTTAAATGATGACACTAGGAACATACTACAATCATAGATAACCCATCATATCCATGAGTGTGCGTAGTCTTCAGCGATTTAATTATTGACTTGATCTCCCATTTGTCACTACCATAGAGGTGTGTTTCAGATAGCAGTCTTGAAAGGCAGTTTTGTAACAGTCATAGAATTCTCAATAGAAATAAGACTTTTTTTTTTATTCACCTGCTGTAGTCAGAAAATGATTGCTAAATACTGTTCAATATTATGAAAAGAGTAGATTGCTGCTCACCGTATAGTGGAGATGTTGAGTCACAGACAGGCACAGGTGGCTGTCGAGTCCTGGTGGGAGAAACAATTTGGGTGGTGAGGGTAGGGAGGAGGCTGGGACAGGTAGGGGGAGGGTTAGCAGGGTCACCCCCCCCCCCCCCCCCCCCATTTCCACTCCATCCCTACCCTGTTACAGACTTTTGAATCAGAGAATAAAACTCCATTATGAACTCTTAGATAGGTATGCATAGTTTATATCGATATTATTTTCTTCTTGAAATATTGCGATTCTCAGGTTTACAGTTTATTCTGTATGCACTGTTATTAACCACAAATATTAGGAAGGGCCTCTCAATAAGACTAGCAATGCAAAAGCAGAAATGGTGAACTCCTTTGCAAATTTTCTTCATAGCAGGCACCACAGCAGTGAGTTTATTAAAAGAAAATGGCGTTTTCCATTTTTACTGTAGGCTAATAATTTTATTTGTTCACAATAAAAATCAAAATTGTGTTCCATCCTGAAAACAATATTAGTAATATTATCAGACACACCACCAGCACCAGAGACCCATTTAACAAATCAGGGATGTGCAGAATTGGATGTGACAACTGTGATAAAGTATACATCGGGCAAATTGGTAGAAAATTTTGGATACATTTTAAAGAACACATTAAATGTAACGATAATGATAGAAGTGCCTTTGTGCTAAATCTCCTTAGAAAGAAATCAAAATTTTCTATCATTTAAAAAGTCAAACAGATGAGCAGACAGATCTACAGAGCAAAACAATTTCTTGATAACTTAAGTTGCATTCTGCTAATGGTCAATCAAAAATCATTTATACAATAAAATGACATTTAAAATTTAATCTTATGTCACCATATACTCTGGTAATTTTTCTTTTCTTTTTCCTACTATTTTATTTCTTTCTATTTTTTATAACCACCCTCAAATAAACAAAAAAATATTCTGTAATTAGACTGATGAAACATCTGCTCACCAAGCGGCAGCAGGAGAACACACACATAAAGGGTAGTATGTATGCAAGCTTTCAGGGCCAGTGGCTCCTTCTTCTGGTAGATGGGTTGAAGGGGAAGGTAGACAGGTGAAGGAAAAGGACTGGTGAGGTTTAGGTAAAGGGGTACAGTTCGGAAAAGTCACCCAGAACCCCAGGTCAGGGGAGACTTATCTCAGACGGGTGAGAAGGAAAGACTGACTCTTGGGAATTGTACCAGATGAGATTTGAAAATGTGACAACTTGAAGGCATAAGATAGGGTAGTATGCAAGACAGAGATCACTGCTAAAACATTATGCATGAGTTAATAAGAGTGAAAAGCTAAGATCATTGTATGTGAGAGTTGGGAGGAGATGACAAAACATATGTTAGAAAGTGAAAGATGTATAAAACTAAAATGGAGTGAAGTTAGGAATAGTTACTGTCAATAAATGCTGAGGTTGAAAAAATTAAGGCCAGGTGGGTGGCGTGAACCAAGGACGTGTTGTAGCATCAGCTGTCACCTGCAGACTTCTTAGAATGTGATGTGTGGGGAAGAATCCTCGTGGCTGTTTCGCCACACACTCAATCTGTTGTAACTCCATGAACGTCAAGTACAGGTTGATGTTCATAGGGGTAAAATACTCACTGTATTCACTAACACTGCTTATCACAATGGTATGAGGGTCTAAGGATAGTCAAATACTGACCGAAATTGGTTGCCATCGAACTAAATGTCATTGCTGTTGAGACTGTTTGTAATCCAGTTTTAAAGTAATTATTTTTAATGTTATAAAGTGAGATATAGATAATAGTGCTGTGGGTCCACACTATCAGTAATGCAAGTGAGAGTGAATAAGAATTTTGGCAGCAGGTTTGGTGCACATGTGGTGAGTATCTTCCAGTTCACTATGAAAAGTTACCTATTGTTCACACATCAAGTTGTATTTCTGTTTGTTTAATACTGTGTATTATAACAGCACCAATCACCCTCTGCAATTCACTACAAGTATTTCCTCCAGGTAATTCCACAGGGGCGACCCCACAACAAACAACAGTAGTTACTAGAAAATAATGAGTGTATTTCATCTGACTGCCTCTCTATGACAATGAAGCTGTCCCATCTACTGACTGCAACAGTGACCCACATGTGCATGAACAATGTGCAACATCTTTTGTCCTTGGTGACTATGGTAATTACACTTCTGGCCATTAAAATTGCTACACCAAGAAGAAATGCAAATGATAAACGGGTATTCATTGGACAAATATATTATACTATAACTGAAATGTGATTACATTTTCACGCAATTTGGGTGCATAGATCCTGGCTGTAATAACGGCCTTGATACGCCTGGGCATTGAGTCAAACAGAGCTTGGATGGCGTGTACAGGTACAGCTGCCCATGCAGCTTCAACACGATACCACAGTCCATCAAGAGTAGTGACTGGCGTATTGTGACGAGCCAGTTGCTCGGCCACCATTGACCAGACATTTTCAATTGGTGAGAGATCTGGAGAATGTGCTGGCCAGGGCAGCAGTCGAACATTTTCCGTATCCGAAAAGGCCTGTACAGGACTTGCAACATGCGGTTGTGCATTATCCTGCTGAGATGTAGGTTTCGCAGGTATCGAATGATGGGTAGAGCCACGGGTCGTAAGACATCTGAAATGTAACGTCCACTGTTCAAAGTGCCGTCAATGCGAACAAGAGGTGACCTAGACATGTAACCAATGGCACCCCATACCATCACGCTGGGTGATATGCGAGTATGGCGATGACGAATACATGCTTCCAATGTGCGTTCACCGCGATGTCGCCAAACACAGATGCGACCATCATGATGCTGTACACAGAACCTGGATTCATCCAAAAAAATGACGTTTTGCCATTGGTGCACCCAGGTTCGTCGTTGAGTACACCATCACAGGCATTCCTGTCTGTGATGCAGCGTCAAGGGTAACCGCAGCCAAGGTCTCCAAGCTGATAGTCCATGCTGCTGCAAGCGTCATCGAACTGTTTGTGTAGATGGTTGTTGTCTTGCAAATGTCCCCATCTTCTGACTCAGGGATCGAGACGTGGCTGCACGATCCATTACAGCCATGCAGATACGATGCCTGTCATCTCGACTGCTAGTGATACGAGGCTGTTGGGATCCAGTACGGCGTTCCATATTACCCTCCTGAACCCACTGATTCCATATTCCGCTAACAGTCATTGGATCTCGACCAACGCGAGGAGCAATGTCGTGATACGATAAACTGCATTAGCAATAGGCTACAATCCGACGTTTATCAAAGTCAGAAACGTGATGGTATGCATTTCTCCTCCTTACATGAGGCATCACAACAACGTTTCACCAGGTAATGCCAGTCAACTGCTGTTTGTGTATGAGAAATCGGTTGGGAACTTTCCTCATGTCAGCACGTTGTAGGTGTCGCCACTGTCGCCAACCTTGTGTGAACGCGCTGAAAAGCTAATCATTTGCATATCACAGCATCTTCTTCCTGTCAGTTAAATGTCGCGTCTTTAGCACGACATCTTCATGGTGCAGCGATTTTAATGGCCAGTAGTGTAGTTTAATGTGTCTTCCCAACAACAAGAAAGTGTTCGTCAGACTGTTTCGATTTAACAGTCCATCTGTATCAGGCACATCCAGTTGAATCTACTCATAATGCCGTGTGGATTCCAGACAGCTCGGTCACACAAGAAGAGTCTTTTTTTACCATCCATGTCATGAACAATACAAGGGACCTAGTCTGCTGTCGTCGTCTGACCACATGTACCAACTCCTCTATGACAAAATTTCTGCAGGACAAAAGTATTTCGCGTGCAGGATAAGGTGGCTGATGCGCAGTGACTGGGCGAGTTCATTAGTTTATTTGGAAGGGGAGGCCGACAAGTGTTTGCCACCTTTTTGGTGGTCGGCAATGACAGAATCGAAGTGCACGCCCTGCAGTCTTTCTCAAATGATTTTATAGAAACCATTCGGTAAAAAATTTCATTTTTGCTTTGCTTGTAGGTTAATATGTCAGGTTCATTATGATGTGTTCATCATTTTATTAATCGTTATAGTTACTGTGATACATGTAAGTGAGGCACTGCGCGAATTTGAAAAACTTTGCAGTGAAAAATAGGAGTCGCTATGATTTTGCGTTTGGTGCATATTACATAAAATGTTGCTGCATTTGAAATTTAGCTATCAATTGAATTATTCTTTAGACTTTGGTGGAGATCCCTATCTGCCTCCAATCTCGAGAAAATTGGTCTGACGTAGCGCACTCATTTGAGGTCGCACTGCACCAGGGATAAAACCGGATAGAAATACCCACAACGTTCCATATTTTATTTACGGCTTAAAATATCGAAATGGGATTTTGGAAAATGATAGCACGCAAAGAGGAAAGTATTTTGCCGTATGGTTGTTATGGAAAACTTCAGTATCTACCATGTTATTCCAATAACTGCAGACTTTTTCGGTGAAAGAATGAAATTTTTAAATGCCATCGATAGCTGGCGAAACGGGAAATGTTATGGGTTTTGGAGCAACGTAAGTGAAGTCACCAAGGATGTGCTTCTTCATAAGATGATGACCTTACTTTTCCCCAGTTACGTAAGAAACCACTGTTTCAGAATTATTTCGTAATTGCTTCTGTGCAACGCGTTAGTAAAGTGAGATTGTGTAAACTCTGCTGAGTCTTGGCAAAAGAAGCAAATGTTAACGTGGCAACAAGAGAAATGTGTAGCTTTTACTCAAAATTCGCCACTGGTGACACTTCTCTGATAGTTACAAACTGTTTACAAAATGGTGCAAATGGCTCTGAGCACTATGGGACTTAACTTCTGAGGTCATCAGTCCCCTAGAACTTAGAACTACTTAAACCTAACTAACCTAAGGACATCACACATATCCATGCCCGAGGCAGGATTCGAACCTGCGACCGTAGAAGTCGCGCGGTTCCTGACTGTAGCGCCTAGAACCGCTCGGCCACTCCGGCCGGCAAACGGTTAACACGCCATGCGAAAATACACTATGTGATCAAAAGTATCCAGACACTCACAGAAACATACGTTTTTCATATTAGGTGCATTGTGCTGCCACCGACTGCCAGGTACTCCACATCAGAAACCTCAGTAGTCATTAGACATCATGAGAGAGCATAATGGGGCACTCCGCAGAACTCATGGACTTGGAACATGGTCAGGTGATTGGGTGTCACTTGTGTCACACGTCTTAAGCGAGATTTCCCCACTCCTAAACATCCCTAGGTCAACTGTTTCTGATGTGATAGTGAAGTGGAAACCTGAAGGGACACTTACAGCACAAAAGCGTACAGGCTGACCTCGTCTGTTGACTGACAGAGACCACCAACAGTTGAAGGGGGTCGTAATGTGTAATAGTCAGACATCTATCCAGACCATCACACAGGAATTCCAAACGGCATCAGGATCCACTGCATGTACTATGACTGTTAGGTGGGAGGTGAGAAAACTTGGATTTCATGGTCGAGTGGCTGCTCATAAGCCACCCATCACGTCGGTAAATGCCAAACGAAACCTTGCTTGGTCTAAGGAGCGTAAATATTGGATGACTGGACAGTGGAAAAACGTTGTGTGGAGTGACAAATCACGGTACACAATGCGGCGATAAGATGGCAGGGTGTGGGTATGGCGAATGCCGGGTGAACGTAATCTGCCAGTGTGTGTAGTGCCAACAGTAAAATTCGGAGGTGGTGGTGTTATGGTGTGGTCATGTTTTCATGGATGGGGCTTGCACCCCTTGTTGTTTTGAATGGCACTATCACAGCACAGGCCTACATTGATGTTTTAAACACATTCTTGCTTCCCACTGCTGAAGAGCGATTTGGGGATGGTGATTGCATCTTTCAAAGCGATCGAGCACCTGTTCATAATGCACGACCTGTGGCAGAGTGGTTACACAACAATAACATCCCCTGTAATGGACTGGCCCGCTGAGAGTCCTGGCCTGAATCGTATAGAACACCTTTGGGATGTTTTGGAATGCCGACTTCGTGCCAGGCCTCACCAACCTTCATCGATACCTCTCCTCAGTGCAGCACTCCGTGAAGAATGGGCTGCCATTCCCCAAGATACCTTCCAGCACCTGATTGAACGTATGCCTGCGAGAGTGGAAGCTGTCATCAAGGCTAAGTGTGGGCCAACACCATATTAAATTCCAGTATTACTGATGGAGGGCGCCACTAAATTGTATGTCATTTTCAGCCAGGTGTCTGGATACTTTTGATCACATACTGTTAATTGCTGTATTTTTGGTGGAATTCATTTTAGATACTAACCAAAGCAGCAGTGACAGATCTTTTTGAATGGTCATCATGCAAGTGTGGACGTGAAGGGGCCCTACTACTATTTACAAAAAATGTGAGTGTAAGCTTCAGTTCAGAATGGCACTTCCCCTCAAGTACTCGACATTTCCCCTACAGCGCCTGTCTGCAGCGCCCACCACACCTGCTCTCTGCACGCTTGCCCTGCCGTCTGCGCATCTACCGGCCACAATATTCTGTGCACACTATACAGTCGAACTTTCACCTTAAGCTACCACACTTCCAATCAGAACAGCTGGCAATGTGGTTCATGATCATCAAATACATTCTACTGAGAAATAGCATCTTCGACAACACTTCCAATAACGATCATTTAGGTAACAGTACACCATCTCCATTCTGGCATTGAGTCCATACATTAGTCAGTTCAAGTCTCACGTCAGACGACATGATATGGACGCTATGGCTAATCAAACTGCCGCTACAGATCCAATTGGTAAAGATCTCACAGGAGAGCGACCCAGTGCAAATTAGTTCTGGCTGTTAGACTTTCAACTGTTTGCCAGCACTGGCAATGCCCAAATGTATCAGACAACAATGGTCGCCACTAGCACAGTCCTTAAGCAGGATTCTGGCTGGAACCATGGGCAGCTGTCATAACCTGAGTGTTTGTGGACACTTACAGGAGTGGCATCGCTAAGCCCCACCATGAGGATGGTGACTTCCGACCAGCCACAACAAACATGCTCTGGCTGGTGACAACATTCCACTGGCAACCACACCAACACGACCCTATCTGTGCTGCTTCCACACTCACTTCAGTGACAAACCGTGCAACTGCACTATGCCATGCAATCACTCAAACAAAAAATGCATTCTGCAATAGTCACTCCAGATCGTTGCATTTGCTTGAGCGACCTACAGTTAAAACACATTGGCCAAGTTCTAAGTGACGGTGGTAGACACTATATGCTAGTTCATTTAACAAATTAACACTTTCTGATCGAGATTGGCTCAGAAGCGAACACCGTTCCAAGGGCAAATCCAGCAACAGAGATTCCTATACCAGTCGTCCAACTGTGTGCTGCAAACGACTCTAAAACACACTATAGACCTTGGCCTCCAAGGAAAAAATTTAATGGCAGGTCTTTGTTGTGCATGTTTATGAACAAATCTTGGGCTTGGATCTCCTCTGTCACTTCAATCTATCCGCAGATTTGACATGAGGAACCCTTCACCAAACCAATAGTGTAGAACCAGCACAGTGTGTCACTGATAGTCTGCCTGTAAATGAACAGCTACCTTTAGAGGACACTATTCCGAAAGCACCTTCCTCATGCTACGTACATGGATACTAGAATCAGAGATATGGGAGGTCACAACATGCTGTGAGCAATTAAGAAAGGAGAAACTCGAACCACACAACAAAAATCGTGAATTGCACCCCACAATTCTTTCCTTAGGAAGTGGGTATGACGCTATGCATTCATATCTTTTACAGGTTGAAAAAATCAGTCAACCAGTTGCAAAAGCTCTTTGTTTTGCAACTGGTTGGCTGATTTTTTTCAACCTCTTCAGATTTACACAGTTGCTGTTTCACAGCCATGTTTAAGATTTTGATATCTGCAACACTTCGGACAGGAGCAGCACCTCTGTTCCAGCATAAACAACAGCAACAAGCATGACGTCGGCTGTGGACACACGCATACAGTCCAGACAGAAAGCAATCTGTAATCCATTGCACACACACAGATCAGTACAATGATTTTTTCTTGCAATGTGCATGCATACACAGTGTGTGGTGTGTGGTACCCCTGACCCCCCCCCCCCCCCCCAATCCCCCTCCAGACTCACGTGACATTTCAACAGAGAGGGATCTGAGATGAAAAGCCTGCAAAGAAAGAGTACTACACCTGGCCCTCCAGTCCACCGCAAAGCATGCAGGCTGGTACCTGATAGACTAAGAATAGCCGAAATTGCTATTGAGGAACTACTGCAGTCTGGTATTGCTTGCCAGCCTGATAGCTCTTGGGCTCATTGCCAAAGAAAGATGAAACATACACAAAATGATGCAGAAGTAACTGTGCCCACCATGTGGGTGTAATGTATGCATCAAAACAAGAGTAAAATGTTAAATAAAGTTTTGCCTGAAATTGGTTTATTTCGAAGTTATGCGGCAGATTAGGGATCACAAGTGAAACACAAAATTAATTATTCTCAGAAAACTACGGCACGAAGGGACCTGAGATTCAGTTCAACTTTACATTTACCCCGGACTTTCAAAATGATGTCCATGTAGACGAAGACAGTGATGTGCTCCACTTCTTATCACTCACAGAATGTCGCAGGCTTCACTCATTTCATTCTGCTCAGTTGCACAACTATTTTTAATTCACTGCTGTAGTTGTGCTACGTTCTCAATTGCAGCACCAAACATGAGCTCCTTAAGATGGTCTCAAACGTATAAGTCTGGGAGTTGAAATCCAAGAGATATGGCGGGTCAAGCAACTGGTCTTGCATGACCTGTCCACTTATCGGGATAAGCAACTTTGAGATACGGTACTCGCTTGCCTCTCAACTGAAATGTGCAGGGGCACTGTAGACAGAGCAACATCAACATGCAGGTGAACACAAGACACCAAAAGCCTGCACTGGCCCATGAAGTAATGCCTACCACAAATGACATTATGCATCATAACATGGAAATAAAGCAGTTTCAAACAAAACTTTATTTAAAATTTTATTTTTATTTTGATCCATAGATTACACCCACGAAGTGTGTACAGTTACTTTTGAATCACCCTGTAGATTATGTGGTGATTATCAGACTTCCATCTCAAGCACTGATCCCGATAGTTACCCGATACCTAGCATTCAAGTCTTTACTCATATCTTAGCAAACGCTGCCGTGTTCAGCGTTCTAGATTGTAGAAAAACGTACCTGCAAATTCCTGTGGCTACTGAGGACATATCCAAGACAGCAATCATCACATCGCTTCGGCTCTGTGAATCTTTGTTCACGCCTTACAGTTTGAAATATGCTGCCCAAACATGGAAACACTCATTGATAGTAATGTCTTCAAATTTCCTTTCTGTTATGCATACATGGACGATATTCGTTTTTTTTTTTCGCCACACCACAGGAACACAAGAAATATCTCACTCTCATTTTCGTGTACCCCAGGAACATTTCGGTGTGGTGATAAATGATGACATATGCCAACACAAGAAATCCGAAGTATCATTTCTGAGTCGATTTGTTAGTCATAACGGTTCTGCCCCATGACATACCATACAGAGCTTACCTATCACCTTCCAAGGCCTAAGAATTATCATGAATTACACCGATTTCGCGGCATGATTAACTTTTACAAACCCTGTGCGGTAGCTGTACAGACACTGCTGAGAAATGCACTGCCTGGGAAACATTCACGCAGCAAGCGTGACCTCGCGTGGACTCCTCAAATGCAACAAACGTTTGACCTAATTAAACTCAACCACTCACATCTTGTCAGTTACTTCTGATGTGAGTGCACTGTGACTGGAGCAGTGCTTCAGCAGATAGTAGCAGGCGAACAACAACGATTACGTTTCTTCTTCCAGAATCTAAATTGGTCTCAACGTAAGTGGTCAGCTTATTATATAAAACTGGCATAAAAAGCGACGTGGTAGTTCAGAGACGTTGATGTGGACAGACAAGTTACTATTTATGCTAACTATCGGATTCCATATGTATTCCAGCAAAAGCCCGACCTTGTCGTTCCGATACCTTGATTACATTGCACAGCTTATGACTGATGCCCAACACCTCAAGGGCGTTGACAACTTCTTTGTTGACTGCTTCTCTCGAGTGCACACACTTCCAGTTGATGTTGATTACGACAAGTCTGCGAAGGTACAACAACATGGTACGCAAATACGCAACCACCTGCAGGATATCACGACTGGTTTGAAGCTTGAAGGGTGCTCCATTCTAGGTTCCTCCACACATGTCTGGTATGATATGTCACAAACCACTTTGAGTCATTGGTTCCAATCATAGATGAAAAAGAAGAAATGTGTTCACAATATTGTGGATACGATTAGACTTCAGCTGTGCAATTAAGCCACTGGTTCCAGTCATAGAAGAAAAAGAAGAAACATGTTCACAATATTGTGGATACAATTAGACTTCAATTGCACAATTTATTGGTGACGTGTGAAAATTTGTACCGGACCAAGACTTGGGTTTGGGTCCCAGTCTGGCACAAATTTTCACATGTCACCAATAAATTGAGCAGCTGAAGTGTAATCATATCCACAATATAGTGAACACATTTCTTCTTTTTCTTCTATGATTGGAAAATTTGAGCTGGACTAGGACCCGAACCCTGGTCCTGGTCCAGCACAAATGTTCATATGTCACCGATAAATTGTGCAGCCGAAGTCTAATCGTATTCACAATTTTGAATACATTTATTCCATATCACACTGCTGTAGATCGTAGCAGTGTATGTTCCGTCAGACATGCATACATGTCTGAAGGATGTGGCACTGTGTCTCATAAAACACTGACATTGCAAAACAGTAGTTCCAATCAATATGCATCAACATATTTTTTACAGCTGGCATGAACTGTCGATCTCGGAAGTCCACCATAAAGCTAAAGTAGTCACTGACCGTCTGGCCGAATATGATAGGAGAGTAAATTGTGGATCCAAGCTTGCACAGTCTGTTAACGCTGCAAGGTCAGACAGTACGCACACCCGCTATGTGGTCGATACAAAATACTTAAAGCTCAGTTACAAACTGATGTGGTTGGCACCCTCCCAGAGTCTGAAGGCTTCCAATATAGCCGACCGGTTCTAGGCGCTTCAGTCTGGAACCGCGCGACCGCTACGATCGCAGGTTCGAATCCTGCCTCGAGCATGGATGTGTGTGATGTCCTTAGGTTAGTTAGGTTTAAGTAGTTCTAAGTTCTAGAGGACTGATGACCTCAGATGTTAAGTCCCATAGTGCTCAGAGCCATTTTGAACTTCCAATATATTCTTTCTGCCATTGATCTCGCCACCCACTGGGTTGAAGTCACACCCTCGCCAGACTAACGGCGGAAATGATGGCGAGAGCCGTCGTTCACTTGAGGATATCACGTTTCGTTTGCCCCATACTACCCAGCGTTGCCAATTTGAATCTGCACTATTCTCCAAACTTTGACTCCTTTGTGGGGTCCAACACTACTGCACAACAGCTTATAATCCTCAAAGCAATGGTTTGGTGGAAACACTGGTATGAGACACTTATGTCAGCTCTTATGTGTCACAGTCGCCAATGGACAGAATCTTTACCCTGGGTGTTTTTAGATGTACACTCCATGTGCAAAGGCGATCTCCATACCTCTTCAACAGAAATTATGTACAGTGAACTGTTCACTCTGCCAACAGACTTCGTTACACCACCAGTGACTATAGAGCTATCTGCTCTCGTCAACAGAGTGAAACAAGATATTGCTTGACTCAGAACCATAAGCACCCAGCTCGACACAACTTTTTGTAAATAAAGTCTTAGCAGTTTGCGAATACGTCATATTGCAAGATGGCTCTGAGCACTATGCGACTTAACTTCTGAGGTCATCAGTCGCCTAGAACTTAGAACTAATTAAACCTAACTAGCCTAAGGACATCACACACACATCCATGCCCGAGGCAGGATTCGAACGTGCGACCGTAGCGGTCGCTCGGCTCCAGACTGTAGCGCCCAGAACCGCACGGCCATTCCGGCCGGCTATTGCAAGATGATACCATCTGACTTGCACTGCGGCCACCGTATACAGGTCCTCACAGGGTACTAAAACGAGGAAATAATACCTTCGATATTTTGCTATGTGGCAAGCCAACCACTGTTTCAGTGACCCGTTTTAAACTCACATGGATTTTCCAGGATAGCATCAGTACAGCAGATGCAGAGGCTTCATACACTGATGCCCCTGCTCATTATGCAAATCACTTCACTCCAGAGCACGATCGAGCACCGGGCAGAACATTCTCAGTGATACTGGACGTGCAGAAATTCCACGAGTATGATATAAAAGAGAAGCTGTTGACGACTTTGTCGCTGTCAAAGGGCAGCAAGAGGAACGCCAATTTGATAATGGTTTTATTTCCTGAGAGTTTACTTGCAGCTAAAAACTTCCCAGAAACGTTGAACTGGCCTTAATTACATCAAGATGTAACCATCACCACTCTAAGGACACAATACTTGCCTCGAAGCATTCGGGCAGATTCGGGTGTCACAGCTTCAGCCCACAGGTCCTCCACTGAAACTCGATGAACTCCGCGCGGACTACGGCCGCCCTGCCGGCTTCCACCATATCTCAGCCAATAACACCTGTGCTGAGACAGGTCGAGGATCGAAGCTTCGCGTTCTTTTCCTAGACGATGTTGACAGCTGCTCCCTCTAGAGACCCCTTCTGCAGTGCTCCACAATCCGGGGGAGAGTGGGGGAGGACCTCTGTGGGACTTTAATATCGATAACACAAGTCCAAGTGCGTAAGACTCTCTGGGAAGTGGGTTGTACTCCCATGTGGCGAATGTCTTTGAAGCTTTCAGTTTGCTGTGAACAGTTGTCTAGTGCGCATGCGTTCGGGTTGTAACTCCATGTGTTTAATAAAATCTGTTATAACACCATGTATCTGCTCTTTGCATTTCAGTACAAGCTTTTCCTCTACGAAATCCCACACCTTAATTCAATCTTTGCTGAATTTTCGTAAAATGATGCGTATAATTGTTTGTGACATAAACAGAGCTCATATTTTTAATCTTCAGTACAAACTGGAGTGAAGTAATTTGTATAACCTAATAAGAATTACCCCCCCCCCCCCCCCATGAACCATGGACCTTGCCGTTGGTGGGGAGGCTTGCGTGCCTCAGCGATACAGATAGCCGTACCGTAGGTGCAACCACAACGGAGGGGTATCTGTTGAGAGGCCAGGCAAACGTGTGGTTCCTGAAGAGGGGCAGCAGCCTTTTCAGTAGTTGCAAGGGCAACAGTCTGGATGATTGACTGATCTGGCCTTGTAACAATAACCAAAACGGCCTTGCTGTGCTGGTACTGCGAACGGCTGAAAGCAAGGGGAAACTACAGCCGTAATTTTTCCCGAGGGCATGCAGCTTTACTGTATGATTACAAGATGATGGCGTCCTCTTGGGTAAAATATTCCGGAGGTAAAATAGTCCCCCATTCGGATCTCCGGGCGGGGACTACTCAAGAGGATGTCGTTATCAGGAGAAAGAAAACTGGCGTTCTACGGATCGGAGCGTGGAATGTCAAATCCCTTAATCGGGCAGGTAGGTTAGAAAATTTAAAAAGGGAAATGGATAGGTTGAAGTTAGATATAGTGGGAATTGGTGAAGTTCGGTGGCAGGAGGAACAAGACTTCTGGTCAGGTGATTACAGGGTTATAAACACAAAATCAAATAGGGGTAATGCAGGAGTAGGTTTAATAATGAATAGGAAAATAGGAATGCGGGTAAGCTACTACAAACAGCATAGTGAACGCATTATTGTGGCCAAGATAGATACGAAGCCCACACCTACTACAGTAGTACAAGTTTATATGCCAACTAGCTCTGCAGATGACGAAGAAATTGAAGAAATGTATGATGAAATAAAAGAAATTATTCAGATTGTGAAGGGAGACGAAAATTTAATAGTCATGGGTGACTGGAATTCGGTAGTAGGAAAAGGGAGAGAAGGAAACATAGTAGGTGAATATGGATTGGGGGACAGAAATGAAAGAGGAAGCCGCCTGGTAGAATTTTGCACAGAGCACAACATAATCATAACTAACACTTGGTTTAAGAATCATGAAAGAAGGTTGTATACATGGAAGAACCCTGGAGATACTAAAAGGTATCAGATAGATTATATAATGGTAAGACAGAGATTTAGGAACCAGGTTTTAAATTGTAAGACATTTCCAGGGGCAGATGTGGACTCTGACCACAATCTATTGGTTATGACCTGTAGATTAAAACTGAAGAAACTGCAAAAAGGTGGGAATTTAAGGAGATGGGACCTGGATAAACTGAAAGAACCAGAGATTGTACAGAGATTCAGGGAGAGCATAAGGGAGCAATTGACAGGAATGGGGGAAATAAATACAGTAGAAGAAGAATGGGTAGCTTTGAGGGATGAAGTAGTGAAGGCAGCAGAGGATCAAGTAGGTAAAAAGACGAGGGCTAGTAGAAATCCTTGGGTAACAGAAGAAATATTGAATTTAATTGATGAAAGGAGAAAATATCAAAAAGGCAGTAAGTGAAACACGCAAAAAGGAATACAAACGTCTCAAAAATGAGATCGACAGGAAGTGCAAAATGGCTAAGCAGGGATGGCTAGAGGACAAATGTAAGGATGTAGAGGCCTATCTCACTAGGGGTAAGATAGATACCGCCTACAGGAAAATTAAAGAGACCTTTGGAGATAAGAGAACGACTTGTATGAATATCAAGAGCTCAGATGGAAACCCAGTTCTAAGCAAAGAAGGGAAAGCAGAAAGGTGGAAGGAGTATATAGAGGGTCTATACAAGGGCGATGTACTTGAGGACAATATTATGGAAATGGAAGAGGATGTAGATGAAGATGAAATGGGAGATATGATAGTGCGTGAAGAGTTTGACAGAGCACTGAAAGACCTGAGTCGAAACAAGGCCCCCGGAGTAGACAATATTCCATTGGAACTACTGACGGCCGTGGGAGAGCCAGTCCTGACAAAACTCTACCATCTGGTGAGCAAGATGTATGAAACAGGCGAAATACCCTCAGACTTCAAGAAGAGTATAATAATTCCAATCCCAAAGAAAGCAGGTGTTGACAGATGTGAAAATTACCGAACTATCAGCTTAATAAGTCACAGCTGCAAAATACTAACACGAATTCTTTACAGACGAATGGAAAAACTAGTAGAAGCCAACCTCGGGGAAGATCAGTTTGGATTCCGTAGAAACACTGGAACACGTGAGGCAATACTGACCTTACGACTTATCTTAGAAGAAAGATTAAGGAAAGGCAAACCTACGTTTCTAGCATTTGTAGACTTAGAGAAAGCTTTTGACAATGTTGACTGGAATACTCTCTTTCAAATTCTAAAGGTGGCAGGGGTAACATACAGGGAGCGAAAGGCTATTTACAATTTGTACAGAAACCAGATGGCAGTTTTAAGAGTCGAGGGACATGAAAGGGAAGCAGTGGTTGGGAAGGGAGTGAGACAGGGTTGTAGCCTCTCCCCGATGTTGTTCAATCTGTACATTGAGCAAGCAGTAAAGGAAACAAAAGAAAAATTCGGAGTAGGTATTAAAATTCAGGGAGAAGAAATAAAAACTTTGAGTTTCGCCGATGACATTGTAATTCTGTCAGTGCCAGCAAAGGACTTGGAAGAGCAGTTGAATGGAATGGACAGTGTCTTGAAAGGAGGATATAAGATGAACATCAACAAAAGCAAAACAAGGATAATGGAATGTAGTCAAATTAAGTCGGGTGATGCTGAGGGAATTAGATTAGGAAATGAGGCACTTAAAGTAGTAAAGGAGTTTTGCTATTTGGGGAGCAAAATAACTGATGATGGTCGAAGTAGAGAGGATATAAAATGTAGGCTGGCAATGGCAAGGAAAGCGTTTCTGAAGAAGAGAAATTTGTTAACATCCAGTATTGATTTAAGTGTCAGGAAGTCATTTCTGAAAGTATTCGTATGGAGTGTAGCCATGTATGGAAGTGAAACATGGACGATAAATAGTTTGGACAAGAAGAGAATAGAAGCTTTCGAAATGTGGTGCTACAGAAGAATGCTGAAGATTAGATTGGTAGATCACATAACTAATGAGGAAGTATTGAATAGGATTGGGGAGAAGAGAAGTTTGTGGCACAACTTGACCAGAAGAAGGGATCGGTTGGTAGGACATGTTCTGAGGCATCAAGGGATCACCAATTTAGTATTGGAGGGCAGCATGGAGGGTAAAAATCGTAGAGGGAGACCAAGAGATGAATACACTAAGCAGATTCAGAAGGATGTAGGTTGCAGTAGGTACTGGGAGATGAAAAAGCTTGCACAGGATAGAGTAGCATGGAGAGCTGCATCAAACCAGTCTCAGGACTGAAGACCACAACAACAACAATAAGAATTACAGTGTTGAGCTACCTCAGTTACTGTTGGCAAGTGGAAGGCCAATTTATTCCTGTCCAAAATCAATATTTTGCAATATTAATTGTTGAAAATACTCATGATGTAATATTTTGTATTGAAAGCGTCTGCATTTGATGAAATTAAATGTAAATAACAAGAATGAAAAATGTTTCTATTATAACACAAAAAAGGCGACCATGACCTGGGTAGAGCTAGGAACGTGAAAGAAGGGAACTACCTTTTCGACTTATCTGGCAGCTTCAAAGACATTTAAATCAAAATATCTTGGCATATTCGTGCTTTTTTACATGTTAGTATTAGTACCCGTTTCATGTAATATAATGCACCGAGTCAAGTAAAGTAACATGTTACATGCATCATGTCATCCAATATGGCATTGGTCACATCATGCAAAGCGGGACCACGTTTTGTTAATCATTAGGATGCGTGGATCCCCACTCTTGGATACTTCTTATTATAGATACACTCCAACCCCAAATAATTCGTATTGTATATGCGTCCCACTCTCTAGAAGCAAATGCATTTCTGTCTATTTATTATTAAACCCCTCGCCATATATGCAACAGGCGGTTGGTTTGTGGGAGAAATAGTCCCTCCGAATAATAAAAAATAAGAAAAATTATTTTAGCGTCCCTCCAGGAACAACTCCACCCACAGGGATTTTATCCTTCCCATAAGAACATTTTTAGCTGTTACGTCTATGATCTTCAGGCATACGATGTTATATGTTGTTTACTATGGCTGGTGAATCTTCTGGTTTTTGGGCACAGACCAGGGACTTTAACCTATAAATTTCAAGATGCAAGTGTGCCATTATCTTGGCAGGTAAGAAAGATCACTGCGCTGGTGAAGAAGGGTTAAGCTGTAAAAGAGTGCGATTATGTCAAGAAATTTTGATTTACTTGTCTTTGAAGCTGCCATATAAGCCGAAAAGTTAGCTCTCTTCTTTTTACCTCTATTATTCTGCCCAGAACATATTCTTCTTTTTTGTTCTGTGATAGGAGCATCTTTATTCTGCTTCCGAAGTTTTACTCTATTGTAATTTTGACATTAGATCGCCACAGCTTGGCAACCGATGTAGATTGTTGTTGACTCAGGCGACGAAAGATCTGATATAGTTTTTTTTATTGTCTTTCGAAGCTTGTTGCTTATGCCGTGGCTACTGACAAAGCTTCCACAAAACAACAGGACGGCCATTAATTACATATATTTGTCTACTTTCCTACAAAATTTGAACCGATTCTCACAAGTATGAAACACAGAAGTGGTTTGTGTAAAAACTCGCAAAACCGTTTTTTTTGCACCTAAAATCCGAATGAAGCTAGACGTTTGAAAGTGAGTTTACAATGTTACCGTAAGAATGTACTTTTTATTTATTTGATTCACTTCAACAGTTCCCGCACATTTCATTCACGTAAAGCTCCACTTTAAACCATCGTATCTCGACAATGGATAAAGATTATTGGATGAAAAGTTTTGTTTTGACTATTCATTTATCTACCTTCGTGCAGTGTTTGATCCGATTCATCCAAGTTTAAGATATAGAAGCGGGGCGCGTCAAAAATCTCCCAGTAAAACGTGTATTTTCATGTTTTTCCACGTGATATCCAAATGGTGCACATAAAAATGGCGCCATTAGCTGAGCATAAACTTCAGCGTAATTAAAATGTTTTGCAGAAGGAATTAATCTATTCGCACAATCTGCCTGGACGATAGCTCCGTTTAATTACTTAGATATTGGCTGAAATCCAGACCATTACTGCTTACTGGCGTTGATAAATATCAATTGAGGCAGTTGAAAATGTGTGCCCCAACTGGGACTTGAACCGAAAATCTCCTGCTTATATGATAAGATGCTCTGACTGAGCCATAGAGGACACAGAGGAAGTGCGACTGCAGGGACTTGTTTCTGGCACGCTTCCCGTGAGACCCACGTTTCCACACACTACATTTGTAGTGGCCCTGCCCACTATACTCATTACTCGAGGCAGTCACTCTGCCGATTCCCGTAAGATCATTGGCCGGTAAGCTTTATCTATATGAAGATGGTACCTGTTCTTATATCCAAAATAATGCACTCATATTGCTCAAACTCTTACGGGAATCGGTAGATTGACTGCCACGAGTAATGAGTATAGTGGGCGGGGGCTCTACAAATGTAGTTGTGTGGACAGTAAGTTGGAAACGTGGGTCTCACGGGAAGCGTGCCAGAGATACATCTCTTCAGTCGCTCTATTCTCTCTGTACTAGATGACTCAGTCGGATAGAGCATCTGTCATGTAAGCAGGAGATCCTGGGTTCGAGTCCCGGTCGGGGAACACATTTTCGACTGTTCCCATTGATGTTTATCAACGACTGTAAGCAGCTAATGGTTTGTATTTCATCGTAATTTCTTAACTACAGTAAGGCCGGTATTACACTATCACATTTCTTCGTCAAAGTTGATACGTCAAAAATTAATATCAAAGAAATTTGATGGTGTAATAGGGAACTTTGTCAAATCTCGACTGTCGTCAAATAAATATGATCAAATCTAGGGCCTCGCTGTAGATTAGATCATAGAAGCTGCAGTGTGAAATGTAGACGCTTGGAGCGCTGGTGTCGCTACAGCTATTTGATGTCTCTTGTTTGTAAACATGGCTTCAAAGTTGGTGTGTTTTTTCGACTCTTTTTTTCTTTTTTCTTTAATAAACTTACTTCGACTATGGTGGTGGGCGGGGGGTGGGAGTGAGCAAGGGACACAGTGCATGCTATTAACTGTGTGTTGATGGGGAGGTGGAATATGCTGCGGGTGATGTCCGCAATCACAGCTACAGCCATCCACTTCTGCATCTGGAAATATCCAGATAGCTTTTCAGCAAGCCGGAATACCTCTATTCTGTTACACTCTAAAATAAAAAATTCTTTCTTAGCTTTCCATTCTAGTTCGTCTATTTTTCAAATCTGGGTGCCTGAAGTTAAAAAGCGCTTTATCTGTTTCGTACTTTTCATTAATTTTATATTTGTTGGAACACTAATCCATTAATTAAATTATTCAAAAATAAAAATAGTTCTTATTGCTCATATAGTGCACTAAACGTTTATTTACCTTTACCCACTCCCCGTTCAGAGCATTATAAATCGCTTCACACGTTTCTAGAATTATTTTGGTTAATCTGCAATGTGATATTCGACTGCGGTGTTATAGAGTAGCTCTCACTTGTATCAAGAAATCGCAATTTCACAGTTTTCCTGTCTTCTGCAGGTATGCCATTTTCCAAGAGAGGATTCTGTTTTGTAATATGAGAAGCAACTTTACTGAGCAAATTCTGAAATACACTCTCACCCATTCCACCCATTCGTAAGTAATTTATATATAAACTTGACGTCCCCTCCACTTGCAGCTCTCGATACAAATTTTGATAAATGCTTTTATTATCTCGATGTAACAGCTATATCTTCACCCAAGTATATTTCCTTTTTTCACCCCGCTTTTCTTCCAAATCCACATACAATTCAATTGTGATACTAGCAACTGCAACTCATAATAACAAGCTGTTATTCGCCATATTGAAATCTGACAAAAATATGATGACAGCGTAACATCCCTTTTTAGCGCCACGTCAAAGATCTTAGTCAAAGAAATTTGACGAATATTTGATCATATTTCTTTGTCAAAGAAATGTGATAGTGTAATGCCGGCCTTAAGCCCGGTCCACACGCAACGATCTGTCTGCGCAGACATCGGCGCAGATGTCTGTACATGCAAAAGATCGCTGCAAATGTGGTGTGTTCACACGACACAAACCCCAATCTACTACTCGCCCGCCACCTGTCGGTGTAGAAAAGAAATATCAGTGGCAAGCGACTACGCTCCCCGAAAACGTCAAAATTTAATTCAGTTATTTTGAAAAATAGAAATGGAGAAAGTTCTGTTGTGGTCTGTGTTCGCAACTTGTGTTGCAAAAAACATTCAGACCAACCGCAGGAAACAGAGAAAGCGGTCAAAATGGTGCAGACAGTGGCTGCTAAAGCGAAAGCAGTTTTGTCACGTAAATTTACTGCGAGAGTTGCAGGGCGAACCTGTTTTGTTTTGCATAACCTCGTGTTCCATTTCCTCGCACACTGGCACTCCAATTTCATCTTCAATTGTACTCCTGCTTGGTCTTGGCGTTTCTTGATCACTAAGAAAGCCAAGTAGATCAAAATACCATAATGTTGGCTGGTATACTTGATCTACTCCTACACCAGATCTTCTAGATTTCTGAACTTTGGATAACTCTTTTCGGTAAACAGTTCACTGACAGACTAATTTACTTGATTTGCCTTCATGAACTCATCCTTCAGGAAAGCGTAAATACCTTCACATGTGTTGGGTATTATTTCACTCGATGCTTGTTTCGATATTGCAGATGAAAATTCCAAATCATTGTAGCTCCTTCCTGTTGCTAGGAATCTTAATGTTACTGCCAGGCGTTCATGAGGAGAAATTGCCCTTGTCATACAAGTATTTTTTCTCATAATATGAGGGGTTACATGCTTTAAGAGATAATTATAAGTTTCGACATCCATCGGCAAATAATTTCGCCAGTTCGCAACGAAATTATTTTTTTTTATTACCATTTCTCTGTTTGCCGAGGCGCCAACTGCCCGCAATTTTTCAATTAGAGCATTGTATGCTGCTGTCTTTTTGTCTCGGTCACTATATTCTTTACTTTTAATCTTCCACAAACATGGGTGGTTTCCGTATATTTCAATGAATTCACTTACAAACTCTCGAGAACACTGACGAGTATCAGCAATTTTAATGCCCTGTGCACACAAATACAAACACTAGACTGAGCAAACAGCTGTTTCGCGCCAGATTTGCGACGATCTCCCGTCCACACGCTCCAACTTGTCTGCGCAGATGTGGTTTGAACCAACAGATTTGAGAGGTTTCGCTCAAACCTCCAACTCCAACTACCAGGTTTGCACACACCTCAAGTTGGTGCAAATCTTCTGTCCACACGCAACGATCTGTCTGCGCAGATGTGATGTGCGAATGGCTATACAAATGGCCGCTGGTCCGGACTAAACCAGAAACATTTCATCCCATGTTCCTAACTCATACAGGAATAGAGAACCAAGACCCCCCGCCCCCCCCCCCCCCCCCCCCCCCCCTCACCGCAAACCACGATTCTGCGCGCGACATTTCAGACATATTTATTACAGCGCTTGACACTGTTACAATTGTATGTATGTTATGGCTGCTGCGACTGCATAACAGTGACATTACGGAAGTTAGCAGTTGTAGTGTCATTTTTACTCTTTGAGAGTAATTTTGCTGCTGTTGTAGTAGTACTGCTGCAGTGTGTGATCATCAGTTGTATTATAGTAGTAGAAATTGTATTTTGAGTGTTTGGAAGTCATGGAGACAGCTGAGGTAGTCGTAGTAGTTGTTTCATGAAAAAATGTGCAGGTGATCTATACACGGGACTGAACTTCTTATTTCGAAGAAATTGCCTTCTGAGAATTCAAAGTTAGGTAAGGGAAAATTCTTACAGCAAGAACTCAGCGATCAGATCGGACATCAGTTTTCGACACTTAATTACACCAGTTAAGTGTATACATCATGAGTGTAACATTACCAGTACTAATAATTAGTACTATATGTTGCAAATTTACTTCGTTCACTAAATGAAGCATGCAGATAAATAAGCTAAACATTTGGGATTTTATTAATTTATTCACACGACATGTTTAAGAGCAGAATATGTTACAACCATTTGACCCTTGTCTCATATGATTTGCGCCAAACAATAAATTTTAAAAAAGGAATATTTTAGGTCCTCTGGGTTGCTTAGTAAGTTCTTAGTTCTGTTAGCAGTGCGGAGTAACACTAAGCTACATCTACGTCTACGTGACTACTCTGCAATTCAAATTAAGTACCTGTCAGAGAGCTCATCGAACCACCTTCTAGTTATTTCTCTACCGTTCTACTCTCGAATAGCGTGCGGGGAAAACAAACACTTAAACCTTTCTGTGCGAGCTCTGGTTTCTCTTATTTTGTTACGATCATCATTTCTCCCTGTGTAGCTGGGAGCCCACAAAATATTTTCGCATTCGGAGGAGAAAGTTTGTGATCGAAATTTCGTGAAAAAATCTTGCCATAAAGAAAAATGACTTTGTTTTAATAGTTGCCACCCCAACTCGCATATCATATCCGTTACACTCCCTCCCCAGTTTCGCGATAATACAAAACGAACTGTCCTTCTTTTAACTTTTTCGATTTTCTCCGTCACTCCCATGTGGTAAGGATCCCATACGGCACAGCAGTACTCTAACAAAGGACGGACAAACGTAATGCAAGCAGTCGCTTTAGCATATCTGTCGCACTTCTAAGTGTTATGCTAATACAACGCAGCCTTTGGTTTGCCTTCCCCTCAACATTATCCATGTGATGGTTTAAATTTAAGTTGTTCCTAATTGTAGTCCTAGGTATTTAGTTGAGTTGACAGCCTTTAGATTCATATGATTTGTCACGTAATCGAAATTTAATGGATTCCTTTTACTACTCATGTGGATGAACTCACACTTTATTTAAGATCAGCTGCCAATTTTCATACCATACAGTTACCTAGTCTAAATCATTTTGCATTGTTTTCGATTTTCTGGTGACTTTACTAGATGGTAAATGACAGCATCATGTGCAAACAACCTACATGGCTACTCACATTGTCTCCTAAATCGTTTATATAGATTAGAAACAGCAGAGGGCGGCCTGTAACACTTCCTTGGGGAGCGCCAGATTTTACTTTTATTTTACTCGATGACTTAAAGTTAGTAACTACGAGTGTGGTAACTTAAATAGTGGCAACTATTTATTCACAACCGATACAACAGAGTTACATGTTTGCACCTGTTACTGTCCTCCAAAGTAGTCACCAGAGTTGTGTAGAGCCGATTGCCAGCGATGTGGAAGGCGTAATATACTGTTAGCAGTGCCTGTTCTGTTAATGGTGGGAATGGGCGGTCTACTGCCTGTCGAATCTCTGGAACAGTTCTGAAGCGAATGCCACGAAGTGGTTCTTTCATCTTCGGAATCAAATCAAAGTCACAAGGACTTAAGTCCGGGGAGTATGGTGGATGGTACAGTACTTCCCAGTCCCATCAACCTAACAGAGCAGCCACAGCTTGCGTTGTATGCGTCCGCGCATTGTCGTGCAAGATGATGGATGGGTTGCGCAGAAAGTGTCGCCGCTTCTTTCGCAAAACTTGTCGCAGGTGATGCTCCAAAAACGAACATTGACGGTCTGCCGTGGAGGAACGTAATGCGTTAGGATAAAACCATCACAGTCGTACACGAGAATCACCATAACTTTCATCATACTTTCGACTTTCGCGGCGACTCATGATGACGCCATTCATTGGACTGGCGTTTCAGTTTTGGATTCGTGGCATTCACTTCAGATCTATTCCAGAGGTCCGACAGGCAGTAGACCGCTCCATTCGCACCATCAACAGAACGGTATACTACGCCTTCCACATCGCTGGCAACAGGTTCTACACGACGCTGGTAATTTCTTTGAAGGACAGTAACAAGTGCAAATATGTAACTGTTTTGTATTGGTTGTGAATAAATAGTTGCCACTATTTAAGTTCCAACCCTCGTATGAAGTGTGAGTTTTCTGACAGGAAATCACGAATTCAGTCGCGAAGCGGAGACAATAATCCGTAGGCACATAATTTGATTAGAAGCCACTTTTGAGGGACGGAAATCAACAAATATGGAATTAATTTGAGATTCCCTATCGACAGGATTCATTACTTTGTATGAATAAAGAGCTAATTCTGATTCACAAGAATCATGTTTTCTGAATTCGTGCTGGCTATTTGTCAGTAGATTGTTTCTTCGAGGTAATTCATAATGTTCGACAAATGTTCCAAAATCCTACTGCAAATCGGTGTTGGTGATCTGGGTCTGTAAATGAGCAGATTACTCATATTTCCTTTCTTGAGTTCTGGTGTGACCGGTACAACTTTCCTATCTTTAGGTACCCATCTTTTGGCGAGCGAGCGGTTGTATATGGTTGCTAAATATTGAGCTGTTATGTCAGCATACTCTGAAAGGAACGTAACTGGCATACAGTCGGGACTGCAAGACTTGGATGAAAACTATACCTATCGTAAAACATCTGGACGTAAGCATCCGCATAGTGGTGAATTTCTTTCTTTACGTTAGTGTGCTATTTTTTCTCACTGTGATAGTTCTCTCCCTTGGCCAATGATGAGTAGAGGGCTAGGAAGCCTTCTGACTAGTGGAACAGTTCTGTCGCAACGTGATGGGAGTTCGAGAGAATTATCAGGGTTCTGTGGCTCTATTGGGAACATATAGAGCTAAGACTTACTCGTCAAAATCAGGTAGATGCAAATTCCATTTGTCGAAGACTGGAAAATTCATGACAATCTGGGGGGTAAGCGATACTCTGACAAAAAGGGGCTAAGAAGCGATCTCTTTACTGCTACTTCTAAGTATTGTGAGCAAACGTATTACTCCCACCACATACGTCTTTCGAAGTGATCATTCTGAGAAAATTTGGACTACTACGAAAGATTTTTCACCGAGAGACTTTCAGCAGCCGAAGTTCCGTCTTTTGTTTTGTCAAAAATGGTTCAAATGGCTCTGAGCACTATGGGACTTAACTACTGAGGTCATCAGTCCCCTAGAACTTAGAACTAATTAAACCTACCTAACCTAAGGACATCACACACATCCATGCCCGAGGCAGGATTCGAACCTGCGACCGTAGCGCTTAGAACCCCTCGGCCACTCCGGCCGGCTTTGTTTTATCGGTGAATATGTTAACGTGAATAGGTAAGGAGGAAAGGCGATATTACTGAATATTACATATTACTGAATATGTTCATCTGTATATCAATGGTTGAAGTTTTTTAATGGAAAACTGTTAAAGGCGATAATCTGGGCAAAGCCGGGTCAACTGTAAAGAGCAGCCCTTGTGTATCAAGGGTGGTTGGTGACCTATCTCTTATTAAACTGCGCTGTGAAGGTATCAAATAAAAATAAATGGTTTCTTTAATACATTATTTTGTGCTAAACCAGCAACACGTCTTTAGGCACTTTAAATTAGATGCAAAGGTGTAAATCATATCGCGAGAGACAACTTTTTTCCATGAGTTGTGTGCATCTATAAATGGAAGGATCGACATTTTAATAGGTAGATTAAATTTACACTGTTGACTCTTAGATAAAGTCCTGCGAATGAAGTTGGCATTGCTCTGCAGTATAAAAATTTCGGTAGACTGACAGACATTCTTTCCACCCACCAAAAAAGAGCAAATGAATGTACGAGCAACGAGAGGAAGTTCTAATGTATTTGTATTATATTCTAAGTCCGTTAAATGATGATTATCTAATAAATGGCCTTGGACAAATAGCTTGAAGCAGCTTCTAACGTCAGGCTAAACAGGCGAAGTTTTCCAAGGTTTTTTTTTTTCAGTGACTTGTGAAAGATAATATTAAACATCGCCAACGCAGAGTTGACTTGTAATGTAGCATTTTATTTCAACTGCTTTGTTATGGAATATAATTATGTTACTTCTACAATTACTATCGGTCTTCTGCTAAGTTGTAGTAGAGAGTTCGTGGGTGACTGACAAGACTGGGTGGATAGGGCACATTCTTTCGTGAGTTTTGTCTGTAAGTGGATGGATTAACATCTTAATAGGCAGACTAAGTTTACGTTGTTGATTTATAGATAAAATCCAATGACGAAGGTTACGGACTTACTCTGCAGCAAAAAAATTCTGACCAACAGACAGACAGCCCTTCCGCGTGCACTTCAAAAATGGAATTAGCTGCAAACGAAAAAAAAACAATTATGCTTCACGACGCCTAGGAGTGACAGAATGTGTATCTGATTGCTACAATAGTGAAACTTAAAACGAGGGGAGAGCTATCTGCCGCAACTGGAACATAACTGGAAATCATTCTGTCGGTATGAGGGAAAGTAAATACTGGAATCCTCTTCTAGAAATAGTAACCAGCCAATCAGTTGGAAAATGGAAAGTTTATTAAAACCCCTTTACATGGTCTCAATGTTTATAAGAATGTCTTCCGCAGAAGGAAATATTGATAACCTGTTTTGAGAATTTTCAGCTAAATGTCTCTATACGTATTAACAACCTTTGAGACGTGGACAGGTAAGATTTCAAAATTTTGTGCATGGGTGGAGCAGCAAACGTAGGAAGAAATCTTCTAGTAGAAATGGTGGAAAATGTACAAAATTTTAAAACTTTTATCTGCTCAGCCCTCAGAGGCTCTTTCTACATATACGGACATTTCGTTGAAAATTCTCAAAATCAGATGTCAGTATTTCCTGCTGAAGAAGAGGTTTTTATAAAAGTTGAAACCATGGTAAAGGATTTTTGATAAACTTTCGATTTCGAAGCTGATTGGGTTTTATATTTCCACAAGAAGATTTCATCCTACAGTTGCTGCTCCAGCCATGTACAAAATTTTAAAATATTAACACAGGCATTGTCAAAACCGTAATTGAACGGGAATTTTATGAAATGCATGGAATTGTATATCTCTGGAAACATGTAACTGATGATGTATTCTGCATATGCTGTGCACTACCGCAATGACATCATTATTCGTTTACAAAATATGATGCAGACGATGTAACAAAGCTTATCGTACATGTATTTCTGGATTTCCGGAAGGCTTTTGACACTGTACCATACAATCTTCTAGTGAAATTGTGTGCTTGTGGAATATCGTCTCAGTTATGTGACTGGATTTGTTATTTCCTGTCAGAGAGGTTACAGTTCGTAGTAACTGACGGAAAGTCATCGAATAAAACAAAAGTGATTTCTGGGGTTCCCCAAGGTAGAGTTATAAGCCCTTTGGTGTTCCTTATCTATATAAACGATTTGGGAGACCAATCTGAGCAGCCATCTTAAGTTGTTTGCAGATGACGCTGTCGTTTATCGACTAATAAAGTCATTAGAAGATCAAAACAAATTGCAAAACGATTTAGAATACATATCTGAATGGTGCGAAAATTGGCAGTTGACCCTAAATAACGAAAAGTGTGAGGTCATCCACATGAGTGCTAAAAGGAATTCGTTAAACTTCGGTTACATGATAAATCAGTCTAATCTAAAAGCCGTAAATTCAACTGAATACCTAGGTATTACGATTACGAACAACTTAAATTGGAAGGAACACAGAGAAAATGTTGTGGGTAAGGCTAACCAAAGACTGCGTTTTATTGGCAGGACACTTAGAAAATCTAACAGATCTACTAAGGAGACTGCCTACACTACGCTTGTCCGTCCTCTTTTAGAATACTGCTGCGCGGTGTGGGATCCTTACCAGATAGAACTGACGGAATACATCGCAAAAGTTCAAAGAAGGGCAGCACGTTTTGTATTATCGCGAAATATATGAGAGAGTGTCACAGAAATGATTCAGGATTTGGGCTGGACGTCATTAAAAGAATGGCGTTTTTTGTTGCGACGGAATCTTCTCACGAAATTCCAATCACTAACTTTCTCCTTCGAATGCGAAAATATTTTGTTAACACCGACCTACATATGAAATAAGGGAAATCTGTGTTCATACGGGAAGAGCACGCTATACGAGATTGGAATAATAGAGAATTGTGAAGATGGGTCGATGAACCCTCTGTCAGGCACTTAAATGTGATTTGCAGAGTATCCATGTAGATGTAGATGTAGATGGTAAAAAAGCTGGTGAAACTATTTTCACGTTGAAAACAGCTTACCAAAATGAAGCTATGGGAAAATCTCAAGTGTACGAGTGGTTCGCTTGATTTAAAAATGGCGACATGTCGATTGATGACAAACCATTTTCTGAACGTCCATCAACAGCCGGAATGATCCAGAGTTCGTTCCCCCGTCAGTCAGACCTTTTATTTGGAAGTTTTAAGAAGATTGCGCAACAGTGTTCGCCTAAAAAAAGACCAAATTTGTGGCAGACAGGAGACTGGTTCTTCCGTCACGACAACCCACCTGCACACACGGCCAGCTCTGTTAGTTTTCGGCTGAAAATGTCATGGTTCCGCTGCCCCATATACCTTATTCGCCTGACGTGGCTCCCTGCGACTTTTTCTTGTTTCCACGCATGAAAAGGGTTGTGAAAGGACACCTATTTGAGAGCATTGAAGAACTCAGAAAGAAAAGACGAGGAGGAGCTGTCAGCCATTTCTAAAGACGACTACAAAAAATGTTTCGAACAGTGGAAGCACCGGTGGGACAAATGTATTAGTGAAGGGGATAAAGTTGAAACTTCCTGGCAGATTAAAACTGTGTGCCGGACCGAGACTCGAACTCTGGACCTTGGCTTTCGCGGGAAAGTGCTCTACCAACTGAGCTACCCAAGCACGACTCACTACCCGTCCTCACAATTTTACTTCCGCCAGTATCTCGTCTCCTACCTGCCAAACTTCACAGTTCTCCTGCGAATCATGCAGGACTAGCACAACTGGAAGAAAGGATAATGGGGAGACATGGCTTAGCCACAGCCTGGGGCATGTTTCCAGAATGAAATTTTCACTATGCAGCGAAGTGTGCGCTGGTATGAAACTTCTGCAAGGTTCGCAGGAGAGCTTCTGTGAAGTTTGGAAGGTGGGAGACGAGGTACTGGCGGAAGTAATTTTGTGAGGACGCGTCGTGAGTCGTGCTTGGGTAGTTCAGTTGGTAGACCACTTGCACGCGAAAGGCAAAGGTCCCGAGCTCGAGTCGCGGTCCGGCACACAGTTGCAATCTTCCAGGAAGTTTCAAAATCAGCGCACACTCCGCTGCATTCTTGGGGATAAAGTTGTTTGTAAGCAATTTGAAAATATATAGCTTTATTAACTAATTTCGGTTTTCTTTTTTTTGGGTATCCCTCTTAACACTCCTTAACAATTGTGCCATATTTAATTACGTTGCCCCCCCCCCCCCGCCCCCCCCACCCGTTAAGATCTGCTGCTGATCTACCACTCAGAAATGCGACATATGCAAGCGCTGGATCTGCAGTTGCACGGAATTCTTTTATCACGCTATAAGCAACTAGGAGGGACGTAAATTCGCACCAGCGCGGTCGTCTCAAACACGTTGGGTGGGGGAGGGGAGGGGGGCAAGCAAATTTTTTAATCGTGATTGTCGCAGTAATATCTGACAGAGTCTTGACAGCAGGGCTGGAGAGAGGCGCGCACCATCTAGAACAGGCGTCTCCAAACTTTTTAGTGCGCGGGCCACATTGACTCCTCCACGAAGTCATAAAGGCCAAGATCTAGCTAGTGGGATTAAAGCACCGTAGCACATCATGATCACCGTAATGTAAGGCTAAAGGAAAGATGAAATCGCAAAAATCTAAGGTTGTGGGAATAGCTAGCACTGAAACGAAGTATGACTTTCATTTAATTACGTAATTTTGATCGGTGGACGTACCTGACCGAAATTCTGGCGTATTTTATTCTGGCGAATTTCACCGACAGAAAAGTATGTCACTACACGTTCTGTATGTATTTTACAACGTTATCAAAAGAAAGTGAAACCTTGCTTAAGAAGCATCTTCCATAATCACTAAGTCAAGTCGCCAAAGTGGCGTCCATTTGAAAGACTTGCACCAGACTCGTGAGTAGAATAAAATGCAAAGAAACAGACTAGTGTTCGCCAAACTAGTCTGTTAACCATTCTTTTTTTTTTCACTATCACACGGAGAATGGTCTGTCTATTTACTGTGGATAGCCACAAGTAACCACGAACTTCCGCTTTGTAAAGGTAGAGCTCCGACAATGTCGCCGTGTATTGGTCGCGATAGGCCTCGAAACTCAATTGTTACCATTATAGGTACGACCTCAAATATTTGGAGGGCCGGATACCGGGGATGTCCGGCCAGCTAACGCAGGCCGGTTTGCTGGCCTTCGCGGGCCGGTTTCGGCCCGCGGGCCATAGTTTGGAGACCTCTGGTCTAGAAGACCAGGGGGCAGGTGAGAGAGCTCAGCGAGCTACCGGCGGCGATGCAGCCATTTCCAGCAGGTGACACACGGAGTCTCTGTCCGCTGGTGCGCTGCACGTGGAAGAGTGGGTGGGGGAGGGCGTTGCTCGTGTGAGCAGCCGTTGACTGACGCAGCGTCTCATTATACACACACGCATACACACACACAAGCTCTGGTATGTGTGGTGCGGTGAAGGCACAGCGTGTTGCGCGGTGCGAAAGGGGTCACTGTGCGGAGTATGGAAATTTATTGCCTTACGTGTTTTTAAGCGACCACTGCAGCGCCCGGTATTTGTTTGAATATAGACATTGCAATTATTTGCATACGATCCTGGCGGTTACCTCGCAGTAGTACTAAAATGCGAAGCAGCCGTGGCTGTTACGAACTGGGGAGAAGAGGGGGGGGGGGGGGGGAGTCGACAGTTAGACAGTTAGATACAGTAAGCGGCCAGAGAAACATAACGCTCTACCGATCTAGTGCAGTCTTCATGAGTAGAACGCATCGCTTCCTCTGTAGGAGCGTTCCAGGCATTATTTTTTACAAGTGCAGTATAATCATATAATATTATGGGAGCTGATAGCTACTTCATACACCAAAAGTGCAGGGGAATAAGTTAGTTTTACAGTGAAACTCCAAAGAAACTGCTACAGGCATGCGTATTCAAATACAGAGATATGTAAACAGGCAGAATACGGCTCTGCGGTCGGCAACGCCTTTATAAGACAACAAGAGTCTGGCGCAAAAAAGAAGGTTCAAATGGCTCTGAGCACTATAGGACTTAACTTCTGAGATCATCAGTCTCCTCGAACTTAGAACTACTTAAACGTAAGTAACCTAAGGACATCACACACATCCATGCCCGAGGCAGGATTAGAACCTGCGACCGTAGCGGTCGCGCGGTTCCAGATTGTAGCGCCTAGAACCGCTCGGCCACTCCGGCCGGCTGTCTGGCGCAGTTGTTAGATAGGTTACTTCTGCTACCATGGCATGTTATCAATATTTAAGAGAGTTTAAACGTGTTCTTATAGTCGGCGCACGAGCGATGGAACGCAGCATCTACGAAATAGCGATGAAGTTGGGATTTTTCAGTACTACCATTTGACGAGTGCACTGTGAATATCAGGAATCCGGTAAAACGTCAGATCTCTGAGTTCGCTGCGGCCTTAAAAACATCCAGCAAGAACGGGACCAACAATGACTGAAGAGAGTCGTTCAACGTGACAGAAGTGCAGCTCTTCCGCAACTTGCTAAAGATTTCAATGCTGAGCAATCAGTAAGTGTCAGCGTGCGAACCATTCAACGAAACGTCATCGATATGGGCTTTCGGAGCCGAAGGTCCGCTCGTGTACCCCTGATGACTGCACGACACAAAGCTTTACGCCGAGCCCGGAAACATCAACATTGTTGATGACTGGAAACGTATTGTCCGGTCGGACGAGTCTCTTTCAAATTGTATCGACTGGATGCACGTGTACGGGTATGGTGACAACCGCATGAATCAATGGACCCTGCATCTCAGCAGGGTATACTGTTCAAGCTGGTGGAGGCTGTGTAATGGAGTGGGGCGTGTGCAGTTGGAGTGATATCAGACCCCTGATATTTCTAGATACAACTCTGACAGGTGACACATACGTAAGCATCCTGTCTGATTACTTGCATCCATTCATGCCCATTGTGCATTCCGACGGACTTGGGCAATTCCAGCAGGACAATGCGACACCTCATACTTCCAAAATTGCTATAGAGTAGCTCCAGGAACACTCTTCTGATTTTAAACACTTACACTGGCCACCAAACTCCCTAGACATCAACATTGTCGAGTATATCTTGGATGCCTTGCAACGTGTTGTTCAGAAGAGATCTCTAACCCCTCGTGCTCTTACGGATTTATGAACAGCCCTGCAGGATTCATGGTGTCAGTTCCCTCCAGCACTACTTAAGACATTAGTCGAGTCCACGTCACGTCGTGTTGCGGCACTTCTGCGTGCTTGCCGGGGCCCTACACGATATTAGGCAGGTGTACCAGTTTCTTTCACTCTTCAGTGGAAGTGAAACGTAGACATGCTGCGTGCGAGGGTTATACGGAAACTAAGGTTACAACGCATGTAGCTTTAGCATAGTATACAATGGAAGAACTTGGTTCCACTACCGTGTAGAGGGAAGCCAGCAGAAGGAACGAGCATTCCCAACAATCAGTAGCTCGTCGATTAGTGCTGTGGTGATTGTCAGAAATAAGCGTCCTCATTCTGACTCCGGCCAAGTGTAAAGTTCATGCTGTAATTCGCCACCTAAATGCTGAGGGCATTAACGCCGCTGCGATTCATCGCGAAATTGTTTCAGCCGCGTGGGATTAGCCGAGCGGCCTAAGGCGCTGCAGTGCTGTGCGGCTGATCCCGGCGGAGGTTCGAGTCCTCCCTCGGGCATGGGTGTGTGTGTTTGTCCTTAGGATAATTTAGGTTAAGTAGTGTGTAAGCTTAGAGACTGATGACCGTAGCAGTTAAGTCCCATAAGATTTCAAACACGATAAAAAAAAAAGTTTCGGTGTGTGGAGAGGACGTAACGTGGAGGCAGCATGTGACGAAATGGGTACGCAATTTCGATTTTGGAAGGGCAGATTTCACGATGGAGCCAGAAACAGAAGGCTGTCTGTTGTGACTGATACTATGGCGCAGAAAATTGAAGAACGTGTTCCCCCTTATCGCCGTTCGACAACTGGTGACCTACATGCAGTTTGTTCAAACATTTCGCGAACTGTTGTTCCTGAGATCGTATCTGATCGACTAAATTATCGCAGGTTGTGTGCGTGATGGGTGTCCAAGGTGCTTACCGAAGTACACGAACAGAGTCAGTTCCGCTCGCGAATTTCTTGACCGTTTTGAGACTGAAAGCGAGGCTCTTCTCTACTCTATAGTGACAGGAGATGAAAAATGGTTCAAATGGCTCTAAGCACTATGGGACATCTGAGGTCATCAGCCCCTATACTTAGAACTACTTAAACCTAACTAACCTAAGGACATCACACACATCCATGCCCGCGACAGGATTCGAACCTGCGACCGTAGCAGCCGCGTGGTTCCGGACTGTAGCGCCTAGAACCGCTCGACCACAGCGGCCGGCGACTGGAGATGAAAACTGGGGTTATCTCCACACTCCAGAAAGCAAACGACAATCTATACAGTGGCTCCTTCAGCCAAAAAATTCAAAGCTCAGAAGACAGCGAGGAAAATCATGGTGTCCATGTTTTTGGACAGAAAAGCGGTTCTGCTCGTTGATGTTTTTGGAAAGATGTGAAACAATAAATAAATGCTCCAAGATATTGTGAGAGCCATACAAAACAAACGTCGCACGATGCTGAATATGGGGGTCTGTCTCCATGACAACGCGCTTCCGCACACCGCTCATGCAACACAAGAGTTGTTGACTTCGTTTGGTTTAAGCCTCCCCCCCCCCCCCCCCCACACACACACACACAGCCGCGATATCGCACCTAGTGACTATCATCCGTTCACTAAATTGAAGGAGCACGTGGAAAACACTTTTTCGCCGACGACAAGGTGAAAATCGAAGTGAAGAACTGACTGAAAGAAAAAGGCGTCGGGAGACGTCTATGACACAGGAATTAAAAAAACTCGTCCCACGGGTGATAAAACGTATTGAGGTAAATGGTGATTATGTGGAAAAATAATGGAAGACCTATACTACAATGCATGTAGATTATATTGTAAATGGTGATTATGTGGAAAAATAATGGAAGACCTATACCACAGTGCGTGTAAATTATGTTGTTCTTCAAAAAATTCATGTAACCTTACTTTCAGAATTAGCCTAGTATTTGTCCTTGTGGTGTGTCTTCCTGAAAAAAGGGCTATTTGGGGAGAAAATCGACAAAGTTTTTAAGAACTGTAAATACTGTCATATGTCCGTATGCTCGTAGGGTATGCTCTATGGTGTTAGCTGCTACACATTTAAAGCGCTTAAGTGCGTCCCCTTTAAAAAAAATGCGTGGTTTTGAAAATTCGACAAAATAATCACAAAACCCATGTTAACGCGTATTTTCTTAAAAAGTGGGAGAAAACAGCAACGGAACCGGTATTTACTTGTATCTTCCTAGAAAGTGCAGGTAGATCAGTCAAACATGAAATGTGTATCTTCTTAAAAAAATCGGTAGACATTAGCCACGAAATCATAAATAGCGTTGCATGTTTCAGAAAATAGTGTGGTTGCCGAACATTCGTAAAAACTAGCCCAATACCGATGGGTGATATACTGTGCTGGAAATTTGCAGGATTACCTGAATTTACTGATACTGCTGCCTACTGCTGCTCCTGTGAGGTCGACGTCAAGAATTCCAGTCTTGGGTTGCTGGGAGGACACTAAGGAGGGGTGGGGCGATGGTGGGGGCGTGGTCAATAGCAGCAGCAGAATGGGAGCAGCGGAAGCGGGAAGATGTCATATTCTGGGTCATAATTACCATCATTAATATCACAGTTATGACTTCGTTTACATCTATACTCATATGATTACTCTGAAATTCACAATTGTCTGCCATTACGCTAAAAGCATTTGCACACCCGCGTAAACATAAACAAAGGCTGTCATCTTGCCTATAAATTATGGTAATCAATATGACAGTTATTTCTCATTAATGACGCCCTAAGTAAATGGAACGTGCACCTGAGTGAACAGTTTGTTTACATAAGGATCATTAAATTGGACTAGTGGAACTGGACAATTTGTTTACATAGGAGAACAATGAGTCTTTGTTACAGAACCGGGATTGGCCAACGTTATTCAAGCAAGGCAAGATAAAATTCCTCAAGACCCTCTCCAAAAATTCAGATCTCGAATCATACATTACTAAACTGACTGATTCTTCCGCCCATCGAAAGGAAATAACAGTGAGAAATTTCTGATGGCTCTTTATGAAGATAATCACAAAAGAACAGCACTCAACAAGCTGAGGTATTAGCTATACGTGACATCAGCCTACTTACACACCCGTATTCTAGGGGTAGTGTCTTTGATTCATAATCAAAAACGTCTTCGGTCCCGGGTTCGAATCCCAAATAATCAGCATTGGCGGCCGAAGACTTCCAGTATAAGAAGTCACCCTCATTCTGCCAACGGCCTTGTTAAAGAAGGCGGAGGGATGGACAGAGGTTCAGGGCACTCTCTTGTACTAGGGGTGGGAAACTGTCCCTAAAGGCGGAAGAATCAGCAATGATCAACGGCACACGGATGCGGAAGGCAATGGAAACCACTGCATTAAAGACACGTAACGTGTTTCCACAGGACATGATGATCTCTCTATTTGCAAAGGAGTCCGGAATAGTCCCCCATTCGGATCTCCGGGAGGGGCCTGCCAAGGGGGAGGTTACCATGAGAAAAGATTAACTAATCAACGGAAGGATAATGTTCTACGAGTCGGGGCGTGGAATGTCAGAAGCTTGAACGTGGTAGGGAAACTAGAAAATTTGAAAAGGGAAATGCAAAGTCTCACTCTAGATATAGTAGGGGTCAGTGAAGTGAAGTGGAAAGAAGACAAGGATTTCTGATCAGATGAGTATAGGGTAATATCAGTAGCAGCAGAAAAGGGTATAACAGGAGTAGGATTCATTATGAATAGGAAGTTAGGACAGAGAGAGTGTTTCTGTGAACAGTTGCATGGGGGCTTAATTAAATATATAATTGATTGAAAATGATTTTTAATTTTAGTAACCGTCTGTCCGATTACGTAATGTCTCGTAATCGGTTGGCCCTGACTAATATTATTACGCTATCTGACTGCAAAGAACAATGTAAGAAAATTTTCGTAAACACAGTTAATTAATTAAGTCCCCAGCAACTATAAAACCTACAAAATCCAAGCACAAGAGTAACTGTTCTGTATGTGGGAGTGTGACTCAACGTCCACATCTGGCACGGTTCTTTTCCAACAAGACAAGAATTTTGATACCAATTATACTGACGTGACAAAGAAATTTAGAAAAACTATAATTACGCAAGAAAACCAGAATTCACTCTAATACAAGAACACAAGCCAGATGCTTTGTTGACTGAACCTGTAGTGACGCATTATTTCAGATACACAAATAAATAAACGAACATTGTAAATTTTACCTTCATATATATTGACGAATGCACTCATTACAATATCATCTGCTATCTCTCCCATCAAATAACTGCATAAACATGGAACAACACTCTTTACTACAACATCTTACTCCAACTTCACGACAGGCACTGCCTGCTACGAACTCTCAACACACACTCTCCCATGAACTCTCGACAACCACTGTCCAGTCCGATCTCATAACAAGCACTGACCGCCACGAACTCTAAACAGGCACTGTGGAGGCGGCTTAAAAGTACTCTTTGGCGCACTCTCTGGCGCAGTGGCACAGTGTAGCCACCTTTCATATGCCCCTCCTCCACAGGCCAGAATTTGATGGTATTTTTGCCAGCATTGGTGGTGAAAATACCACCAAATTCGTCCACAAAAATACAGACAAAAATAAAAGATAATATTAATACCTAAATATCACATAATTAGTTAAAAATTTTGGCTTTGCACTGACCATACACTAACCTAATATATGAAATACAGTAAGCAATACAACTTCTTTTCATGCATGTGGCTTTACATAATAGTTTACACAATATACAAAAAATCAGTTTATACAAATGTTCACATAAAAATGCTTTCAATGATTAGTTTATACAAAAAAAAAGACACCAACAGGTAACATCTTTTCAGTAGAAACAGTCCATCAGTGGCACCCAGTAAAGTTTAGCAGGTACACCCAGCAACAAGTCACATTAGTTCAGTAGAAGCAGTTCATCAGTTGCACCCAGTAAAGTTTAGCAGGTACACCCAGCAACAAGTCACATTAATTCAGTAGAAGCAGTTCATCAGTGGCACCCAGCAATGTTGAATTGGTGCAGACACCAACAAGTGACATCATTTCAGTAGAAGCAGTTCACCAGTTGCACCCAGCAATGTTGAGAGCAGGTGCAGACACCAACAAGTGACATCATTTCAGTAGAAGCAGTCCATCAGTTGCACCCAGCAATGTTGAGTAGGTGCAGACACCAACAAGTGACACCATTCAGTAGAAGCAGTCCATCAGTAGCACCCAGCAATGTTGAATTGGTGCAGACACCAACAAGTGACATCATTTCAGTAGAAGCAGTTCACCAGTTGCACCCAGCAATGTTGAGAGCAGGTGCAGACACCAACAAGTGACATCATTTCAGTAGAAGCAGTCCATCAGTTGCACCCAGCAATGTTGAGTAGGTGCAGACACCAACAAGTGACACCATTCAGTAGAAGCAGTCCATCAGTAGCACCCAGCAATGTTGAATTGGTGCAGACACCAACAAGTGACATCATTTCAGTAGAAGCAGTTCACCAGTTGCACCCAGCAATGTTGAGAGCAGGTGCAGACACCAACAAGTGACATCATTTCAGTAGAAGCAGTCCATCAGTTGCACCCAGCAATGTTGAGTAGGTGCAGACACCAACAAGTGACACCATTCAGTAGAAGCAGTCCATCAGTAGCACCCAGCAATGTTGAATTGGTGCAGACACCAACAAGTGACATCATTTCAGTAGAAGCAGTTCACCAGTTGCACCCAGCAATGTTGAGAGCAGGTGCAGACACCAACAAGTGACATCATTTCAGTAGAAGCAGTCCATCAGTTGCACCCAGCAATGTTGAGTAGGTGCAGACACCAACAAGTGACACCATTCAGTAGAAGCAGTCCATCAGTGGCACCCAGCAATATTGAGAGCAGGTGCAGACAGCAACAAGTGACATTATTTCAGTAGAAGCAGTTCCATCTGTGGCACCCAGTAAAGTTCAAGAGGTACACACAGCAACAAGTGACTTCATTTCAGTAGAAGCAATCCATCAGAGGTACCCAGTAAAGTTCAAGAGGTACACACAGCAACAAGTCACATTAGTTCAGTAGAAACAGTTCTAACAGTGGCACCCAGCAATGTTGAGCAGGTGCAGACAGCAACCAGTGACTTCATTTCAGTAAAAACAGTTCATCAGTTGCACCCAGCAATGTTGAGTAGGTGCAAACACCAACAAGTGACACCATTTCAGTAAAAACAGTCCATTAGTGGCATCAGCAATGTTGATCAGGTGCACACAGCAACAGTGACTTCTCTCAGCCGAAGCAGTTCCACAAAATTCACTAGCACTGATCACACAGTTCATCAGCAGAAATTAAACACGACCAAATGTCACACATCATGTTGAAAAGTGCAGGTAACAGTTCAGAATATTTATCTTCACTAATCAGACAGTTCAGGCATGAACAATAGTTTGAATGCACATACAAATGCTTTTACAGTAACATACAAATCATAACAAACACACAAATGATGTCAGATAATTGTCCTATTAACTATTACAATACACAAATACCAGTAAACCTATAATATTTATGGGTGTCAGTGCAAGCCACTACCAACAAATAAAATAATATTTAGGAGATAGGTGGTTAGGATTAGTAAAGGAAAACACACAAAACACACTCACTCATCTTTCATCCACATTAAGTACTACTGTGTAATTGAATAGTGTTAACTGTGTAAATGTAATTCTGTCTAAATCTGATGTTCATCATGTGTATCAAGTAGTACTGGCAGCAATGTATAACAGTCAATAATAGTTAAGTCAACGTCATAGTCATCATGTCAAGACCAATGTTTGCCAAGCCAGATCAAAATGTACTGTTGTTGAACAACTGTCAGTGAGCCAAGATATGCAATTACTTCCTCTCTCCAAAAAAAAGTATATACTGCTTAGTGATTTAACAAAGTGTGTGTATAGACTATCTTCCTTCTATTTTAGTGTTCTAGTCTGCTATCTTCATCCTCCTTGTTCCATAAGACCAACAAAAAAAAATATGCATCTCACTTACTTTACCTCTTATCCACCAAAACTCCAATGATCATCAGCTTCACACAATCTCAATAATACCTCAATAATACCTCTTCAATACGTTTTATCATCAATATCATTTACCTTACCTCTTGTCCACAAAAACTCCAATAATCAACAACTTAATATACTCTCAATACCTCAATAATACGTCGCTACATATAAACCTCAGCACCAATATCATTTCACTTCCATAACAACTCTTTCCTCTAGTCAGTCTCCTTGAACAAGTACAGATAAAATCCTAATGCAACTTCAATTCAGCATCCCATACAATCCGAAGACACAGTGTCCACACACAACCTCTGTGTAATCCATCTGACCCAAATTTTCTACTCATTATAAATTATAAGATACATTTTGGTTTCTTGTCCATCATTAAATAAAAGAAATGCATACCTGACCTCTAACAGACTTAGTTCGAATAACTCTCAGTAATTAAGTACGATTACGGAGTGTGAATGATCATAATATTTCACAGTGTGTACACCACTTCAAGAATTATGGCAGAAGCAAACATGTGGAGTATTTTTTGTGTCAAGTGTCACTTCCTATTTCAATTGCTCACGAAAAATGCAGTGTAATAACTATTAATGGTCTAAACCTAGTAGTGGTATGTCATGTCGTTAGCTTCCTTCCTATTAGCATAAATTTATACAGCTTCCATAAAACCTCAGCTCATGTGACTTCTATGACTTTCTTGTACTAATGTCGTTCGTCGAATTATAGCAGTTTATTTTTTTATCTTAAAACTATAAGGCACTGAGCGTAAGCAAAACTTGCAATAGCGAGTAAATATGCCAGTAGAGAACAGAATGTCAACAAGTGGATGCAGCACAATTCTTACAACGAGGCTTTGCCAAGCGAACAATCTATAATTAATACCACAGTGTAACCTAAACTCTATGTTTATACACAGTACATCAGCATTGCTATACACCAAATTAAAGAGCAGTTATGGCAACAAAACAGAAATGTGTAAATATGTAATCCATACAAAAAGCAGCAAACATATATCTTACGTAATAAACAAGTCATTAGCATCATATCAGCCTAAGCAAATAAATGTTCATATGTCATCTTAATAAGTAAACATGAAGGCGCAAGCAGATAAATCACAAAGTATAACCTACATACATAACCACAGTCAGCACAATAAATCAGATGACAATTATAATTTAAATAAATAAGCACAGCAGGCACATAATTAAAAAAAAATATGACATCAGTGAAAAAGCATAGCAGCCAAGCGATGCCTAATATATACAAGTCACAACCCAGTTCATTAATAATCATTGTCAAATTCAGTTAACGTACGCAAGCGCGTCGCTTCACACGTAAATTCATAGAACATGAAATTAGCACAAAGTATGAATCACGTAATCGCGAGCAGCAAATTACGTCTAAAGTACGTACCTATGTGGAAATATGTTACCTGAAAAATAAACTCAATTAATAGTTACCCTTTTTTTTTTTTAGTTTATTACTTTCTTCTTCGAAATTACATTCTTCCTGAAAATTTCTCGATAGCAGGTCGTCTTAACGTCGGACACGCACAGAATTTACCTGAAGTTCTTAAATACTTTATAGAACCGTATCCTGAAAAATACTGAATGTTAATAACACAATTCAACAAGTCACTATAGCTTTATACTGAATTTAGTCGGAGAAATTAGACTGTGTGTTTGTTTACGGCTGTCAGTGCATTCGCACTGAGCGCTCGATCAGCTGTGGGCGCGTGACGTAGGAAGCTATTGTTCGCGGTCAACGACTGCCTTGTGCGGCGCGCAGACTTGACTGTTGCTTTGAGTATGTGCCGCCGCCAAAACACAGCGCGGTATCCTTGTATTCTCTGCGTGTTTACATGTAGCTGTTAGTTTCTCACAAGTATGTCAGTCCACAAAAATTTTGACGTTTGATATTTGATGTATTCCCTTAGAGCGTCGAGATTTAAGAGTTTCTACTTCGGCAGTGTTATCATGAATAATTCTACGAATTCTATATGGACCGTTATAAAGCAGAAAAAATTTGCGACACAAGCCTTTTCCTTTATGAGACAAACGGTGGGACTTAATTAATACCTTTTGACCAACTGAAAAAGTTTTTAAACGACCAGGACGTTTTGCTGATTTCTCTCTTCTCGCAGCCGCAGATGCAATATTTTGTAGAGCCAGGTTAACAACTTCAGAATGCCGCAGTTTCCGTGAAGGCGGAAAAGGAACGATTTCAGAAATGCGATTTGTCGGTGCTTTATTTTTTAATATCAATAGAGGCGGTAAAGAAGTTGAATCATTAGGGAGTTCATTCAGAATGTTTTGAAAAATATGAAGATACTGATCCCAAGTTCTGTGATTCTGATGACAATAAAGACGACACAATTTATTGATTTCCTTCATCCATCTCTCTGAAGCGTTAGATTGAGGGTGAAAAAGTGAAATGAAAATTGGTTTAATTTTACGACGCTGTAGAGTACGAAGCCAAATTTTAGAGCGAAACTGTGATCCATTATCTGATATAACCTTGTCAACATGACCAACTTCTTTAAGAAAATGTTTGATAAAAGCGTTGGATACTGAACGAGCTGTTGCTTTGCGTAAAGGTGTAAAACACACATATTTTGACGTCAACTCCACTGCTACGAAAATGTACGCAAAACCATTAATAGATCGAACCACTGGACCGAACAAATCGACTGCAGCCATCTCCTTTAATTTCGCTGGAATGATGGGAAACAACGGTGCTCTGTGAGAAATCGTTGGAGGCTTAGCCATTTGACATAATTTGCATTTGGCAAGAACAGATCGAATACGTTTTTCCATATTACTGAAGTAACAATTTTCTCGTAATTTATGAAAGCATTTTCTGGGACCAAAGTGTGCATAACTGAAATGCGTATACCAAATCAATTTATTGACCCACTCATCAGGAATACAAACTAACCAAACGGAGTTGTCGACCGATTTTCGTTTAAAAAGAACTTTCCAGATAGATCGCAAAAACGAGGTGTGGCCAAATCGTCCAAACTAACAAAGCGTCTAGGAAAATTAGAGACACCAAGGAAACTACGAACGTCACGTTTTGTAGTAGGAACAGCATAATTACGAATAGCGTCTAATTTCTCTGGATCAGGAAGAATACCTTCTGTAGAAATAATGTGACCGAGAAATTTCACCTGAGAACGACCAAATTCTGATTTTTCCAAGTTTACTGTAATGCCAACTTTTGCAAAGATACGTAATAATGAGTCCAAAATTTTGTTGTGTTCACTCCAAGAACGTTTAGCAATAAGAATGTCGTCAACATAAGAAGTAATGTTGTCACGAATATAAACAGGTAAAATTTCGTTTAAGCTAAGAATGAATGCTGCTGAAGGTACAGTAACTCCACATGGTAATTTACGAAATCACTTTTGGGTAAATTAGTCAAATCCGGTTATTGTTTACTTACTCACTAGATAGATCGATAGTCGAAGAGTTGGTTTGACAGATGCAAAGAATAGTAAAAGAGTAGGCAGCGGTACAGAAAACTAAAAGAGAAATAGCACCACTACAGCTCGGGGCCCTATGCTCGCTACGGCACATATTCACTTAGAGTAGTGAATCCCCTGAGGACTTTAATAGCTGCACATAATTTCCAGTTTGTGACTTAGTGGCACATCTGGCGGAAGTGCGTACGTAAATTGATCCAGCCATCCACATGGATGTATGTCATCCTTAGAATTACGGAAGATCTTAAATTTCCGGACAGTCAAAAAGTGTTTATAATCAAAGTTTTCGCCTCGTGGCGACAAAGACCTACCGCGTCTGTCCCAGTCCGAATGTTGATTATTGTCAAGTTCGCGCGCCTGGCGCTCTCTTGTCGCATCCCGTAAATGAAATAAATTATTTTCTTCACACCCTTCTGCTAAACTAACATTTGTCAATTTATTTGAGATCATCTCAACTCTTTCCGATGAGTCACTTAATTGTTCTTTCTGTTTATTTACGTTTTCTGTAAATGTCGCGACTCGGGTTTCAGTATTGTCACCTTTAGTAGTTAAGTGTTCACACTGTTGCGTTAAGTCATTTGGTACGGATTCCTCGATTCTCTCAAATAGTTCTTCCTTATCTTTTACACATTGTAAATTTAACTCTGAAAATTCCTGTCCTATCACGCAATCTTTTTCTTCCTGTTCTCTGTCCTGTTCCTCTTGTCTGATTTCTGTTGAAATTAAATTATTATTGTGAGCATTCAAAATCGGTTGTACTTCTCTAATTTCTTTCTTTGATTCATCTTTCATGTTTTTGAAACATGTCCCTGTTCGTGAGCCTAACCGTATTGTCAAAGTTTCCATCTTCGAGTTAATTCTTTCTAAACCTGTTTTAATTGTTCCCATCTCAGTTTTAATTGTTTCCATTTGTGATCCCAGATTTAATATTGCACTCATCAACTGCCCCATGGTAACTGTTTCAAAATTATTTTCGCCCCTAACATCTCCCGCAAAACCAGTTTCCTTCGTCATAGCTGTAAAGCTATCAGTGTTCGATACTACTTCAGAATCTTCTATCGTTGATCTCGTATTCTGTGAATTTTCTGATTGAGAAAAATTTTGAAATGGTTCCGGACTGTCTTCCCGACTTATTACATTGTTTTCCACTTCATTATCCATCATGCTGTTTTCCTCTGTTGGCGAGTTCGCCATGTTAACAATTTCGTCATTCTCACTATTCATCATTTTTGCCTTTTTCATTGATCGCGTAATCATTTACAAAATACACAAAAGATTCGTCACTGTACGAAATTTACACACAATGACTCTTTATCTCCAACAATACTATTCACACGAGATGTTTCCCTCAAACACGATTAACGAACAATTGAAATAATTGCACAAGGTTGTTAAACGCTTATACAAGGCAATAAAAATTAAATTTTGAAAAATACCATTAGAAGAATGCCAATTACCAAATCTACACATGGAAAATAGACTACAATTACTATACTACAAATTACTACAACAATACTACAGTCTACTATTTTTACAATCAGAAAAATCCAAGGGACGATCCGAAGCAGCGGTCGCCACGTGCATGGGGGCTTATTTAAATTTATGTGATTGAAAATACTTTTGTAACTGTCTGTCCGATTACGTAAGTCTCGTAAACGGTTGGCCCTGACTAATATTATTACGCTATCTGACTGCAAAGAACAATGTAAGAAAATTTTCGTAAACACAGTTAATTAATTAAGTCCCCAGCAACTATAAAACCTACAAAATCCAAGCACAAGAGTAACTGTTCTGTATGTGGGAGTGTGACTCAACGTCCACATCTGGCACGGTTCTTTTCCAACAAGACAAGAATTTTGATACCAATTATACTGACGTGACAAAGAAATTTAGAAAAACTATAATTACGCAAGAAAACCAGAATTCACTCTAATACAAGAACACAAGCCAGATGCTTTGTTGACTGAACCTGTAGTGACGCATTATTTCAGATACACAAATAAATAAACGAACATTGTAAATTTTACCTTCATATATATTGACGAATGCACTCATTACAATATCATCTGCTATCTCTCCCATCAAATAACTGCATAAACATGGAACAACACTCTTTACTACAACATCTTACTCCAACTTCACGACAGGCACTGCCTGCTACGAACTCTCAACACACACTCTCCCATGAACTCTCGACAACCACTGTCCAGTCCGATCTCATAACAAGCACTGACCGCCACGAACTCTAAACAGGCACTGTGGAGGCGGCTTAAAAGTACTCTTTGGCGCACTCTCTGGCGCAGTGGCACAGTGTAGCCACCTTTCACAGTTCAGTGACAGTGTTGTTCTTATCAGAATCGACAGCAAACCAACACCGACAACGATAGTTCAGATATACATGCCGACGTCGCAAGCTGAAAATGAAGAGACAGCGAAAGTGTATGAGGATATTGAAAGGGTAATACAGTATGTAAAGGGGGATGAAAATCTAATAGTCATGGGGGACTGGAATGCAATTCTAGAGAAAGGAGTAGAATAAAATTCTACAGGAGAATATGGGCTTGGGACAAGTTAGTGATAGCGAATACCCTGTTGAAGAGTCACATGAGGAGGAGGTATACTCCGAAGAGACATGGTCAGACAGAGATTCCGAAATCAGATACTGGATTGTAAGGCATACCCAGGCGCAGATATAGACTCAGATCACAATATAATAGTGATGATGAGTAGGCTGAAGTTTAAGAGATTAGTCAGGAAGAATCAATGCGCAAAGAAGTGGATTACGGAAGCACTAAGGAATGACGAGATACGCTTGAAGTTCTCTGAGGCTATAGATACTGTGATAAGGAATAGCTCAGTAGGCAGTACAGTTGAAGAGGAATGGATAACTCTAAAAAGGACCATCACAGAAGTTGGGAAGGAAAATATAGGTACAAAGAAGGTAGCTGCGAAGAAACCACGAGTAACGGAAGAAATACTTCAGCTGATTGATGAAAGGAGGGAGTACAAAAATGTTTCGGGAATCTCAGGAAGCCGGCCGGAGTGGCCGAGTGGTTCTAGACGCTTCAGTCTGGAACCGCGCGGTAGCTTCGGTCGCAGGTTCGAATCCTGCCTCGGGCATGGGTGTGTGATGTCCCTAGGTCAGTTAGGTTTAAGTAGTTCTAAGTTCTAGGGGACTGATGACCTAAGATGTTAAGTCCCATAGTGCTCGGAGCCATTTGAACCAAACTCAGGGATACAGAAATACAAGTTGCTGAGGAATGAAATATATAGGAAGTGCAGGGAAGCGAAGACGAAATGGCTGCAAGAAAAATGTGAAGACATCGAAAAAGAAATGATTGTCGGAAGGACCGACTCAGCATACAGGAAAGTCAAGACAACCATCGGTGACCGTGATGGAAAAAGAAACAGCAGTCGATTTAGAAGAGATTGGGGTGATCCAGTATTAGAATGAGAATTTAAAAGAGCTTTGGAGGACTTACGGTCAAATAAGGCAGAAGGGATAGATAACATTCCATCAGAATTTCTAAAATCATTGGGGGAAGTGGCAACAAAACGACTATTCACGTTGGTGTGTAGAATATATGCGTCTGGCGATATACCATCCGACTTTCGGAAAAGCATCATCCACACAATTCCGAAGACGGCAAGAGCTGACAAGTGCGAGAATTATCGCACAATCAGCTTAACAGCTCATGCATCGAAGCTGCTTACAAGAATATTATACAGAAGAATGGAAAAGAAAATTGAGAATGCACTAGGTGACGATCAGTTTGGCTTTAGGAAAAGTAAAGGGACGAGAGAGGCAATTCTGACGTTACGGCTAATAATGGAAGCAAGGCTAAAGAAAAATCAAGACATTTTCATAGGATTTGTCGACCTGGAAAAAGCGTTCTACAATATAAAATGGTGCAAGCTGTTCGAGATTCTGAAAAAAGTAGGGGTAAGCTATAGGGAGAGACGGGTCATATACAATATGTACAACATCCAAGAGGGAATAATAAGAGTGGACGATCAAGAACGAAGTGCTTGTATTAAGAAGGGTGTAAGACAAGGCTGTAGCCTTTCGCCCCTACTCTTCAATCTGTACATCGAGGAAGCAATGATGGAAATAAAAGAAAGGTTCAGGAGTGGAATTAAAATACAAGGTGAAAGGATATCAATGATACGATTCGCTGATGACATTGCTATTCTGAGTGAAAGTGAAGAAGAATTAAATGATGTGCTGAACGGAATGAACAGTCTAATGAGTACACAGTTGGTTTGAGAGTAAATCGGAGAAAGACGAAGGTAATGAGAAGTAATAGAAATGAGAACAGCAAGAAACTTAACATCAGGATTGATGGTCACGAAGTCAATGAAGTTAAGGAATTATGCTACCTAGGCAGTAAAATAACCAATGACGGACGGAGCAAAGAGGACATCAAAAGCAGATTCGCTATGGCAAAAAAGGCATTTCTGGCCAAGAGAAGTCTACTAATATCAAATACCGGCCTTAATTTGTGGAAGAAATTTCTGTGAATTTACGTCTGGGGTACAGCATTGTATGGTAGTGAAAAATGGACTGTGAGAAAATAGGAACAGGAGAGAATCGAATCATTTGAGACGTTGTGCTACAGACGAATGTTGAAAATTAGGTGGACTGATAAGGTAAGGAATGACGAGGTTCTACGCAGAATCGGAGAGGAAAGGAATATGTGGAAGGCACTGATAAGGAGAAGGGACAGGATGATAGGACATCTGTTAAGACATGAGGGAATGACTTTCATGGTACTACAGGGAGCTGTAGAGGACAAAAACTGTAGAGGAAGACAGAGATTGGAATACATCCAGCAAATAACTGAGGACGTAGGTTGCAAGTGCTACTCTGAGATAAAGAGGTTAGCACAGGAGAGGAATTCTTGGCGGACCGCATCCAAACAGTCAGAAGACTGACGACCCAAAAAATAAAAAAAATGAAAAGACATCAGCCTACAAGGCATCAGGAAAAACGGCTTCCATATCTCCCACTGAAGTTGGAGCTTACCACCACTTCTTCAGAGTTTCCCATCAGGTGCAGCAGTGAATCGGTAACTACTTGGATCCAGAGGAGTGGGGATAAAAGTTGACAAAACCAGTACCACACTGAGATCCCCAGGTACCGTGGAACTTCTTCAGCTTATATTTTGCAGATGCAAGGCAGATTACAAACTTTGCTGAGGGTGTAGGCGAGCAGGAGTGTTCTACACGAAACTGTGCCAGCAATGTGAAGGGTCGTAATTCAACATCAACGATAATTTTGATATAGGAGACGAAGACGACCTGGACGAGCCCTTTGTAGTAGCACTGCCTGAAGCAGCTGTGGCGACGGAAAGTATTAATTCCTGTTATGTTTTGTAGCACTATGTATCTTTACTAGCCAGATTTTCTCTATCATAACATTAATCATTCAGCTGTAGTTTTTTCAGTTGAAGAACATCAACAATTCATTGTGAAGCCAGGGTTTTCCACAACCCCTGACTCTTTCCCTGAACCTTCCATTGCCCTAGACGCTTCACATAGATCCTCTAGTGGCCAAGAAACATTGCAAACATCGCCTGGGCCACCGACAGGCAAACGGAGACGAGTAATAAACCTGCGCACATGACATCGGTACAGGTAATTCTTCATACTTATCTGTCCTTTGCAACCATATTCTGCCACTAAATAACTTATTTTGTCCATCTGGAGAACCTAATTTGGTGCTCGACATTCACTTATTTGGTGACTCATGTACATTCGTTCGTAAGGATTTCATATTTATCTTATCTTTCTATTCAGTGGTATGTACCCAATGTGTTGTACATAGATTCTAGGATAAAAGGGGGCGACGCACAAGGAAGGAATTATCCGAATGGGACGTTAACCGGTGGATGTGATGTGCATGTACAGACAAACAAATGATCACTGTTTCAGAAAAATGGATGATTTCTTGAAGAGAAAGAGCTTCATAAACGGAGCAAGTCAATAACGAGTTTGTCCACATCTGGTCCTAATGGAAGGAATTATTCGGCTTGGCATTGATTGATAGAGTTGTTGGATGTCCTTCAGAGGGATATCGTGTCAAATTCTCTCCAATTGACGTGCTAGATAATCAGGATCCCGAGTTTGTTGGAGGGCCCTGCTCATAATGCTTCGAATGTTCTCCATTGGAGAGAGATCTAGCAACCCAGCTGGCCGAAGTAGGTTTTGCAAGAACGAAGACAAGCAATAGAAACTCTCGCTGTGAGAACGGGCATTATCTTGCTGAAATGTAAGCTCAGGATGACTTGCCACGAACGGCAACAAAACAAAGCGTAGAATATCGTCGATGTGCCGTTGTGCTGTAAAGCTGCCGCGGGTGACAACCAAAGGTGTGCTACTATGAAAAGAAATCTCACCCCAGACTATCACTCTTGGTTGTCGGGGTTTATGGCGGACGACAGTAAGGTTGGCATTCCATCGCTGTCCAGGGCGATTCCAGACACGTCTTCGCTGGTGATGGGTGCTCAGTTTGAAGCGGGACTCATCACTGCAGATAAGTCTTCTCCAGTCAATGAGATTCCAGGCCGATATCTGGAGGAGATCCAACAACTCTGTCAATCAGTGCCCAGCGGATTAACTGCTTGCATAAGGTCCAGAGGTGATGCAGCGCGTTGTTCACTTGCTCAAATTGTGAAGTTCTTTCTCTTGAATGAATCATCCCATTTTTAAGAAATTGTAATCTTTTGTTTGTCTGTAAATGTACATCAAATCTACCGATCTACCGACTCGCGTGCCACTCGAATAATTTCTTCGTTTTGCGTCGTTTTTTTGGTCTTCGAATGAGATGTCAATGTTAATTTTTGCATTAACACGCTTTCCCATCAGTTCATTCAGAAAGACCTGTTTTAAGCGTAATACACCAAAAGTATAGCGTCGACGAGAGCGAGGCAGGTGGCAAAGGCTCGTTTCGCTGATGCGCGCAGAAGGGATTTTTCGTAATTTTCGCTTTGCTTCCGCCCCCCCTTATTGGAAAATCGAATGTTGTGGACATATATTGTAAGAAATGTGATGTAATTTCACGTGGTCTAGGGGTTTTACTGATAACATGTAGATTCTTCGAGTTGTAGAGGGCGCAAATGGGCGGTTTCGGCGTTTTCGTACAAGGGTAAAAATCGTTGCTTTTCAGCACGCTCTGTCATCGATGCCGCTCGTCAGAAAATGAAAACTGACTAGTGCATTTTGTCTACATTAATTTTGTACATAATGATCACCTTCGAAAACCGCATAGTTTTCGAGAGATGAGCGAAAAACTGAAGAAATGCGACAGTTATGAGATTTTCTGTGTTTTTAGGGTTTCATATCTCGATCGTTAAAAACGGAACCCTTATAGGATCACCTTCTTGTCTGTCTGTCTGTCTGTCTGTCTGTCTGTCTGTTCGACTGTTGAAAACCCTTTTCTCAGGAACGGGTAGTCGTATCACGTGTGAAATTTATGTCACGTACTAAGGTCAATACTCCCTTGGTGGTTCTAAGTCAATGCAACCAAAAGATACGGCCGTTTATCCCATCTATTTTGAGACTCGTAAACTCAGTCACAATAACCTATAGACCTCAGACGGATAATAATGAAATTTGGCAAGAAGTAAGGTTTCAAAGTACAGGTAAACAAAAAAAAATCACAAAATTGTTAATATGTAATTACATCACACGAAAAAGATATTTCTTTTGTCAGTTGTCATTCTTCAAAATTTTGGAATCCCTGGGACAGATATCTCGCCAGTGTCAATGTCGACAACAGGTAAAAATAGACGTGATTCTTATTTCCCAGAATGGATGAACTGCCTATACACGTAATTAAGTTTATACAGAAGCCTCAGAGTGCGAGTCCTACTAGCACCTGGCCAAGTTTTCGTTGTGAGGCTAACCTCCTTCAAGGCAGCAAACCTGAAATTCGGATTTGGGGTGAAACTGCGTAATAACCACGTCCATATCGGTCGGCACACAGACCCTCGTCGTTTATTCGCCGGATGGATTCGGTCCGGTGCTAGCGCATCTCCCCGTCGCAGAAGCGGTCGCTTTTATATGCACGGCTATCTAGACGGGTGTCCTCGACCATTCCTATATTCACCAAATTCAGTGGATGGACTCATGTGGCCTTCTGGATGTCCTAGAAGTTTTAAATTTTTTCCTAGTTTGACAGAATGGTTCTTTTATTATAATTTTGTTCGGAACCAAGGGCGTACCCAGGATCTGAACTAGAGGGAGGCGGGGGGGGGGGGGGGGGGCAAGGCATACTAGTCTCAGGAAACAACAAGGATTCGAGACAACATACAGCACTTCTTATTAAATAAAACAGTAAACCAGTGAGAAACTGCTTTTAATAAACATTTTAAATACAAGAATGCACTTGTACAATCCGAGAAAACATGCAGGATTTCTTATTAAACTTATTAAATAAAACAGTAAACTAGTGAAAAACTGTGAATATCTTCTAAGGGGAGGGGGGGCTTTGCTGGGTATGCCCATGTTCGGAACTACGCGCCGAGAACACTCCGCAGCGGAAGTTGCGAGCGAGGGCGGCAACCCGCACGGCAGGACTGTGCGGCCGGTTGCGTCAGCAGCGCGAACTGCAGAAAAGCCGAGAAAGGCGAAATTGAGTTCAGGAAACAAGGGCGTAGATAAAAAACCCTAATGGATTCCCGCACCGCTTGTTTGTGCCGGGCGGCACACTGCACTCATTTTTACAGATCTGCGCCGCTGCGCCGGAGAGATTACTTCCGTGTCCCTGTGAAGCACAGTCTGCGCTCTGAACGGTTGTCAGAGCCCCTTTCTCGTTCCTGTGTGCAGTACACGGCAGTTCTGCTGGGTGAATTTTATATTTACAGCGTTTTGCACTTTGGTGGTGTTTTTCGCTTGCTGTATCTCCGTATTTTCATACAGAGATACAAAAAAATCCAGAAATCGATAGAACGGTTGCTGTTGGAGTGTGCAGCTAGCGCTTTCTCTTGCTGAATAAACTTGGAAGTAAATTGAAATTTGAACTGATGGAATTCACGCAAGGAAGAATTTTGATGTTCGTGTCGTCGTTGCCTGCAGTCCGAAGAATGGTTTGACACTCCTCTCCACGCTAACCTATTCTGTGCGAGTTTCTTCATCTCTGCGTAACTACCGCACCATACATCCGTGTGAATCTGCTTCCTGTAGTCAGGTATTAGGGTGACTCTACAGTCTTTATCCATTAAGCTTATCTCCATTAACAAATTAAAGATTCCTTGATGCCCCAGAATGTATCCTCTCAATCGCTCCCTTCTTTCAGTCAAGTTGCGCCAGAAACTTTTTTCCCCCCAATTCGATTCAGTATCACCTCATCAGTTATCTGATTTATCCATCAAACCACCCACATTCTTCTACATCTACATCGCTATTCCGTAATCCACCATACGGCTATAGCGGAGACTACTCCGTACCACTACTAGTCATTACCTTTCCTTCTCCACTCGATAACAGAACGAGGGAAAAATGACTATCTATATCCCTCTGTATGAGCCCTAATACCTCGTAGCTTGTCTTCGTGGTCCTTACGCGCAGTGGAAGTTGGCTGCAGCAGAATATTTTGGTAGTCAGCTTCAAATGCCGGTTCTCTATATTTTCTCAGTAGAGTTTCTCGAAAAGAAAGTCGTCTCTCCTCAGGGATTCCCGTTCGAGTTCCCGAAGAATAACAGTAAAACACTAACAGGTCGTTAGAACCTACCGGTGACAAATCTAGCAGCCCACCTCTGAATTGCTTCGCTGTATTCGTTTAATCCAACATAGTACAGATCCCAAAAATTCGAGCAGTACAAGAGAATAGGTTGCACTAGCGTCCTACATGCTGTTTCCTTTACAGATGAACTGCACTTTTCTAGAATTCTCCCAACAAATCGAAGTCGACCATTCACCTTCCCTACCACAGTTCTCATATCGCTTTGCAACGTTAAGCCCAAATATTTAAACGACTTGATTGTGTCAAGCAGGAAACTAGTAATACTGTATCCGAACGTTACAGGTATGTTCTTCCTACTCATCCGTATTAACTCAAATATATGTCTAGCTGCTATTCATTATACCATCTAGAAATTTTGCCTAACCCGTCTTGTAATCTCCTATAGTCACTCAACTTCTACATCTTCCCGTATACCATAACATCATCAGCAAACAACCGCAGAGTGCTGCCCACCCTGTCCGCCAAATCATTTACGTATATAGAGGACAACAGCTGCCTTATTACATTTCCTTGGGACACTACAGATGATACTCTTGTCTCTGATGAACACTCACCGTCGAGGATAACGTACTGTGCTCTATAACTTAAGAAGTCTTCGAGCCGCTCACGTGTCTGTGAACCTATTCCATGTGCTCGTACCTTCTATAACAGCCTGCACTGGGCCACAGTACCAAACAGTTTCCGGAAATCTAGAAATATGAAACCCGTCCCTTGCCCTTCTTCCATAGATGGCAGTAAATCATGTGGGGAAAGGGCAAGCTGAGTTTTTCATGAGCGATGCTTTCTAAAACCATGCTGATTCCGTGGACATAAGCTTCTCAGTCTCAAGAAAATTTAGGACATTCGAATTGACAATATGGTCAAGGATTCTGCAGCAAACCGAAGATAGGACTATTGATCTGTTTTTTTTTTGTGGATCCATTCTTTTACGCTTCTTGTATATTGGAGTCACCTGGGCTTTTTTCCAGTTGCTTGGGTCTTTCTGCTGGGCGTGAGGTTCACGATAAATGCAGTCTAGAGTACTCTTTGTAAAATCGAATTGGGATTCCATCCGGACCTGGTGACTTATTTGTTTTCAACTCTGTCAGTTGTTTCTCTACGCCAGGAGTGCTTATTTTTGTGTCGTCTATACTGGAGTTCGTTCGTTGGTCAAACGACGATATGTTTGTATTCTTTTCTGTAGTAACACATTTCAAAACATTCAGTACTCTCCTTCTTTGAACTGTTTATTATCCATGTTTCACTTCCGTGCTAAGCTATAGTGCCGACCAATACCTTCAGAAAATACTTCCTAGCATGTAAATTCACACTCAGTGTTAGCAAATTTCTCATCTTCAGAACCGCTTTTCTTTTTTGTTGCTTGTCTACCAAGTCTTTTGATGTCTGGGACAGAATTAGAGAGCTATAGGTAAACGTCAAAATTTTAATTTTTTGTCCTTGTAATTTAATTTCCTTTCCAAATTTCTCAATGGTTTCCTTTACTTCTTACGCAATGTTCAGATCGAGTAACAGCGAGGATAGGCTACATCTCTTTCTGACTCCCTTCTGACCTAAATATTCTCTTTCATGCTCTTCGACTCCATATAACTGCAGTGTGGCTTCTGTACAAGTTGTACTTTTCACCCCCTGTATTTTATCCCTGAAGGCTTCCGAATTTCAGAGACTGTATTCATCAGCTTTGTTAAAAGCCATCTATAAATCGAGAAACACTATAAATGTGGACTTTTTTTTCTTCAGTATACCTTCTAATATGAGTCGTAGGCTCAGTCCTGCCTCGGATGTAGCTGCATTTCACTGGAATCCAAACTCGTCTTCCCCCAGGTCCGCTTCCATCAGCTTTTCCTTTCTTTTGTAAATAATTCTCATTATTGTTTTACAAGCGCGAATGTCGGTGGGAAAAAGATGGCATTAATGTTCGGATGGAAAATGTCTCCCAGCTTACTGTATGCTGAATAATGGGCGCAACATTTGTGTTGAGTCATCTGTTTTTCTGGAAAGTTCAGGAACTTCATCGGTCTCGCAACATATGCTTGAATTGTTTTGAATGTTTCTCCTTTTTCACAGACAGCATTTTCCCTGATGTGAGATAATTAATGCTCGCCATGGAACACTATTTTCCAATTCTGTACTTTCTCACCATTTCATTCGGGAGTATCCGACAGCATCCGCTTGAACAGAAAACGAGGGAACTTGTGCAATGAGATATGTTCTATTCCCGTCAGCAGTACTTTTGTACACTTAAACACACATCTCTTCAGGAAATTAAGTGTTTATGTGTCTCTCAGATCTCTCAGAGAATGGGACACAGTTTTCAGTCTGTCTGGCTTTTGGTAGCACGAGAATAGAACTTGCAGTTTCATAACGCTGAACTCTGTATACAAATTCTTTTGTGTTTGTTGGGGTGCAAGCGGATTTTGTTTTCTAAGAAAATGAAACTGCGATAAAGGTACAGAAAGGCCTACTGATTAAGTTAAACCAGTAGGGCCGTATATTGTAAGGCAGTTAAGACAGGCTACCCAAAATACACTTCCTCACAAAAACAGGTGAAGCACCGGGAAGGCAAAGTCAAATGACAATATGATGAGTACACACACACTACATCGGTGGGTATTAGGAGTGACGTTCAAAGAATAACGTAAGACTTTTTTTTCTGAAAGTAGGTTCGTTTTATTCAGGATTACAATACAACATATTATTCCCCACTCTTCTGGCTGCAAAATCGTATTTTTGAAGATAGCTCTGTTCAATGGGACGGACTTACGCCATCATACTGGCAGGTCTTATATGCCCGCATGGTACGACTCTACTGGTCGACGTCAGAGTCAACGTCTTGCTGCATTAATAACCTGCCCATTATCCTGTTCAGTGCATCTTCCATTGGACCAAAGAGACGGAAGACGGAAAGCTCGAGATTAGGGTTGTAGGGTGGGTGAGGAAGAACAGCCGAGTCAAGTTTTGTGAGCTCCTCTCAGGTGCTCAGACTTGTGTGAGGCCTTGCGTTGTCATGGAGAAGAAGTTAGTTTATATTGTTGTGGCGACGAACCCACTGAAGTCGTTTCTTCAATTCCCTGAGGATAGCACAATGCACCTCAGAGATATCGTTTCACCCTGAGGGAGGACATCAAATAGAATAACCCGTTCAGGGTCCCAGAAGACCTCCACCATGACTTTTGCGGCTGACGGTGCGGCTTTGAGCTCTTGATTCGGCGGCGAGGCGGTGTGGCGTCCCTTCAGGGATTGCCGTTTTGTTTCCAGTTCGAAGTGATGAACTCATGTTCCGTCGCCTGCCACAACATTCGACAAAAAATTGTCACGGTTGGACTCGCAATGCACAAGCAATTCCGCGCAGATTGTCCTTCGTTGCTCTTTATGGTCTTTTGTTAGGCGGCGAGGAACCCACCAAGCACTCATCTTTGAGTACCACAACTAGTGGACGAGTGTGTCAGCACTGCCAAAAGACACGCCCAGTTGTGCAGAGGTGCATGATTGTGACTTGTCGATCGTTTCGAATGAGAGTGTCCGCACGTTCCAACACTGCAGCAGTCGCAAGTATGTGCGGACGGCCGGCATGCGAGAGATCAGACAGGTTTGTGCGACCTTGTTGCGATGATGACAGGTGCCGCATCCAACGACTCATCGTGCTTTTGTTCACTTCCAGATCTCCGTCGACATTCTACAAGCGCCTCTGAATATCTGCGATGCTCTGGCTTTCCGCCGAAAGAAACTCAATGACAGCTCTCTGCTTGGAACGCACCTCCGCTACAGGCCCCATTTTGACTGCCAGCTATTGGTACTTCAAGAAGCTATAGCGGATAAATCGGGATTATTTCACGATTTCCCACAACAAATTCCAAAACTGGCCGAGAAAAAAAATTATGTCACATTATTTATTGAACGCCCATCTTGAATGATTAGAGTTGCAGTTCTCTGTGACAGGCAGAACGTCCTCTAGTGTGCTTTAGTGTTATTCGTGTTTAGTGTTGTTACCAGGCTTGGCAGGTTCTAGAAGGGGCATGGAGAGCGTCGTCAGATGTTGAGTGATCACTATGAAGGAAGTGAACCGGCTGCATACTCGTGTGAGACGGAGTTATCAGTCCCTGACACATCTGTAAGGGGGCTCATTGTCGGTTTCCATTTGACCAGCTGGTCCAATCACGCTGCATCCAGATTTGTGGGGCTTTTGGAAGTGACGGTGCCCGATGTTGGACTAAATGGGAATATGAGGGCAGGCACACTCGTCGTCAAGATCCCGACTACAACGAGGGCTGATCGCTGTATTGTGCACCAAGCACACTATAGCCCCTTCGCAGGTGCGCCTGTGTACCTATTGTCTGCGCTTTTCTATGTCCCTCAGACAGTGGGTAGCTGCCACTTCAGTGAAAACGACAAACAACCAGCCATCACAAAAAGTGGAGTTTATAAGATCGCATACCGGGAGTGTCAATCTTACTACACTGGACAGACGGGGACGTCAACCTGCACCAGGCTTAAAGAACATCATAGAAGCTGGAGACTGAAGAAGCCTGATTCAGCCTTTGCGGAACACTGCATTAACGGAAACCACAAATGCATAACAGATGTACAGGTATTACATACCGAGGAAATGGGGGCTAAACTCAGCCAGTTAGAAATTCTCGAAATTAAAACAAAAACAAAAAAAACTAATTGGTACTTCACCACACGTTTTACTAAACGAGGAAACCTAATTCAATTATTCACCTTCGGGATAGAAATAAAACTTTCGGTTTCAGTACATCTGTAGATTAAAAGTTCTAGGCTGATACATAACTTTATTCCTAGGTATGGTTAGTCATGCTAGTGTAATTGCCGAATTGTGTAATTACATATGTAATTTGTATAAAAATTGGTCACTGAAATAATTTTACATTAAGCCAAGGATCGGTTCATTAAGAAGTTGAGATGACTATATCTTTGCCTTATCGTCATATTTATCTTTGCATTATCATCTTTGGCATCAGTAATGTACCTGAAAATGGGCTTATAGCCCGAAACCTAGGTTGTGCAGTAAACATAATAAAATTTGTGAAACAAGGCAAAAACAGTGTTTGTTTGGTTAATTCACAAAATTCTACCCGACACAGATCTCGATGAATTTTCGAAGCACAGTGAAGAATTTGTTTGGAAATTCAGTGTTTTTTTCTTTCCCTGCTGGAGTGGACTGGCTGGATCTGAAGACAGCATGGTGTTTCAAGTCCTGTGTCAAGTGCCCCATTGTAAGCTCCCACCCACACCTTACTTTCTCGTCCTATCCTCACAATCGCAGTAGATAAGGAAATTTAATTTAGCTGATACGTTCCATTCTCGCAAAGGAATCTTGTAGTCAGGTTAGAGGTTGGTCACCAGTCACAATCGGGTATAGTCATCGGTGACAACGATCAACATGTTAAGCCATAAATTTGCTGATGTATTAACACGTTGGACTTAATAACATAAACTGTCACATTCCAGCATTTGCCGAAACACACCATTAATACTGTGGGCTCTGCCACATCATTTTTAACGCAACTCCAACACACAAAGAGCGCACAGGCGCTCATACGCCTTACGTGAAAGTAAATTCGTTAGCCATTAGTGTGGGGGGTTAAACAATACTACTTGCAGCCTCTATCGTGCTGTGTATTTTACATCATAATATAACAAACATTACCCTGGTGAAGGAAAATTTGTTACGTGAATAATAAGAGGTACGAAATTCACATGTTTTTAATTTTATTTTTCTAAAAAAGTTTTCTCTATAGGTTTCATGTGTTGTGGATACGCTTTTAGCATTACGAATATTTAACGGTGCGAAGTTCATAATATAAAATGTATATTTATGTGTCGCTGCTGAAACTGCGCTACCTGGAAAAAAATAGTACACCTGGAAGGTCGACGTCGATTTTGATCTGATGATGGCATATGTCACCTGTAGGATGATAGATATACTGATAACAATTTAAATGTCGTCCGCCAACAAAGTGTGTAATGGCATAGCTACCAAAGAGCCATCTGCGTGTACCTTTTAGTTGGGAATGCTCCCAGCCAGAAGACTCAGTGTGGTGCAAACGTGTGAAGCAAACAGGCAACCATACCAAGGAGATGCACTCGTGCTTCCCACAGGCAACTGAATTACTTTTGATAGGGAGTAAACTGTGGCATTCCGAGTGGCAGGATGGTACGGTCGAAGAATTGCTACACAAGGTGGATGTGCTGCGTCAGTTGTGCAACGATGCTGATATCAGTGGTCACGTGAAGATTCTGATACCCGTAGATGAGGGTCTGGACGTCCATGCAGCACAAACGACCGCCAGGATCGTCGTACTGTAAGGACAGTGAGAAATCGTACAGCTATCACAGCACAGATAAGAGGGCTTTTGAGTCCAGACGTGTCAACACGAAATCTTGCGAACCGTTTATTAGCAGTGAGACTACTGGCACACACACCTGTAGCTCATCTTCCACCCACGATACAACACCGGGTGCACAGCTCGACTCATGCTGACAGAGGACCACATGGAAGACGAAATGGTTTGCTTTGATTTTCAGCGATGAAAGCAGATTCTGCCTGCATGCAAATGATGGGACTTGTACAGTGTTGTTAGACCCATTCTTTAGCCATTTCTTCATCAGGATAGCGATGCATCGCTCCAGCAGGATAATGCTCGCCCATACACTGCCTTTGCCACTCAATGTGCTCTGCAAGACGTGCAGCAACATCTCTAGCCAGCAAGATCTCTGGATTTGTATCCAATCGAGTACATGTGGGACACGATGGGACGAGGAGTGACTTGTGTGACTCGTCAACCAGCAATTCTCACATAACCATGTGAACACGTCGAGCGGCTGCGGGATAACATATCCCAGGTCAGTATTCGCCATCTGTGTGATCGAGTGGATGCCAGACTAGCGCTCGTGTTGCTGCCTGTGGAGGCTACACCAGGCACTAATATGGGCGTTTCAGCATAGGTCTGTATCCGGTACCTCTGAACCGCTAGTACTATTGATGTGTAAAAGTAATCATTTTATGTAGTCCATATGCATTGTTCCAATAATAAATCTGGAGTGAATTGGAAACCTCTAAAAGGGTTCGGCACTGCATTTTTAGGACTTTACTGATTATGATGTTCATCAACTTTTACAGTCCAAGACAAAAACGACGCACCACGAAGGAATTATCCAAATGGGACGGGAATCGGTACATGTGATGTACATCTACAGACAAACAATGATTTCAGAAAATTTGTATGATTTATTCAAGACAAAGAGCGTCAGCAACTGAGCAAGTCAATAATGTGTCAGTCCACCTGTGGCTCTATAAGATGGCGTGGTCTCCTGACCTTCATTTCTTACATATTCCATCCTCACAATCGTATTCTGCCCATCAAGACGCTTCATACGAACCCAAACTCGATAAGGTAGAATCAATTTAGTATGAATTCATGTAAGCAATATGCAAATCTAAGAAGTAAATCGCAAGTGCGCACCGGGGTTGAAAAAGTCGAGGCTGGCATACACAACATGACGGCCATTGAAATTTTCGTTCTAAATAGGAAACCAGCCCGCTGGGAAGACCGTCCCTTCAGAGGGCTGGGTCAACAACATACCTACTTCGGCCGAATCGACCGCCCAGAGAGAAGACAGCTTTTGCCAGAGCAAAGGGATAACGACCCCCGTGTTCAACTTAAAAGCAAATTCCGCTACATTGTGTGGGGGTGCCCAGAAGATGGATTTTTTCACGGACCGACTGCAAAGTTACGGAGTTCTTACAGGAGGACAGTATACGCCTAACAGAGATGCTACAGATTTCCGCATTGGTCGACTTAAACGGAACGTCATTCTCCAGTTTAAAAGAGCAACACTGATTGGCGGAATATTTCTGACGCAGAGTGTCAGAGGAGTGAGGGAAGGCAGCGAATGATATACCCTTGCAACTTTTCTAGAAAAAGGGGCCGTTCCGTTGTCGCTCTTGGAGCGAGAACACGTAACGAGAGGAAGTGCACTTGTACATGTACGCAAAGAGTGAGGAACAAGGTTTATCCTCAGTATTTCACTGGGAGAACACCTCTGTCGGTAGCGAATCGGAGTGACTATATTGAGTCGCTCGTGATTAAGCGTTGTTCACTGTGTTGGCCGCCACACTTATCGTGCGGTGTGAGCACTGGCAGAGTACTAGTTAAACGCCTGTGAGCGAGTATTGAGTGGCATCGCGGTGGACTGGTTATCTTACCGGTGTACCACGCCAATAGTTAGACTAGGGGCGGATAGGAGTCCTTGACTTCATGAAGGTGTAGGGAGAGTTTGATTGATGAAGGTCAATCCAGATAGAAAGAGATATTTGTGTTATTTGTCAGCAGCGAGCGACGCAGGCAGCAGTCGTCGCAGCTCATGTTAATGTGCGCTACAGCGTATGTGAGCCCCATCTGTCCACCATAACAGTACACTCCATTACATTTCTCACGCGATAGCCTTGACCATACCTAGAAAAGTTATTCAAGTTGTGTAGGTGCCGCTCTCAGCCATTCTGCCGAGTAAATAACATTCTTAAAGAAAAGGGAGAAAAGAACCTTTCCATACTTTGTAAAAAAAAATGGTTCAAATGGCTCTGAGCACTATGGGACTCAACTGCTGAGGTCATTAGTCCCCTAGAACTTAGAACTAGTTAAACCTAACTAACCTAAGGACATCACAAACATCCATGCCCGAGGCAGGATTCGAACCTGCGACTGTAGCGGTCTTGCGGTTCCAGACTGCAGCGCCTTTAACCGCACGGCCACTTCGGCCGGCATACTTTGTAAAATAATAGCATTCCTATCCATAAGAGGCAATCTACTGTTCCAAAGAGAACCCAGAAATTTATTAATTTTTTTTATAAGAAAAAGTTTCACTTGAATGAGATTTTCACTCTGCAGCGGAGTGTGCGCTGATATGAAACTTCCTGGCAGATTAAAACTGTGTGCCGGACCGAGACTCGAACTCGGGACCTTTGCCTTTCACGGGCAAGTGCTCTACCGACTGAGCTACCCAAGCACGACTCGCACCCTGTCCTCACAGATTTACTCCTGCCAGTACCTCGTCTCCTACCTTCCAAACTTTACAGAAGCTCTCCTGCGAACCTTGTAGAACTAGCACTCCTGAAAGAAAGAATATTGCGGAGACATGGCTTAGCCACAGCCTGGGGGATGTTTCCAGAATGAGATTTTCGCTCTGCAGCGTAGTATGCGCTGATATGAAACTTCCTGGCAGATTAAAACTGTGTGCCGGTCCGGCACACAGTTTTAATCTACCAGGAAGTTTCAAAAGTTTCACTTGATTCCTCAGAATTTTTTGCAATAAATAATGTTTTTCGTTCTTATGATGTTTTCTTACACTAACTAGTAATACTCCAGTACCCAAGTAATCCACTAGTTACATAAGATAATAGAATATTTTTGTGTCTTTTCCTTATAGCGGACGACTCCAGAAGATATTTGTTGCTGAATGTTTTTCAAGAAGTTCTTGTTGGTACATTAGGAGCGTCTTTCTGACTTCTGTAGTAGTGTGAGGTGGAAATTGTTTTTTGCAGGAGGCAAAGGGTACTTGTTGGATCAACCTATTGCGCAACTCGACAGAATAAAACCCACACACTCACAACTCTTGTGCAAGCAGTAATTCGATTTGGCACGAAGAGTATCGTCAATGTACCGCTGTAATGTAAGAGTGCTGCGATTGACAACCAAACATGTCCTGCTGGGAAGTGAAATGGCACTCTAGATCGTCATCCCTGATTATAGAGCCGTACGGAAGGCGACAGTCACAGTGGTATCCCCCCGCTCTCCAGGCCTTCTCCAAACTCGTCTTCGGACTGAAATCTAAGTGACTGGAGTAGAATTGTCTTCAGTCCCTCGAAATGAGCCTCGATGACCAGCGAAGACGTTTTGGAGACGCCCCAAACAGCAATGGGATACCGACCTGATTGTCGCAGCCATACACACTGAGAACGATGAGTGTTGGTCTGCATAGCACAACCCCTTTGGTGGTCATCCGTGGTACCCTTACAGCATAGCGGTTCGTCGACGATATTCTACGCTCCGTTTTGTTCTCCTTCATGGCAAGTCATCCTGGACTTCCATTTCAGCAAGACAATGTCCTCCCGCACACGGCGGGAGTTTATACTGTTGTATTTGTGGTTGCCAAAACCTACCTTGGCCAGTTAGGTCGCCAAAACTCTCTCCAATTGAGAATGTTTGGAGCATTATGGGCAGGCGCGCGGAGACAGCTGAGGCGTTTGACGATCTAACTCGCCAGCTGTACACAATTCGCCACTATATCCCTCAGGAGGACATCCAACAATCTATCATTCAGTGCCACGCCGAATAACTGTTTACATAAGGGTCAGAAGTGAAACAACGTGCTATTGACGTGCTAAGTTTGTGAATCTCTTTCTCCTGAACCTATCATCCAATTTTTCTGAAACCTTAATCATTTCCGTGCCAATCGGGTAATTCATTCGTGATGCGTCGCTGTTTTTGACTTAGGATGTATTACGGCATAAGTAAAATGTCGAAAAAAATATGTATATTTTTTTACCTCATATTACGGAGATAACAATTTTTTCTTCATTGTTCTCCGTGTATAATGGAAATATCAGTTATAGAGACTCGTCTGCAAATAAAGTTCCAAGAAAAATAGTAGCTATCCCCTACAAAATTCATTAGACATTTGTGGACCCAGTCAAGAATCAACCACGTAGAAATGAATCAAGATGATGTTTTGCAGTGCTACAAATAATCGTCATTAAAGTCAGCAGCAGGCTGTATTAGAATAGAGATATCTGAAACTCCACCTTTGAAAAAGGCCGATTGGTTGTTTAAAATTCAAGATGGTTGTATTTTAATTGTTAAATGTAAAAGTAATTATGGTATTGATTCTTTTTTCCCCTCGACGTTTCTGAAGCTAGTGTTACAGCACCACATAAACACGAATCGTTTTCTCTTAGAAGAGGGGCGGAGGGGAGGGATTAGGAAGTGCGAAACAATATAGAGACGAAAGAAAGCTGTACATTTTAGTTTTACATCCACTGGAAAAATGATACAGTCAAGTTGAATTACAGCTCTTTTGCAGGTCTTTATAAGCATTTCACAGTTCCCATATACACCACTTCGAAATACACTGCAGGTGAATTACTGGCTATACGTGAGCGCAATATCGAAAATAATGGGTTGTTGAAAGAGTTGTACATAATGACACACTTGCCTTGGCAGAATAATGGCAGTCGATCGAGCCGCAATATATTTTGGACCTGTGAAAAATTGGCTCCTACGTGAATGAAAAAGTGTTGGCTACAAACTGGCACATAACTTTTTCCATTTGTAGCTCGTGACCTGCATCATTGGTTTTTCTACAATTAATTCCTCTGATCTGCGCAATAAACTCTTCAACGCTGTGCTGTTCATAAGACACACTGCAGTGTCCAATACTGAATAGAGCATCGGTTTTCCTAGAATTGCCGCCTCGTGCCGTATAAGATTCAGAAACAGAACAACGAAATGAAATTTTCAACTCTATCCGACACATAAGGCACATACTAACTGCCGAAAAACGAATAATATGGGTTAAAAAGAGAGTCGAATTCTGGCATTTCATTGCCAGCTCCCCCTTCGGGTTGAACGGGTGTCTTTATTAAGTTCCGGAACATCAAAATGCACCTTCGTTTAGCAGGCAACCCATCTTTAATAGCTGCTGTTTGGGAAGTTGATGAATAGGCTGTCGTTTCATAGTAAAAAGAAAAGCTTTGGCTTCTGGCAGTCAAAAATAAACAACAGATTATGTGAATTGCATGTTAGGTCACCGCCAACAGTAACAAAACTCTACACAAAGTAAATGAAATTTGCTACTCGAGTAGCAGAGTAACTGGCAACAATACACATATGCTGAATGTCGAAAGAAGAATCACAATGGCCAAATATACTTTAGAGCACTATGAATAATGGACAAACAAGCACTAAATTAGTGAAATAAATAAGAAATTTGAACGTCTATTTACAGTATTTTAAACTGTGAATTTCGGTAGGAAACAACTAGAGGTACTATAAATTTGGACATAGAAAAGAGTATAAAAGACATCTTGAGTCGAAACACCCTAAAGTCGAAGAAGTGTTAAAAGAAACAAAGAAAACCGTGATTGAGGAACACCACAAAAAGAAAGTCAAGTAGACACTCAATTCAGTAAACACCTCTACAGTAATACCTCGTAAGAAAAAATTTTGGGAAAAAAGTTAAGTCAGACACAGGACATTCATACGAGAACTCTGATGAGCTTAATGAACTGCGACGGTTATAACATAATAGTAGAGATAGGAAGAGAGAACAGAATTTCAGCATTAGCAATATGTTGTCTTCAGTGACAAATGAGCTGTCCACTGACATGATCAATACATGCTGCTGCATATCAACGTTAATGACATGGGCCTGTAATTTAGTGGATTACTCCTACTACCTTAATTGAACGCTGATTGACCTGCGCAATTTTCCAGTTTCTGGGAACGGATCTTTTGTCGAGCGAGCGGTTGTTTATGATTGTTAAGTATGGAGCTATTGTATTAGCATACTCTGAAAGAGATCTAATTGCTATTCAGTCTTGACCGGAAGAATTGCTTTTATTGAATGATTCAAGTTGCTTCACTACTCCGAGAATATCTAAGTTTAAGTTACTCATGTTGTCAGCTGTTCTTGATTAGAATCATGGGATATTTACTTGGTCTTCTTTGGTGAAAGAATTTCGGAAGGCTATGTTTATTAACTCTGGTTTGGCAGCACTGTTGTCGGGAGTATTTCCATTGGTATCGCGCAGAGAAGGCATTGATTGCGTCTTGCCGCTGGCACACTGTTCATACGATGAGACTCTCTTTGGATTTTCTGCCAGGTTTCGAGACATTTTTCGTTGCGGAAATTATTATAGGCATCTCGGACTGAAGTCCGCGCTAAATTTCGAGCTTCTGTAAAAAGTCGCCAATCTTGAAGATTTTGCTACCGTTTAAATTTGGCATGCTTTTCTCATTGTCTCTGTAACAACACTTCATATCAAACGAACGTACGATGCATTCTGCCTTCACGATGTTACAGTTTCAACGGTCAACGGCCAGCAGCGTAATTTTAAGTCACTGAATTCATCGGAAGTACTGAACTAACCTAACATCGAGTAATCTACCACCCAGACTAACCGATAACGAAAGCTTCAGTAATGTACCACACCTGACACGTCACGTTTAGTCTGTCTGCGACAGATGAAGGAACTGATGTGTCCAACCTAATTGTCTGGCAGACATCTCACACGACAGACGATTCTTACTAGAGACCGTCTAGACTGGGGCTTTCAGCCCCCTCTCTTACACCTAGTCGGACACCGTTAACGAGTCAGTATACTATGTGCACAGTACCCCAGTCTGCAAAACGTAAGGACGGAAATAAATTTCGCGTGATATGTTACTACTAAATGATGCAGCCCGATGGAACTTTGACAACACGGGGTTGGTTGGTTGGCTGGTTGGATGAATTGGGGGAAGGGGACCAAACAGCGAGATCATCAGTCCCATAGGATTAGGGAAGGATGGGGAAACAAGTCGGCTGTGCCCTTTCAAAGGAACGATCAAGCTATTTTCCTGAAGCGATTTAGGGAATTCGCGGAAAACCTACATCAGGATGGCCGGACGCGGGTTCGAACCGTCGACCTCCCGAATGCGAGCCCATTGTGCTAACCATTGCGCCATCTCGCTCGGAGGACCATACAGGAAAAGAACTGTTACAATATAGTACAGATGGTAACTGAAAGGAATACGCAATGAGACTAACAGGAATGAAACTTTTGTCGAAGGCAATAATCAGACTGAACACACTGCGATTTGTGATGGTGCCTTGAACATTAGAAAAGGCGGGATACGGTTCTTAATAAGGTGTGCGATCATCACGGACGCAATGCATCCTGCCGACGTGTTACCACGTTGGCAACATGGCTGGTAAGGAGTTATTGCGGTAGGGCGTTCACTTATTCCACCGTCGCGGTCGACAACTGTTAGGTTGCCTTTGTCACATGTGGCCACGCGCTCGCTGGTATTTAAGTCGGGGGAACGTTCCAAGAGCCCCTCACCTGCGCTGTTCGATGCGGTCACGCATTGTCATCCACAAAAATGAAGTCGTGGCCGAACGTACCTCTCAAAAGATGCATATAGCGAAGGAGCGCAGTGTTACAAGAACTTCCTCTGGTGAGTGTACCATGTTCAAAGATTTGGAAAACGATCACAATCGACAGTGTATTTGGGCCTATTACTTGTACGACCTTCCGGCATACGAGGGTACGTCCAGCTTCGCCGAACTTCTTTTTTTATATCGAAACGACTATATAAAAATGAATGCACCAATAGTGCTTATAGAAATTGTCTACAAATGAGGCAAAATATGTGCATTAACTACCCGCGAGTTACTGTGAGGGGGGATTTCATCTTTGTGTCACCCAGGATTGTAGCAACACATGGTACACAAAACAAAAACAAGTAGAATGAAATAAAAACACGTAAATAAATAAACAAATCGCTATACTTACATTCATACATAAATAGGAAGTTAAAATGCTAGGTAATAAGAACAACAGATTCATAATGAAGCTTGGCTGCTGTACACTATACTGCTTCCTAAGTCTGTGTCTGTACATGTTTTCATGTTCGTGTGTTCATCATCGTGTCACTGGCATGTGCACAAAATTTTTTTATATTGAACGTGTCCTCAGTCATTCCTTACTTTACTTCTTTCACAAAATATCTTCAACTCAGATTGGATAAAATATTATAAACGTAAGAGAAAATCAGTGGATGCGTTCTTCTAAAGTCAACATAGATTCTCAGTATTTTCATGCCGAAGAAAGGGCAAATTATTAAAAATCTCTGATGTTCCTGAGCGTCAAGTAGTGTACTTCTCAGTGATCTCAGTACTATTTATTACGTCGATGATTTACGTAGGTGACTTACTTCTGCATCATAGTATCGCCTTTTCGCACTCTTTACAATAGTGGTGTCACCTAACACATGTGACTGACCGCTTCTTAGATTATCATGACTTTGTATTAGCAATTGCAATCATTTTTAAATGAACACACCATCATTTGACTGTACTGTTATTTATTTAATTACGAACGAGGTTTCGGCCTTTTATGCCATTTTCAAGTCATTGGGTTTATGTCATTAACTTATGTTGCAGGTCATCAAGCTCAAAATTGGCCATAAATTAAGAAAAATACTGGCTCCCCACGAAATGACAGTTGTAAAATTACCATCTTGCAAAATGATCATTAAGTAATAGTGGGAGCACGTCATATTTAGTAAAAACAGGTTTACTCTGGTACATAAAAGATGACCAAGTCTTTTTACATCTGGCATTTCGTGGGGAGCTAATATTTTTCTTAATTTGTAGCCAATTTTGAGCTTGATGTCCTGCAATATATGTTAATTACATAAATTCAATCACTTGAAAAGGTCTTAGGAGGCCGAAACCTGGATCGTAATTGAATAAACAACAATACAGTCAAACGGAGGTGTGTTTATTTAAAAATTATTGCATGACTGTTACTCAGTAACATGAAAAACTGTTCAATTGTAATCAGTTATTACATAAATATCTGGCATGAGTAGTAACATATTCATTAAGTAAATAGACAAAAAAAAAGAGTATGTCAAAGTATGAAGTATTCATGCTGAATTCATTTAGTGTGTTATTTTGGAGAATGCGAAGTTCTGACAAATATTTTCACAATAATAATGATGTAAAAACCTTTGTAAGTCAATTAATGAGATAGATACAGACGAGTGGTTTTCAGAGATGATAGCTATTGTGCAATGCTATTATCTGAGGTATCGTTTGTTGAGATCGTAAGAAGCTTTTAAAATTCGTTAATTCTAATGTTTACTGCGTAGTATTTAACACTGTAAAATATTAACTTGCCTATGAAACTTCCTGGCAGATTAAAACTGTGTGCCCAACCGAGACTCGAACTCGGGACCTTTGCCTTTCGCGGGCAAGTGCTCTACCATCTGAGCCACCGAAGCACGACTCAGGCCCGCTACTCACAGCTGTACTTCTGCCAGTATCTCGTCTCCTACCTTCCAACTTACCTAGTTTTAAAGATTGTAACGGAACTGAAAAAATGGTGGGCTGACAGTAATTTGGAGCCCGCGCGTCGGAAACGGGCGCGCTGGTGTGAGACTGCCCGGGTGTGCACCCTGATGCCATCTATTGGCGAAACTGGGAATTAGCGCTGTCTCAGACAATGTGCTAAGCTCTCGGAGTCAAATGTATTCTTTTTCTTGGTAATTATAAGTTATTAGTGTATGATTTAATGTTATAAGGCGCTAGTAGTAAATTATTATGACTGGTATGAACTCCAGGGTAATAAATATAAATATTCTTAAATACTAAATGATTTCGGTGAAAAGATGGTAGGGGAACGCCCCCACTCTTGGTGATACAAGCATAGCTAGAGGTAGCTGGAGACACAGGGACTGAACAAGGGAATGGCCTGGGGAGTGTTGACGTGAGCGGACGTGCGTGACTGTGCTCACGCAAAAGTGATTGTGCAACAGCGAAGAGGCGAATATCGTCGCCGTTTGTGGAGTAGAACGCGACGAATGTTTGTCGAAGCCGTCTCTATGCCACTGGGGCTGATTGTAAGAGTTCCTGCGCCCAGATTTCATGGCGGACGTGCAGTAGCTTATACGAGTGCTACAGCTCGTAGTTCCAGCCGTCATTAAGGGCATGAGGCGTGAAGAGCTGCGTTAGCCACCTGCATCTCACCACCAGCACCGACACGTCTACCCAAGGCAAGACTGCTTGAAATTGTTAAGTCGAACTTTGTATACATGTAAAAGGAGAATACCAATTTTCTTTTGTGCAAGTGCAGAGGACAGAATATAGTAATGAGTATAATTACGACGCATGTTGTTCATTGTAAAGTGTAGTAACCTGAAACATAGTGTAGTGAAATCAGACTGAGGCCACCATCGCCTCTTTCATTTACAATTCTTTTGGTTGTAGAATACTTTAGCGTTTAAGAATGTAGAAAAGAGCAATGGTCACACCAGAATGAGTTGCCTATTTATAGTTACTTAAATTTTTCTGAGTAACCTTTCAAGTAAAGTCACTTAACTAATTCTATAGCAATTGTCCAAAGAGTAATATCCCAAAATCATTAAATAAGTTGAAGGGTAGAAGTTTGTTAACCTAAGTTGCTTAAATTGTCTTGGTGGTAATTACCAAGCCAACTCACAGAAATTGAGAGAGTATTTGCTTTGTAGAATCACCTAGAATGATCAGAAATAGTAATATTCAGAATTAAGTTTAAAATTCAACTCAAGCCGTTTCACTTTGAAACGAGCCAAAAAAATTGATTTATTCTTTTGCTCCTTCAGAGCTGGCGACCGTAGTTATAAATATTTTCAGGAGGATTCGACGGTAAGTCTGCTGCTCTCGTCGTGCTGATAGGATTATCTACTGCTGCTAGCAGTGGTGATTGGATACATAAGCTCACTACCAAGTTAAGTGGGTCAGGTAGGCAGTGTTACCGTGTGAACTGTAGGGCACTGTAGGCCGTGGATCGAACCCGTTCAATCATCACAGCTCTTTGAGAAATAGTCCGGTTAGGAGTGTACTAATCCAATAGGTAAATACTGGCGAGTAACGGTCAAAAATGTATACGCAAGAGAATTTAGCAAGGTCCATGTAGCACCTAGTTAATGTGGTGTAATGGCGAGGGTAGGAGTGGAGTAAAAGTGAGCTGAGTTTGTGGCAGCTGTGCTGTCTTCAAAGATTAATAACGCCAGAATTCACTACTAACTCTTACCATTAGGGCTGAGCTATTTACGGTTAAAATACGTAGCAGTAAGCGCAAAGGCGTGATAGCTACAAGTCCGTATTGGCTTTATACATACGGAAGTAGGAAGCGGGTCATTCTGTCAGTGGAGGGGTTAAAACAACGGAGTCACTTGAGAACATACCCCATTTACTGATGGAAAGATTCGGCGGTTCGGTCGCAAGATATTGAAAATATTGTTATGTCATTAGATGCATCTCGTTTTTCTAAGTCCGCAGATGTAATCAGATTTGCTGTGATTTATTACAGAATTTCTAAGAGCTGTAAGTAGCCATATTTCAAATTTTATAACAGTGCCCCACTGTTGGCGCATCGCAACTTGTCTGAAGCGTCCTGCTGCCGTCCAAATTCCCAGATTTGGGATTTACCCACACCCGGCCGGATATAATGTTCTACACAAGTCGTCGGCTTTGACCCGTGACGTACGAAACATGCGATAAACACCGTAAGCAATACGGCGACTACAACGTGATGTTACTGGCGATTTTTACAAACGTGCTAAGGTACAGATCAGCCAGTAACCACAACTAGTTTTTATTTTTTTAAAGTGTCCCAGTCATTGGCTTCGCAACCAAACTGTCACCTTCCAGTCTAACCTATACCTCGAGCTAAGCCACAGGTCAGTGTGTCACCATGACCAGTTTAATTTTTTTGCATTCAAATCGGTTAGCATCAGCAGCTAACAGCAAAACTGTGAATATATGTTGAAGTGGCTCTTCGAGAGGAGTATATTTATTTATTTCTTTCTAATTTTTTCGGTGTCTTTAAAAACGAGCATGAGTGTGATTGTGTAGTGTAATATGCAAAAATTGTTAAATGATTTTTACTTTAAATCTATCATTCAAAGAGATTAAAATTTACACTTTGAGCCGGCCGGAGTGGCCGTGCGGTTCTAGGGCTATAGTCTGGAACCGAGCGGCCGCTACGGTCGCAGGTTCGAATCCTGTCTCGGGCATGGATGTGTGTGATGTCCTTAGGTTAGTTAGGTTTAATTAGTTCTAAATTCTAGGCGACTGATGACCTCAGAAGTTAAGTCGCACAGTGCTCAGAGCCATTTGAACCATATACACTTTGATTTTTGACTTTTCAGGTATTCAAATATTTTAGAAAATTATTTCAAAATTGGTTTTACTTTTACGTAACTCGGAACTGAGTAGTAAAATCATAATGCACTGATTTACTTCCAAGAATAGTATTTGAAAATGAAAATATAACAGTATTAAAATTATCCTAGGGGTGTTTGTCCTTTAAGAGCAGGGATTCAGATACTGCAATTATTATGAACCCACACAACACTCGAAGAATTCTCCTCTTAGCATCATATTCAGGTTGTGGTAGTCGATTCCTGGCTCTCGGTGTAAGCTGAAAAGTAAAATCTTAAAACTAATGTTGCTCTCCACTGCGGTTCATTGCTTGTGGAAAAATATCTGTTAAACGTTAAAGAGCTTCCGCTATGATTTTACTTTTTCGGTCGACGTGTAATGGCGTCGGTTGAAAAAAAAAAAGACGTTCAAATGTGTGTGAAATCTTATGGGACTTAACTGATAAGGTCATCAGTCCCTAAGCTTACACACTATTTAACCTAAATTAGCGTAAGGACAAACACACACACACACACACAAGCCCGAGGGAGGACTCGAACCTCCGCCGGGACCAGCCGCACAGTCCATGACTGCAGCCCCTAGACCGCTCGGCTAATCCCGCGAGGCACGTCGGTTGAAGCAGCGGCGCTCTAACTTTCATGGTACAATATGTCTGCTTCCTATTGCTAGAAACAAGCTAAGGGAGAGGAATCGAAGAACAATCTAGGAGCGTTCTTCTCCCTTATTAATAGCATAGAAATTATTACATTTAAGGAGTTTGCTCCTTGATACTAAGATTAAATTTAATATTTACTATGAAACAGGAAAATTTTAACTTTTACCCCGCCTATGTGATCGGTGAAACACATAAAGTTCGTGTACATTTATTGCGTCGCGAGATACACTTCGAAGTTTTTCTTTGATTTTTTAAATTTTTATTTTTTTTAATGTCTTTACGACACAACTGTCGCTGGGACAGCACAATTCACCAAATGATGACGTGACAGCAGCCATTAACATTACGTCACTGATCAAAGCAGATGGCTCGTATCGAACTTTCCCCTGGACCCCGTCTGGCCGTTTTCTGGGGTCTCTGCGTCTGGGCCCAGGCTTGTCAGTAACCTCGGCTGGGTTGATCACCCGACTACACCAGCTGGTGTTCAGCTGCACGAACAAATGCTTCTGCCCCCTTACTAATTCTAGGCGGCGATATAGCTCGCCTACGTACGCATACTGCTTCAAGCGCGACATCACAACTGTCTCTCTGGAGCCCTTACCCTTGTAATACGTCGGACCGCAGCCACTTTCGCCAACGCGCCGCGAGCGGCCGAGGAGGAGGAAGAAGCTGGACTCCCTGGGGCGAGCACCGGGTGCAGTCATTCTGCAAGCACACAGCGGGAAGCCGGGCCGATGTCCTGGCCTCGCTCAAGAAGGGACACGACAACGAGAAGCATGCCGAGAGCTGATGGACACCTGCAGCCATTAGGGCGGAACGCTAAGAATGTATGGACTTGCGGCAGTCGTTTTACCTGCCTTAGGAAACAGGGATGTGTCGACAGTTCCAGCACCCCATGAGCACAGGGAGGAGCGTGCAAAAAGCGCGGGGAATCGGCGCAGGGAGGCGTGTGAAAGAAACCAGCAAAGAATATGTTTTCCTCGACAGTGAGGACATTCCTTGTACATGACGGACGCCGGCAGATTTTGAGACGGAGCCCAAACATGAGTGTGCCCAGGGCTCACGCAGAGGGAGCGAAGTTTTGTGTAGCTGCTCTCCCAACAGCCTCGGAATGCAGGAAAACATCTTAAGAATGTGAAATCGTGAGAAAGATGCCAATTCACGAGGCACACTCCAGCCCACGTGAGATAGAAAATTTCCACCCTGCACGGAGAGACGTGGCGATGAAACGGCCATCTGTCATTGGGGTGCACCGGAAATTTCGACCGACAATGACAACGCCGAAAGGAATAATGTTTCGGAGAGGGGTTGAGCTGAGAGATGGAGGAGAAGCGAAAAAGGGAGAGTCGTAGAGACACCGCGGAAGCGAGAGGACGTGGGCGCTCCGCCACCCATCGCCAACATCCGCCTTCCGACGCCATGAGAGCAGAGCTTCGGCCACGCAACCGACAACTGGCGGACAACGCGGAGATCGTACCTGGGACCCGCCGTAGAGCCGCGATTGCTGATGAGGGCAGCCAACCCGTGTAGTACATCTCCGACGCGTCGCGCCGCACCGACGCAGCGCCTGCCGCCGCCAGCAGTACACGATGAACGATAACAAGCATGGTGCGGCGATTCGTTCCCTCCTCCTTCCCCTTAATAACTGAGTCGTCTCCACTCCCAGTCAAATCGGCCCTGAGATTTATAATTTTTTTTTCGTGTAAACAGCACGAAAATAAATGCACTTCTTTCATGTTTTCAAATAAATTGTTCAAATGGGTCTGAGCACTATGGGACTTAACTTCTGAGGTCATCAGTCCCCTAGAACTTAGAACTACTTAAACCTAACTAACCTAAGGACATTACACACAACCATGCCCGAGGCAGGATTCGAACCTGCGACCGTAGCGGTCGCGCGGTTCCAGACTGTAGCGCCTAGAACCGCCCGGCCACTCTAGCCGGCCATGTTTTCATCATGTAAGCAACCTTTCCGTTCATACATGAACACCCTAATGTCTTACCATTTGTGTTTGATTTCATTTAATCACTGATATCAATTAATTGTTGGCTGCTAACATGGGGCGAGCTCATTAGTAATTTTCATGGTATCTGGTGACACAATAATTTCCCGAGTTGATCAGTACACCCTTTACAGCAGGTTCTCAAGTCTCTTTGGCATTCTTCTGTTTGTTACTCTTGTCAGCAAATTCGATGCATGAGCTGTTAATCTGATTTTCAATTGTAATGGCATTTACCTGCCTTTGATATTTTTCAAGACTGTGTGGAACACCTTCTGTTGAATTTCCGGTGGTTGGTCTCTAGTCTGATGGTTCCTACATGCTAACTTCGATAAATTTCAGGCAGTGATTTTAGAAACTTAATCGCAGCTTTCTAAAAGTTCTGTCAGTTTCTGACTAAATGCAGTGCAATTAATAAATGATCTGGACAGTCGTTTCTTCTAGGTTCTGGTACAAAAGTGAAGTGTCTGCCGTCTCATCTTCACCATATCACTCACCTGCCCATTTACTTCAAACTGTCTGATCTAAGGTGTCCAAACGCCTATTAGTCGACAGTATTGTGGTGTGTTGTCCATCCTTCACATTTATGACGACCTCAACTATGCTGGAGACACTTTCAATGCGGTATCTGAATGTAGACGAGTGGCAACTCGTTTTCATTCAAAAGCCAAAACCGGAGAAGGCGTATAAAGCGGGACGTTGGTGTCTGGAGCGAAGTCGACGTTCCAACTCACCCCAAAGGCGAACCATTGGGTTCACGTGCGGAATGTGACAAGATTTGTCCATTCCAGGAATGTTACTGTCCATAAATCATAGCCTCCCGGATGCTATTTTTTGATACGGTGTTGAAATGCCTTGGCTAGCAGGACAGAGTGGATTAGGTTGTGGAAAGGGGCCAAAATAAGTTGCTGTCAGTTGCTCTCAACATACAAACTTTATTTATCAACACACAATATTACAACAAGAATGCAAAACACTCAAAACCTCCTTTGATTAACTTTTGATCGGCTGAGGGCCACACTCAAAATCCAAGACACAAGGCCTAGGGAAGAAATTGAAATACAAGGTTCTTCTGGAGGTTTCACCAAAGAATATTTTCTAAATCTTCAATCTGAACCGGCTGAAGGCCTTAGCAATTTAATTTTAATGGAACTTGGCTGGAGGCCGCATATTAAGCAAAAAGAAGAGTTTCAATTTAAAAAGCAGAAGGCATTATCTTAAAACCTCTCATGTAAAATTCGACTGAAGGCCCCATATAAAAGAGTAACAATCTCATGCCTTAAGGGCAAGACAAGAACATTACTTTAAGGGATACTGATACTCACCTGAAGGCCACACATCAACCAAATAACTAAAACCCAAATAGTGAAATTACTGTAACACACAAGTAACGGCGCTCAGAAGTTTCCAAGGGTCGGCCTGAGATTGTAGCACTAACGCTCTTTTAGGTGAGACAGGCAGGCATCCTGTCCAACGACTTCTTAATCTGAAAGGAACCCAACCGACAGACAGCCAACCGACGAATCAGCAAAATCAGTTCCGCTCCACACAACCAATAAAACGACCACAAGATTTCAACACAACGACCAACAACACCTCAGCTATTGAACTACGCGCCGCGCTGGACAGTAACAACACGACGAGGAAAATACACTGCCGAAAATTATGTCAACGACCAGGGCAGGTAACCGGAATGTCAGCGGCTACAAGGCAGAAGATACCGCTGGTCAACTTCAAGAACAGGGAATAAATTAAGTTTAACTCCACAGAAAGACGGTTGGAATCTTAGCTGACTTGAATACACATCGTTGTTGCTTGTGGGAATGTCCCAAAAGTGACAACCAGGAACAAACGAAGAAACGTAAACAGTTGAGGCTCGATAGTAGGTTAAGTGATGATTCAACTTTCATGTCCAAGATCGGTGGGCGACGAACTTCGTAGCACTCACAAGCAGCACCTCACACTCCAACGGCGCGTACACACCGCCAGCGGCCCCGCCCAGAGTACGCGCGACGGAGACTTCCTCGGTGCTCCAAGCCAAATGACCGACTGCCCAGGGCCGGAAACGGTGAAAGGACCAAATATACGTCGGCCGATGAGACGACCGACCGACCGAACGACAAACCAACGGTAGTCCCGATCCAATCTCCCTCCGTTGGACAGTTCATGTGTGTCGCCAGCGGTCGGCGAGCACTGGCCGTCCGCGCGTCACCGGCGCTCCTTCACTGCTGCTGCGTCCCGACTGCACTGCTGGTCCGTCTCCAACCGACTGCCAGACACACGACGACCCGGAAATACTATCGGTTGCTCCAGAGATGGTACGACAGTGCACTTACCAATACGGGCCGCTGCTGCCGCTCACGCTCAAGTAAGACAGGAATTTCGTGATGCCAGTAAATGGAATAAGAAAACGAGGCGACAGTACCGTAATAGAAGATGACAAACAATAAATGGCATGAACACGAGCCGTGGACGGCTCAGGTGCATTTTCATGTTGATAAAATAAGTTATCGTTTCCGAACTGTCCCTCTAATGCATGTACTACACCCTGCCGTATGGCGCGTTCATGCTCTTCCGCACTGACCCCTATAACGTAGCATCACGGCCTCCATATTTTAGTGCTCGACAAATTACGTCAAATAACTTTCTCCAGTCATTCGCCTGACCTAAGCCTTTCCATTGGGTTGCTACAGGGAACAGCGTCGTTCGTCACGCCAAATCACATGTTTACAGTCATGCACAGCACAGCAGCATCGCTCTTTACATCATCGAGTAAAACGGGTGATTTCTGGCGTTTCCCATCGTAATGTTATAAGCCCTCTGCTGCTGCTCGTCTATATAAACGATTGAGGGGACAACCTGAGCAGCCGTTTTAGGTTCTTTGCAGATGAAACTGTCGTTTATCGCAGTAAAGTCATCAGAAGATCAAAAATAACTGCAAAACGATTTAGAAAAGATGTCTGTATCATGCGAAAATTGGCAATTGACTCTAAATAATGAAAAGTGTGAGGTCATCCTCGTGACTGCTAAAAGGAATTTGTTAAACTTCAGTTACACGATAAATCAGTCAAATCTAAAGGCCGTAAATTGAACCAAATACCTAGGAAAGACAATTGGAAAGAATACATATAAAATGTTGTGGGGAAGGTGAACCAAAGACTGCAATTCATTGACAGAACACGTTCAAGATGCAACTGGTCTAACAAAGAGATAGCTTGCATTACGCTTTTCCTGCACGATGTGGAATCCGCATCAGATGAGACTGGCGGAGGACATCGAAAAATTTCAAAGAACATATAACAATAGATTTGTTATACGTCACTCTTCCATAACAGCCTAACCTCAAGTCCTATCACGGGAAAAGCTACTTACAACACTAGCATGCCGTGACACAAGCTAATGTTAGCCTCTGAGAAGATTCGGCAGATTTTGACCGCGTGTTTGCCTGATGAATGAAAGTATCAAATCGTTCAAATGACTCTAAGCATTATGGCACTTAACATCTGAGGTCATCAGTGCCCTAGACATAGAATTCCTTAAACCTAACTAACCTAAGGACATCACAAACGTCCATGCCCGAAGCAGGATTCGAACCTACGACCGTAGCAGCAGCGCGGTTCCGGACTGAACCGCCTAGAACAGCTCGGCCATAATGGCCGGCTTGAGAGTAAAGGACTGTAATTTTGAATATAGCGCAATTAATAGGAAAGCTAAACAGGCTTTAACTTTGGGGATTATGAAAGTAGTAAAACTCATATACGAATGAAAACTCTAACGATCGCTAACCCAATTAGCCACATCAGTTTGAAAGTATATGTTTAAGAAAATTGAATATTAGTTGTTGAAGTGAGCTTCATTGAGATTCCCTTCGAATAGCACACTTGATACAAACCGAGACAGGGAATCTAAGTTGTTGGTAACAGTAGGTACCAATAACGCACAAACCAGTAATCATAGAATGCAAAATTGTACCCAACTCATAATAATAAAAGTTACATTCACGATCATTACGTGCCTCGGTACTGAGATGTTAATGCAGGAAGCACCGAACTAAAGTTGGCATGGAGGGGCTTCTAACTTAACTGACATGTAACAACACCGAATAAAATTAAATAATACCACAATTACGCTATTTATGCTCCCATTTATAGAAATGTATCAGATTTCCTTAGCAGCAGTAATATTCCAATTACCTTTCTAATATGAGAAAAATATGGTGGGGGACCCAAGAACTGATATTATATCACTAGTCAACCTCTATGATTATTTCAGTAGCAAAATTCAGTTCAACTAAACTTAATTCTTAGCTTCACTTGCGATAGGTTATGGTTTTACTCTTTTCAGGGCAAATTGTTCAACACTGATGCTCAGTTAACTTAAAAAATTCGTCCATGAGAGCAATCAAAGCTAAATTAAGATTTAAATGAGTATAACTTATTTGCCTTTTTTCATCACCTGTGGAGCAGGTGTTTTGGACAGTAACATTTTTACACAGTTTGGCACTGAATTTATGAAAAATGATACTTTTCAATAAACTGAGATCACTTTAACAACATTCTAACTACTTCAACCCTTGCTAATTCTTGCACATTTAACAAACATAAATAAATCACTACTTCACTTGAAACAGGATACTCGATTTTCTGAACACTTGGGACGGGATCCTGCATAGATTCATGATCAGGATAAAAGTTAGGATCCAAACACAGGTTTATAGCACTATTATTATTAAAATCACTCATAAAAATCAACTGGTCAATGCTCTGATGCATAACTGTATGCATAAGTTCGTGGAGCAGTGGCGAAGTAGTGGTAGCAAGCGACGTGGCAGCTATCTGTACTCACGGCTCATGATGTTTGAATGCTCTATACCATTTCTTCTTGGCGGCGGATTTTTAATGTGTTAGAGCCATTCCTTATTGCTGAGACTACCAAGAGTAGCATGCATCAGCCAAACCACATCTGAGGCAAAATTCCTTGCAAAGCGGCTTCCAGTTGCCTCCCTTGGCACCCTCGATGTGTACCGTGCAACGGATAGCCACTGACTGCGTACGGTTCACACCAAGTAGCCGTCCAGTTCGACCGCCAAAACCACCTTTTACATCGCGTCAAGCCACTTGCGTTGCGGAAGGACTTCCCTACATCTTTTACAGTTTACAATACAATCGCCCTAAGCATGAACCAATTCCCAATATACAATGTTTTCCTTTATAAACATACATATATTACAAAATTTCATTATTTTAACAAATTGTTTTTCTTTGTCCACACACACACACACACACACACACACACACACACACACACACACACACACACACATAGCATTGACTTAGAATCGTAAATACACTCCTGGAAATTGAAATAAGAACACCGTGAATTCATTGTCCCAGGAAGGGGAAACTTTATTGACACATTCCTGGGGTCAGATACATCACATGATCACACTGACAGAACCACAGGCACATAGACACAGGCAACAGAGCATGCACAATGTCGGCACTAGTACAGTGTATATCCACCTTTTGCAGCAATGCAGGCTGCTATTCTCCCATGGAGACGATCGTAGAGATGCTGGATGTAGTCCTGTGGAACGGCTTGCCATGCCATTTCTACCTGGCGCCTCAGTTGGACCAGCGTTCGTGCTGGACGTGCAGACCGCGTGAGACGACGCTTCATCCAGTCCCAAACATGCTCAATGGGGGACAGATCCGGAGATGTTGCTGGCCAGGGTAGTTGACTTACACCTTCTAGAGCACGTTGGGTGGCACGGGATACATGCGGACGTGCATTGTCCTGTTGGAACAGCAAGTTCCCTTGCCGGTCTAGGAATAGTAGAACGATGGGTTCGATGACGGTTTGGATGTACCGTGCACTATTCAGTGTCCCCTTGACGATCACCAGTGGTGTACGGCCAGTGTAGGAGATCGCTCCCCACACCATGATGCCGGGTGTTGGCCCTGTGTGCCTCTGTCGTATGCAGTCCTGATTGTGGCGCTCACCTGCACGGCGCCAAACACGCATATGACCATCATTGGCACCAAGGAAGAAGCGACTCTCATCGCTGAAGACGACACGTCTCCATTCGTCCCTCCATTCACGCCTGTCGCGACACCACTGGAGGCGGCCTGCACGATGTTGGGGCGTGAGCGGAAGACGGCCTAACGGTGTGGGGGACCGTAGCCCAGCTTCATGGAGACGGTTGCGAATGGTCCTCGCCGATACCCCAGGAGCAACAGTGTCCCTAATTTGCTGGGAAGTGGCGGTGCGGTCCCCTACGGCACTGCGTAGGATCCTACGGTCTTGGCGTGCATCCGTGCGTCGCTGCGGTCCGGTCCCAGGTCGACGGGCACGTGCACCTTCCGCCGACCACTGGCGACAACATCGATGTACTGTGGAGACCTCACGCCCCACGTGTTGAGCAATTCGGCGGTACGTCCACCCGGCCTCCCGCATGCCCGCTATACGCCCTCGCTCAAAGTCCGTCAACTGCACATACGGTTCACGTCCACGCTGTCGCGGCATGCTACCAGTGTTAAAGACTGCGATGGAGCTCCGTATGCCACGGCAAACTGGCTGACACTGACGGCGGCGGTGCACAAATGCTGCGCAGCTAGCGCCATTCGACGGCCAACACCGCGGTTCCTGGTGTGTCCGCTGTGCCGTGCGTGTGATCATTGCTTGTACAGCCCTCTCGCAGTGTCCGGAGCAAGTATGGTGGGTCTGACACACCGGTGTCAATGTGTTCTTTTTTCCATTTCCAGGAGTGTATTTTACACCGCCAAGAAACCGTAGACTTTAGCATGTCGCATATACAGGGTGGTGCATTATAGTGACCAGACCAAATATCTCACGAAATAAGCATCAAACGAAAAAACTACAAAGAACGAAACTCGTCTAGCTTGAAGGAGGAAACCAGATGGCGCATGGTTGGCCCGCTAGACGGCACTGCCATAGGTCAAACGGATATCAACCACGTTTTTTTAAATAGGAACCCCCATTTTTTATTACATATTCGTGTAGTACGTAAAGAAATATAAATGTTTTAGTTGGATCACTTTTTTCGCTTTGTGATAGATGGCGCTGTAATAGTCACAAACGTCTAAGTACGTGGTATCACGTAACATTTCGCCAGTGCGGACGGTATTTGCTTGGTGATACATTACCCGTGTTATAATGGACCGTTTACCAACTGCGGAAAAGGTCGATATCGTGTTGATGTATGACTATTCTGATCAAAATGCCCAACAGGCGTGTGCTATGTATGCTGCTCGGTATCCTGGACGACATCGTCCAAGTGTCCGGACGGTTCGCCGGATAGTTACGTTATTTAAGGAAACAGGAAGTGTTCAGCCAAATGTGAAACGTCAACCACGACCTGCAACAAATGACGATGCCCAAGTAGGTGTTTTAGCTGCTGTCGCGGCTAATCCGCACATCAGTAGCAGACAAATTGCCTGAGAATCGGGAATTTCAAAAATGTCGGTGTTGAGACTGCTACATCAACATCGATTGCACCCGTACCATATTTCTATGCACCAGGAATTGCATGCCGACGACTTTGAACGCCGTGTACAGTTCTGCCACTGGGCACAAGAGAAATTACGGGACGATGACAGATTTTTTGCACGCGTTCTATGTAGCGACGAAGCGTCATTCACCAACTGCGGTAACGTAAACCGGCATAATATGCACTACTGGGCAACGGAAAATCCACGATGGCTGCGACAAGTGGAACATCAGCGACCTTGGCGGGTTATTGTAGGGTGCGGCATTATGGGAGGAAGGATAATTGGCCCCCATTTTACGCATGGCAATATATATATATATTGTTCATGAACAATGAACAAAGAATGTACACTTCGTAATTATAGATACACAGTTACATAATATAAACCTGCTACTAATCGATATAAGTGTTACAAACAGTAGCACGTTTTGTATTATCGAGAAACAGGGGAGAAAGTGTCACGGAGATGATACAGGATTTGGGGTGGACGTCATTAAAACAAAGGTGTTTTTTTTTTTTTTTTTTTTTTTTGAGTCTTCTCACGAAATTTCAGTCACCAACTTTCTCCTCCGAATGCGAAAATGTTTTGTTGACGGCGACCTACATAGGGAGAGAGGATCATCACAATGAAATCAGAGCTCGCACGGAAAGATATAGGTGCTCGTTTTTTCCACGCGCTGCTCGAGGTTGGAATAATAGAGAATTATTCTGAAGATGGTTCGATGAATCCTCTGCCGGGCACTTCAATGTAATTTGCAGAGTGAGCACGCAGACGTAAATGTAGATGTAGATGCAGATGTAGACTTCTAGCGTCGCTTATCACCGACTTCAGAAGTGTGTGGCTTAATGACCAGACCGGCCATGGTACGTCATTCTCTTAACTCCTTTACACCCATTCATTGTGCTAATTGGACCACTCGCAGCACTTTGGAACTTAAGAGCGATTCCCTCAGCTGATTTAATGCGATTTGATACAAGCGTCATCCGCAAATCTCGACGGTTCCTGTCCGACCGTGCTTGAGCTTGCTTCAGCTGCGGTTGTTCTGCGGCGTTGCAGCGTCCTTTGCAAAGTTCCACTCACCTGATGGTGAATTTCTTCTTATACACACGCGACTCCTTGAAGATACTGGCGTGCATTTCTCACCCGGAGAGAGCTATAGAAAAAACAGCTGTACACACCATAATCTCAAGTCGTACTAAAATTGTTTTCGCGGTGGAAGGAACTCTTTCAAAAAAATGGCTCTGAGCACTATGCGACTTAACTTCTGAGGTCATCAGTCGCCTAGAACTTAGAACTAATTAAACCTAACTAACCTAAGGACATCACACACATCCATGCCCGAGGCAGGATTCGAACCTGCGACCGTAGCGGTCACGCGGTGCCAGACTGAAGCGCCTAGAACCGCATGGCCACACCGGCCGGCGAAGGAACTATTTAAATGAAAGTATTAGTGTGTGTAATATTTCACTCTATTGCGGTAAGCTTTGATACACCGGTTACTACCAAGCCGTACTCTGACTTAGTGTGTGGTCATACAAGGTGAGAATGTGGGTCTCGCGGGAGGCGTGCGCGAGATAGTCCCTGCAGTCGCACTATCCTCTGTGCCCTCGGTGGCTCAGATGGACGCCGGCACGGTAGCTCAGCGTGTTCGGTCAGAGGGTTAGCTGCCCCCTGTAATAGAAAAAAAATTTGTGTTTACGGAGCAACGAACAACCTGAAAGGGTGTCATGAGACGTCCGCCCCGAACATATACAACGAACAAAAATAGAACAAAATGAGATCAACAAAGAAATAAAAAATGATGGATAGAGCTTCTGCCATGTAAGCAGGAGATCCTAGGTTCAAGTCCCGGTCGCGGCACACATTTTCACCTGTCCCCGTTTATATATATCAACGCCCGTCAGCAGCTGAAGGTATTAATATATAACTGTAATTACTCTAAACTGAGCGTAGTCTGAATTGAAAAGTTCACACGCACAACTCATTCATAACCGTAGCCACTTTATAGTAATTCTTCACCGAAAGCTTACAGAGGAGTGTCTTTTATAACTGCTCGCTCAAATGTTGCTAGTATCAGTTTCACGGTACCAACTGTTCAAGTTCGCGAGTAATCAAAACGCTGGAGGTAATTAATTATTTAAAAGACACCAGAAGCTCTGAACGTCATCCCGTGCATTAACTCGAATTCTCTTCCAGACTTTACGGCACTTCTCAAACATTTTAGTACCGAAATATCTCAAAATTGATAATTTTCACGGAGCACATATTAATACGTCTGATCACTGTGAAATTCAAGCCCCAACTCTCCTCTTCTCTCTACACAAAAGAAATTTTTAGTTCGCAAAAAACTCTCTAATATGCTAATTTCTGATTGGCAGTGAAACATCATAGCCAATCGGAAAGCAGCATCAAATCCGATCAATCCCGCGCATATATGCGGAACCACTGAATCAGAACAGTAAATTAACATAAATAAATATGGAAAACCCGCAAATATAAAATTAATTTCCTCTTAACAAACCAAGTTTTCCGAAATCATAATCTCATTTCCAGAGTTCCATAAACTGTCGAAATTGTTTATAAAAGATTCACCGGTGCGAATGAACAGTGTTCACGTTACCTGTTACTTCAATATGATGTATAAAAACATTACATAAAACAGTATTTTACATTCACACCTTCTTTCACTCTCGTAACGAAAAAAAAATAACTGTAGTAATTAATAAACAATTCAAAAACTAAACAAACAAAATGGTTCAAACGGCTCTAAGCACTATGGGATTTAACATATGAGGTCATCAGTCCCCTAGACTTACGAGGGGCGTTTGAAAAGTCCGTGCAAAGTCCGAGAGATGGCAACACCGGCGCGTATCGAGGTCATGTGTAGTTAGTAGCATCTTTGGAAAGGACGCACACCAAGTTTCAACCGTATTGGTCTATTTCTTTGTGTTTGGCATTCGTGTGAATCGGAAGTCGCGTGACTGTCAAAAAATGGACGATAAAGAATTTCGTGTGGTGATTAAACATTACTTTATGAAAGGCAAAACGCATCAGGAGACTAAAGAGAACCTTGATAAACACTACGGTGACTCTGCACCTTCGATTAGAACAGTTTATAAGTGGTTTCAAAATTTTCGGAGTGGCCATATGGGCACAAGTGATGCTGAACGTTCTGGACGCCCTATGGAGGTTACGACTCCAGAAATCATTAATAAAATTCGTGATATGGTGACGGATGACAGCAGAGATAAAGTGCGTGAGATTGCTAGTGCTGTGGGAATCTCGAATGAACGGGTACATAATATATTGCATAAATATTTGGACATGTGAAAGCTATCCGCAAGATGGGTTCTGCGGTGGCTCACGCTGGACCAAAGACGGAATCGTGTAAAGTGTTGGAAGGATGGTTTGCAGCTTTTGAGGAAGAATCCGTAGGACTTTAAGCGTCGTTTCGTCAGTGTGGATGAAACATGAATATATTACTATACTCCTGAGACCAAACAACAATCTAAACGATGGGTTACCAAGGGAGAATCTGCATCAAAGACGGCAAAGACCATTCCTTCTGCCGGAAAGGTTATGGGGACTGTGTTTTGGGATTCGCAAGGGATAATCCTCGTAGACTATGTGGAAAAGGGTAAAACTGTTTCAGGTGAATATTATTTATCAAAAAATGGTTCAAATGGCTCTGAGCACTATGGGACTCAACTGCTGTGGTCATTAGTCCCCTAGAACTTAGAACTACTTAAACCTAACCAACCTAAGGACATCACACACATCCATGCCCGAGGCAGGATTCGAACCTGCGACCGTAGCAGTCGCACGGTTCCGGACTGCGCGCCTAGAACCGCGAGACCACCGCGGCCGGCTATTATTTATCGTTATTGGACCGTTCGAAAACCGAGCTGCAAGAAAAACGCCGGCGATTGGACCGCATGAAAGTCCTTTTCCATTACGACAATGCACCAGCACACACCTCAGCAGCTGCGGTCGCAAAATTATTGGAAATAGGATTCCAACTCATTTCATATCCCCCCTATTCTCCAGACTTGGCTCCCTCGGACTACTATTTGTTCCCAAATTTGAAGAACTGGCTGGCAGGACAAGGATTTTAATCAAATGAGGAAGTGATTGCAGCAACTAATAGCTACGGACAATTCCTATTATTCTGAAGGGATCAACAAATTAGAACAGCGTTGGATGAAGTGTATAAGTCTAAAAGGAGGCTATGTCGAAAAATAGAAAAAAGGTTTACCTCAAACACGTAAGTAGTTTTTATTTTTGCATGGACTTTTCAAACGCCCCTCGTAGAACTAGTTAAACCTAACTAACCTAAGGACATCACACACATCCATGCTCGAGGCAGGATTCGCACCTGCGACCGTAGCAGCAGCGCGGTTCCGGACTGAAGCTCCTAGAACCGCTCGGCCACAGCGGCCGGCAATTAAACAAACAAAATCGGAAATAAAATTAACAGTATTCTGGTGGCATCTGCAACAGTGTCTGTCAGCCAGTGACCTCTATCATATCGCATAGAAACTACACACACCAGAGCAATGTGATACCACCTGTCCCGCGCGTGACTCACACCGCGCGCCTGTACACAGATCTCCCGTCTCAATAGGGACGACGTAGAGCCGCAACGTCTCAGTTCCTTCGCGTTTCCACATCTCAAGCACCTCACCAACAGTCAACGTGGGCAGCTTTACAATGGTGGAAATGTCTCTAATGGTTTTGTTTCTCAGGTGTCATCCAGTGACTAGCCTGCGTTCGAAGTCACTGAACACTCTTGACCCACCCAATCTGCTGTTTCTGCTCCTCTCCTGACAACACAATACCCGCAGCTTCCTTCTTCACTAGTCGATCCGCCTCTCATGACATCTAGCGGGCAGTTCCGCATTACATAGGGTTGGCCAGATACTTTTGCTCAGATAGTGTACAATTAAAGCCCGCGTCACCTAGGACGGCTCTTCTGAGCATAGAGGAGGAGCGGAAAGGAAGCGCGGGGGGAGGGGAGGGGACCGGGGGGGTGGGTGGGGGGGTGGGAGATGAGAGCACCGCCTGCGCGGCAGCAGAGAGCGGGCAAACAAAGTCCACGTTGCCGAACTGCATCGCTGCAGATAGTAGTCAGGCTCGTTTGCCTACGGTACGTTGTATTATACGTTCAAATCTATGAGGAGAATAATAAAGACTAAAACCAATTTCGATCAATCATCATGAGAGAAATATTAAATGGTTCAAATGGCTCTGAGCACTACGGGACTTAACTGCTGAGGTCATCAGTCCCCTAGAACTTAGAACTACTTAAGCCTAACTAACCTAAGCACATCACACACATCCATGCCCGAGGCAGGATTCGAACCTGCGACCGTAGCGGTCACGCGGTTCCAGACTGAAGCGCCTAAAACCGCTCGGCCACTCCGGCCGGCAGAGAAATATTAATTCACGTCATTAATTCACGTCCACTGCTCTACAGATTTACTTTATGTGACGTCGGGAGGCGAGAACAGCTGACACAGCTTTGTGGAGACGTGAAGTACAATTTTCTCAAAACGACATTGAAGCTGCTTGCAATAATTACCATTTCTTGCGATTTTAACTGCATTATAAGTAAAATTTTAATACACAACAAAATTGACTTCAAGCACAAACAGAAATCATTTTATCTGCTTGACAACTGCTTTTGCTCAATAGAATTTTTCAAAATGTCTAAGGTGGTGTGTGTGTGTGTGTGTGTGTGTGTGTGTGTGTGTGTGTGTGTGTGTGTGTGTATGTATGTATGTATGTGTGGGTGGTTGGGTTGATGTTTTTGACGATAGTTAAGTGTAATCACTGCGTGTAAAAAAGAATTAGTGGTAGAAAAGAGTAATGTAAAAGACTATCGTAAAAATAGTAAGTTGTCATGTTTTTCGTTGTTAACGGGCATTATGAGTGTACATTAACACGTTCGATATTACAATGAGAGACCGGATTTATAATCCATTGAACAAGCAAACAATTAACCATCATTTGCGAATAATTCCAGGGAATCTGACAGATAACATCGAAAACCATCGATATCTCGACAAGTAACAGTTACTGTCATTTTAGGGCCTTACCAGTTCGTGTCTTGAAAGTGACAGCAACATGGTGGGAGAAGATTACCTTAGCCTTGGACAATATGTTGAACATTATAGTCTGCATAATTAAAAGGATACAAAGTCCCAATCAAAAAGGCATACATTATTATGTACGCAACTGACATGTTGACAAACACATTTTTTTAAACCACGAGTCTTTAAAACTAACAAATATTATTCCTTGGTCCAAAGTTTACATCGTGATACCATCGCCACTTCTATTTGAGTCTGTTTCTGAACAATCTGATTGTAAATTTACGACGATAGGTTCACGGCTTATATACAGCATCACTTACCTGTCAAATTCTTCTTTCTGAAGCTTTTCAGCATGTCGCACACTGTGCCCGCGCTACAGGTTTGATGTTGTCTAATGCTTCATTGTCTATTGCCTCATGCACAAGCGAGTCACTATATGTTATCTTGAATGTTTTTTTTCCTCTCACATAGCCTTAAATCCCTTTGACCAAATTAATTCCATGGGGCTACACTGGCAGTGACATATGGTAAACGCAAAACTGTGTGACACATTCACGTGCAAGGAAGTGAAGTTCGTAGGTTTGTCACGCGACTTGTATAAATTAACGAACTGCTGGAGATCGGCACGAGTCTGGTTTATACGGTGCTTAATATTTTTATTTTCAAGCCGTGGAAAAATGTCCGCTTTTCTCGTGTTTGTACTTGATGTTTTCACTGTAACAGCTGAGTTATACCTGGCAATGACCGACTTCGAAGCAAGGTATGACAAGAATTGTGAATCATGTCAAGAACTAACAGCGTTCATTGCCGAATGGTACTCACTGCTGTTTTTCTTGCAAGTAAATACAAGTTTATTCACAGAAACAAAACCAAAAGAAGAGTCAGCATGCAGAATAATTATCCGAGAACCTATTCCCTTGAGAACTTTAAAACCGCCAGTTCCATCACTCATTTTCGGGCAGATCTTCATGGAATGATTCTAATTGGCCCATGTTTCATAAAGGTAATACACTGTTGAACTACCTCCTTATCTTGCATCGTACTGCACATATGTCACTTCTTTGAACTAAAAACTTTCTTCTTAACGTATCTAGAACCAACGTTTCTTAAAATTCTTTACATTGACGAAGTGCGTAACCACTGAAGCGTACATAACTGTAACACGTTTTTGTGATTTCGGGCATTCGTAATTCACATGCAGCATTTTAAAACATCTTTGTTGAAACTATCCATTTGTGTTACAGTTTCCTTGCGATTTCGATACTTTCCAGGCGACACGAAACCAACTGTTTCGATGGTTCCTACAGCTCTGACACTTCCTTCTACAATTATCTTTACAGTTCTCTTGCCTGCACCACGTGGTTCTGGGGTCCGTTCTTGTGTCTTCCAGTGTCAACAGTAGGAGAACTGCTCTTAAATTTACGTATGAAAAAGTTATAAATGCGGTAAATAATCCGCCTCGCCTGCTTGTGAAGCACTTCACGTTTATTGCCGTCAGCTGACCTCTTTTTTTTAATCGCGCTTAAATATTTTACAAGATGCACATTCACAGCTATACTGCTGCAAGAAAAAAAATTGAATAATTCGGCAACAGTGCAGCATGTAGGAGCGAGATTCTCGCTCTCTACCTGTGACTCTCTATTAGCCGCTCGGAAAGAGAATGAATATTATTGGCTGCCAGTGGTTAGTGGAGGGGGATGCGCAGAGCGGCTGAAAATTGTGTCAACCTCTTCATCTCAGAGAAGCTCTTCCAACTTACGTCCTCAATTATTCGCTAGATGTATTCCAATCTCTGTCTTTCTCTACAATTTTTGACGTCCACAGCTCCATCTAGTACCATGGAAGTTATTCCCTGATGTCTTAACAGATGTCCTATCATCCAGTCCCATCTCCTTGTCAGGGTTTTCCACATGTTTCTATCCTGGCCGATACTGCGCACAATCTCCTTATCTTATCAGTGCCTCTAATTTTCAACATTCTTCCTTGTGTAGCATCACATTTCAAAGTCTTCAATTTTCTTCTGTTTCGGTTTTCCCTCAGTCCATGTCTCACTACTGTACAATCCTGTGCTGTAAACGTGCATTCTCAGAAATTTCTTCCTCAAATTAAAACTTATGTTTGATACTAGTAGAGTTCTATTGGCCAGGAATGCCTTTTTTGCCAGTGCTAGTCTACATTTGATGTCAGCCTTGTTCTGTTCGTCTTGGGCTATTTTGCTGCCTAACTAGTAGAATCCTTTAACTTAGTGTTGTGGTTGGCAGGAGAGCCAACATCGTGTTACTAGAGGAGGCCGAAATGCAAGCGTTTTAGCTCACGCAGGCTGGCGTGAGGTCTGGAACAGGACAAGGAAATTAGAATTTAGAAAAACGGACGTAGCTGGTGGAATACTTAACTTTAATCCATTAATGATGAACGTCGCTCTTGACGGTACATGATTCACAATATCAATAGTAACTGAATATGGCGCCTTGCTAGGTCGTAGCAAATGACGTAGCTGAAGGCTACGCTAAACTATCGTCTCGGCAAATGAGAGCGTATTTTGTCAGTGAACCATCGCTAGCAAAGTCGGTTGTACAACTGGGGCGAGTGCTAGGAAGTCTCTCTAGACCTGCCGTGTCGCGGCGCTCGGTCTGCAATCACTGATAGTGGCGACACGCGGGTCCGACGTATACTAACGGACCGCGGCCGATTTAAAGGCTACCACCTAGCAAGTGTGGTGTCTGGCGGTGACACCACACTTAGGCTACTTCGTGGTCCACAATTCTGTTGCTAAGTTTCTCGCTGTTTCGTGCTCCACTATTTTTTCTGAACACTGGTTTACTTTGGTTAATTGTATGTTGCGAACAAGTGAGATTATTTATTATTATACTGGACCCGGCTTTTCATTAAATGAATAGTTTTGTTACTGTAACTCAGTAGAATGCACTACATATCCATCTCTGTACCACTATCTTAAAAATGTTCTGAAATTATCTCTGTTACCAAAAATAATGAAGTTACCGTACGCAATGCTTAAAGAACATCAAACCTTGCAGTGGATTTTTCGTCAACATTAATTATTAATCAGTGCCACGGCTAACACTAGAGCATGAGACTATCATTACTAACCAGAAAATGATTTTTCTATAACTTTTACCAGTCCATAATTTTTGCTTAGCAAGATTTCCTTTTGAAACATGATAGTATTTTAGCTTTGACACTGTTAAAGTTTACAATATTAGCAGCCTGCATCCGCCTGTGGAACACAACGTAAAATCTGCTGCTTTGTACTCCGATCTCGGACTGCTGTAAGAAAAAATTTTAGATTCACTTTTTACCTGACCACTTATTGCGGTATGGTTGCCCTTATTATCGGATTTGAATCTGCCGCGGCGGCGGCTCGTTCCGCCGTGTCGCAGCCCTGCACCGAAAACACTACTTAAGAAGCTGAAGATGTCTTAAATAAATGGGTAAAATACCAGACAAGCTTTCTAATAATACCATACGAATTCTCATTAAATAACTATATTTAAAACTAGAATAATAACAAGTACACACACATTTCTTTATAATCGGCGCCCAATGGCGTCCAGCTTACAATCTTGACAAAAGAAAGCTACCTATGCGTTAAACATAGCGTCACAGCTTCCTCCTCTCTACGTGACTCCAAGAAGACGACAACGCCATTATTAATCTTACACTACTATTTATACAATGGCTGATTGTCATGAAATCTCTGAGTTTTTCTTTACTAATTCTTTTCTGTGTCGGTTTCAGAACTCACCGACAAGGATATTATATCACAAATCCAGTACTTAATCCTTTACAAATACAAATTATAACATAATTGTCTTTATTCTATTATTATTCAGAGTCCACAGACGTAATCAGTGCATATATATATATATAATTGTAATTGCATAGTTATAAAGCATGTTTTACCAAGAAACGTTATAGCTGTTCTCTTTTCTGGTACTTCTCATTACTTTCGTCTTCCTTCGATTTACTGTGAGCCCATATGCTGTACTCATTAGACTGTTCATTCCATTCAACACAAGCTGTAACTCTTTTTCACTTCCATTGAGGATTGCAATGTCAGAAACGAATTTTATCATTGACACCCATTTGTGACATTCACCTGCTTTATTTCTTCGCTGATGGTCCTCAATGTCGATGTACTGCGTTGTTATACTGGCTGAAAAATAGGGGATGAAAGTTCAACACTGATTACGGTAAATGGTGTAGCCGACAGTTGCAATGCTACGTTTCACAGTTCTTTACTTTCACTGTTCACAACTCCCAATATTACACAGTTATATGGCCAGTTAACTATTGGAAAATTTTGATAAGCCTCATTAACAGGTCGCAGGCAAACACCAGCATACTGCAACAGTAGCTTACTATTGAATATCTATGAGCAGTAACTTAACCACACAGTTCACAGTTCTTGCAGAATAATACGGTACGTATTGAACAGACACTGTCATCGTTTTAACAAATGGCCTAATTGTGTTACAATTATTTCACAGATGCATTGTTGTTGATCTAACCAATATGGGTTTCTTATTTGAAAATCGGCCTTAGACTGACAGTCTCGGGACCAAAAATCGGGCCTTTATACATCATCACAATACTAGGTACTGAAACTATAAATTGTTTGATGTTTAATTTACAGATATCACAATTAAAACATAATTCATTAAATTAACTGAATACATCGAAAAATTGGTTCTTTTTATCTGTTTCTTCTACCACGAGGGATAAGCCGAATTATTTGTTTAGATGATGAAATTAACAGATATAGTTATACAAACTTTTGACGAAACTGGTAATTACTGTGGGATTAATTAAGGGCTGGCTTTGCTAACATGTTTTCGAATAGAGCCAAATAAATACTTAAAGAATGTCAGATTTCGTCTTCCAAATGCTTATAATTAGTACAGAATTTATATTTGTTTATAAGTCAACAACAGAATTTAAGTTACGAAACAATTACTGATTTAAACCTATAATGAAAGACATTAACTAGGAGTAGAAAAAATAAATTAGGAAATCAATGACCTACACAAAACTAAGTACAAAATTAGATCTGGTATTATATTCTTTAAAACTGAGGGCGAACCTTTCTCTTTTATGAAAATGCAGTTTATACCCACACACGTTAATAGTAATTAGTCAAAAATAAAAAAAAATGAATTTTAAGGAGGCAGACGGCGAACAAGACAGGAAGTAAAAAGATCGCAGCTTGCTTCGTCACGGTTTCACCTTGAATTTTAATCCGAGCTCTTCATTCTTGGGCTTGCACTCTAGGTTCTTGTACATATTTTATATTATCCGCCTTTCCCTAGAGCTTACCGCTGTTTTTCTCAGAGTTTCGAACATTTTGCACCATTTTACATTGTCGAACGATTTTTCCAGATCGACAAATCCAAAAAACGTGTCTCGATTTTTCTTCAGTCTTGCTTCAACTATCAACAGCAACGTCAGAACTGCCTCTCTGGTGCCTTTACCTTTCCTAAAGCCAAACTGATCATCATCTAACGGATATTCAATTTTCTTTTCCATTCCTCTGTATATTATTCTTGTCGGCAACTTGGATGACTGAGCTGTTAAGCTGATTCTGTGATGATTATCGCGCTTGTGGCCTTTGCTATCTTCGGAATTGTTTGAATGATGTATTTCCTAAAGACTGATAGTACATCGCAGGTCTCATACATCCTACACACAAATGTGAGTAGTAGTTTTGTTAACACTTCCCCCTATAATTTTAGAAATTTTGAGGGAATGTTATCTATCACCTCTGCCTTATTTGATCTTAAGTCTTCCAAAGCTCTTTTAAATTACCATTCTAATACTGATCCCCTATCTCTTCCCAGTCGACTTCTGTTTCTTCTATCACGTCATCAAGCAAGTCTTCCCCCTCACAGAGGTCTTCAGTGTTCTCTTTTCACCTATCTGGTCTCTCAACTACTGTAGTATTACCATTGCACTCTTAATGTTACAGTCTTTGCTTTTAATTTCATCGAAGGTTATTTTAAGTTTTCTATATGCTGAGTCCATCCTTCCGACGATCATTTGTGTATTGGTTTCTTTACTTTTTTAGTGCAGCTATTTTGCCTTAGCTTGCCTGCACTTCCTATTTATTTCGTTCCTAAGCGACACGTATTTCTGTGCTATCGAATTTCCCTGAATATTTTTGTACTTCCTTCTTTCGTCGATCAATTAAAGTATTCCTTCTGTTACACATGGTTTCTTCGCAATTACCTTCCCACTTTCTTTCCATTCAGCTTCTGCAACAGCTCTTTTTAGACCTGTCTTTTCTTCTTCGACCGAACTGCCTACTGAACTATTCATTATCATATTACCTATACCCTCAGAGAACTTCAAGCGCCGGCCGAGGTGGCCGAGCGGTTCTAGGCGCTTCAGTCTGGAACCGCTCGACCGCTACGGTCGCAGTTTCGCATCCTGCCTCAGGCATGGATGTGTGTGATGCCGGTAGGTTAGTTAGGTTTAAGTAGTTCTAAGTTCCAGGGGACTGATGACCTCAGAAGTTAAGTCCCATAGTGCTCAGAGCCATTTGAACTTCAAGCGTGTCTCTTGATTCCTTAGTATTTCCGTATCAACTGTTCTAATAGGCACATCATTTAAACCCCCACATCTAGTCCTCTAGGAGGTGGTCGTAATAATACGAAGTGATATCATACTCACAGCCCATGAAACGGGTTATTTACTGCTGTGAGAGGTGATCAATAAGTAAGGCAGCACATTTTTTTCTCAAAGCAGGTTGGTTTAATTCAGGATTCCAGTAAAAAATACTATTATCCACTCTTTTGGATACAAAACCCTAATTTTCAACGTAGTCGCTGTTCAATGCGACAGCCTTAAGCGTGTATGCCCAAATGGTAACATTCTACTGGTTGATGTCCGAGCCTGCATCTTGCTGCGCCGGCCGAAGTGGCCGTGCGGTTAAAGGCGCTGCAGTCTGGACCCGCAAGACCGCTACGGTCGCAGGTTCGAATCTTGCCTCGGGCATGGATGTTTGTGATGTCCTTAGGTTGGTTAGGTTTAACTAGTTCTAAGTTCTGGGGGACTAATGACCTCAGCAGTTGAGTCCCATAGTGCTCAGAGCCATCTGAACCATTTTTTTGCATCTTGCTGCATCATCCACGAGCTGCTTCCTGGAGAGTGCACCCTACATTGGACCAACCAGATGGAAGTCGAAAGGCGTGAGGTGCAGGATGTAGGGTGGATGAGAAGGAACAGTCCAATGGACTTTTGTGAGCTCGTCTCGTTTGCACAGACTTGTGCTGGACCTTGCGCTGTAATGGACATGGATGAGTTCACTTGTGGTTTGATGGCGACGTTTCTTAATTTTCATGAGGGTGGTACAATATACTTCAGAGTTGATCGTTGCACAATGAGCGGGGACATCAAACAGAATAACTCCTTCATATTTCCCTGAAGACTTTCGCCGAAACTTTACCAGCTGAGTTTGCGGCTCTGAACTTTTTCTTCCATGGATTGTCAGCCCGGCTAGCCGCGCGGTCTTACGCGCTGCTTCCCGAGCGGGAAGGAATGGCAGTCCCTGGCACGAATTAGTGCCGAGGTCCGGTGTGCCGGTGAGACTGTGGATGGTTTTTAAGGTGGTTTACCATCTACCTCGACGAATGCGGGCTGGTTCCACTGATTCCACCTCAGTTAAACTATGTCGGCGATTGCTGTGCAAACACTGTCTCCATGTACAATAACCCTGTTTTCGGTGTGGGGCGGCGGTGGGGTGGGTGGACTGCTGTGGCTTATTGTGGGATTGTGAACCACTGAGGGCTACGGCAGGACGAAGCCTCACTGTTGTTTCTAGGTCCCAGGTTTAAATACGGAATACAATTCACAATGCACTCCATGGATTACCATTTTGTTTCCCATATTTAATTGCCTATGATGATGTTCGACAAAAAATTTGCCACAAGCAGCCTTGTAAAGCGCAAGAAGCTCTGAACAGTCCTACATTACTCTTAAAGGTCTTCTATTAGGTGGCGAGGATCACAGCCCCATACACCTATGAGTACCCGAACTTGTGGACGTGTGTTTCGACACTACCAACAGAGACATCCAGTTGAGCAACGAGATGTTTCATTGAGAATTGTTGATCACCTTGAATGAGAGTGTCCACATTTTTCTACATTGCAGGAGTTATGACTGTGCAGGTGTTCAGTACGTGGTAGATGTTTGGGAGATTGGACAGGAGGAGGAGGAGGAGATTAGGGTTTAATGCCCCATCGACAAAGCAGAGACGGAGCACAAGCCTGGATGGTGTCAAGGATGGGGAAGAAAGTCTGCCGTGCCCTTTCGAAGGAAGCATCCCGGGTTTTGTCCTAAGCGATTTAGGAAAATCACAGAAAACTTAAATCAGGATGGCCAGAAACGGGTTTGAACCGTCGTCATCCCGAATGCGAGTTAAGTGTGCTAACCACTGCACTACCCTGCTCAGTGATCGGGCGGGTTTGCGTGCGCTTGTTGCGATAATGACAGACGCCTCGCTGAACGATTCACTGTGCTTTTGTTCACCCCCACATTCTGCAACCACCTATGAATATCTGTGATGCTCTGATTTTCCGCTAAAAGGAAACAGCTCTCTGCTTGGAACGCACGTCCGTTGCAGAGCCATTTCGAGGGTTACATATAGCACTGCCACCAGTCGCTACTTTATGAAACTGCAAGGGCTTAAGTGAGAATATTCCACGATACCCCACAACAAATTCCGCAGTTTTCCAGCCGAAACTGACCGAGGAAAAAAAAAAGTATAGCAGTACTTGCTGAACGTCCCTCGCATTTCTTTCTGGTCCGCTTTTCCGCACTCGTCCAAACAGAGCGCCCTGAGGGACCGCTGTGAGCTTCGATCGCAGAAGAGGACGTCCTCTCTCGTGGCTCGTTCTCGGCCGCGACCCGGCAGCGGTAATAGGCTGCTAATCCCGCGCCCCGAACAATACGCGCCGCCTCCGCCCGGTGCCGGGCGCGCGCGTGTAAACACCGCACAGCAGCGCCGGCGGGCGGCGCCACCGCGCATGCGCGGAAGCGCGGGTCGCCGGGGGCGCTGGCGACGCTGCGCGGGGCTCAGTCGTGTGCAGCCCGGCGCCCCGTGCGGACCTGCCGCAGCGCGTAGGCAACCCGCCAGGCAGCTCGCAGCGGACGCGCGATCCTCCGACTCCGGAACGAGAGGCACGCCCCTGCCGGACCGCGCGGCCTCCCAGGTGAGCGAGCAGACGTCGCTGGCGGTGCGGCCGAGTGAAATCTCTGCCAGCACGACAGGCAGGAACCGTTACCGCCGCATTTATTTGCTGTTTGTATCGACGGATAATTATAATAGCGTCCCTTAAAAACGTACTTCATTCCATCAAAGGGCAGTCGTATATCATCACCACTCGCCCTATATCTCTTTTTGTTCTGTAAAGAAACATCGTTAGCCTCAGTTCAGCGTCCGACACTTTCTTACACTGTTGCTGCAGCTTTTTCTCGACTCTAAATCAATGTTTCTCCAAATACTTTGTTGGAAAAACTCACAGCTTGTGCATCTAAAGCGTGTTTTGCACCAATCTTTTTAACACTTACGATGACATCTCTAATATTTTAGGTTTCAAAACTGAATCAGTTTTATTGTAATACTCATATGTTCGAGGATGACTATCTACCTTTTATTTTATCGAGAATAAACCGGACTCGGTGTTAAATTCTGCGAATTTCATTGAATGAATTTCACCAGAAATTTTCAGTACTTTTGTTTTAATTGCGTAGAAGAACGCATTTAATTTATATTCTCCTTATGATGGCTACTTATATTTCACTCTCTTGATGAGTAGCAACGGAACATGTAGCATAGTGCTTGTAATTTTAGTTAAAATGTCAAGCTTGTTAGTTGGAAATATAGAAATATTTTTTAGCGGCGGTTATTTCCGTGACTGTTGGCCGCAGAACGGCGAAAGAAGTCGAACTGCTGACTGCTTTGATGGGAGATAAAGTTTATGACCGGTAGGCACTAGAGCTAAGCAAAACTCAAGTGTAGGTAATTCACGCTGTGTGGCTATCGTGGGTACATCTCTTCACATAACACAGAATAATTAATTTATTTATCAGCATTGTAGACTTTTATACAGAAAATATAATACGTTTTTAGAGCACATCATCTCACAGGTATAATATCCGGAACAGGACTTTGATAGAATAACCTTGCTTATAATTAAAAAAAAAATTATGTCCCCACGGTAATCTGCTTCTGAGCTTTTTTTGCAGCAATTCTGGCGACACGGCAAACTTTGTTGACGTTCCATTTGCTTTAAGCGAAGTTTTCGAGTAGTTGTAATTGAATTTTAGGATTTGGTTTGCAAAATGTCATTTTTTTTACAGTCCTCTCCTGCGGCAAAATATCATGCGTTTTGGTCCCTTTCACGAAGTGTAATGGTCGCAGTTTCTTGAGTTTTAGCGTTTTACGTATGAGAAATGTCTCAAGCACTGCCCTCAGGTAATAGTGCGCCGAAAGAAGCACTTCCTCGTCTGACGCTGCTAACTGGTTATTGTCATTCTGCAGACAACGCCTCCATTAAATATGGGAATTGTTAACGTCGTCGTACTTTTGTCGAACTGTAATCAGAAGTATCACACAAACTTTATTTAGAAAGTACTGTTCGAGAATTAAGTCAGAATAATAGACAGATTGTCGAATACCTAGAATCTTTAATTTATAATATTTCTTTGATAGGCGTGAGAAGTAACTATCGGCGCGCTTTGAATACTTTTGTTTTCAACGTGGCAGCGAAACGAGAAGGCAGAGTCAGGAAAAATAGATGGGAAGAGACGAAGCTAAAGAAATGTTACGACGAATCGACATATGCGTATTTTCCGAAGCGATAGCAATAGTAAAGACTTCCACACGCATCCACCTAGTAACTCGTAATGCAATCGCTGGTTTTTTAGAGTTGTACCTTAACAAAGGTTCATTCTTACAATGTAGTGTTAAAATTATACAATTCCCGTTCACTGCAACTTTCGAGCAAAATGACGCAACCTGGGAAGATTGTAAAGGCTAATAACTATATAGGTCATGCATTATCCACGGAGATCCTTCGATCTTTTTTACATCCTACACATATGTGTACAATATGACCGCAGTTTAAGTAAGCAGTATAGGTCGCGAGAGTACGTCTGTAGCATTTCTGCAAAAAAAAAAAAAAAAAAAAAAAAAAAAATGGTTCAAATGGCTCTGAGGTCATCAGTCCCCTAGAACGTAGAACTGCTTAAACCTAACTAACCTAAGGACATCACACACATCCATGCCCGAGGCAGGATTCGAACCTGCGACCATAGCGGTCGCGCGGTTCCAGACTGAAGCGCCTAGAACCGCTCGGCCACACTGGCCGGCATTTCTCCAACACTTGAAAGCGAGAGGGAGATGAGAGAAAAACTCGATAACAGCACCTACTACCCGACGATCAAGGCGCACCAAATAGAGTCGTCTGCTACAAGTGAATGTGTGCTGCGTGTTGCGCAACGATAACGCATTGAACGTTTGTCAGGAACCGCCAGCCACTGATTCTTCTTGCCTCGCCGGTTACGTATGTGGAGCCTAAATGCTTCCCACGAAGAAGATAAGAATTAATTGTGGCGATCAGCAACTTGCTAATGTGTCATATAATTTGACCACCGTCGGCCACGCAGAGTTAGCCTCAAGGCATACATCCGATGCAACATTCACGAATAACTGAATTAGACGTTGTTATATGCCGTGGGTTAACAAACACGACACCACGTGTATTTTATTACAGCCTTATTATTAGTTCTATCGTCAAGGATAATTAAAAAAAGACAGAGTGTTTATTTGCAATCCTCAACATCCTCTGTATGCTGGTCAGTCTCAAATGGGACGACCAGCTACATTAAGGTACGCACTATACCGTCTCTTTCTGATCTTCTTTCAGTTGTGCAGGCTCTCTTCCACTGGTGCCTCGGCAGTGTGCGTTCCTGTAACAGAACAGTATCTCCTACTTAGCATTGGACAGGTTTCCTCTTAGCACACTGAATTTGACGATAGTTTGTGAGCTCGAGACGATATTCTTCCTTCCACCTCCTCATGAAGTCATTTCGCTGCTTCTCTCTTTGCCTTGTCTCTCTTCTAAGACCCTGCGGTATACTCAGTTCAGGGTCACTGGTAATTCAGTCAGCTAAGAAATGGTTCGGTGTAAGTGTTTCCGAGTCACACTGTGCTATTGGGCGCGAGTTCATGTCGGCTTCTATGTCCACCGGTTCCAAGGTAAAAAAATTTTTGAAAACATTATCGGAATAAGCAGCTATCTGCTTAGATAATTTCAAATAACAATCAGTCTTGATCACAAATTTTTGTTAAAAATTTAAAATTACTTACCAGTGGTAACCGGTTTCGAGCATATCTAGATAATCATCAGACCATGTCTTGATAGGTGGTGAACAAAGACGAAGAGCAGAATGCTGACATGTCGGAAGACACCACTAGCAACTGCGCACCTAATGATGATGACCTAGGTGTGATAGAAACGGCTGATTTTTAATAAAAATTTGCGATCAAGACTGATTATTATTTCAAAGTCCTAAATGTTTCTTTATTATTACGGATCTTTTTAAAACCTTTCTGAGGCAGCTTTTCCTTGTACCTACTATGCACTCCTGCCAACTTCTCGACCAAACTGCTTGTGGAACAATGAACTTCCATTGCTGGCTGATTTTCCTGTCCTCAAAGAATTGAGAGTTTTTTTAGTTCCGTGTTCGTGGCTTGAAATGTTTTTGCAGTGTCAGGGTAAAAGGTGTTTCGCAGTCCTCTCCTCGGAACGAATCTTCTGAATGCCATCAGACATTTGTCTGTACTCATATTTGATACATGTTCTAGGTGAAGCGCTCTTGTTGTAGAACATTAGAAGAATAAGATATAACACGCCTGTTGCGTATTTCCGAGTATCGCGACTCAGGGAAGTTAATTAATTAAAGGGGAAGTCTTTGCTTCAAAAATGAAAATGGCAGTTTGGCTCTTAACAACCAGGAAAATTGTAAGGTACTTGCTAATTATTTTGAAAAACTATCAAACTGTCCACAACCAGCGAATAAATTCCAACCACAGCAAACTAGAAACACCAACCCGGACTCTAAAGAACCTGACAAAATTGAAATAATTAATTAAATTAAGAGAGTTAGAAACAATAAAGCATCCGGAGAAGACGGTGTAATTGCAGAACCTCTAAAATCAGCTGGCCCTAACACTATAAAAGAGATCACTCAACTAATAGGGCACATCTGGCAAACTGAGAAAATACCTGAGGACTTGAAAACTGCCGTAATTCATCCACTGCATAAAAAAGGGGACAGAACCGACGTTAATAATTACCGAGGAATCTCTCTTCTCCCGGTCACATACAAAATTCTCTCGCAATGTTTACTTGATCGAGCCCTAGATCAGTTAGAATCTAAAATTGGTGAATACCAAGCAGGCTTTAGACCAAACAGATCCTGTCCAGAATAAATTCTTAACTTCAAACTAATTCTTAGGCACCGCAAGATTTCTGGTACCAATATTGCATGCACAGTTGTGGATTTTAAAAAGGCCTGCGACTCAGTTGACTGTCAATCTCTTTTCCAAATTTTAAAGGATCAAGGGCTACACAGTAAAATTGTAACACTGATTGCAGAAACGTTAACTGACACTAGCTCTAAAGTTAAATTCATAGAAGAAATTTCTGAACCATTTGATATAAAGACGTGTTAGACAGGGAGCTGGAGTCTCCCCATTACTGTTTAACTTTGTTTTGGAAAAGGTAATTACAGGAAGGCGAGAGCAAAAATTGAGTCAAAATATAGATCAATCAACCAAGTTAGGTAGAAGTAGTATTAGAGTAGAGAATGAGATTTTCACTCTGCAGCGGAGTGTGCGCTGATATGGAACTTCCTGGCAGATTAAAACTGTGTGCCCGACCGAGACTCGAACTCGGGACCTTTGCCTTTCGCGGGCAAGTGCTCTACCATCTGAGCTACCGAAGCACGACTCACGCCCGGTCCTCACAGCTTTACTTCTGCCAGTATCTCGTCTCGTACCTTCCATACTTTACAGAAGCTCTCCTGCGAAACTTGCAGAACTAGCACTCCTGAAAGAAAGGATACTGTGGAGACATGGCTTAGTCACAGCCTGGGGGATGTTTCCAGAATGAGATTTTCACTCTGCAGCGGAGTGTGCGCTGATATGAAACTTTCTGGCAGATTAAAACTGTGTAGCCGACCGTGACTCGAACTCGGGACCTTTGCCCTTCGCGGGCAAGTGCTCTACCATCTGAGCTACCGTAGCACGACTCACGCCCGGTCCTCACAGCTTTACTTCTGCCATTATCTCGTCTCCTACCTTCCAAACTTTACAGAAGCTCTCCTGCAGTATCCTTTCTTTCAAGAGTGCTAGTTCTGCAAGGTTCGCAGGAGAGCATCTGTAAAGTTTGGAAGGTAGGAGACGAGATACTGGCAGAAGTAAAGCTGTGAGTACCGGGCGTGAGTCGTGCTTCGGTAGCTCAGATGGTAGAGCACTTGCCCGCGAAAGGCAAAGGTCCCGAGTTCGAGTCTCGGTCGGGCACACAGTTTTAATCTGCCAGGAATTTTCAGTGTTAGAGTAGGTTGCCTGGCCTTTGCAGATGTTCTGTAAATTTTAACTAGGGATATTACCACAGCTCTAAAACAAATTGAAATTCTTAAAAAAGTTGCGGAAAAAGTAGGAATGCAAATATTATTCGACAAACTGGAACATATGACATACAACAAACAAGCACCAAAGTTTTTGAACACGAAATATGTAAAAACAAAAAGGGTTTCCCAGTTTAAATACTTGGGGGGAAATCATACAAGAAAACGATCTGAAAAAAGCAGCAAATGAAGATCGCTGTCAAAAATTGGCAAACGCATTCAGAGTAACACAAAATATTTATAATAAAAAATCACTTTCTAAATTTAGTAAACTTAGGAGTTACAGCACTATGATCAAACCTGAATCATCAAGGAGCAGAAACTATAATTTTAAGGAGGAAGAGGGATATTGAATAAATTAAAAGAAAGATTATTAGGAAAATATTAGGCCCAAAAATTACTGGTGGAGAAACTTATAAGCTGGGAAGTAACAGGGAAATAGAAGAATACGCAGACATACCTAGTGACATGAGAAAACGAAGACTTAAATTTTATGGGCACATTAAAAGAATGACACCCACGAGGTTGACAAAAAATAGTAGAATTCTACGAAAACCGAGGTAAGACCAAAACTGAGCCAATTAAATGGATCGCTGTTGTTAAGGGGGACCTTAAAGTAGTCGGCATAACTCAGGCAGAGGTTACAGGTAGAAAAACATTCAGATAAAAGATATTTGATGGAAAGTTGGTAAGAGGGAGGTTAGAAAACGGACTGGAACACTGCGGTCTGATGAAGGAAAGAGACTTCATTCTGAAATGATGAAACACATTTGGACACGAAGGAAGGCCAACCATCAAAAGCGACATTGATGAATTGTATCTCGCATTGTCTTATTGGGCCCATACGTGAATAATAATAATAATAGTAATAATAAAGGGGATGCATGAATTAATATTATATTTGCTCTTGACTATGAATAACATATTTTGTTCCGAGCGTGAGAATACTGGTAGTTTTTTACTTCCACTGCTGCTTGGCAGCGCCATCTGTGAACATATAGCTGAGGGAGATCGGCTGAAACAGATGAATAAAAGAGACAAGATTCTCTTTATCTTGTGTTTTATTTTGAGCGGCGCATTTATCGTTTGGACAGCATTCAATCAATAAAATCCTAAAAATGTTTGTATTTTCTTTCGTGTCGCAGTAATTACAAGTTACATTCTTTAAATTGGCGGCTAAATACGTGAGACGGAGCGTCTAAGATTAATGACTTTGATGAATCAGAACTGATCTTTGGCAACGTTCACGTCTCTATAGAGAGGAAGACAATTGAAAGTCCAGAGAGCAAAAAATGTATGCCACCGTATTTCTATACATTTGAGTGGACAACGTATTTAAATTACACCGTAAGGAAATGTGTTTTCTATACTAGAGGCGGAAAAAATGAAACTGAGATATTACACGAGCTTCATGGAAAGCGGACAGCCGAAATCTGTGCTTTCTTCCTGCGCCATCAATATCAAACTGTGTCTTGCTTATTATGATTCATGGGCAGTGATTTTGCAGTCAACTATTTCCTACAGCTTTATTATTACTTCTGCGTCAAAGTTATTAAATAACTGAGATGTATAAGAGAGTACTTATTTAGAGTCCTTATCTGAGATAATTGCTGAGTTGGAGGGATTGCACATTTGTCACCACAGCGAATAGCCAGTTTTGGTGTCACACGTGCGTCTGTGGCTTCCAAGATCGCGTACTGTTAAGTCCACGTACCAGTCGATAGCACGATAGCCAAGACGAGTGAAACTAGGCAGTTGCTCGCGGCCAGACAGTGTGTGTCCGGAACAAGGTACGCCGTACCATCACGTCTCTTCCATCCGCTATAAATACGTAACATTTATTGCTGTTGCTAAGCGAGCCGGATGGTCGGTCCAAAGGAAGAAGGGTCATCTGAACTTCGCGATACATTTAAGAGATATACAAAATCCCATAAATAAAAGAATGAAGTCAATATTTTCTTTGAAATCACTTGCCACGTATATAAAGAGTGATTCAGGTGCCCTAGTGCTGTTGTTTTATGCAACCCGCAGTGATATACGTGGTTTCATAAACCACGTGCGCGATTTTCGTATTCTCTCACTCGATACGCGCCAGCCCTACAGAAAAAATGGTCAGGATATTTTTGTAGTAAGTGTAATGTGGCCAAACCTTGCACTGGGATACGTTTTCGCTGGAGAAGATGGTTTTAGAGTTATTCACGAAAGACGTACAGAAGCGATCTTCAAATGCATTTCCACCCATACTTATCCCTCACCATTCAGAATTTCTAGTATTATGTTCACGGCACTCCCTTCTACCATTGTACAAAAATCATCGACTACACAAACTATCCCCGATATTCGCCCTTTTTTCGTCTATATTGTTTGGGGTATTACGCCATCCACATAGTTGGATATTTCGTTAGTATTATTAGTTTAAACGTGCCGGTGAGGGTAATGAAACAAAAACTACTTTCGTAAACGTCTCACTAAAATAACTGCTTTTGCAATCCGATTCAAATTTAACCCTTACAAGCACAGTAATTTCCTGGCCAGAAGGCCTGACGAATGCAACGGTGTAATTGTTTATTTTACGCTGTTAAAATTCACAAAATTGTTAGGATAAAATATACACAATCGCCAATTTCACAATTTGTGTGTGTCTCGACTCTGCCGGTGGTGTAATCAGGTCAATCATGAAAGACCAAAAGAGATCGAATGTGGGAAATAATTCGTGCAGTCGCAAATGTTTGTATACTAGTAGGACGGAATCCCATGTAAAACATCCTACAAATCCTGGCCGATGGGGGCTATGTGTAGGACTGTGGGTGCGTTTGAAGGGCGCTTTAGTACGTTTAACGTGAATAACTAGAAAACTACGGCATCTAGCGAAAACGCATCCCAGTACAAAATTTAACTATATTAAATTTCATGCAGAAAAGTTATGTTAATTTTTTCTGTAGGACAAATAGTTTTCGAGTAGCGAGCGAGAGAATATGAAAATCTCGCGCATGGTTTATGAAGGTATATATAACTTTGCGGGTTGCGTAAGACGACAACGGTAGCCGTAGCTGAATCGGCTTGTATTTTACGACACTTGCTCAGATTCTCAGTATTGAAAAAGGTATAACAAAATGGTCTGATTTCTTCCTTGGTAGTGACTGCAGTATCGCAATAGATTTAGTAAAACTGGTCTCTGCATTACTAAACGGATAAAACTGTCATACAATTCTAGTTGCAGGTCGTCTATCTAACTGCTTCCAGGGGAAACAAAAATTTTGTTTTCAGTATTTCATACAACTTGTAACGGTAGCACCGATCTCCTTAAAACGGCAATCAATGCTAACGCTATACCTCTGCAAGGAATTTTTGAGAAAGTTGAATGTGAGGTAATCTAATGGAAACAGAACAATCAAACTGGGATTCGATTCCGAAACACTCTAGCCGAGTATAAGTAATAGTAAACGGTGCATCTGGAACAGACGTTCTCCCAGCACAAAAGCAAGTTGTAATATTACATATTAAAACCAGTCGACAGCCTAATTAGGCAGTCTAGTGTCAAGCAAAATGATAAAACAGAAGGCAATGCTAAGGCTAACCTAACCTTCCTTGCCACACACACTAAACGCTTTCCTTATATCTGTTCATACTACAACACAGTCACCTAACCTTGCAGATAAATGTGACACTAACGAACAAATGGCCGATGAGATAGTAAACAGTAACATGTGCCTCTCAACAACACATACCTTAGATGAACTGTGTGTAACAATTTATAAAACCAATTGCCGACACACATGAAACTAGTGGCAATACTGAACAGGGAAAAGCTTGAAATGACTCTGAATTTAAATAAGAGGGTCTGCTAATGATCATAATCTATAACTTCATTGCTTAGTACAGGGTATCTATGCCTGTTCATTAACCAACTTGCATTAGAATAGATAACACAGTAAATAGTTCTTTCTTAACTCGGTTTGAACAACTAAACAGAATGAAAATTTACTACACTGGCTTGAAAGAGCATTGCATTGCTTCATTAACAAGGCTAGTACATGAGGGCCTTTAAACTTTCATGGTTAGAAGAATGATGCTCATTAACAAAACTACACCAGAATGTATGAGAAATGGTAAGTATTCTTATCATTAATTATCAGTTAAGTAAAGCAAAACAAACTATAACGCTTTAAATAACAAGTGTGCTTTCAGAAGAAGTCTTTTGACCTACTCAAAATTATAATTGGCTGTCCAAATGACAAGACAACATTAAATTCAAGTTCAACCACTTTCTTATAATAAATTAAGACACTCGGAATTAAATTTACTGGGATAATATTCCTGTCCAGGTTTTTATTTGGGATAATCACGGGTATAAGATAGAGGTTTTAACAACACCACGATTATTATCAAAATCAACCAAATTTCACAAATACCTGGTCAATTTACAGAGCGCCAAATATAAACGATTTAGTGGAAGGCTGGTGGTACTGGTGGCGCAAATTCCAGTGGCTGTTAACGTGGCGGCGATGCAGTCATAGCAATACTCTTGGCCTCGCCCTGTTATGTATTCTCTTGGCGTCGGAATTATATTTTTATTGGGACAAAAACCATGCCATGATAATGGTATCACCAAATGCGGAATCCGAGGCACATAAATACGGCCCTTAAGCTCTTCCGGCCTCAAAAAACTCCAGGAATATGAGCCACAATGATCCGCTACTGCTAGTGAGGTGTTAACCACAGCACTGCTCAGACCAGACTTCTTACCTGTCACAAGGGACGAGTTTCCACTTGCGCGGCAACCACACCTTTTCCACTCCGCCAGGCTACTTCCGTAGCTGCGGGGTTCCCTACATCTTTCACATTCAACCTTATGATCCCTAACTATTGACCAAGTTATTTCCAGTACATTACATAACAATCATTCCATTAGTTATTTAAATACACAAGCATAATTTAAAAAAACATCGTTCAAAAGTTTCACATAGCTGTAACATGTATACAAAACCAAATAATTTCCACGACAGATACAACACTATACTCGTACATAAGCAATACTACAAACTGACATCGAAATATCGAACAGATACAAAATAGGTCAGAAATAGGTGTTACAAGTTGGTGACCAAAGCTTGAAATGTTTTCCTGTTCTGCTCATTAAGAGGTATAACATTAAAGGTTCAACACAATAAGTCAAGTATTACAGTTGCAAACCGTGTGTACACCTTGAGGTAGCATATCTTACGGTGCGCATATTATCTGAACAAAATTCATCCATTACTTAAGAATGAGAGCACGTAGTGACTTCCAACAAATGTTACAGGTAATTTAAAACATTTCTGAAACTTTTTCTCGCTGACAACCCCCACAAAATAATGGAGGGGTAAGAGATTCTCACTTACTACGTTTTCGCTGTTCACGTCAGTATGAGGCTCGACGTTTTAATCTATTGCTTCTTTACTACATATCCTATTGGCAATACTTTGCAGACAGTATCGACATATACCACTGAATGTACCTGCAAAAGTATGTTAATGCGTGACATATACTTCAGGAGATATGACCTCATATTTGTGAAGACTTTCCTTTCATAAATTACTTGCTGTTGTCAAGCCTAAACTCAACAATATGACATTGTGCACCATTTGCCGTGAATGGTCTTATGTGAACATATTAAGTGGTTATCACCTTCTTTTGTTTACCAGTTTTGTTTTTGACTTTTTTGATAGTCAACATAATTAGGGTTTTGTATCTTCAAGCGCTTAACGTCAAATATTTAACACATTAACTGGCTGGTAAAGGAGTAAGACATTTGAAGGATTTTTTATACATGTTCGACTCTTTAAAGGATCTGGTGTGTGTGTGTGTGTGTGTGTGTGTGTGTGTGTGTGTGTGTGTGCGTGCGTGCGTGAGAGAGAGAGAGAGAGAGAGAGAGAGAGAGAGAGAGAGAGAGGAGTGAAGTTGCTGGTGGAAGCTTAAGTGAGAAGAAAAACAGATTTTTATATTTCGTGACGAGCTAATCGTCGTATATTCGGTTGCGTAAGCACAAAGAGATAAAAAGAATTGAAACTTTTTCCGCACAACCAAACATATACTACGTCGACGTGATCCGGGAAAAAATGTTAGAAAAAATAAATCTCGAATACTACCAGTTTTTTATACAACAAATATCTTTAGTTTGGTTTCTTTTTTCTTTAAATACCTTAACAAAATCTAAATGGTTTTCTCTAGTGGTATAACAAAAGCACATATTTATCGAAACTCATAAAATAAAGCCAGTCAGTCAGTCTTCATCATACAAGACATAACAGAGTGAATACAATTACACATATCTCAGATACATAAAATTATTACCTCAGATTCAGATTTACAGAATCTGTACCAATTTCACATATCCCTTAAGCTTTCGGCACATGGACCGTGCATTCGGATACTGAGCGTTGATTCTGCGGAGTTTATGACGTCATAACATGGAAAAAACACTTTGCGAAGTCTTTTCGAACTCGCAGAGCAATGTGTAGCATGTCAGATGTTCTGAATGTGCGTTTGAACGTAGACTAATGAGATGGCAGAACGCCACCTACGTCACATGAAGCCATCTCTCTTCACTACAGAGCACAGAATAACGTATTGGCTTCCAGTTGAAGCAAATATCTATATATGCCGTTTCTGCTCAAAATAATTGAGGATCTCTTGAAAACCAGTCGTTAACTGTACGATTTTTTCTAAGAAAATGAAGGGGAAACGTCATATTTCTGGTTAAAGAATTACTGTAATTTGCTTACCGGTCGTACGAACGTATGCCGTTTCAAGGCAATCGCACATCGAGAGTCCATCGAAAATTCATTGTTCTTCGTTCAATTTGTTGTAACTGAATGTCAGTTAAAAACATAACTACGATTAAAGCTCCAGGAGATGATAAGATACAAAGTATGGTCGTAAGTAATTAATGGTCGGTGTAGCGCAATGCGTAAAGACGCGGAATTGTAAGGCAGTGGGTGATGTGTTGCTCTTTGACGTCTCACTGAATCTAAACTCTTTTTCTACTAACCTTCGCGTTTTCTAAATGGTTCTGATACTTTCTTATTAGTTTAACAGAAGTATATTCTATAATATTCGATGTTAAGTAAATATAAGTGCGCTCTTTCTTGGAGTGAGTTTGTTAGGTTGACTTTATCTACAATAAAGCTTGCCCTAATTGCAATAAAATATTTTGCACTTTCTTGTTTCAAGTTTTGTATTTCACTTATTCTAAAGATTCTTCTGCTGAAAAGGAACGGTGATCAAGTAAGAATGACCTAATGGATTTACTTATATGTGAAAATGTTTATCTCATGTGGGAAACTACTGTAAATCCGTGTCGCACTATTTGTAACGGAACTTTTATAATCCGATATCCTTATTGATGTCATGGTACTTTCCATTTAGCCTTACGTTCATGGACACTGGAGTTTTTATCTACGTATACTGCAGATAGAACAACATGAGTAGCACATGGACAAGAGGGGAAAAGTGTGTTTTAGTAGAGTTAACGTTGGAATTTTGCGCCCCTCCGTTTCGTAAACAAACTGTGATTTGGGAGCCAGATACAGTCAACTAACGCTCGAGCCCGCAGCAATCACGTATACCACGTTGACACACATACACTGTATACACGAGTCATGTCGTTTCTGAGCGTTCAGCAGCACGTTGAACCCGGTACGTTCAACACTGACATCTAGAACACACGGACCGTGTGCCGTCAGTTTTACCTTGTTCTTTGCACACACGATGTTCGGCAAATCTTTGCATTCCTATTGACGAACGAAAAGCTATTCTTTAAGAATTCCACCATCAGGATCGTAATAGATCTCTGACGTCGAGTTGCTGCTTCCTGTAGCCGTGGGGATCATTACATCATTACAGTCACTCTCGTTGGTATATTGTCATACCAACAAACAAAGAGAAATGTCAACCTATTTTCTTAACAATTTTTCTATTTCCATTTGAAACAAGCATATTCTATTCTCCATATATTATTTAATTTAAATCTAAGAACGTACATTTCAAATTTATTCCCAAATCACTTACGACGATTAACATTACTTAAAATAATTATTTAAATGAAGATAACGTTTTTCATATAATACGTTTTTAAATCAGACTAGAACGTATAAAGTATCTTCTCAGAGCCCCATACATTTTCCTACTCCCGTGCAGATAGACCTTAAAATTTGTGCTTGTGAATTTTTAGTAACTATGACACTACTTGTAAGGTTTATGATCAAATACGTGGGGTACATGGAACACATAATTGATGAATGAATAGTGCACCCCCTAAACATTATATATTGGATGCATCCCACGTATTTTGTTATAAATCTTACGAGTATTGTCATGGTTATTAAAACTACACAAGCTCAAATTTTAAGGATTCCCTGCATGAGGCTAGGCGTCTATATGGCTGTAGGAGAAAGTATCTGATATTTTTTAGTCTCATTTAAAAACAAATTATATTAAAAATCCATTTTTACTTATATAATGATTTTCTTCTCTTTAGTATATATATATATATATATATATATATATATATATATATATATATATATATATATATATATCAACTTTTTACGTGCAGCTTTGCCTTTCTCTCTGTCCATCTCCTCTTCCCCCTCTCAGCCACGCCTGTCCACTCACATACTACCTGGAAAGCATCCCAGTACTACCCACACAACATGCCAGTACTGCAGAGCAGCCGAGATGCCAAGTGTTACTTATCATTATTACCGCCTCCCCCATAATTTTTACCCGCTCCCCCAACGTACCGACAAAAGCGAGTTAATATTGCACTGTCATCCAGTTCTGAGCCACATATAAAATTTAAAGTCTCTAACTCACCAGTAAGTTAGTTTAAATCAATTGCAAAATTCGTACTGGCAGGCAGAAAAGGAAGCTATCTAATAAAAATATGTTAATAATTGACCTGGTTTGAGTAGGACTCGCTATCCAAGTGTTCTGCTCAGACTTAATTATGTAAATAGACAGCCTCATCGATCAAGAGAACCGAGATTCTCGACGATTTGTGCCTGTTATCGACAGTGATACTGGTCACGGAAATTCCAGGACTTCTGGGAATGTTTTTATTTTAAATTTGAAATCAGGTGACAAATGATGAAAGAAATATTTTTTGTGTGATATACGTGCACTTTGAATCCGTGGTTCTTTCCACATTTCATGATTCTAGGTCAACGGGAAGTACCATACAGGTTTTGATGATTGACTATGTGAGTATCAAAATATGAGACATAAATGGCCGTAGCTTTTGATTGCATTCATTTAAATGCTTACATTCACTACATGGCCAATAAAACTTAAACCTTAGCATGTGACATAAATTTCAACGTGATCTGTCCACCCAATGCTGAGAAAAAGGGGTCTCAACAGATGGATAGATAGACAGATAACAAATGATAAAAAATTCTTGTTCGTGTGATATAATTACAAATTAACACTTTTCGGACTTTTTCCTTTGCTTTTACTGTGAAGCCTTTCTTCTTACCAAATATCATGATTCTATACCAAAGGAAAGTACGCTATAGATTTTGATAAGTGAGTTCAGCATCAAAATATGTAACATAAATAGCTGTACCTTTTGACTTCATTGACATAGGAAGCTTACGTTTATTACACTCCCAAGAGAAGTTAGACCTTAGTACGTGACATACATTTGAACTTGATACGTCTGTCTGTTCCTAAGGAAAATGAGTCTTAACAGAATGGGGGGCAGACAGAGTCTGACAACAAATACCAAGAAATTTTTTTTCGTGTGATGTAATAACAAATTAAAAATTTTAGCATTTTTCGCTTTATTTTTACTGAGAAAACTTGCTTCTTGCCAAATTTCATGACTTCACGTCAACTGAAAGTACGCTTTAGGTTTTGATAAGTATGTTTACGAATATCAAAATATCTGACATACGTTGCCGTACCTTCTGATTGCGTTGATCCAGAAGCTTCAATTTTTTATACAAATAGTGATCCTGAAAGGGTTGTTTTTTTTTTTACGGATTGAAGTACGAACTCTAAAAATACCTATATGATATGACAACCAAGATCTCACACGTAGTGATCACGCAGCGGCATGGCTGTATGGTTCATGTCAAGCAAGTCACCAACTCAGTATCAAAAATACTAGTATTTCGGCCGCGCGGGATTACCCTAGCGGTCTAAGGCGCTGCAGTCATGGACTGTGCGGCTGGTCCCGGCGGAGGTCCTCCTTCGGGCATGGGTGTGTGTGTTTGTCCTTAGGATAATTTAGGTTAAGTGGTGTGTAAGCTTAGGGACTGATGACCTTAGCAGTTAAGTCCCATAAGATTTCACACACATTTGAACATTTTTGAGTATTTCGTATTATTTCTCGGGGAAATGTTGCCCCAGAATTAAATTGAAAATAGTCTCCATACCCTTGTTCGGACCAAGGTTTTCTGCAGGTTTTTCCTTGATAGTAAAGCAAATGCTGGTCCTGGAAATCTTCTCCCAAAATGTCACTATAACCTACTACCAGCCGCGCTGTTGTTTCGATGAAAAGGTCGTGACTATTCGTTACTTGAACAGCATGCTTTATCTTAAGGGGTATTTAAAAAAAATCAGCGTGAAAAATTCCCTGACGCCTCCTCGAAGGTTGAGCAGTAAGTGGGTTTTACACGTGCCACAGCGTCCAAGGCCGAACTGTGAGTACCTAGATCCGTGGAAAACAAGACACCCCCGAAGACAACTACCATTGGCAACGTCGCTTAAATAACAACGGCCACTGTCTACTATCGTGGATTTAAACACCGTATCGCCATATCGACTGTCTTCACGGTGCAGCAAGTCAAAGCCTCACCTTAAGTTGTGGACAATAGCAGTTGGTAAAGCAACAGGACCACGCACGAAAAACCTCCTGATTATGGGGCAGATAAGCCACCGCTCCACACGTGTACCTTTGCTCTCTACACGTCACAGGGTACAAGGAACCGTCAGTGTGCAGGAGTCCTCTCCCTCTCCCTCTCCCTCTCCCTCTCCCTCTCCCTTTCCCTCTTTCTCTCTGTCTCTTTTCTCTATTTTTGTCAGTGTTCTGACTGGTTTGAAGCTGTTAGCCACGAATTCCTCTCCACTCTTGTGCCAACTACTTCATCTCAGTGTAGCATCTGGACCCTACGTCCTCAATTATATGTTCGGTGTATTCCAACCTCTGTATTCCCCTGCACTTTTTGCCCGCTACGGCTCACTCTAGTACCACAGAAGATACTTACTGCTTTCTTAGCACAAGTTCTGTCAGCCTGTTCGTTCCTCTAGTCACATATTTACAACGTATTAGTTTCCTCATCGATTCTTCGGAGGACCTCATCGTTTCTTATCAGTCTACTTAAGTTCCAGTATCCTTCTGTAACACCACGTCTCAAACGCTTTGATTCTTTTCTTTTCCAGCATGCCCACAATCTGTGGTTCAAATGGTTCAAATGGTTCTGAGCACTATGGGACTTAACATCTTAGGTCATCAGTCCCCTAGAACTTAGAACTACTTAAACCTAACTAACCTAAGGACATCACACACATCCATGCCCGAGGCAGGATTCGAACCTGCGACCGTAGCAGTCGCACGGTTCCGGACTGAGCGCCTAGAACCGTGAGACCACCGCGGCCGGCCACAATCTGTGATTCATTTCGATACAGCAAGGTGATCCACGCAAGCTTTCTCATGCATTTCTTCCTAAGTTAGATACTAATATGAGTTCTTTCAGAATGGAGTGCCCTATTTGCCCTGCGCTGGTCTGCTTTTTATGCCGTATTTATTTTAGTCATCGCCTGTTTTATTTCAAGAATTCGTTCATTTCGTGGTCTCCAATTCTGATATCGAGTTTATTCTCATTTCTGCTACTTCTCATTACTTTCGTCTTCCTCTGGTTTACTCTCTGTCCATATTCTGTACGAAATATGATGTCCTAAGAACAATAATCTCAATAATAACAATAAAGACATTAACGAGTTTTTCAATGATAGTGAATTTTAATGAGCTATCAGTGTATTCACTCAACAGAGGCGCAAATTGTTTAGTTAAGAAGCTAGTGAAAATTGCTTTCAGGCAGCTAATCTCAAAAAAAGATTTCCTCTGATGGTATCATTAGCTCGCTGAACACTGAACAATTTAAATAAAAAGTGCCTTCGGCGTCCTGACTGGGCCAATGCAGTTGAACAGTTCAATAACAATACACGTAGAATCGATGACATTTCAGATGTAACAAGAAAAATAATATAATTAATATCTGATTCATTCGTAAATTTGAGTCTTACTCCCTCGGAAAAGCCTGTCAGTATTGACTATAACTGTAGCAAAATGGGATATTCCGATTCTTTACGGTGATAACACGTGTTATGTGCTTAACACTTCATTCCTAATAACTTTCCATCCATTAAATACTTCTGCAGTCTCTTATCACACAGACAAATGGTACAGATGGACGAAACTATCAGTTCCAGGTATTAGGCTACCATTTTCTAGTTATAATCAGGAAACAGGTTCCAGAAAGCAATAATTATTTGGTAGCATCCAAAAAGGCCGTGAAGCACGATGAAATTTGCAAAACACGAAAGCAGAGCAAGAAATGTGTATGAATACGGAAGCAGGACGCATTAGAGCTGAAAGCAAGCATCCATTCTATCACGGATACGCCTAAAATAACGAAAGTTACGCATCCATGACAGCACATTTCATAACAGCGCCTCATACTAGTTTTGAAATACAATGTTTGGCCACAAATAATCCACCGCGCAATTTTGTCACTTTAGTGACTTAAAGAAAATCTTCACCACAAATAACCAGGTTTCTGTCTTGTATTAATTGTTGATGACCAAACGCTGCGATGAACGAGCTAACTGTCGCTATGTAAAAATGCAGTAACTATAGATAGGCGTAGCTCTCGTCGTTACGGTAATATTTCTGTCATCAACCTGATCAGTCAAATTTTGAAGTCAAATGAAGCTGGTGTACAATTTACGGGTGGACATTACACTACATTTTTCTACTGCAGTCGAGCTTGATTCTAGGCAGTTGTATCGAGCTTTTTTCTAGGTGGTTGTATATCTGCGTCCATATCTGTTGGAGACAGCGTAGAACGTCCATCTGCTATCCTCTTTTTCCGCAAACCGCGGTCTTTTGTTTCGCAGCGCACGGCGAGGTTGCGAGAACCGTACGAACAAAAGAAAGCGCTCTGCAGTATAGAGTGAGGTATAGAAGGATGCACGCATTCTTTGCAGACATACTCTTTGCTTTCCTCCCGCAGCTCACTCCGTGTGCTCTGAGCAGGTCTGGCACGTATGAGTCTAGGTCACTGACGAATCGCCAAGTTATCTAGTCATATATTTGAGCTGACTAACTGCGTACTGAATTCTCAGCTGGTGCTTACCACAACTTGACAGTAACAAAAAAAGGGAAACGCTGCCGCTATATTTTGCAACTATTATTTATTTAATCAAAAACGGATTTTCGGTTTCTTCGGACTGCCGCAACCACAAATAAAATGACGCGCAATTTAAACAGATATTAATGGTCAGGACACAGAGATTTTACAATGTAAGTCATTACATTTTAAACACAAATAATAACATATTGTAAGAGAAATAGAAAGATGGCACTATTGGAAATGGTGTAGAATGCTAGCTTAGCTGTAAGGAATAGACAATCTCCTTTTTCCCCTTCTCTTAAATTAATCTTTTAGTTGCGCGCAGCTGAGGAAGCTTAATAATTGTTGCCAAATAAAATTTGTTACTAGAGTTTAAACGTAATTGTTTCTTTGTAAAAAATCTGTATCAGTAATATCTGTCTAATTCGTACGTCATTTTATTTATGGGTGCGACTCTCTTTTATCACATGATCTCCTCCTTTCTGGCCTTTATCCCTATGTTAACGAGGTCGAAATGTTAATTTTTGGATCAAATATACTATTTCTCAAGTCAACACTCCTTTTCCTCGACACGTACTAATCGTACAGGGACGAATGAGGCAGCGTTACAAAGGGTTTTTAACCGACTTCTGACATTGCATACCGATTTTGTGCTAAAACTTACTATTTGTGAAAAATTTTAACATAAAAGAGACTTTTAACCATAGTAGGCAAAAGGGCGTCTAAAATGGTTCAAATGGCTCTGAGCACCATGAGACTTAACATCTGAGGTCATAAATCCCTTACTTAAACCTAACTAACCAAAGGACATCACACACATCTATGTCCGAGGCACGATTCGAACCTGCGACCGTAGCAGTCGCGCGGTTCTTGACTGAAGCTCCTAGAACCTCTCGGAAAAGAGCATCATGGATGCCTAGGTTCATACCTGAATTTTACGAAGCTAACCTATTAATCACGAATAAGGCATTCCCTTTTGATATTATCTTATTGATAATACAATTTCATTTGTTTTAAAGTACTTATTAACTCGATAATTTATATCATGGGGGTATGGAAAGTCGGGAGATGGCATTACGTCACAGACTTGAAGTGGATGTTAGCCATCTTAACTAGCCTGAAACAGTAGGTTCATCGCATTCATATCCCCATAGCTCACGGCGTTGACACTTCCCGTGACGTCACTATGACTGTGTCGAATTAATAAAGCAAGTACGCATTGAAGAACAGAAAAACGTGGGAATTACCATGCTGACACTATGTTATTAATATAGGCTCTATGATTTTTAGTATTTAAAACAGTTATTGCGAGCACACGACAGAAATAATTAATAAAAAGCGCTCTTAAACAGTGGTCTGCTAATGTTTTAGCTACTTAAAATGGCACCCACTGTGGCTTCAGAACAACGTATAGTGTGAGTCTGTAGTAGCATCTCTCTTCTTTTTTTACCTCTATGATTTATGCACAGCATTGTCATAGATAATAACCGTGACCATTGCGCTGGTCTATTATCTCCACCCACCATGCCAGTTGACTTTTCTAAACCAATATACTTTCCGAAACGACGAACATATTTGTCATTGTCGCCTTTAACTGAGATTAGAGTAGACCGGAGCGGAATGAACTACTGGGGCAGAACAGTCTCGGCCATCTGATTCCGTCTAGAGGCGCCAGAACGCTCTCAGGCTGACAAGGGTTTAACAGACCATTGTCTCTTATGGTTTAGTAAGCTTGCAACAGCTACAGCGCGCATATTGCGTAGTCTGCCTATAAAAGTGAACGAATTCGCTGTTGCAACATAACTTTCCGGATCATTTCCAACTAAGGTAAGTGTGTCATAGTTTTTTGTTTACAACCAACCTTTAGTCCACCTAAATCAGCATGTTATTAGCTGTCTTTGTATACATTGCAGTTGGAAAAAAATTGTTTACGGTGGTTACCGAATATTTTCTCCATAGATTTGCGTCTGGGGTGGAATGGTCTACTGCTATAGCCCGTTCCTCCCAGGCTGCTAATTATTTTTCATTTGACGGCTTCCGTCGCATGGTTTGCATTTCTCGTTTGCAGATGGTACGTCACTATTTGCGGGAAACGGAGAGACAAAACTGGTCCACGAAAAACATGGAACAAGCTGTTGAATCGGTAATTAATAAAACGATCACCTACGAAGAAAAAAATCCAAAAAAATTGTCGTATCTTTGACTACTTTAAAACGATATGTAAAAATGAAGGACAATCGCCTCTCAGCAATTGGCAAAATCTGCGGAAAATATCAGCTTGTTTTCAATAACGAGCAAGAGTTAGAACTTCTCAAATATCTTAAGGATGTACAAAAGCGACGTTTTGGTACGACTTTAAAAGAACTGCGGAGAGTAGCGTATCACCTCTCAGAAGGAAACGGATGCCCGGACCCATTCCACAACGAAACGAAAATGGTTTGAGAAATTGGGTCCTCAGTTTTCTGGCTCGCCATCCCGACTTAAGTTTCAGGAAGCAATGCAGGCTGTGGGCTCATATATCGTGAGCTGACATAGATGTTGAGGGCTTTGGTTCAAATGGTTCAAATGGCTCTGAGCACTACGCGACTTAACTTCTGAGGTCATCAGTCGCCTAGAACTTAGAGCTAATTAAACCTAACTAACCTAAGGACATCACACACATCCATGCCCGAGGCAGGATTCGAACCTGCGACCATAGTAATCGCTCGGTTCCAGACTATAGCGCCTAGAACCGCACAGCCACTCAGGCCGGCTGAGGGCGATGAAGCCCACGCACTTGAAGACAATTAGTTTATTGATATAACAAACGACATATTATCTTATGTTATCTTCATTTGCAAATTTTATTATAACAATGTTTGAATAAATGGTTCCTAATTTTCCTATTTTTTTCGCTATTGAGGTCTCCAAAATCTGCTACAGGCATTAGGCGCGCTCTTCTGTCCCGATCTCCCTTACTTCTTTGCATTTTATATTCGTATTTCTTATTAAAGTTCTCTTCAATAAAAGCTAGACGTAAATATTGCGGTCGAAAGTTAGAAATTGTAAGCAAGAATGTATGTAAATGTTTATACAAGTATGTATCATAAATTCAGGATTATTATTTCACCTCGTTCGGTTCATTTTCAAAGATATTTTCTCTTCATTCCCACAACTACCATTATCCCAACAATTACACTTATTCCAAATACTGTCATTCTTTAAAGCTATAAAAGTTCGAAGGTTTCGCGCGGGTTCCCCGGTGTGGCATTGTTAGACGTAGAGGGTGACCGGAAGCACTTTCTGGTATCGCAAATGGGTTATTCATTTTTACGGTATTGTAAACAGTTTTGGTCGTACGTGGACCATTATCAGACCAGTGAGATCTCCACTGGTGGCACGTGAAGTCGATTTACGGAGCCATCGTAAATGCAAGAAGCAGCCGTCGTCAACCGAAGTATGTATGTAGAATGCCTCTCTTTGCAGTGTTAATGCTGACTGTTGAATGCACAGCCTGAATGAGTGCACTGTCTGGCACATTCCGTAATTGACGATGTAATTTATACTACTGTGTGGCAACAGTGGAGAATTCACGGATTTTGTTATCGGGAGCCTTGATTTTATATCGCCTAGGATGACGCTATAAATGCTTTTATGAACTTGATTATGGTCCTTGGACCGTAATTGGTTGTTCAGTAAATAAATTTACTGCCGTAAGTCATGAGTCTTGGCAAGTACATAAACTACACTCCTGGAAATGGAAAAAAGAACACATTGACACCAGTGTGTCAGACCCACCATACTTGCTCCGGACACTGCGAGAGGGCTGTACAAGCAATGATCACACGCAGGGCACAGCGGACACACCAGGAACCGCGGTGTTGGCCGTCGAATGGCGCTAGCTGCGCAGCATTTGTGCACCGCCGCCGTCAGTGTCAGCCAGTTTGCCGTGGCATACGGAACTCCATCGCAGTCTTTAACACTGGTAGCATACCGCGACAGCGTGGACGTGAACCGTATGTGCAGTTGACAGACTTTGAGCGAGGGCGTATAGTGGGCATGCGGGAGGCCGGGTGGACGTACCGCCGAATTGCTCAACACGTGGGGCGTGAGGTCTCCACAGTACATCGATGTTGTCGCCAGTGGTCGGCGGAAGGTGCACGTGCCCGTCGACCTGGGACCGGACCGCAGCGACGCACGGATGCACGCCAAGACCGTAGGATCCTACGCAGTGCCGTAGGGGACCGCACCGCCACTTCCCAGCAAATTAGGGACACTGTTGCTCCTGGGGTATCGGCGAGGACCATTCGCAACCGTCTCCATGAAGCTGGGCTACGGTCCCGCATACCGTTAGGCCGTCTTCCGCTCACGCCCCAACATCGTGCAGCCCGCCTCCAGTGGTGTCGCGACAGGCGTGAATGGAGGGACGAATGGAGACGTGTCGTCTTCAGCGATGAGAGTCGCTTCTGCCTTGGTGCCAATGATGGTCGTATGCGTGTTTGGCGCCGTGCAGGTGAGCGCCACAATCAGTACTGCATACGACCGAGGCACACAGGGCCAACACCCGGCATCATGGTGTGGGGAGCGATCTCCTACACTGGCCGTACACCACTGGTGATCGTCGAGGGGACACTGAATAGTGCACGGTACATCCAAACCGTCATCGAACCCATCGTTCTACCATTCCTAGACCGGCAAGGGAACTTGCTGTTCCAACAGGACAATGCACGTCCGCATGTATCCCGTGCCACCCAACGTGCTCTAGAAGGTGTAAGTCAACTACCCTGGCCAGCAAGATCTCCGGATCTGTCCCCCATTGAGCATGTTTGGGACTGGATGAAGCGTCGTCTCACGCGGTCTGCACGTCCAGCACGAACGCTGGTCCAACTGAGGCGCCAGGTGGAAATGGCATGGCAAGCCGTTCCACAGGACTACATCAAGCATCTCTACGATCGTCTCCATGGGAGAATAGCAGCCTGCATTGCTGCGAAAGGTGGATATACACTGTACTAGTGCCGACATTGTGCATGCTCTGTTGCCTGTGTCTATGTGCCTGTGGTTCTGTCAGTGTGATCATGTGATGTATCTGACCCCAGGAATGTGTCAATAAAGTTTCCCCTTCCTGGGACAATGAATTCACGGTGTTCTTATTTCAATTTCCAGGAGTGTATAAGAAATTTAAAAAAGTCCTGTGACAGCGGGAAAACGGGTATTAAATGTCTTTTAGACTCGTTTATTTTGGTCCTCATTTCACGTTTCGGGCTCTGCACATCTTCAGATGAACTGATAGAACAGTCACAAATACGAAGTTACGCGGTGTACATAAAAAAACACGTGTCTTAAATAAGCAATGTAGTTGCAACGTATTTGCACAACAGTTGTTTTTGTAGACGAATAGATACCATTTTACCTCAATGTTAAAAATAACTTCGACAAGTACGTCAAAAATCGTCAGGAAACAATAAAGTTAAACAAAATAGCAGCAGTAACTAGATTCGATGACCTGTCACGGACGAAACTTAACAGTGGAATGATAGGAACGGCCTTTTGATCCTATTAGGTAAACAGTGTGTCAACAGATGGCATTACTATAGCGGCGCTGTTTTACATCATTTCATGAAATGGTTCAAATGGCTCTGAGCATTATGGGACTTAACATCTGAGGTCATCAATCCCCTAGAACTTAGAATTACTTAAACCTAACTAACCTAAGGACATCACACACATCGATGCCCGAGGCAGGATTCGAACCTGCGACCGTAGCGGTCGCGCTGTTCCAGACTGAAGCGCCTAGAACCGCTCGGTCACATCGGCCGGCCATCATTTCATCCTTATCATTAGTTACATACTTGTCCATAATAAAAGTTAGTGTTAAAAATGATACATGAAATAAAATACGTGTTTGTAAAGTTTAAGAGCTGTTCATACCAAACAGTCAGGCAAAATACCATATATAGAATGAATTTTTTATAAATATATTTTAAATTTCTATATAAAACGGATGGCAGTAGAAAATTGCAAGTAATGGGACTAATGCAAAATAATAGGACAAACGTTTAGCTATATCTCTCACAATCCCATTAGAACGAAACAGTAAAATACGTAAGACAAGCAGATTTTTTTCTTTTTTTTATAGAACAGAATTACATGGAAGCTTAGAGCAGCAGACATTCAACAACGCATCTTATTTAGTCATTTCTCTTTCGTGCACAAGCAATTCGTCAAATATGCTGAAGGACATTGAAAGACGTTAATTAAGGTTGGTTGTCAGTCAACTTTTGGTATATATTTCAAATTAAAAAAAAAAAAAAGGTTCAAATGGCTCTGAGCACTATGGGACTCAACTGCTGAGGTCATTAGTCCCCTAAAACTTAGAACTAGTTAAACCTAACTAACCTAAGGACATCACAAACATCCATGCCCGAGGCAGGATTCGAACCTGCGACCGTATCGGTCTTGCGGTTCCAGACTGCAGCGCCTTTAACCGCACGGCCACTTCGGCCGGCCATATTTCAAATTCCTCGAGAATATCTAAAATACTGCCTTTTTGTTCAAAATGTAATATGGAAAGGCTTTTTTGGGTTGTCGTGAGATGGTGGTTGTGCTCTTTCAAATGGCAACCCAACGCACTATTGTTACTCGCATAACTCTTTTCTCTGAATCTCATCTTAAACTCTCTCCCAGTTTCCCCACGCAGAAGCTATCTCATGATCCACATTTAATTTTGTAGACACCTTCGCTACAAAACTGATTCTGTGGCCCATTTATACTACGACGTAGAAACTTCCCTTGTTTGTTATTTGTTCGAAAACGAACCTGAAACTTTAATTTTTTAAGACATTGGCTGTTTTTTCCGAAACAGGAGCAGTATACGGTAGTGAAATATATTTGGCTGCTATTTCATTTTCAGGTGTCTTTCTTTCTATTTTTTTGAATATTTTTTCTCCAATTTCCTGATTGCAGCTTCTGCAATACCATTTTCTAACCTACTTGAATAATTGTATTAATTTCCATATCTCCTGCTTCTGTCTAAAAATCATCTAGTATCTGTTTTTAAGCGATCATTCAGCTTTTTTAAATTACTTACAATTTTTGTGACTATAATGTTGCATGCCTCTACCAAGACTTTAAGTCAGATTTGCGATGGTTTGCAAGTAACAATCGAACTAATGTAATGTCACTGAAATACGTTAGAAAGACGACAGTATAGGGAAGATTAGAAAGATATCAAGTAGTTTGTGGACTGTATGGATGGGTACTACGAGAGCTCTGTGCAACTGACGACGATACTGTGTCGTCTTCGCGTAAAGTGTGTCTGCCTTTCTTAAGCTTATGCGCTTGTGTCTGTCTGCACTTAGTACTCGGGAAAAAAAGGGAGCACCGTTAAAACGTGAACGTAGGAGGAGGATAGTCTTTAACGTCCCGTCGACAACGAGGTCATTAGAGACGGAGCGCAAGCTCGGGTTAGGGAAGGATGGGGAAGGAATTCGGCCGTGCCCTTTCAAAGGAACCATCCCGGCATTTGCCTGAAACGATTTAGGGAAATCACGGAAAACCTAAATCAGGAGGGCTGGAGATGGCATTGAACCGTCGTCCTCCCGAATGCGAGTCCAATGTGCTAACCACTGCGCCACCTCGCTCGGTAAATGTGAACGTACCTCATATTTTATTAACAGGAGTGTAACGAAGTTTGTATCATCTTGTGAAACACTTAGCTTCAAACAGTTTCTTACTATTACGTAAGCGCAGTAAACATTTGAAGTGGTACACCCAGCAAGGAACTCTGGAAGCGATTCAGTCTTTCTTATTAACGTGCAGCTGACGATTAGACTGTCTATTGGTGAAGGGAAAGAGCTTTGCGTGGTTCTGAAAATCTACATAACGCTGGCGTGCAAACACGGAAAGCATAATTAGTGGAACAGATCGATGTCTACACGCAAAGGGCAGGCAGCAGTTCGCGCTAACAATAAGTGCTTCACGCTGACAGACATGCAAGTAGCCCAGTGCAGTTTTGCCGTGTTGCTTAAACATTGTAATTTGCACGTGATAGGATATATTCCTTACTACACACGATAGTTTCTAATAACGTAAGTGACTTGCTTAATTTCTGAAAGATGTATTGTGCACTATGGCAGACTGTACCAGAATAGTGATGTTCGATTCTCGATGTTTCCGCCCTACAGGGACAATGCCCTGCTTTTCGAATTTCCAAGCCTTATGTATAAGTTTCTTAAATGAAAACATAAATATTTCAGAATTGCTAAGAACTGTAACTCGTACGTTTCTTAGAAGGATGAGCACGTGTCTATGTGTTCTCGCTGACGGCTCTTTCTCCGACTACGAAACACGTTTCGGACTGGAATTAGTGTGCGATACCGTCCACTGTTTCCAGGCATTTTCCTACGGCTCTGTTTGTATCCCAAAGATTTTCGTTCCTCTTGCACGTGCCGAATAATCTTCCAGTCTTCTATTATCGTCTCCATTTTTCACCCTATCTGCTCTCTCACGCGGCCATCAAAGTTCCAGCGCGTGATTGATGCTTTGGAAATCGACAAGCTTTCTTCTACGGCGCCATTTTCTCTTTCGCGTCGTGCGCATGAAAACATTTATTCGGGACGTATATTGTAAGAGCGGGAGGAATGGAAAAATCAAGATGGATTTAGGAAAAACCACTTTTGAGAAACACAGCTTGCTTTATTCACACGAAAAGCCCAAGCATGTGGACTGATAGGTTCCATCCTCCCAAATTTCTCTAAAGCATTAGACGTTATGATATCTTTGACTAACAAGCAACATGGAGCATCTGTGCGTAGCTGTGATTGGCTGGAAAACGTTTTATTACCATAGTCTAATAAAACCAGACACGACAGTCACTGCAGTGAAAGTTGTTATCGTCTGACAGCCGTACATCTAGCAACGAAAAAGCCAACCACAAGACTGTTTGTTTCTACTCAGTTAAATAAATAGGTATTACATCTTTGCACTACATTTCATTCTCTGGCTTGAGGGGGCAGGGCTGGCTGTTTGACGGCTTGCTATTTGCCCTTCTCAGCCATAGGGCTTAACAATTTTATTTTTATTACATTTATTACATTTGTCTTGCTTTTCTTTGGTGCGTTAAAACTTTACAATTCATATTTTTAACTAATTTACAATGCAATTGGTTCTTTAACTATTCATATTTTTAAGTTTACAACACAAATTATTTGTTAATTTTACAATACATATACTTTACAGTTTCAATTAAGCCAAAGAAAACTAGGCAGAAACAAAACTCAGGGAAACTGAAGAAAACAATAGTAAGACGAAATTATACTTTAACTATAATGGTTGGAAGGGTGGTATCCACGTATTAAGGTATTTTTCCTTCTCGTTTGTTACATGTTGTTATACATAACATTTTGTATTTACAATCAGTTTTTTATGCTTTTTTCTTTGTATGGATTAGAATGGAGAACGAAGGAGGGTGTACTACCATACACACAAGAATATGGCACATTAAAGGAACTGCCAACCACATACCAAACAAAATCCCCATTCCTCTCCACTCCCTCATCCTTCGCTCTTCACTCTAATCAACACAAAGAAAAAAGTATAAGAAAAAACTGATACATCTAAACATGAATAATTGTGAAATAAGTGTAAAAAGAAATGAATCTCACTGATTCAGTCACGTAAGCTACAACTCATTTATGAACAAGTACTTTAGAAGCAGTACATATTACAAAAATGTTTTTTCTGTATTTGCGCGTGTATGTTCGTGTGTCCCATATTTGTCCCATATCTCTTCCTAAACCAATGGACCGATTTCAACCAAACTTGGTACAAATATCCCTTAGTGTCAGTCAGCAATCACTTTGGGGGTAAGAACCACCTATCTATCATAGTTCAGGAAACAAGACGTCATAAACAAGGAGGTGCGTGAAAAACTGCCGCATCTTGCATGACGTTTAAATATATCACTTCTGTGGTGCTAACTCTATTCGCAATAAATTTCGCAGTCAGTTTCTACAAATACCGCAAAACGCACCTACGAAATTGTATAATGGTGCTTCGCATAGTTCAGGAGATATGACGTCATAAACACAGAGATGCGTGAACAACTGCCGCATTGTGAATTGCGTTGAAATTTATTACTTTTTTGCTACTAACTACATGTGCAATACATTTTGCAGACGGTATCCACATATGCCACTGAATATTCCTTCACAAACACATCATTGTGCACATAGCACACATTGTACGCATAGTTCAGGAGATATTGTGACACAACAATACAGACGTGATACCCAAAATTTTGCCATTACGTTTATCGTAAATATGATACATATTTTTTGTTCTGTAAATCTTTAGCGACTATGTGTTAATTACACACGTGATACGTGTGCTATGATGTACTTATTCTGGGTTAACTAGTTAGGAGAAGTCATGGTGGTAAAAAAAGAAGGGAGGTGACATTACGTCACAAACTTGAAGCCGATGTCCGACATCCTAACCAGCCCAAGACATTAGGTTCACCGCATTCTTACCCCCATAGTTCACCGACGTGACACCTCCTAGTGACGTCACTCTGACTGTGTCGTATTACTAGAGCAAATACTCATTCAAGAACAGAAAGACTTTCAATATTGCCTTCCTCACACTTTGTTATTCATGTAAGCTGTATAATTTTTAGTATTTAAAACAGTTGTTGAGCGCACACGACAGAGATAACGAACAAGAAGCACTCGTAAATAGTGAACTGCTAATGTTTTGGGCGACTTAAAATGGCGCCCACTCTGGCTTCAAAACGACGTACAGCGTAAATCTGTAGTGCCACCCATAGAGTAAATATCTCTGGAGTGAGCATTCACATGCGCAGAACAGATTTTGTGTTGTCAAAATACATTGCCGGCCTGGTCACGTGTTCTCGGGACGTCGTGTGTTTGTCCGTATAGCGCTCTGTATATTTAGAATGTCACTATATCCCTAGTACAGACGGATTATTGTCGTACGCGTCTTGGATTACTTATATATTTTGCGCAGACATTTTAACAGTATCGATTTGATACCGGGAATAAACCAGCTACGTGACTTTTAAGGGAAAGTGATATTACATCCTGATTCTTGCGATAGGTGTCACAGTTCAGATGCACGCAATTTTTGGTAGTTTTCGGTATGATACAGCACTTTATAGCATTACAGAGCTTGACCTACATTTTCGCAGTGATAGTCTTCCAAAACAACTTGACAGTACGCTAGTACTTTTGCAAGTGTCCGAAAAACACTGAATTTGCCACACATTAGCGATTATATTCCTGCTAATTCGTCCTTTTTTCTGCTATTTCTGCTTATTTATTTTCTCGTTTTTGCTACCTAAAGCACAATTTTTCTTACTGGTGACACTTTGAAGTATTTATTTAACGCATTTTACGTACTTGCACCCAGTTTATTAAATAAATAGTGGACTGAGTAATCTATATAGATAATCGAAAAGTCACTGATAAATGCACGAAGGATAGTATTTGCTGAAACAACTAACCATTCCCTTTCCTGTTCCACTAGCAAATTTACGAGAGGAAACGATTGTTTGTAGGCTTTTGTACTAGCCGTAATATCTATTATATAGTCATAGGTCTACAGAATCAAGCCTTAATTATAATGCGCCTCGAAATTTTTAAAGATATACAGTGTCTCTTACTAATACGATAACTATAATTAGAGCTACATGGTATGTACCCATGAAAAGTTACTCTCCCTCTTTTCACATATTTTTCTTTGCATCCGTAGCAACAACAGTAATTCACCATCACTATTACACTATCAACAAACGGTGAAACACAACAAAAACTCTTGATATTATAAACTTCAAATCTGCAGAAAACACACACGCACAGCGAAGTCTCAAAAACACGTGACAGCCTTTGTTTAATGTTGACAACATGCGCAGAACGAAGTGCTCACTCCAGAGATATTTACTCTATGGTGCCACCTCCCTTCTTTTTTTTTCTCCATGGGTGAAGTTAGGAAAAGCAATATCGTTGGTAGAGAGAAAAGACTTGTGTAGGAGCGCTGTCTTTGGACGCGAGTGTGACGTCAGAGCAGAATGCACAGGAGGCTGACTCGGTTGTGAGACCTATGAGTGAGAATACGCAAGTGGCGTTCGCTGTCGGGCCTACGTGAGGCGCAGGCGTTACTAGCGAGCCACCAAGCCACCAAGAACTCGACGAGTGTGGGCAGATGTAAGAGTCTTCAATAACACCAAGATCCTGACCCGTAATTGCTCATTGCGAATCAAGGTGTGTTCGCAGTGTTACATGGAGCAATGGGAGCATCGTAGACGACAACGAATATGACGGCTTAACATCTGCAACGAGCCGTAAGGTTGTTTTATTTTCGTTCACCTTAGAAACTTTGTGAGGTATTACCCAGTGAAATTGTTAGTCAATTTTATTTCAATAGTAAGTGCTGTATTTAAAAACTGTAGGTATCCGATCTTGTCGTTGTCAGCATTGTGTACTATTAAGTAAATGAATTCTGTTACCTTGGGAGTGAAGTAGCCTATGACGGACGAAGCAAAGACGAATAAAAATCAGACCCGCAAAAAAAGGAACTGTTGTCCAAGAGAAGAATGCTAGCTTCAAACTAGACCATAATTTGAGAAAGAAATTTCTGGAGTATACTTTTGGAGCGCAGTATGGTAGTGAATCATGGACAGCGGGGAATTCGGAAAGGAAGAGAATCGAAGCGTTTGAAATGTGACGCTATAGAAGAACGTTGAATGTCAGGTGGACTGATAAGATGAGGAATGAGGAGGTTCCTGCAGTAACGGTGAAGAAAGGAGCGTCTGGAAAACTCTGACAAGAAGAAGGAACAGGACGATAGCACTCGTGTTAAGATATTAGGACATAACTTCCAACGTACCAGAGGTGCTGTAGAGCGTAGAAACTGTAAAGGGAAAAAAAGAAAATAATTGAGCATGTAGGTTGCAAGTGGTGCTCTGAGACGAAGAGAAATTTGCGGTGGTATGTCTCAAACCAGTCAGAAGGCTGATGACAAAAAGAGAAACGTTGTTCTTGCGAAACCGTACAGCGTAAATTTATAGGAGGTAGAGTCTGCATCAGACCTACTGCCAACATCGTATACCTCATACACAACTCATCAGAATACGATTAGACATATGTGGCCTCGTACAGTGGGATATAAACAGTTATTTTTTTCGTTTTTCTACACACGAACTGCCTAAGAGGAAAATTGGCTAATATTGGTACCAATTATCTTTTAACACATAGTGGTTTATCGATTGTATGTATAGATGCGGAAAGCCATTGCGTTGCAGCCAATTGCCTATAATCTTAATTGTTGAGTTCACTACTTAAAGTCTGTATCTGCAGATGTTCTGCAAATCTAATAATTGCATTGTAGTATTATTCACCGTGATACAGTAAACTGCTTGCTGTTGTATACACATCTACAAGTGTTGTGGTCGTAACAAACTTTATTTCACCGCTATTGAATGCGTCGACAGTCCGTATTTCCCCGTATTTTTGGCTTCATTGATCTCGAAGGGCCCCTATAATATCTGTTACTAATACATTTCTCGCAAATAAACATTTTACGAGTGTGGTGTAAAATATCGCAAAGAGAGGTAGTAGGAACATAAAGTTATGTGTGCTACAATGACAATTACCTTTCGTAATAAAATTCAATTAAATGAGGTGGTTAATGAGAGTGTAGTCTATAAACCGCAATTTGTAGTACATACACAGAGCAAAGTTGACATTTTTAGTTCAGTATTTGCAAAATATCATATCAAACATAAACAAACACTCGTTTAATCGCTGAGGACCAACTAATTGTATATGATGGTGAAGATAAACTACAAAACGCTGTCCACAAACTGAACTTACTCTGCCGAACATTGTATACGAAAAATTACTTTCATAAGGCAAAAGTATTGAAATTACAGGTATCGAACAGAAAGAAAAAAACCAAGTTTTTTGAAAAGATGACACTTTGAGCAAAAGGTAGGTTTTATTGGTTGTGCTCGATATCTTTGATAAACTGTAGAAATGACATCATGTAACACCGTGTACCATTGTTAAAAATATCCTTTTTTTAACCACAGTGTTTTTAACAGCAGCTTATGCTGTTACACGCTGACATTTTATCGAGTAAAAACTTTTGATAATTTCGAAATCAACTGTGTTATCGAGACGATCAAGATTTAGATAGAAAACTCGAATAATTCTTATACTTTTTTTGCAGTGTCAACAAAATTTAAAAAAAGTAAGTAGAGGAAAGAAATTGAATTTTGTGGACTAAGGCAATTCCTGTATGGCAGTGTGATTTGGAACCTTACTAAACGACAGAGAAGTAACTTCTGTAATGACGTCCCTAAGAGCTTTGAAAAGATGTACAAAATTATATTAAAAAAAAGAAGATATTAGAAAAAAGTTTCAAGATTTGTATGAATAAACGGTGTGCTAGATGAATGTGGAGGTAAATGGGTGAAAAGGATGTCAGAACTGCGATTATCAGTTCAAGACGTGGAAAAAGAAGCCTCGAAAGAACCAGGGGAGAGGTGGCGTGACTAGGGATGACCCACGACGTCGGAACAGCAGTTACGCTTAATTCCTGATATTTCTAATGACGATCCCATTTCTGGGGTTGCATGTGATTGACTCCTCAGTAAGGGCGAAAAAGTGTGTCCTTTTAGCAATTGTGGCCAAAAGAAGAGTAAGGAGAATATCATCCACAGTGTTAAAACACCGCTCTAGTGAACGGCGATGGGAAACTGCGAAGACCCGTTTCAGTACGTCTGTGAGTTGCGGGTTGCATGCTACAAGGAGATCATGATGCGAGCTATGAAGCAATTTGTTGTTAGGGGGTATACTGCTGCAATAAGTTTGTTAGCGCGCTGTTTGAGGCTAGATATTTCTCTGTCACAATTCTTTTTCAGGAATAAGTGACTACAGCGAGAGGCTGTGGACACAAAATGTCTGAAAAACTCAATCGTGTCATCAAGCGCTTTCTCTATTACTTCGATTAAGACAGAATTCTATTGCTTCTTTCCTTCTTTGATCTTCTACACCCTAAAAAGAGGAATGAATTTGTCTCTGAAATGAAGTTATCTTTTATTCAGAAATATCTTCTGAGTATTTTCGTATGAGGGACACGCGCTGTCTGGTGACTAGTTACTGGGTGATAATGTAATAATGATTCATTTGGTCTGTTGAGCCAATTAATTTCCTTTGCCCGCCGTGCGGGAACAACTCAACATAAAGTGGTTGTACCGCTTTTCCATTGGATTCAGTGAAACCATACACGGGGTGCATATCAGCCAACTCTTCGTCAGTAAACATATTCACGCTTCTGTGTACCACTGGTAACATATAACCAACACTGCTGGGAAAACAAACCCGAGGCAGAACCGAGCTGTTTTTAATTATAGGATCGAGGGTGAAGAATTATTATCGTCAGCAGCAATTAAGGTGAGTGAATGAAGAAAGTGTGTTTCGAAACACCCATACTGTCGAACTTTGCACTACTGTGTAGCTACAGTACAGGTACGATGATACATGGTTGTAGAAAATCAAACGAAATGCAATTACGCTGTAACGAGCCACTGGTGCCCACTGGTTTCTTATACCAAAGTACCAAGAAAATATCTGTGTCTGCGTCAGGAATTTGTCGGTGTAGTTCGGGTTTTCTAATATTTATTTTTATTACTTGAATTTGGCCCTTGTTGTGCGTTATACATCATCAAAAACTTTCTCCATTGTTGGTTATTATTTTCATCGGTTAGCGAACACAGGAATGTAAGGGAGACATGTTGCTGTTAGTGGTATCAGAGTTTCTTTCTAAATTGTTATCGTGGAGACGGGATTTAATGTGTTGCAGAATGGGGGATCTGTTCTGCGTTTTTCTAGTGCATCAGACATTTAGATTTCTCATCTTATTTCTTGTCATGATTCGGCATAATTAACTGCAAAGTTTTTTTAGTTTGAGATCGGATATCTATCATATTTATTATCAAAAGATCAGTGAAGTCTGTGTTGTAGCAATCTTGAAAATATGCTGAGTACTTTGCCGTTTGGAGCATTAGAAATTCTGTCTCTCCTTCATATGAAAACAACACTACAGATAGATATTTTTTTTTGCCTTTTCCTGCAATTTCTTTTTCCTTTCTTACTGATTTATTTACGTGATTCAGTGAATGAGTTATTTTAGGATTAATACTATCGATTTCTTTCTTTCTACGACGATGTTTCTGTTTACGTCATGCAGTGGTCACGAATGTCATTGTTGTTTTCATTTTGTTCTGATGCCGTGTGTTTTCTCGCTTATTAACATGTTTCAATTCTTTTCACATGAACAGAATAATCTGAAGTTGTAATTTAGTATTAAAATGTAAATCGACGTTCTTGGAATTTTGAAAGTGTAATCTAAGGCGAGATGGGTTGAGCGGTGTAGAAACATATCGATAGGTCAACAGAGAAAGCGTCGAAGAGCTGAGAGGGAGAGCAGGAGGGTGGTTGTTGTGTTTCGGGAGTGTTAATGCGTACGGTGTCCGTGATTAGATGTATACCGAGGACAAAGAATTAATTTCTTGTGGCATTGTTTATAAGTCGGAACTGCAACTAGGCTCATTATACTAATTACAATAATTCCACAAATATCGCGCCTTACTGCTATACTTGCAACGGGTGGCTACAATCAAGAGAATCATCAAGACGCCGATAGTTATTGGACAACACGCTCAAGGATTACGGACCAACAATACGGAGATCGCCGACTCACCGACAGCACCGGCTAAGTGAAGATTGAAGCTCAACCTACGCGAACTATAGCTGAGAAGAACTTTATATCGAACTTATTAATTACCTTTTCACGGTAACTGTCTTCCGAATAATTAAAGAGTTGCACTTAACACTGAACTGCGTTTTTTTCAGTAGCTTTCAAAATTAACTATTAAAATCACTTCTGTTCACTAAATCAGTTGGTTTTACAGATGTCATTTCCTTGCAAATATAGCTATTCTTTCTCCCGACGTTGTCCCCATTATTGCAAATAACTGCTATCATAATCAGCGAGACTAAAATTATTCAGTCTTTATTTTTAATTTGCTTTTTATTGCTTATGTATATTTATGTGTGTTATTTCCTGGTATTAATTTTTATTCGCATGTTACTTTGTTTTTTTTTTGCCAATTCCGTGAGGATTATTGCGTGTTGAGCAGTTTTGCATTGTCCGGCATTACGTTAGCAAACAGTAGCACACTACTACTTGCCCAATGTATTTAATAAATAAATATGTCTGGCGGAAGCATTTTGGATTTTTACAGATGTGTGAATACTCATCACGTTATACTGTAGTTTTATGAGCCCTGTGTACGTATGTGAACTGAGTATAGAATCAGTCTTTGGGAAAGTCAGATATTCTTGTTTATATTCTTGGTTTCGGTTAACTTAAAACTTACGTACGTGAGAAATCAGGGTGGACGTATCAGGCTTCCTCCACTTCTAATAGACGAACGCGGTTCATTTCTATCTAGATTAACATTCGAGGAGGTCCAATTTTGTCACAGGCAACGAACTATTTTGTGCGCGAAGCATAGTTTTCCCGAAGTAAGGAAGGAGAAATCTGTGTTTACACTAATTTCTTTCAAGTTTGATGTTTATTCGAGGGGGAGAATAACCCAGTAGTGAAAGTGATGTCAGTTATGCTCTTGGGGATTCTTGAATGCTTTACAGAGATCAAATGCAATGCTATCACTAGGATTAACGTGCGGTCAATAAGTCGTTTTCAGAAAATAATGTGTATTAGATTTTGTACTCATGAAGGTAGTTCTAACAATTTGACTTATGTTGTATGCATCCCGGAACTTCTTAAGATTCTACAATATCAATGAACACAAGCACTTGGTTTCTTAAAATCTGCGAAACACATTTCAAGAAGTTTCTTTTGTTGTCTGTAGCATAGCATGGATAATATTAAAGCCTCGCTGGTATTCACCCACGTCCTGCTCTAGTTGTAGTTTAATCTTTCCATATACAATTCTGGAGAGAATCTAGTATGTGCAAGCCAAAAGAGATGACCGGCTCTTATCACTTTTTTTTTGATGTGGGTGTATACAGCTATAGTCTAATCTTCAGGGAAGTTTATTGTTATCTACATTTCTGACAGATCCATATGTTACGACGTGCCGTGCCACTAGCATTTTTCCAAATTTCTGCGATGGCTTCGTCTTCTCAGCATAGCTTGTAATTTTGCGGTCACTTGAATGCCTCTCCCAACCCTTGGTTTGTATCAGGATTTATGTTTTCAGATATGGTCTTCATTGAAGTGCTTGTTTTAATTATTATGTTTCCTTCATTCTTCACAATTCTGAAGTTTGTCGAACGCTCTTGCATCCCCACAAATCAGAATTAACTTAAGGGGGTTGTATTTTTGGAGTTGTTTTGAAAAGGTTTTGTGGTAATGAGTAGATCAGGTCGTCTGACATATACTCTTGATTCTCTCGATATTTTGGATGAAGTTTTTTTGGTGGTTTTGAGGATGACGAAATTTTCTTCTTCTGCGTGACGTAAATTTTAAGATGCCTGGCGTCTTCCTTCAAGAGTTTCATCACATTCTGAAGTCCACCAGGAATGACTTTTACCATAATTTAAGAAAGCTACGTTTCCAGCTTGTTACTTGAGCGTTTGTATCAGTTCGTCTAAATTGTCTGTTAATTTTATGGTTCGTATAATTTCTAGGTGATTTCAACTTCTAATTAACGAGTGTGTGTCGTTATTCTCGTTTCTTTGGTAGGTTTCAGTTTCTTCATCTTGACAGATATAAATTAAATTTTGATTTCGAGTATATAGTGACCATGCAACGTCCTTGTCGCAGTGGATACACTGGTTCCCGTGAGATCACCGAAATTAAGCGCTGTCGGGCGTGTTCGGTACTTGGATGGATGACCATCCAGGCAGCCATGCGCTGTTGCCATTTTTCGGGGTGCACTCAGCCTCGTGATGCCAATTGAGGAGCTACTCGACCGAATAGTAGCGGCTTCGGTCAAGAATACCATCATAACGAGCGGGAGAGCAGTGTGCTGACCTCACGCCCCTCTTATCTGCATCCTCCATTGAGGATGACGCGGGGGTCGTATGATCCCGGTAGGCCACTCGTGGCCTGAAGACGGAGTGATTTTTGCTATATAGTGGCCTGAACCTGTCTCTGTTACTTTTGAAAGGAGAAGTCTCCAGGGGTGAGACTGACTCTTTGAAACCACCAATACAGTGGTGTAGTGCGGGTCCCAGGCATCACCGTGCAGCCATTCACCCTTGTGGTCCCTCGTTTGCGAGTAACTGAGAAAACATGACTTATTCAGTGGAGCCTTAAAATCGGCATTTACTTTCAGAATGGTGATGTAGCGTAGCTGTTAAGTTATTTCCTTGGTACGCATCTTTGTCGAAATGACTGTGATAGTTATTTTTATTCAATATATTGTTTAAATAAATTTATTTTCGTTTCTAATACTTGGCCGTGTAATTTTGATAATCGTATTTGCTTTTTTTTTTTTTTTTTTTTGCTCTCCTTTTTTACTTATTTACCAACCCAAAAATGTACGTCTTGTAACTACAAAAATTTTTGACACAATTAAAGACGACAGCGTGTAACTGTCAGATAGACCAGATGTGGTTATCTTGCACACTGCACGTGCACGTGTATCATGCCGTAGGCCAGGCCACTTAGTAACAGGGACGTTATTGTCTCAGCAACACTGTACCTATTCTTATGCCATGCGTTTGTTGCGTGTTTCTGTCGGCATTGTTATTAAAAGAGCACTGACCGATTTTCCCATTTTCTATAGTAACGAAATATTTAAAAGCAATGGAAATTTTACGAACAAATGTTTGCGTTTTTTTTAAGTTTTTTCAACCAAAAATTTTAGCAGCGTTGCTACGGATAGTTATATTTCGGTTTTTTATCTAGTTATTAGTAAAAAATAAAAAAAACTGTTATAACTGAGACCAAACAAATACCGAAAAATACAGTTATTCAGAATTAAAACACCGGTGTCGATTTTAACCGGTTGACTTTTCCCATCCCTACCCAGCATCCATCGGATGGATATGTTCAAGGGTGACCTCGTTGCAAGACGAATGACAATCAATGATGTTCCGTGTGACAGGTTATACATGGGCACAAGAACTTTGACGAGGCTCCATTAACAGTACCTGGGAAACTGGAACTGTAAAATGATGATGAGGATGATAATGGTGATGCCAACAATGATGACAGCGCAGAAGACTTTCCTCCGTTCATTAAACTTGAAGCCTGTGGTGCCAGGGAGGCCATCGGGTCACAAAAATAAATAACAAAATTAAATTTCCCAAATCCTGAAACAGCGGACCCTATACCAGATGGGCTAAACACTAGGGAAAAGGGAGAAGAAAAACAAAGAAAAGAAAGATCCCATTAGAGAGTGACGCATTGTTTTGTGGCTGACGAGAAACGATCAAGATTCATGTGAAAAGGGGAGTGAATACTGTAGTTGGGTTACTACTGAAGTTCACCCTGGATGTCAACGTGCTATGCTTGTAACTGGTACTGTATTTTCATTTGATTATTCTAATCACTATAAGTTTATTTACATAAGAATAAAATATATACCTGTAACAGTTAATATTTTAGGATTTCAGTAAAACCGGATTGAATAATTGTAACCAGGGCGACAATATTTAATGTATTTGTTTTCTTTTTTTTGTAAATTCGCGCTTTGCATGCGCGCACAGTAAATTCCAGCACTGCGGCTCGGACTCGCAAATGCAGCGTAATCAGATGAATAATGAAATTCCGAGCGACTGATTACGGCGTATTGCCCGGCCACTAAATTACACTAGTGAGATAACGATGCCTGAAATATTCGTCGTGGCTCGACATAATTCCGATCCACGATTATTCAACCATTACAATCGCTTCCATCTCAGAGTAAGGGTTTTATTCCGCTTTTGTAAATTATGTAGGCAGTTTTGGTGTGAATTAGGCAGGTGTTAAATTCATCGTGTCACCAAAGAAACGATATTTGAAATTTCACACAGTACACAGTTGTTAGTTAAAATAGTTAATTTTTATAATGTTGTTTTTTTATAAGTCGTTAAAATTTCATAGTAACACGAAATCATTCTCCTGCACAGTATCAGATCTCTCTGTCCAACTGGACGCCGTGACCCTGCTGTACGCCCGAGAATTATTCTCTCGTCATCAACGCCAGGAGAAACTGTTAGAAAAAAATTCAAAGATACCATTAAGTCACTAGGGGTGCGGGTGCTATAAATCCTGGTTTGCATTTTGAGAGTGTTTTACGTGAAAATTGCCATGTACTCCGTAACTGCACTGAGATTCTGTGTGTCTAACAAGAAACTTAAGTATCTGGCAGTCTTACGAAAACATTTGTTTGCAATGTTGCCTTATATCGAAGTGAAACATGGAAGATAAACAATAGATGAAAATGGAAATTTTAAAAACGTGATACTACAGAAGAGTGCTGAAGACTGGGTAAGTAGATCGAGTAACTGATGGGGAGGTAATCAACTGAATTGGAGAGAAAAAAACATTGTTGGCACAGTTCGACCAAAAGAGTGATAGATTGGTAGGGCACATACTGATGTACCACGGTATAGATAATTTGGTAGTCGAGGGAAGTGTGAGGACTTAAAATTGTAGACGGCGTCCAAGACTTGAATACCGTAAGCAGGTTAAAATGGGAGTACAACGTCATTTGAAAAACGATAGCCTTTTCTGTTGTATAAAACAGGGATTTAACTACTTCTGTTGATATGGATCGATGAAAACTATTTGTCTGTTACACTGCCTCACTGCCGAAATTAGAAACTGGCAATACGTCTTTATTGTAAATGTCCCTCTTCAGAAACATCAGAAGTTTAATTTTTAAAGCTCTTATTACTTTACCAAAAGCGATCTTTGCTATTATTTAGCCGTTCGTTAATTTCTTTTGGTGTTCATGGAGTCATTGTTTCCGATGGCCTTAAATATGGACACTCATCTCATCGTATTGTGGCTTCATTGTTAAGTTGTACTATTTCCTGTTCATTACTTTGTTTCTATTTTGTGCCAAGACTCGACACATCGTATATAGGGCTCCGTAGTGAAAGATTCATCTACATCTACGTCTTCGTCAATATCTTCATCACTGTCCTACAATTCACAATGAAGTGTTCGACAGACGGTTCATAGAACCACCTCCAATCTATCTCTCTACCATTCCATTCACGGACAGCGGTCGGTAAAAACGAACGCTTAAATATTTCCTTACGAGCTCTGGTTCTTCTTATTTTATTACAATAATCATTTCTGCCCATGTAGGTGGGCACCAAAAATTTATTTTCGCTTTCGGAGAAGAAATTTGGTGATTGGAATTTCGTGAAAAGATCTCGTGGCAACGAAAAAGTGTTTGTTCTAATGATTGCCACCCCAACTCGCGTATCGTATCTCTGACACTGTCTCCCCTCTTTCGCGGTAACATAGAACAAAATCTATTCTTATTCGAACTTTTTTGATGCCTCCGTCAACCTTACCTGGTACGAATCTCGTCGCGGACAGCAGTAGTCCAGAAGAGGACGGACAAGTGCAGTGAAGGCAGTTTCTTTAGCGGATTTGTTGCAGCTTCTAAGTGTTCTGCCAGAAAATCGCAGTTTTTGGTTGGTTTCCCCCGTAACATTGTCTAGGTGATTGTTTCAGTTCATGTTACTCGTAATCCTTAAATATATTTGTGTGAGTTATCAAGTAACCGAAATTAATCGGATTCCTTCACACTTTTCGTTACTTTGAGTCAATTTTCTCTTTTCGCACCGTATGATATCTTGTACAAATCATTTTGCAGTTGTTTTTGATCTTCTGATAACATCACGAGACAGTAAACGACAAACAATCTAAGAGGAGTGCTCAGATTGTCTCCTAAATCGTTTATATAGCTTAGGAACAGCAGAGGGTTATAACACGTCCTTGGGATATGCGAGATATCACTTCTGTTCTAGTCACTGACTTCCTGTCAATTAATGTGAATGTAAGCTTACTGACAAGCAATAACGAATACAGTTGCACAACTGACACAGTACTTCGTAAGGACACAATTTGATTAGAAGTCTGTCACTATTGGTTGTCTGTCTTGTGCTTACTGCAATTTAGTTAAAGAGAATTACTCCAAATGCGTTTCGCTTTTGTTTATTAAGCATCATCCGTGGTTATTCTGCAAATTGGATACGTACGTTTGTACATTTTTGGCTGTTTTAAGTTAAAAAGAGCGTTTTGTTTACAGAGTTAATGTGCAAGTTACTTATTGTGTTTCTTTACATATTCTGCTTCTTTCCTCCTTGCTAGCAGCAGTTGGCGTCGAAAGACTTCGATTCATATATGCACTTGGCAGTTTTTTGCCATTCTGCAGTATTTCTTGCGCTGCATTATTTATATTTCGCTTTTGTAAACTGTTTCTCATTCTGCACACTAACAGTGTTTTCGTCTGATCGTGTGTCTTAGTTCACGTTGTGAGTGCTGTCAAACTCAAACTGAGAAACTACTTTGTGTGTGTGTGTGTGTGTGTGTGTGTGAGAGAGGGAGAGAGAGAGAGAGAGAGAGAGTTAGTGTAAGTTGGTGACATCGTCTTGCATATTAGATAGAGATACGAGAGGAGATCTGGGTTTGATTGTAATTTTCTTGGGGGTGGGTGGGGGATGATGTGGGGGGGGGGGGGGGGGACTGGATGGTGATTATAGAACAGATTCTGGGAGGAGATGGTAGTGGTAAATGGAGCTTGTGGTTATATGGGTACGTTTAACATTGTATTAAGTGGGCAATCAGTTTAAAGAGTGTGTGGTTTGTCAAGTTGGTCTGATCATTTGTAAGTTGTTTCTTTTCTGTTATGGTTTTTTGAATGTAGCAGTTTTTTTGTCAGGTGAGGAGGTATTTTTTGTTGTTTAACCTTAAGATCAAATAAAGCAGAGGAGATAGATACCATACCATCAGAATTTCTAAAATAATTGGCGGAAGTGGCAACAAAACGGCTATTCTCATGGGTGTGTTGACTGTATGAGTCTGACTACATACCATGCCACTTTTGGAAAAATATCAGCCACAAAATTCTGAAGACTGCAAGAGCTGAATAGTACAAGAATTATCGTACAATCAGCTTAACAGCTCATGCATCCAAGTTGCTGACAAGAATAATACACTCCTGGAAATTGAAATAAGAACACCGTGAATTCATTGTCCCAGGAAGGGGAAACTTTATTGACACATTCCTGGGGTCAGATACATCACATGATCACACTGACAGAACCACAGGCACATAGACACAGGCAACAGAGCATGCACAATGTCGGCACTAGTACAGTGTATATCCACCTTTCGCAGCAATGCAGGCTGCTATTCTCCCATGGAGACGATCGTACAGATGCTGGATGTAGTCCTGTGGAACGGCTTGCCATGCCATTTCCACCTGGCGCCTCAGTTGGACCAGCGTTCGTGCTGGACGTGCAGACCGCGTGAGACGACGCTTCATCCAGTCCCAAACATGCTCAATGGGGGACAGATCCGGAGATCTTGCTGGCCAGGGTAGTTGACTTACACCTTCTAGAGCAAGTTGGGTGGCACGGGATACATGCGGACGTGCATTGTCCTGTTGGAACAGCAAGTTCCCTTGCCGGTCTAGGAATGGTAGAACGATGGGTTCGATGACGGTTTGGATGTACCGTGCACTATTCAGTGTCCCCTCGACGATCACCAGTGGTGTACGGCCAGTGTAGGAGATCGCTCCCCACACCATGATGCCGGGTGTTGGCCCTGTGTGCCTCGGTCGTATGCAGTCCTGATTGTGGCGCTCACCTGCACGGCGCCAAACACGCATACGACCATCATTGGCACCAAGGCAGAAGCGACTCTCATCGCTGAAGACGACACGTCTCCATTCGTCCCTCCATTCACACCTGTCGCGACACCACTGGAGGCGGGCTGCACGATGTTGGGGCGTGAGCGGAAGACGGCCTAACGGTGTGCGGGACCGTAGCCCAGCTTCATGGAGACGGTTGCGAATGGTCCTCGCCGATACCCCAGGAGCAACAGTGTCCCTAATTTGCTGGGAAGTGGCGGTGCGGTCCCCTACGGCACTGCGTAGTATCCTACGGTCTTGGCGTGCATCCGTGCGTCGCTGCGGTCCGGTCCCAGGTCGACGGGCACGTGCACCTTCCGCCGACCACTGGCGACAACATCGATGTACTGTGGAGACCTCACGCCCCACGTGTTGAGCAATTCGGCGGTACGTCCACCCGGCCTCCCGCATGCCCACTATACGCCCTCGCTCAAAGTCCGTCAACTGCACATACGGTTCACGTCCACGCTGTCGCGGCATGCTACCAGTGTTAAAGACTGCGATGGAGCTCCGTATGCCACGGCAAACTGGCTGACACTGACGGCGGCGGTGCACGAATGCTGCGCAGCTAGCGCCATTCGACGGCCAACACCGCGGTTCCTGGTGTGTCCGCTGTGCCGTGCGTGTGATCATTGCTTGTACAGCCCTCTCGCAGTGTCCGGAGCAAGTATGGTGGGTCTGACACACCGGTGTCAATGTGTTCTTTTTTCCATTTCCAGGAGTGTATATAGAAGAATGGAAAACAAAATCGAGGATGTGCTACATGACTATCAGTTTGGCTTAAGAAAACTAAAGACAGGAGAGAGGCAATCTTGACACTGCGGTTGAAATTGAAGCAAGATTAAAGAAAGTCAAGACGTTCATAGGATTTGTTTACCTGGAAAAATCGTTTGACAGTGTAAAATGGTGCAAGGTTTTCAAAATTCTGAGAAATGTGGGGGTAAGCTAGAGGGAGAGACGGGTAATATACAAGATGCACAAGAGCCAAGACGGAATAATAAGAGTGGACAACCAAGAACGAAATGCTGGGATTAAAAAGGGTGTGAGAGAGGGATGTAGTCTTTCACCCCTACTGTTTAAGCTGTACATCGAAGAAGCAATGATGGAAATAAAAGAAAGTTTCAGGAGTGGAATTGAAATTCATGGTGGAAGGATCTCAATGATACGATTCGCTGATGGCATTACTAACCTGAGTGAAAGTGAAAAACAATTACATGATCTGTTGAATGGAATGAACAATCTAATGAGTACAGAATATAGATTGAGAGTAAATCCAAGAAAGACGAATGTAAAGAGAAGTAGCAGAAATGCGAACAGCGAGAAACTTAACATCAGTGTTGATGGATAAGAAGTAGATGAAGTTAAGTAATTCTGCTACCTAGGCAGTAAAATAACCAATGACGGTAGGAGCAAGGAGAACGTCAAAAGCAGACTAGGAATGGCAAAAAGGTCATTCCTGACCAAGGGAAGTCTACTAGTATCAAATATAGGCCTTAATTTGAGGAAGAAATTTCTGAGAATGTACTTTCGGAGCACTACATTGTATGTTAATGAAACATGGACTGTGGGAAAACCGGAACAGAAGAGAATCGAAGAAATTGAGATGTGGTGCTACAGACGAATGTTTGAAATTAAGTGGACTGATTAGGTAAGAAATGAGGTCCTGCACAGAATCGGAGAGTAAAGGAATATGTGGAAAATATTGATAAGGAGAAGGTACAAGAATATAGGACATCTGTTAATACATCAGGGAATGACTGGTACTAGAGGGAGCTCTAGAAAGCAACAACTGTAGAGGAACACAGAGATTGGAAAACATCCAGCAAATAATTGAGGATGTAGGTTCCAAGTGATACTCTGAGATGAAGAGGTTGGCAGAGGAAAGAAATTCGTGGTGGGACGCATCAAACCATCAGAAGACTGATGACACGCCTCCCCCCTCCCCCTCCCTCCCAAAAGAAAACCTTATGATTTCCATGTCTGTGTGTCTGGCAGTAATATTATGTTGGTGTACCACCATGTAAATCGCTTGGGGAGAGATCAGCACTTTATAGAGGGTGTGTAATGGCTTCCCAACGAAACGTCTACAGCCTAGTTGAATCTACAGGCAGAGCAACTCCGCGAAAGTCACGATGATCTCTCTCTTTGACTGCAAGAGTCCGCTGCAGATTGACTTTCTGCAACACTGCGCCACAATTAACACACAGCCGTATGTGGACACTTGGCAACAACTGAAGCCCACAATCAAGTCCAACCGCTCAGCGATATTGACTGACGGCGTCACTCTTTTTCAGGTTAATGTCCGCATATTGTCAATGTTGTTTCGACTACGCTGCAAAATTTCCGCTGGGATGCAGTTACACATTCTCCACACAGTCCCGATTTCTTCCCATGCGATTTCCATATTATTGAGCCCTGAACAAAGTCGTTCGGGGCCGTCGATTAGCTTCGCACGAAGAGGCCCACATCTGGGTACAATCACGTTTCCATAGGTAATTGCCGTTTTTCCATGAAGGCATTGAACATCTTGTCTCACAGTGGGATAAGTGTATTAACAGTTGTGGCTCTTACTATTGAAATAATGAATAGATAAATTGTAGTTTTATGAGATTGATGGTACAGCCAACCAGGGATAATGTCGTATCGAAAGAAGGATGCAGAAAGTTCTCCTTATTAATTCAACCAACATAATCCAGTAATATTATTCTGACTGGGAGGGAACACGTATGTGGTTCTCCAAGGCTCAGCCTTGGGTCCGCTATTATTACTCATATATGTAAACTATTTTCCATCTAATATACAACAAGTAGAATTAGTTCCCTTTGCAGATGACACTAGTATTGTAATCAATCCAAGCATACATACAGAAAAATGGTAAAACAGTTTTCTTATAATTCTGTGAATGGTTTCACTCTCAATTTTATATACACACAACATATTCAGCTCTGCACGTCTAGGGATGCTACACTAAAGGTAAGTGTAACACATGGCGAGGAAATAATAAATTAGGTTGAAAGTTCAAATTTCTTAGGTGTCCATACTCATGAAAATTTAAAATTAAAAAGGGTTATTTTTGGAACTCCTGAAACAACTTAATTCAACCACATTTGCACTTAAAATCATAGGAAATCTTGGGGAGCGATAATTCAGGAAGTTGACTTATTTTGCGTTTCCCTTCCCTAATGTCATGTGCAATAATGTTCTTGGTTAGCTCATCTTCGTTACTCAAAAACGTGCTCTGAGAATAATATGTGGTGCTCATACATCTTGTAGACATTAGTTTGAGTTTGGCATTCTGGCTACTGCTTCACAGTATATTTATTCCCTCACAAAGATTGTTGTAAATAATCTACTAGAGATGAGAAGAAACAACGATGTACATAATTACACTAGTGGCCATTAAAATTGCTACACCAGGAAGAAATGCAGATGATAAACTAGTATTCATTGGACAAATATATTATACTAGAACTGACATGTGATTACATTTTCATGCAGTTTGGGTGCATAGATCCTGAGAAATCAGTACCCAGAACAACCACCTCTGGCCGTAATAACGGCCTTGATACGTCTGGGCATTGAGTCAAACAGAGCTTGGATGGCGTGCACAGGTACAGCTACCCATGCAGCTTCAACACGATACTACAGTTCATTAAGGGTAGTGACTGGCGTATTGTGACGAGCCAGTTTTTCGGCCACCATTGGCCAGACGTTTTCAGTTGGTGAGAGATCTGGAGAATGTGCTGGCCAGGGCAGCAGTCGAACATTTTCTGTATCCAGAAAGGCCCGTACAGGACCTGTAACATGCGGTCGTGCATTGTCCTGCCGAAATGTAGGGTTTCGCAGAGATCGAATAAAGGGTAGAGCCACGGGTAGTAACACATATGAAATGTATCGTCCACTGTTCAAGTGCCGTCAATGCGAACAAGATGTGACCGAGACGTGTAACCAATGGCACCCCATACCATCACGCCGGGTGATACGCCAGTATGGCGATGAGGAATACACGCTTCCAATGTGCGTTCACCGCGATGTCACCAAACACGCATGCGACCATCATGATGCTGTAAGCAGAACCTCGATTCATCCGAAAAAATGACGTTTTGCCGTTCGTGCACACAGGTTCGTCGTTGAGTACACCATCGCAGGCGCTCCTGTCTGTGATGCAGCGTGAAGGGGAACCGCAGCCATGGTCTCCGAGCTGATAGTTCATGCTGCTGCAAACGTCGTAGAACTGTTCGTGCAGATGGTTGATATCTTGCAAACGTCCCCATCTGTTGACTCAGGGATCAAGACGTGGCTACACGATCCGTTACAGCCACGCGGATAAGATGCCTGTCATCTCGACTGCTAGTGATACGAGGCCGTTGGTATCCAGCACGGCGTTCCATATTACCCTCCTGAATCCACCGATTCCATATTCTGCTAACAGTAATTGGATCTCGACTAACGCGAGCAGCAATGTCGCGATACGATAAACCGCAATCGCGATAGGCTACAATCCGACCGTTATCAAAGTCGGAAACGTAATGGTACGCATTTCTCCTTCTTACACGAGGCATCACAACAACGTTTCACCAGGCAACGCCGGTCAACTGCTGTTTGTGTACGAGAAATCGGTTGGAAACTTTCCTCGTGTCAGCACGTAATAGGTGTCGCCACCGGCGCCAACCTTGTGTGAATGCTCTGAAAAGCTGATCATTTGCATATCACAGCATCTTCCTCCTGTCGATTAAATTTCGCGTGTGTAGCACGTCATCTTCGTGGTGTAGCTATTTTAATGGCCAGTGGTGTACAATACCGGAAGGCAAAATTACATTCATTACTTCTACTTTAAAGCTGCTTGTAGCACAAAAAACAGTGCTCAATGCTGCGACTAAAGAGTTTTGATTACTTACCAAGTGAGATAAAATGCATGAGATACAGAACGTAAAATTTGAAAGCAGATCGAAAAAGTTTCTGCTTGACAACTCCTTCTATTCCATAGAAGAATTTCTGTTATTGTAATGTGTAAAAGACAATGGGTGATGATAACATGATGTAGTGTGAAATACAGGATGATTCACGAAGGTATGCGAATATTGTAATATGTTGTTCAACGAGTAAAACTAAAGAAAAAAATTCATACACAAATAGGTCCGCAAATGTTTCGTTGCGAAGTTACAGATAATAAAAAATTTCGCCTGAAATTTAGCAACTTCGCTAATATGAAGCCATCGCAAAACTGTACAAGATTAAAGTAAAGCACGATTTCCATTTATTTTGTTGTTATTGATATGGTGAATCTAATAAAATAATAAAACATATCTGCAGTAGTTTTCCAGAACACTCAGAGGAGCAAAGAAGTAATTTTGTAAAACTCTTAACTTATTAACTACTTCATACAATTTGTTTTTCAAATTCCAGGCGACTGCATAAAGTTTTCAGCCGAAGTCGTAGACAATTTAATTTTGGAAAAGTGATGGTAATAAACTCCATATCGGCGTATTCCTCTGTCATAAATTTGAAAGGCATCCCTATTTCATAAGTAATCTACATACTACAACAGTTACTATGTGGTTTCACTTAAATACACTGCTGTTATGATGTTCTTTCGCTGAACAGTACAGAAAACTAACTCGTTTCAAGGTTAGGAAACGACTGAAACAACTCACTAACGGTTGCCAACAATGAAGTAAACGTTTCTACATTTTAAATGGAAAGTAAACAAATTTACCTGAATAATAATCTTTGTTCTGTGGATGTTCAGGAAAAATACTTTAGATACACGTCTGGGACATGTTTTATTAGATTCACCAGACCAATAATACCAAACTAAATTGAAATTGTGCTTTATTTTAACCTCATACAGATTTGCGATGGCGTCATTTTAGCGAAGTTGCTGAATTTCAGGCAAAATCTTTCATTAGTCATAACATCAACAAAAGCAAAACGAGGATAATGGAATGTAGTCGAATTAAGTCGGGGGATACTGAGGGAATTAGATTAGGAAATGAGACACTTAAAGTAGAAAGGGAGTTATGCTATTTAGGGAGCAAAATAACTGATGATGGTCGAAGTAGAGAGGATATAAAATGTAGACTGACAATGGCAAGGAAAGCGTTTCTGAAGAAGAGAAATTTGTTAACATCGAGTGTAGATTTAAGTGTCAGGAAGTCGTTTCTGAAAGTATTTGTGTGGAGTGTAGCCATGTATGGAAGTGAAACATGGACAATAAATAGTTTGGACAAGAAGAGAATAGAAGCTTTCGAAATGTGGTGCTACAGAAGAATGCTGAAGACTAGATGGGTAGATCACATAACTAATGAGGTGGTATTGAATAGAATCGGGGAGAAGAGGAGTTTGTGGCACAACTTGACTAGAAGAAGGGAACGGCTGGTAGGACATGTTCTGAGCCAACAAGGGATCATCAATTTAGTATTGGAGGGCAGTGTGGAGGGTAAAAATCGTAGAGGGAGACCAAGAGATGAATACACGAAGCAGATTCAGAAGGATGTAGGTTGCAGTAGGTACTGGAAGATGAAGAAGGTTGCACAGGATAGAGTAGCATGGAGAGCTGCATCAAACCAGTCTCAGGACTGAAGACCACCACCACCACAACAACAACAACAGAAACAACCGTAACTAAACATTTGAGGACCTATGTTTGTGTGAACTGTTTTCTTTAGTTTTACTTGTGGAATAATGTATTAAGATATTTTCATAGCTTCGTGAATGATCCTGTGTATGGAACCTCTAGTTAAATTTAGAGGAAGATCTGGCGACCACGATCTTTGCACAATAAATCAACAAAGTAAAAAGTTAGTGTTCACCAATGTTACTTTGGTTACTGAAGGGAATCTACCTCTCTCTGTACTAGGGAGGCATCCTGTAGCATCAAAACAGCAACAAGAGCCGACGGTGTCTGCTGTGTGAGTAGAGCTCACAATGGAAGAGTGGTTGCTCTCTAAAGGAGGAACGGGAAGAGGGCAGAGCTGATGAAGGAAAGGAATCCTTATTATAAATGGAGGAGGAGCTGGGAAGTGGGTCCGCCATTACTTACGGCGGCCACGATAAAAGCTGCGGCCGGTTCTGCGGCTGCGGCGCGGTCGCGGGCGATAGCATCGCGGCAGTCAGTATTTCTTGCTGCGGGGCGCGCATTACGGCTGGCGCGGACGAGATGGGCGGGGCGCGGGGCTGCCTGTCACTGGCGGGGGAGGGAAGGGGTGGGGGAGGCGCCCGACAGCTCGGCTCCGGCGTCGCGACGCGTCGGCGCCTGCCTGCCGGGGCCGCTGTCGGCTGCCACTGCGCCGCGCTCTGCTGGGAGCACTCTCTGCGGAGAGCGGCCAGCTTTTTTGGCAGCGCGAGGCGGTGGGTGGCATCCACTGGGGCAGAGCCATTATCAGCGGCGCCACGATACGTGCTTCCACACTGGCGAAAAAGGAAAAAAATTGACCGTGTGAATTAATCACGAGACACATTACTTTTGATTCTACATCATCTAAAGTGTCATCTATGCACTGTTTGTTCTACAACAGTTTCAGTATGACATCGAAGTTTCTCTAGACGATGTTGTTGTTGTGGTCTTCAGTCCAGAGACTGGTTTGAAGCAGCGCTCCATTATACTCTATCCTGTGCAGAAAATTGTATCATGGTACTAAACATAGTTTAGGACATATGACGTCACAAACATTGAGATGTGTGAAAAACTACAGTATTCTGCATGACATCTAAATTTATTACTTCTTTGTTACTAATTCAATTCTCAGCACATTCTGCAGACAGTATCCACAGATGCCGTTGAGTATACCTACAGAGATATATTGTTGTATGACACATAGTTCAAGAGATATGATGTTGGAAACATTGATTTGTCTGAAAAAGTGGTACAACATGGGTGAAGATTTAATTCATTTGTTATTTACTGTTAAGACATGCTACAGTCGAGTAAACCTAGGAAATGCGTAGTACCTGGTAGAGCTTTTGACAGCTTTCGTCTGAGAAGCCCAAATGCCTGCAGGTGAAAAATATGTCTATCTACAGAGCAATGAAGAGACATTGCCATAGACACGTTTACAAAACAACGCTGTAGACATACAAAGCAGCTGCACCCAGCGTGCCGGATCTTGTTACTTATACATTTCTGCATTATGCACATTTCTTTGCACGGTTGCTTCATAGTTCTAAAAGTGTTTTGACGAATGCAAGGAATGAAATTTTTTCGATACTCCATTATAAACACAGTCGGTTTTTTGTTTTCGGTTCTAATAGAAAATTGGCCAAAAGAATGTCCAGACAATGCCAGGATTGCTAGCTAGTTATTTAATAAAGCCACATCTTTAGGCTAAGATGGTGGTACAAAAAAATTATTAAGGAAAGAACACATTGATGTGAAGGTTTTTCTTTGCTGTCTTGGCATACGAGTGTGTTCCGTTACTTCATTTTTGCGGGTCCTTGGGTCTTGTTAACCATTGTTCATGAGGATGGGGTACCAAACAGAATTAGAGGCTGTGTTGAGGATTTCTTGGTTGATAGGATGCAGCATGTTCTCTAGGATGGAGAATCATCTTCAGAAATAGAAGTAACTTCAAACGTACACCAGGAAGTTTGTTGGGACCCTAGCTGTTCAAATGGTTCAAATGGCTCTGAGCACTATGCGACTTAACTTCTGAGGTCATCAGTCGCCTAGAACTTAGAACTACTTAAACGTAACTAACCTAAGGACATCACACACATCCATGCCCGAGGCAGGATTCGAACCTGCGACTGTACGGTCGCTCGGTTCCAGACTGTAGCGCCTAGAACCGCACGGCCACTCCGGCCGGCCCCTAGCTGTTCATGAAGTATAATAATGACGTTGCAAACAATGTTAGTAAGTGCCTCAGATTTTACGCGGACGATGCCGTTATCTATAATGAATTACTACCTGAAAAAACTTGCAAAAATATCAAGTTAGATCATGATAAGATTTAAAAATGTCCTAAAGATTGGCAACTTGCTTTAAATACACAGAAATGTAAAATTATGGACTTCACCCAAAAAAATTTAGTATCCTATGACTACAATGTCAATAATACTGAATTCTTATCGACCATCTTATACAAATACCTAGTTGAAACACATTGCAGGGATATGAAATGGAATAATCGGATAAGCTCAATCGTAGGAAAAGTTGCCGTCAGATTTTGGTTCATTTGCTGAATACGGGGAAAATGCAGCCAGTCTAAAAGAGAGACTGTTTATTAATCACCAGTGCGTCCTATAACAGAATACTGCTCAAGCCGCAATGTTCCTGCTGCATCTACATCTACATATATACTCCGCTAGCCACCCAAGCGGTGTGTGGTGGAAGGCACAATTCGCGCCAAAGTCATATTTCCCCTTGTCGGTTCCAATCGCGGATCGCACGAGGGAAAAACGACTGTCTGAACGCCTCAGTACGAGCTCTGCTACGTGTTAAATATGTATTACCTATGAAAGTGAGTCCAGATACGTCCCAAATTAGGAAACATGCCCGGTTAAATAGTGCTTAGATTCATGAGTCAAATTAGTAAGAGCATCTGACTACAAAGAATTTGTAGAAAATTACCTGGACTTTGAACACTTACTTTCTTTTTTGCGCAACTATTTACAGTGAGCATAGAAAAAGGAAACTAAATTCAATTCAACGTGAGCTGTCACACTAAATATCTCAACCATCATAACAATGTGTAAAACCGAATGTCAAATCAAATACCTCTCAGCCGTCTAATTTTCAAACTTATTTTATTTGGCCACTAGTTTCGGCGATTTACTGCGCTATCTTCAGGCCCCTGACCGACGTGTAGGAAAATTCTTTCTCCGTTCTGGGTAAAACATGCATTCGAATACTGGCATATGTAGATTTCTGCTTCCTATAGCGATGTGTAAAACAGGTGGTTTATAACTCCCTGCAGTGCAGTGGGCATGTGGACCCAATCTGTTGCAGTAACCCACAGATCTGAAGCAGCTCATTGGCACGTGTTCTGTGGAATAAAGCACTGCCTCTCTGGCACCAACGTCAGCATCAGTATCCATATTTTTGCTGAAAAGTATGCAAAGAAATGCCAAATATAATACTCATAGTGATTACTACTCTTGTTGATACTAATTGCAGTAAGGAATCCCTAAGGATTCTGCTAATTGCTGTAGGCAAACAGTATACTTCGCATCCAGTTCTTGTATTCCAGCTGCTGAGTATAAGTCTGCATAATTCGCCAAAATAGGAAATTAGTGGCGAAGAAAATTGTTTTGAAGCAATATTTGTAAATCCAGTTAATTGATGGTTCAAATGGCTCTAAGCACTATGGGACTTAACATCTGAGGTCATCAGTCCCATAGACTTAGAACTACTTAAACCTAACTAACCTAAGGACATCACACACATCCATGTCCGAGGCAGGATTTGAACCTGCGACCGTAGCAGCCGCATGATTCCGGACTGAAGCGCCTAGAACCGCTCGGCTCCAGTTAATTGACTCCCAGAAAGTGCCGAGTGGAACAAGACGTTTATTGCTACCAGTAACTGTTTATTTGTATCCACAACCCATTTAGAAGGTTTAAACCTCCATCATCAGGTGGATTTACACGTGTTAGTACGACATGTGTGTGTTGTGTTAAGACTTTCGGGTAAGCTATGGCACTGCCCAGTAGAGAAACAAAGACGCTATTTGAGAACATGGTTTTTGGGAGGTTTATGGTTACAACCTAAGCGTATGTCTAAATGTAAAAATAAAACAACTGAAATAGACTACATCCAGTGGTAACAGGTTCCTTAATCTGTCGTAATACATCACATGTGAACTATCATAATTTGTAAACAAAGATTGTGTCTGAAAACTGCTAGGTTCAAAGAACATGTAGCAAAACAGAAGAATTGTCTCGAAGTACAAAGAATATTAGCAAAACGACACTTTTATTTCAGAATATGTTTCAATGCATGTGGAGATTTTTGGTTGAGTTGATGAAAATATGCATTAGAATATATATTTTACGTGGTATACAAATCCTTTTCTCTGAAGTTTATATGGCTTAAGTTTCATACTCGTTTATACGATCAGGTGACGTGTTACAAACCTTAAGTACAATAATTATGTTGCCAACAGAGGTAAAATTATATTAAATAACAAGTTGGTTGGAATTCAGAGGTAGAGGACGAAGGGATTGCAAGGAAAATGGCTAAGCTTTGGATATGCTGGAACTGTGGGTTAGTTAAGCTGACTTCTGTTACGTGCCAGAATAAGTAAATACTGAAGTAAGAGTTTCCAGCAAGTAATTCAGTCACTCAAATTCCAATATGAAAGAAATTCAAACAAAATATAATACTTACTAGGTACAAAGTATTAGAAGTATTGAAAGTAAGCTAAAGGTTAGGGAGCGTGACAGACTTGACTGCACCTCTTTTCCAGCGAATGAATAGCAAACTGTTTCTGTACCAAGCCTTGGAACATACTTTCCTCACAAAAACACGGAGATCAAATCTCCACACGTGAGCCACACATCCAACCCATGAACGTTACAGCATCTTTTTCATGCGAATCAAGAAAATACACTCCTGGAAATGGAAAAAAGAACACATTGACACCGGTGTGTCAGATCCACCATACTTGCTCCGGACACTGCGAGAGGGCTGTACAAGCAATGATCACACGCACGGCACAGCGGACACACCAGGAACCGCGGTGTTGGCCGTCGAATGGCGCTAGCTGCGCAGCATTTGTGCACCGCCGCCGTCAGTGTCAGCCAGTTTGCCGTGGCATACGGAGCTCCATCGCAGTCTTTAACACTGGTAGCATGCCGCGACAGCGTGGACGTGAACCGTATGTGCAGTTGACGGACTTTGAGCGAGGGCGTATAGTGGGCATGCGGGAGGCCGGGTGGACGTACCGCCGAATTGCTCAACACGTGGGGCGTGAGGTCTCCACAGTACATCGATGTTGTCGCCAGTGGTCGGCGGAAGGTGCACGTGCCCGTCGACCTGGGACCGGACCGCAGCGACGCACGGATGCACGCCAAGACCGTAGGATCCTACGCAGTGCCGTAGGGGACCGCACCGCCACTTCCCAGCAAATTAGGGACACTGTTGCTCCTGGGGTATCGGCGAGGACCATTCGCAACCGTCTCCATGAAGCTGGGCTACGGTCCCGCACACCATTAGGCCGTCTTCCACTCACGCCCCAACATCGTGCAGCCCGCCTCCAGTGGTGTCGCGACAGGCGTGAATGGAGGGACAAATGGAGACGTGTCATCTTCAGCGATGAGAGTCGCTTCTGCCTTGGTGCCAATGATGGTCGTATGCGTGTTTGGCGCCGTGCAGTTGAGCGCCACAATCAGGACTGCATACGACCGAGGCACACAGGGCCAACACCCGGCATCATGGTGTGGGGAGCGATCTCCTACACTGGCCGTACACCACTGGTGATCGTCGAGGGGACACTGAATAGTGCACGGTACAGCCAAACCGTCATCGAACCTATCGTTCTACCATTCCTAGACCGGCAAGGGAACTTGCTGTTCCAACAGGACAATGCACGTCCGCATGTATCCCGTGCCACCCAACGTGCTCTAGAAGGTGTAAGTCAACTACCCTGGCCAGCAAGATCTCCGGATCTGTCCCCCATTGAGCATGTTTGGGACTGGATGAAGCGTCGTCTCACGCGGTCTGCACGTCCAGCACGAACGCTGGTCCAACTGAGGCGCCAGGTGGAAATGGCATGGCAAGCCGTTCCACAGGACTACATCCAGCATCTGTACGATCGTCTCCATGGGAGAATAGCAGCCTGCATTGCTGCGAAAGGTGGATATACACTGTACTAGTGCCGACATTGTGCATGCTCTGTTGCCTGTGTCTATGTGCCTGTGGTTCTGTCAGTGTGATCATGTGATGTATCTGACCCCAGGAATGTGTCAATAAAGTTTCCCCTTCCTGGGACAATGAATTCACGGTGTTCTTATTTAAATTTCCAGGAGTGTAGTTACGCATGAACCACTTGTTTACTGTGAATGATTAGCAAAATCCTATTGCAAATGTGCTCACATTGCACACAGCCAAGCTACGTAAGACCATCTCGCCGCACAGCAAAATAACAAGCAGTGGCGTCATATTCCGTAACAAGACCCACCTCCAGTATGGCAGAGTACAAAAGTGCTTTCTTCAAACTCATGACTGCACGATTGTGTTCCCCGTTGTGGTAATAATTACAGAATGCGCAGGTGAGTCAGAGTTTGGTCTGGAAAGCTTAAGTATATGTTCCTTACTATCAGACTGATAGAAAGTCTCTCGTGACAGGTTCAGTTCAAGTTCAATTGCATTAAGAGGTGCTTTTTTCTTTGAATTCCTGCTATCAACTTTTCTGTGTGCTGGCTTTATTTTTCATTTATTTATTTAATTTTTACAAGCATTGTTTGTGTCTACTTCTTTGAGAGGTGAGACCAACATCTTGCGTGCTCTCTCACAACTCAGGCAGCACACATGTCTAATTACGAATTTCTCAGGTCAATGTGTAGAAGACTATGAGGAGACTATGTGCGAGAAGGATTCGCTCTTCGAGGGTTCCGAACAAACTTAATTAGGCTTTCCTTCCAGGGAACAGAGAATTTCGAGGATTTTTGCTTGTGATCCTTATCTGTACTGGCAAGATATCAAAATATGTGGCATTAATGGCCGTATCTTTCGACTGTAGTGGCGCAGAAGCTTAAACTTTTTACACCGCCATCGTACCGTAGACTTCAGTATGTGATACAAATTACGTCTACCCGTCTTAACAGACGGACAGTCTGTCGGTTAACATGACATAAAGAATCTGCCAGGAAGTTTCATATCAGCGAACACTCGGCTGCAGAGTGAAAATCTCATTCTGGAAACGTCCCCCAGGCTGTGGCTAAGCCATGTCTCCGCAATATCCTTTTTTTCAGGAGTGCTAGTTCTGCAAGGGTCGCAGGAGAGCTTCTGTAAAGTTTGGAAGGTAGGAGACGAGGTACTGGCAGAAGTGAAGCTGTGAGGACGGGGCGTGAGTCGTGCTTGGGTAGCTCAGATGGTAGAGCACGTGCCCGCGAAAGGCAAAGATCCCGAGTTCGAGTCTGGGTCCGGCACACAGTTTTAATCTGCCAAGAAGTTTCATGACATAAAGATATTTTCTGTGTGATATTATTACAAATTAACAGTTTTCGGATTTTTCGGGTTCCTTACCTGAGTACGTAAAAACAGAACCCGTATGGGATCTCTTTGTTGTTCGTCCGCCTGTCTGTCTGACTGTCAGCCTATGTCTGACTGTTAAGAACCATTTTTCTCAGTGTGAGTAGCCGTATCCAGTTGCAATTTATGTCACATACTAAAGTCTGTGGCCCCATGGCGCAGGAATACGTGTAAGCTCCTAAGTCAATGCAGTTAACAGATACGGCCATTTATGTCACATAGTTTGACTCTCGCAACCTCATTCATCAAAACCCGTAGGATACTTCCCACTGGCCTAGAATCATTACACTTGGCAAGAAGAAAGACTTCACTGTACAAGTAAACGGAGAAATCCGAAATGGTTAGTTTGTAACTATATCACACGAAAAACTTTTTTTTTGTTATTTGTCATCCGTCTATCTGTCTGTCCTTCCGTCTGTTAAGACCACTTTTTCTCGGAGGCACATAGACGTATCAGGTTTGTATATATGCGACATGCTATGGTCTACAGTTTCTTGGCGGTGTAGAATATTTACGTTTCTAAGTTAATGCTATCAAAAGCTACACCAATTTCTTGATACTTGCGGATTCGCTTATGTAAGCGGTAGGGTACTTTACATTGACCTAGAGTTATTAACTGTGGTAAAAAGCAAGGTCTCACAGCACAAGTACAGGAAGAAAAGGAGAAAACTGTTAATTTGTAATTGTATCACAGGAAAAACATATTTATCTTGTCATTTTTATCCAACTTTAGACTTAAAATATTCTTGAAAGTATAGGAACTTCCGGGACCCTTATCTTGCGAGTATGTCGATAACACAAAAATCGAAATTCTCTATTCCCGGGACAGATGATTTGTCTTCGTATACAATTAAATTAATTAAGTTTGTAGGGAATCCTCAGAGTGCGAATCCTGCGGACCTGGCCATTTTATCCATTTACTTGTAGTGTAAAACCTCGCTTTCTGCCAAATTTGATGATTCTAGCTCGACGGAAAGTACCGTTTAGGTTTTGATGAGTGAGTTTGCGAGTATCAAAATATGTGACGTAAATGGCCGTATCTTTTGACTGGATTGACTTACAAGCGTAAGTCTTTTGTACCGCCAAAGATTCATAGACATCAATATGTGTCATAAATTCCGACTTGATGTGTCTAACCGCATATGAGAAAAAGGGGCCTAAACAGATGTAGGGACAGACGATGGAATAACAAAAAATGACAAAAAATACTTTTTCGCGTGATATGGTTATAATGTATCAACTGTTGGAGAGTGTTCCTTTATTTTTCTATGAAACTTAAGCCTCTTGCCAAATTTCATGATTTTAGACCAGCGCGAAGTACCTTATACGTTTTTGTGAGTGAGTTTGCGAGTCTCAAAATATTCCATATGTGATACAACTGGCTGTATCTTTTGATTGTGTTGCCTAGAAGCTTGAAATCTTGACACCGGCAAGGGACCATAGAGCTTAGTACGTGACATAAATTTCAACTTGGTAGTCTACCCGTTTCTGCGGAAAGGAGTTCTTAATATTTTGAGCGTCAGACAGACACATGGACGACAAACTGATTCTGCAAGGATTCCGTTTTAACCGGTGTTTTTACTATGTTATTTGCTAATCTCGCCTACGTCTTTCAGCACCTAACCACTCTTTTGCTGGATCAATCTTTTGCAGTGCCGACTTAATGGTAATTCAAGCTTGAATACGCGAAGATGGAGCAGTGGGTAAGTGCTATTCTGTCCGTGTTAAGCCTTTCGATGAACCTTGACAACAGTCGGAAGCCTGTTGGGATACTGCCTTCGCTGATTATGTACCCAGCAGAGTCCCAAAATGTCCAAGTTGCTGCATACTGACACCGAACCAGAGTGTAAGATCTGTCAGCTTTGTAGCTGCTGTGTCTCGGGGGGCAGCATGCAGCACAGTAACGTCATTCGGTTTGCCTGCGCGGCAGGCGTTAAGTGTCGAGACGAGGTGCAGATAAAGCTGTAGTTCCGCTGTGGCCTACAGGGGGCGACTCCGGTGTCGCTCACTTTTCACTGTTGCGTCACATGGACGGAAATAGTGTTGCTCGGTATCATTCCGCCCGCCAGGTAGTTATAAGGGTTGTACTGTCCAACAAGTGGAGTCGACTGGAGAGTTGATTGGTGAGTTTGCTTCCGTAGGCGACGCCTAGCCTTCTGGTTATGACGAGTGCCAGTGGGCAAGAGCCTCCAACCAATCTTCGACGACCGCCACTCGTCCACCAGTTCTCAGTTTCGCGATCTGACTTAGAAGAACTTCTTGTCAGTGTCACCTATCGGATCCAGATTGTGATTTGGAGTGATACATGTGAAAGATTGTACCTAACGTCGGATTTCATCCTGACTTTAGTTATCGCATACTGTTGATTCTGTAATGGATTGGGTGAACTTCGTGAACAGTCACTCAGTAGTCATGATAGTCATAGCCACCTCGGTAGATCTGTTATTATTCCTAGTGATATTATTCCTGGTGGCTGTAATGAACTTACATGTGTTGCAATGTGTCCTTCTCTATTTTGTGTTTTAGCTGTTAAATTATTTCGTAATTTACTAATGTGAAATGAACTTTTTGACGGTGCAACGTTCTTTTTAGTACCTCGCATTATATTGTAAAGGAGCACCTTCCATCGTTAGTTAGCAACAAGCTCATAACAATTATTGTTTTCTCTCCTCATATACTCTCCCTGCATTTTATTGTTTATGATCTTCAACTCTTTTACTATCATAAGTTAACCTTCCAACATTCTTTTGTATATTTTTTACTTTGTTTTAATATCTATATCTACATCTGTATGATTATCTGCAATTCACAATTAAGTGCCTAACAGAAAGTTCATCGAACCACCTTCAAGGTACTTCTCTACCGTTCCATTCTGGAACAGCGCGCGGTAAGAACGAACATTTAAATCTTCCTATGCCAGCTCTCATTTCTCTTGTTTTACTTTGAACGATAATTCCTCCCTATCTAGATGGGCGCCAAAAACTTCACCCTTTAAGGAGAGAGATAGTGACTGAAATTTTAGAGGATGATACTGCCGCAACGAAGAACTCCTTTGTTTTAATGATCGCCACCAAAATTCACGGATCATACCTTTGGCGCTCTTCTCTACTTGATGGAAGTGTAAAACGAGCTGCCTTTCTTTGAACTTTTTCTGTATTCTCTCTTGATCTTATCTGATGTGAATCCTACACTGCATAGTGATGCTACAGTAGAGTACATACAAGCGTAGTGTAGGCAGTCTGCCGGTCGGAGTGACCGAGCGGTACTAGGGGCTACAGTCTGGAACCGTGTGACCGCTACGGTCGCAGGTTCGAATCCTGCCTCGGGCATGGATGTGTGTGATGTCCTGAGATTAGTTAGGTTTAAGTAGTTCTAAGTTCTAGGGTTACTTATGACCTCAGATGCTAAGTCCCATAGTGCTCAGAGCCATTTTGTAGGCAGTCTCTTTAATTGACTTCTTACATTTTGTCAATGTTCTGCCTGTAAATCGTAGTCTTTTGTTTGCTTTACCCACTACATAATCTGTGTGATCGTTCCAACTTATTCGTAATTGTAATCACCAAGTATTTAGTCGAATTTACAGCCTTAGATTTGTGTGATTTGTCGTGCAATCGAAATTGAGCGGATTCGTTTTGGTACTCTTGTTGATGGCTTCACACTTTTCATTATTTTGTCAATTTTACAAATAGTACACATAGTGATGCCCTCTAGCGAATACACGATCTGTTAAATCTTAAACAGCATGATCATGAAACACACATTAGTTTTAATGACTCAGTACGTGATCGCTCAACATGTGACGTGTTACACTCTGTAACATTTTATGATATGTTCTGTGTCACTTTTTTCTTTTTTTATATTGCACATATTCTAAGTAGGTAGTAGGTTCTACGAACAGTTATTTCCTGTCTGTTTTAGATCTGAAACGATTGCTAACGCAGTCGAAAGCGGTTATATCGTATTCTAAACTAGCGCTCTAGACAAAAAAAATTATGCTAAATACTATGGTCGCTTTTCCACATTCCTGGCCTTGTAAAGCCATGTATGATATAATCAAATGGCTCTGAGCACTATGCGACTTAACTTCTGAGGTCATCATTCGCCTAGAACTTAGAACTAATTAAACCTAACTAACCTAAGGACACCACACACATCCATGCCCGAGGCAGGATTCGAACCTGCGACCGTAGCGGTCGCTCGGTTCCAGACTGTAGCGCCTAGAACCGCACGGGCACTCCGGCCGGCTATGATATAATCACTAGTGCGCTGAGACTAATGCACCAAACCAGCTTTGATAGATGTTACACTGAACTGTATTTAATATTGAATTACAGCACAGCCAGGGACTCAAGAGACCCAATATTTATATTGGTCTATGATTAATACGCATCACTCACGTTACAGCACATTGTGACCGTGTGATTTGCGGTCTGGTGTTTGATGAAGTGATATCATTCTGTAGTGGTTGTTCATTGAAGTCTAGATGTGAACAGTTTCTTTAGTTCGGAAAGAAGAAAAAAATTGCGAAGAAGCGCAAGTTAATTATTATTAAGAATTTATCATAGTATACTCAGAATTTTAGTCGGTTAAGCGAATCCTGCGCTTGAACCAGGGGATATTTATTAGGCCCCTTTTGCTGGCGTTCGCACTGCATTGCGAGGCCAGGATCGGGAAGATGTTGCTTTGGGCCATCAGTATAAGAACATCTTTCCAGACCATCACGTAATGCATGGTAGACAAGAAGCCTTTCCGTAATGATCTCTGATTAATGACCATTTACTGCGACTTACTGTATTAATCAACAGCACGTGGCGTTACCTGTGCATAGGGTGGGGGGAAGTAGTTTTTTTCGTCGCTTGTTTTTATGGACCGTTGCTACGCGGGCTATGGGGCCTCAGTCAGTATTGGCTGCTATATGGTGGGGGAACTTGGACACGAAATGTAGTTGTGATGCAGGCATGCATTAAATATAGAACACGTGAAGCTTTTTTATTCACGAAAGTTTTTCCTTGCTGCAGTGTAAGAAATCGAACGAGAGCGCTCACCTTTGTGTGTGTGTGTGTGTGTGTGTGTGTGTGTGTGTGTGTGAGAGAGAGAGAGAGAGAGAGAGAGAGAGAGAGAGAGAGAGAGAGCGGGGGGGGGAGGAGAGGTAGAGAAGGAACGAGGTAGGGAGGGAGCGAGGGAGGGAGGGAGGGAGGGAGAGGGATCTTTGATTCTTTCGCATAAGATGGGTAATGATAACATGCTTCTTTTGTATGTCTAAATAGAACATATTCAACTCCTGAAGAGAAGACAACACCAAAGCTGCTGTTAACTTATTGGCTTACTAGTGTCGAGCTTTGCCCATTTTCACAAGCCACCTATTGCAGAGAGTAAAATTTGTTATGAGTGGAGGTGTAGAATATGGGTAATAAAGGTATCAATGATGAAGTGATTCGTATGATAACTACTCACGTATTTGTGTTTTTAGTCATGGTTGGTGTTGACAGTTCTGTTCGTGTCATGTCTCATATCTGAGTTAAAAGAAGTCACAGATATAGTTACACCTTACGGTATAATGTGAACGTATGCGCATAATATAAACTGATCAGCCAGAACATTTTAATCACCTACCTGATAGCCGATATGTCCACCTTCGGCACAGATAACAGCAGCGAAACGTCTTAGAATGGAACCAATGAGGCCTTGATAGGTAGCTGGAGGGAGTCGACATCTGCACACACAAGTCACATAATTCCCGTAAATTCCGGGAGGGGGCCGAAGAGCTCTGACACCATGTTCCATCACATCTCAGATGTGTACGATCGATTTCAGATCTGGTGAGTTGGCGGCCAGCACATCAACTGGAATTTGCTGCTGTATTCCTCGAAAACCAACCGTCGGACGCCTGGCTTTTTGACATGGCGCATTATCTTGCTGAAAAATGCTGCTGCTGTCGGGAAACATGATCGTCATGAAGGGATGCATGCAATCTGTAATAGGGGTTCCATACAACTTGGCTGTCATGGTGCCTTGCACGAGCTCCACTGGAGCCTAGCCTTTTGACATGGTGCATTATCTTGCTGAAAAATGCCACTGCCGTCGGGAAACATGATCGTCATGAAGGGATGTGAGCAATCTGTAACCGGGGTACTATATACCTTGGCGGCCATGGTGCCTTGCAGGAGCTCCACTGGACACATGTATGCCCACTTAAATTTTCCACAGAGCATAATGGAGCCGCCGCCACCTTCTCTCCGTCCCGCAGTACAGGTTTCAAGGAGGTGTTCCCCTGGAAGACGACGGATATTAGCCCTCCCATCGGCATGATGAAGAAGGCATCGGGAATCATCAGACCATGCAACGCTCTGCCACTGCGCCAACACCCAGTACCTATGGTCACGTGATCATTTCAGTCGCAGTTGCGGATGTCGTGGTGTTAACATTGGTACATGTGTGGGTTATCGCTGCAGAGCCCCATAGTTAGGAGCGTACGGTGCACTGCGTGTTCACACACACTTGTACTCTGCCCAGCACTAAGGGGAGTTTTTTTCACGTTTTCGGATTTTTATCTCATTATAAAATTTGTAATTTTCGCCGCGTGGAATGTCCCGCCGGTTGTTGGAGTCCTCCCTCGGGCATGGGCGTGTGTATTGTTCCTAGCATAAGTTAGTTTAAGTTAGTTTAAGTAGTGTGTAAGTCTAGGGACCGATGACCTCAGCAGTTTGGTCCCTTAAGAATTCACACATTTTGAATTTTTTTTTTTTTTTTTTTTTTTTTTTTGCAATTTTCCCAATAAAATGATATATATATCATTTATAAACTCACATGGGAAGTACTTTATTTTTTTAAATATAATCTGTAGCGGTTGAAAATGTTAAAATTTTTACATGCATTACTTCAAGATCTAATCAAATCTGTAATTTTTATATAGAAGGCTGTGGACTGCTGTGTTGTAAAGGTCATGTCCAGAAGAGAATGGGCACCAGGTTGAGAAAGTTGAAACGAAGTTTGAGAGACAAGAAACTTTCTGATGGTAAAACCATAAAAGGCAGGCTGACAGACAAAGTGATTGATGAACTACAGCAGTATTATTGGTTGGCCATTAGAAATAATACTGAGGATTTGTTGAAAATGAAGCAGGCAGTGTGAGCTACCTTCTTCCACAGACTGTCAACTGATGAAAGACCAGTACACCACCTTTGCCCTCCTGGACCTGATTCATGGTACAATTACCGTAATGCCCAGTACTCAAACAGTTCATAGAGCCATAAATATTCCATCCCAGCAGCAGTCATGGATATCATAAAACCTATTTACAGAGACCTGACAAATTCCGAATTACTGAAGAGGTGTTTGCATGGTCAGACTCAAAATGCCAATGAGTCGTTCAATAATCTTATATGGACTCGCTTACCAAAAAATGTTTTTGTTGGAATACAGACACTACAGTGGGGGGTCAGTGATGCTGTTATTACTTTTAATGATGGCAGCGTTGGTAGGGTGCAAGTTCTACAGCATATGGGAATAAATCCGGGAGCAAACTGCATCAGAGAACGTGAATGGATGGACAAGTTTCGCATTGATAAACACAGTATACAGGATAGTTGGCCACTAAGGAGTCCAGAAAGAAGAAAAAACTTGAAAAACTATCAAGAGGATGATATAAAGCATGGTGCAGGGTGCTTCTGAGTGACTAAAAATAAAAAATTAAGCATATATTAAGTGAGTTACAGTCTTTTGAAACTCCAGAAGCCGTTCCTGAAAATTTACATTTTCAGTTGCATTTTTCCCTAAATCTCAGAAGCCACGTCGCGTCCGGCCATCCTGATTTAAGTTTTCCGTGATTTCCCTAAATCGCTGCAGGCAAATGCCGGGATGGTTCCTTTGAAAGAGCACGGCCGACTTACTTCCCCGTCCTACCCTAATCCGATGAGGCCGATGACCTCGCAGTTTGGTCTCTTCCCCCAAACAACTCAACCCAAACCACATCGAGTAGAGTATTAAAATTTTCGGGGAGTAATAACATGCATATCCTGACACTACTGAATTAAAAGAAGAACATAATGTTATGTATAATTGAAATTACTTAGGGTAATGTACAAAAAAAAGTTCACAATTTTAACCATGTAGTTAAAAAATATTATTTCTGATAGCAGTGGCTGAAATGCAATTATTGTAATTCAGTAGACTCAAAACATACAGATTAATGCCATGTAAAAGTTTCATGTCAACGGCTACAATGGTTCCTGAAAGACAGGGAAGCCAAGTCACTAAATTTAACACTGTCGGGTCAGGGCGTTACAACCCACCTTTATGTCTGATGTTTGTTCCACCCCAGCTCGCAGCCCGTCCTGTTTTACCAGTCTCCAGAGCCTACAACGTCCGATATCTGTATGACGGATGGCCGCCTAAACCCACGACCTCTGGACGGGGTTTCATTTTGGTTCCGCCACTTGTTGGAGACACTCAACACAGCACTCCTCGAACACCTGACAAGTCGTGCATTTTCCGAAATGCTCGTGCAGAACCTCCAGGCCATCACAATCTGCCCTCGGTCCAACTCAGATAGATCGCGCGCCTTCCCCATTCTACACACGGACAGCACGCTCACTGATACTACATGCACCATCCGTGTGTCTGCCAGTCATTCCTCGCCAGGTGACGCTGCTATCGCCTTGACTGGTTTATATCCAAAGTAGGTCGGTGGTCACAATGATCTCGTTGACCACTGTATATTTTTTATTAATTGTGGTACCTTCGCTATCCGGCATGATGTGACCGACGTGCCAACAATACTGTATACACGATGGAGAATTCGTTCTTATTGTATTAAACTGTCTGTTACACTGGCTTATTTATTGTAGGTGTTACCGTAATTTTGACAGATGCTGATGCAAAAAATATTATTATAAGGTCCTTACGTAATCTCTGACACTTTCAGTTTACTCCGCTGTTGTATTAATGTTACTGACTGTTCAAGGTGGTTCTAGGCGCTACAGTCCGGAACTGCGCGACCGCTACGGTCGCAGGTTCGAATCCTGCCTCGGGCATGGATGTGTGTGATGTCCTTAGGTTAGTTAGGTTTAAGTAGTTCTAAGTTCTAGGGGACTGATGACCTCAGAAGTTGAGTCCCATAGCGCCCAGAGCCATTTGAACCACTTGCTCAGGGTGGGTCTTCTATCACATCACAGTTGTATAATTTCCTTTTGCAGCACTATTTAAGAGCAAACATTGTTTCATTCGTATTTTAATGGAATGAATATATATATATGACAGTAGGCCATTATTTCGCTGTTAAAATATTCATGGTATAGTTTGTCGTCTCGTATTTGGTGAGTCATTAAGGGAGGATGGAGTGCAATTCATATGCTGATTAAGGTGCTATTGATAATTTCTATGAATCATTTGTTGTGGAGCATTTGGCGATTAATGCCGGATGAAGTGTATTTCATTTCTTGATTAGCATGCTACCGAAACTTTCTATGCTTTCTTTGCTGTAAAATTCTGTATGTTCATTTAGCGTTCTACACATCCACACATAACAAAATTATGTTATCTGTAATGGGTGGCTTGTGAAAATGGGCGAAGCCCGAAAGTAGTTAGGCAGTAAATAAACAGCAGCTTTGCTGTTAAAAGGTCTTTTCTTCAATAGAGCTACAAGACGCGACGTAATGAAAACATTTACATTCGTGTCCTATTACGAAAATGACTGAATGCACAAGATGGCTCTTTCTTGAAAGGTATACACACAGAAGAGCATTTCCCGTAGCACTCAGTGTCAACCACTGAATTCGCTGCGAGGAATGCCAGCCGCAGATAACATCGAATCAATATCGATTCCTTGATGCAGTAGCGTGACATACAAATGTCTGAGGTCGTAATTTCCCGTTCCAAAATAACCTTTACCGTAAAACAATTTTGTATTCAGCAGCTACAACCGTTTTTCTTGTACATAGTTATAGTGCTAAGAACAACAATACATAGTAGCTACTACCGACGTTAGCACGAAATTACCTACAGGAGAAGTAATAGTCATGTGTCCTTTCCTTTCTTAACAGTACTTTCTAGCCACATACACTTTATCGTATCGTACTTCTACAGAAGCGGCAAAACAGAGCTGGTAAAACCGACGCCTTCGAAGCTACAATCGCTTATAGTAACTAGAACACAGTATCCTTTGAAGTGCGACATAAGTCGAAAAACTTCATTATGCGAGGTGTGAGAGAAAAGTAATGAGACTGACAACACTGCTGGTGATGTGGCAACAGTGTGTTGTTCTGCTTGTGTAGACTGGTGTGTTCAGCCCTCCCAGATGTTCAGTCCGAGTTTCAGCTCCGTACAGCCATCAAGTGATTTTTGAGAGCGCTATCAGTGACGTTGCGTTTTTATTGTGTGTACGAAAATGGTACAGTGCAATTTAGAGCAACGTTATGCCATAAATTTTTGTGTTAAACTCGGAGAATCTGCGAGTGTGACCTTTAAAAAGTTGAAACAGGCCGATGGGGAACATTCCTTATCAATGGCACAGGTGATTCGCTGACACATATCATTCTTGAAAGGCCGAGAAGTCGCTGAAAATGAACCTCTCTTAAGCTTCAAAACCTTGCGTACATGCCCTTGTGCGACCAGACCGATGTTGAACAATAAGGATGATGGGTGACCTGCTAACCACTTTCTACATCTGCATCTACACAGAGATACTCAGCAAGCCACCGTACGGTGACTGGCGGAGGGTACCCTGCACCGCTATTTGTCATTTCGTTTCTGTTCCTCTCGCGAATAGAACGAGGGGAAAACGATTGTCGTATGCCTCCTTATGAACAATAATTTTTCGTATCTTATCTTCGCAATCCATACGCACAATGTACACACATCAAATAAAGTTTTGCATCACCTCGTTTCCGAGAGTTCTGGAACCTGTACAGAAAATTGGAGTAGATATCAATAAAAACATCATTTCCACCCTTTTTATTTCTCATGAAAACCACACATTGGATGTTGTACCACCATACAACGAGTCCTTCAGAAGTGGTGGTCCAGATTGCTGTACACACCGGTACCTCTAATACCCAGTAGGACGTCTTCTTGCATTGATGCATGCCTGTATTCGTCGTGGCATACTATCCACAAGTTCATCGAGGCACTGTTGGTCCAGGTTGTCCCAATCCTCAACGGCCATTCGGCGTAGATCCCTCAGAGTGGTTGCTAGGTCACGTAGTCCATAAACAGCCCTTTTAAATCTATTCCAGGCATGTTCGATAGCGTTCATTTCTGGAGAACATGCTGGCCACTTTAGTCGAGCGATGCCGTTATCCTGAAGGAAACCATTCACAAGATGTGCACAATGGGGGCGCGAATTGTCATCCATGAAGACGAATGCCTCGCCAATATGCTGCCGATATGCTTACACAATCGGTCGGAGGATGGCATTCACGTATCGTACAGACGTTACGGCGCCTTCCATGATATCAGCGGCGTACGTCGGCCCCACATAATGTCACCCCCAAAACAGCAGGGAACTTCCACCCTGCTGCACTCGCTGGACAGTGTGTCTAAGGCGTTCAGCCTGACCGGGTTGCTTCCAAACACGTCTCCGACGATTGTCTGGTTCAAGGCATATGCGCAACTCATCGGTGGAGAAAACGTGATGCTAATCGCGAGCGGTCCATTCGGCATGTTGTTGAGCCCATCTGTACTACGCTGCATGGTGTCGTGGTTGCAAAGATGGACCTCGCCATGGAAGTCGGAAGCGAAGTTGCGCATCGTGCAGCCTATTGCGCACAGTTTGAGCGGTAACACAACGTCTTGTGGCTGCACGAAAAGCATTATTCAACATGGTGGCGTTGGTGTCAGGGCTCCTCCGAACCATAATCCTTAGGTAGCGTTCATCCACTGCGGTAGTAGCCCTTAGGTGGCCTGAGCGAAGCATTTCATCGACAGTTCTTGTGTCTCTGTATTTCCTCCATGTCCGAGTAATATCGCTTTGGTTCACTCCGAGACGCCTGGACGCTTCTCTTGTTGAGAGCCCTTCCTGGCACAGAGTAATAATGCGGACGAGATCGAACTGCAGTATTGTCCTTCTAGGCATGGTTGAACTAGACAACACGAGCCGTGTATCTCTTTCCTGGTGGAATGACTGGAACTGATAGGCTGTCGGACCCCCTCTGTCTAATAGGTGCTGCTCATGCTTGGTTGTTTACATCTTTGGTCGGGTTTGGTTCAAATGGCTCTGAGCACCATGAGCTCATCCGTCCCCTAGAACTTAGACCTACTTAAACCTAAGGACATCACACACACCCATGCCCGAGGCAGGATTCGAACCTGCGACCGTAGCGGTTGCGCGGTTCCAAACTGTAGCGCCTAGAACCGCTCGGCCACTCCGGCCGGCTTGGGCGGGTCTAGTGACATCTCTGAACAGTCAAAGGGACTGTGTCTGTGATACAGTATCCACAATCAACGTCTATCTTCAGGAGTTCTGGGGACCGAGGTGATGCAAAACTTTGTTTGATGTGTGTATATTGGTGGCAGTAGAATCATTCGGCAGTCAACTTCACATTCCGGTTCTCTAAATTTTCTCAGTAGTGTTTTCGAAAAGAACGTCGCCTTCTCTCCAGGGATTCACCGTACATCAAATGGATCGAATGAGACCGGATACTGCAGACAAGTGGTTGCTTCATCATGACAGCTCCCCACGTCACACGGCCACTTCTAATGCGGCATTTTTGACCTCAGAAGGCCTTCCTGTTGTTCCGTAGCCTCCGTTCACCTTATCTGAACCCTTGTGACTGTTTCCTTTTCCCAAAATTGAAGAAGTCTCTGTCCTCCTGATTTATCTGTGTCTGGTGACAGAGTAAAACAATAAAGAAAGGAACATATATTGGCGAGTTGTCACCGAAACTACTTTGCTAAGAATAAACAAAGGAACTGCTTGAAGGCAAACACAGTTCAAACATCGTAAAATTGCGCTCAAGTAGTCTCATATGCTACCTCTGTGCTTTGCGATTCGATTCTCTCAGACCTCGTTGCACCGCCAAAGAACTGACACGGGTAATGGTAATGCTGTTTGATTCGGCACTACCTTCGTTTTAGTGAAGGAGGACAATTTACGTAAGTTTTACACAGGAATATCTTTTCGTGGAAAGAGGCTATTGGGCATTGAAACACTTCTCACTGCCTTGAAGCTGCCTGGAGTTATCGTGGGAGGCATGTTGATTACCCGAGAGAATCCAGACCCGCCGGAAACAGATTCCTCGTCGTTCACAATGGTTGTCTTCAAATGATATTTTCCTGTTCGTGAGCAGGTTAGCAATTGTACTCTGTTCTCTGCCGTCGAGAGCATCTGCTAACAAGACGCAGACAGTACACAAGGGACTCGCGCAGACGGTAGAATGCACCTGTTCGTAATACAACGCGGCATTATCATACTTTTGAGGGACTTGTGATAACCTTTTGACATATCTATTCGGTGGACTGTCACACAACTGATATCTTTGCTGTAGAAAAAGATATTCCACATTTAAGTTATTTGCAGTATTTTTGCCTATTTTACTTTCCACGCGATTGATACAGGGTTGTCGATAAGTGTTCACTAAAGCAAAAGCAGGTGGTTGAAGAGAAACTGAAAGTTCAAGTAGTATGAGATGGTGCAAACCCCCGAGGCAATGAATTTCCCTGTACCTCCCAAACTAAACGTGGACAGACCACAAATGTACATTGCAGTAGGCAGCTTCAAATACCTGTTCTATAAAGTTTCTAAGTAGTGTTATTCGAAAAGACTGTAATATTCTATCCAGGGCTGTGGTGACCGGTGTGTGGTGCATGACGAAAATGTTAGATCGGGCGGTGTGGCCGAGCGGTTCTAGGCGCTTCAGTCTGGAACCGCGCGACCGCTACGGTAGCAGGTTCGAATCCTGCCTCGGGCATGGATGTGTGTGATGTCCTTAGGTTATTTAGGTTTAAGTAGTTCAAAGTTCTAGGGGACTGATGATCTCAGATGTTAAGTCCCATAGTGCTCAGAGCCATTTGAACCATTCAACATAACGTCTACTTGGTAGAGACGGAATATCATGTTTAATGTGAATTTCAGACCACAATGCCATAATATTAAAGCAACACACCACTAGATCCCGTCCTGTGTCTAATTCACGGTACAATCATACAAACTGTCAACAGAAGTTTGTACGATCGTGTCCTGCACGGAAGATGGCGTTGTGGTCAACGGACAACCACGCCAAAGATGACTTCAGGGCACCTGTCAAATGGGGTAGTGTTTGACGGCTCGCTATGTACACAGTCACAGACGGTGCAGTAAGGCACAGAGAAGACGCCTGCCAGACTCTCTGCGGTGGAGAGCCACGGGAAGAATGGTAACAGTCGCAAACTGTGAATCATTCTGTTGTTTTTCGGATGTGGCGACAATTTATACAGACTGAAATTGTATTCCTAATACGAGGGTTTGGCCGACCACGTGTAACATCAGAAAGAGAGAACCATTATTTGGCTGTAAGGTCACGACGGTACCGCCTCAGTACTGCAAGGCAACTGCAGTATGACCTCTCAGCATCCAGTAGACGTGTTGTATCGACGCAGACGCCATACAAAAGGTTTCGTCAGAATGGCCTTTATAGCCGGAGATCTGCTGTATGTGAACCACTGATGCTTCTTCACAGAAGGGAACGTCTAGAGTCGAGTTGTCAATGTGCCATGTGGATTGTCGAACAGTGGGCCAATGTTTTTTTTTTATTCCACAGATGAATCCCGATGTGGTCTGGAGAGTGATTCCCAACGGATTCGAATCTGGAGGGAACGTGGAACACGATTTTGGGACCAAACCATTGTGAAATGAGACTGATTTCGGGGATGATCCCTAACGGCGTGGGCAGGGATTATGTTGACCACTCTAACACCTCTTCATGATCCTGTACGGTTAAATCGGCAAATGTTTAACTGCTATCAAGTATCGTGACAAAATCTTCGGACCTCATGTGCTGTTGCGAGGTGCTGTGGCCCAGATTTCGTATTGATGGATGATAATACTTGACCGTATTGAGCAAGAGTGGTTACTGTTTTCCTGGAAACGGAAGATATTGCAGCACCGCGTGGCATGCGTATTCTCTTGATTTGAATTCCATAGAGCATGTCTGGGATGCACTAGGGACACGGGTTGCATCATGTCAGCATCCACCAACCACTCTCCAAACTTGCGAGCAGCGCTGCAAGAAGACTGAGCGTTATTGCCTCAATATGAGACTGATGACACCATTCACAGCATGCCCTGTCTTTCGTCGCATTAACCAGTTGTCAGAATGAGAGTGTAAATTCGTTGAAAAAAAAAGGAAGAGCATTCTTGTCTACCGTCCTGCATGTTGCACTTATTTACGTCCCATATTCTTTACATTGTTTCTACATACCTGATTATACTGTTTTGTGGCAAAATAAACACAACCTTGCAAAAAGTGACACGGACAGCAAGTTCTCGCAGCTTCCTGTGAAGTCATTTCCTTGCTCGCACAAGCAAAGTAGTGATGTGCTGTACAGGATGGACGTATGGGCAGGCAGTGGTCGTTATGGAATGAATAGGATAATATTTAGACAATGGCCATTTATTGGCGAAAGCATGTTAAAAAGGGATCACATGGGCCTAGGGAGGTGAGGGTGAGCCAGAGCATACAGTTTGGCGAAACATAGTTCGTGAAGCTAACGAAAGTTGGCGTCTGCCAATCCGGCCAGTCCGAGCAGCATGCTGGCTGCAAAAAACTAAGTCCCCGCTGCCGCAGCACCGGGAGACGCGGGAGATGTTCACTGCTACAGGGCGTGCATCCAAGACATCTACATCTACATCTACATTCGTACTCCGCAAGCCACCTGACGGTGTGTGGCGGAGGGTACCTTGAGTACCTCTATCGGTTCTCCCTTCTATTCCAGTCTCGTACTGTTCGTGAAAAGAAGGATTGTCGGTATTCCTCTGTGTGGGCTGTAATCTCTCTGATTTTATGCTCATGGTCTCTTCGCGAGATATGCGTAGGAGGGAGCAATATACTGCTTGACTCCTCGGTGAAGGGATGTTCTCGAAACTTCAACAAAAGCCCGTACCGAGCTACTGAGCGTCTCTCTTGCAGAGTCTTCCACTGGAGTTTATCTGCCATCTCCGTAACGCTTTCGCGATTACTAAATGATCCTGTAACGAAGCGCGCTGCTCTCCGTTGGATCTTCTCTATCTCTTCTATCGACCCTACCTGGTACGGATCCCACACTGGTGAGCAGTATTCAAGCAGTGGGCGAACAAGTGTACTGTAACCTACTTCCTTTGTTTTCGGATTGCATTTCCTCAGGATTCTTCCAATGAATCTCAGTCTGGCATCTGCTTTACCGATGATCAACTTTATATGATCATTCCACTTTAAATCATTCCTAATGCGTACTCCCAGATAATTTATGGAATTAACTGCTTCCAGTTGCTGACCTGCTATATTGTAGCTAAATGATAAGGGATCTTTCTTTCTATGTATTCACAGCACATTACACTTGTCTACATTGAGATTCAATTGCCATTCCCTGCACCATGTGTCAATTCGCTGCAGATCCTCCTGCATTTCAGTTCAATTTTCCATTGCTACAACCTCTCGATGTACCACAGCATCATCCGCAAAAAGCCTCAGTGAACTTTCGATGTCATCCACAAGGTCATTTATGTATATTTTGAACAGCGACGGTCTCACGACACTCCCCTGCGACACACCTGAAATCACTCTTACTTCGGAAGACTTCTCTCCATTGAGAGCTCTCCAAGAGAGCGAGAAGACAAGAGAGCGGACCCGGCGATGGGCGGGCGGGTATATTCAACGCTCCAGGAGGCTTCCTCCGCCCTGATTGGTCGGGACCGAGAAACCCTCGGTGGCGGCAATGGAACTTTCCAGTGTTGCCTGCTAAGCGATGCCTGGGGCGGCGTTACCTCGTAAGCACATGAGGGAGGCGCGTGATCAAGGTGACCTTCCTCGATGCTGACTTCCTGTTGCTAGACCGTGAGATGAAAGAATTTACAGGCAGCTAACACTACCAGCCGTGGCTTGGCCGTAAAGGAAAAATGAAGTTACCGTTTGGAAGCCCATGTAATAAAGTAAAATCCCCTACTGTCTGGCTCACCCTTTACAGTGTAAGTAGGCTGTTTAGGTTTTTATGTTCGAAACGCAATGTAGCGTTCTATATGAAAATCACTGTGCTGTGTGCAGCCTGTGGCTGGTTTGCATTGTTGGAATTTGCTATTGTAGTGTTGGGCAGTTGGCTGTTAACAGCGCGTAGCGTTGCGCAGTTGGAGGTGATCCGCCAGCAGTGGTGGATGTGGGGAGAGAGATGGCGGAGTTTTGAGAGCGGATGATCTGGACGTGTGTCCATCAGAAAGAGTAAATTTGTAATACTGGATATCATGAACTTTTGAACACTATTAAGGTAAATACATTGTGTGTTCTCTATCAAAATCTTTCATTTGCTAACTATGCCTGTCAGTAGTTAGTGCCTTCAGTAGTTAGAATTTTTTATTTAGCTGGCAGTATTGGCGCACGCTGTATTGCAGTAGTTTGAGTAACGAAGATTTTTGTGAGGTAAGTGATTCATGAAAGTTATAGGTTATTGTTAGTCACGGTCATTCTTTTGTAGCGATTTTTGAAAGTCAGATTGCGTTGCGCTAAAAATGGTGGTCGAAGTAGACAGGATATAAAATGTAGACTGGCAATGGCAAGGAAAGCGTTTCTGAAGAAGAGAAATTTGTTAACATCGAGTATAGATTTAAGTGTCAGGGAGTCGTTTCCACAAGTATTTGTGTGGAGTGTAGCCATGTATGGAAGTGAAACATGGACAATAAATAGTTTGGACAAGAAGAGAATAGAAGCTTTCGAAATGTGGTGCTACAGAAGAATGCTGAAGATTAGATGGGTAGATCACATAACTAATGAGAAGGTATTGTATAGAACTGGGGAGAAGTGGAGTTTGTGGCACAACTAGACAAGAAGAAGGGACCGGTTGGTAGGACATGTTCCGAGGCATCAAGGGATCACAAATTTAGCATTGGACGGCAGCGTGGAGGGTAAAAATCGTAGAGGGAGACCAAGAGATGAATACACTAAAGAGATTCAGAAGGATGTAGGCTGCAGTACGTATTGGAAGCTGAAGAAGCTTGCACAGGATAGAGTAGCATGGAGAGCTGCATCAAACCAGTGTCAGGACTGAAGACAACAACAACAACAACAACAAAAAATTGTGTGTCAGTTTAAGCACAGTCATTTATATTTTTTCTAAGGGGACGTTTCAACAGCGCTTTACTTAGAATTGGAGAGCGACTGCACGTCGTCACGTGACCAGCTAGCTCCACCTACGGCCGGATTACCAGTTGGCCTCGCCGAGCAACAAATGTTTCCATCACTATGGCTCAGGTGCTACAGTTGTCGCTCGAGCTCTGGTCGACATATCTGACCCTATTGTTCGCCGGAGAATGGCGGCGTAATTGCTTCGTTCCTAGATAATGCCGACCCGCTCGTGACAATTATGTTGGCGGCTGGAAAGCTGCGGAATATTTTTCGGCCCTCGTTGTTAACGTGTTCCGTGGGCCGCGCTGCTTGGCAGGTGTCTGACCGTCATGGCGGCCGCGGGCCGGACAGTGGGATTTCGCAGCGGTCGTCCGCCGGGAGTTCGATACAATTACCGGCCGCCGGTGACTCCGGCCGGCCGTCCGGTTCCGTGTTTACGCGCTCCAACCCTCCCCCCTCTCCCCACTTTTCTCCCACCACCCATCGAAAATACGGCACGCCTCGGGACAATGCGAGCGCGCGCCGCTTCTACCTGCAAACAGCTGCAGCTGTGCTGGCGTGCCGTCCCCATATTGTGTCCCACGGCGAACAGCGTGGAATGGAATTTCGTTCTTTACCTTTCCATGAGCGAGGCGGGTTCGTGTACCATCCCTGATGTGACGTTATTCAGTCTGGACATCGGAGCAAACAGTGAAGCAAGCAAAAATTTGGAAAGAAACATTACATCTACTTCCACATCTACAAGACTTCTCTGCAACTGACAGTTAAGCGTTTAGGAGAGGGTTCATCAGTTCAACTTCAGACTACTTCTTTACCCATTTTTGGAAGGCAACTATCAACACCCGTCAGTTAACGTATAAAACACATGTCTGATCATCAGCTGCTTTTATTCTTAACCAAATATCAACCGGTTTCACAGATACGGATTGAATGATTTAACCCACCACATTACAATTGCGATTACTTAAAAACGTGTAGAGCATATCATGAATATCGTTATAAAACAGAACTTTTGGAAGCAGTACTGATGAGAAGCAGCTGATGGTCAAACATGCATTTTATATACCGGGTCTTCAAAAAGTCAGTATAAATTTGAATACTGAATAAATCACGGAATAACGTAGGTAGAGAAGTACAAATTGACACACATGCTTGGAATGACATGGGGTTTTATTAGAACCTAAAAAATACAAAAGTTCAAAAAATGTCCGACAGATGGCGCTTCATCTGATCACAATAGCAATAATTAGCATAACAAAGTAAGACAAAGCAAAGATGATGTTCTTTACAGGAAATGCTCAATATGTCCACCATAATTCCTCAACAATAGCTGTACTCGAGGAATAATGTTGTGAACAGCACTGTAAAGCATGTCCGGAGTTATGGTGAGGCATTGGCGTCGGATGTTGTCTTTCAGCATGCCTAGAGATGTCGGTCAATCACGATACACTTGCGACTTCGGGTAACCCCAAAGCCAATAATCGCACGGACTGAGGTCTGGGGACCTGGGAGACCAAGCATGACGAAAGTGTCGGCTGAGCACACGATCATCACCAAACGACGCGCGCAAGAGATCTTTCACGCGTCTAGCAATATGAGGTGGAGCGCCATCCTGCATAAACATCGTACGTTCCAGAAGGTGTTTATCAGCCAGGTTGGGGATGATACGATTCTGTAGCATATCGGCGTACCTCTCACCCGTCACGGTAGCATTCAAAAAACCAGAATCACGCATTTCCTCGAAGAAAAAAGGTCCGATAACGGTAGATGTGGTAAATCCAACCCATACCGTGACTTTCTCGTCGTGCAATGGAGTTTCCACGACAGTTCTAGGATTTTCGGTAGGCCAAATTCAGCAGTTGTGGGCGTTGAAAGACCCTCGGAGCGTGAAATGAGCTTGTCGGTCCACAACACGTTACCCAACAAATCGTCATCTTCCGCCATCTTTTGAAACACCCACACCGCAAGTGCCCTCAGCTTCACTAAATCGCCAGGTAACAGTTCATGATGCCGATGGATTTTGTACGGATAGTATCGGAGGGTAAGCCTAAGAGTCAACCAAACAGTAGTGTATGTAACGCCGGTGCGACGTGCGACTGCACGAGCGCTGACTTTCCTGTGCATAGACGAACCCGCTACAGTCTCCATTTCTTCCTGAACTGTCTCAGCAGCATTACGCCCTGTGCTCGGTCGGCTACTACGGGCTCTATCGTCTAAACAAACCGTGGCTTCGAACTTCGAAATCATCCTCGCCACAGCTGCATTTGTCAACGGACTTTTACCCGTTCGAATCCCCTTCCTATGTCGTAACGCTGAACTAGCACATTCCCCATTCTGATAATACAGCTTCACTAAAAGCGCCTTTTCAGGTAACGTCAACATGCTGCGAATGCTGATTCTCTCTCTCTTTTTTTTTCTTTCTTTATTGTGATTTTAAACACCTTATACAAAGGCGGGCTGTCAGCAGCACAATACGCCGCTCTTCAGCCTCGAGTTTGACAACAAGTAGTACAGAAAGGTGGCCCAGAGAAGACAGTCAAAACGGTGGGCAAAAAATGTAGACACTAAAAATCGAAAAAACATGGAGCCGTTCACGCTGGACGAGAAACAGCACTAACACTAGGCGACACGGTGCACAGAACATGGATGATGGCGACGGCATGGGAACGGTGGTGGCGTGACGGCGAACAACACTACACACAAACGAAGGCACACACACGAAACACTGCCGGCGACGATCTCCGGCGCGCGAATGTCCACTTAGCGTGTGCGAGTCCGGGGACCTGCCAAGAGGGGAACAGGAGTGAGGTGGGGGAGAGAGGAGAAAAAGGATGCCAATGGCTGAGGAGATGGGGGCAGGAGGAGAGGGACAGGGGAGGGGAAGCCTGGGGGAGGAGTGGGGAGAAATGGAGGAGGGAGGGAAAAGGGAGAGAAGGGAGGGAGGGTGCCCAGAGGAGCAAGCACAGGAGGAGGGCGGGAGGATCAAAGTTGGTAGGAGGGGTATATGGAGGGGAGGAGGGCATCATGAGGGAGGGGGAGCTGGCGGAAGCCACCTTGGGAGGGCTTTCTCTCTCTCATTACAGCTCCTTTCATACACGAGTGTCATGTGCAGTCACTGACGTTTTGCTGTCCAGCGCCATCTGTCGGACATTTTGTGAACTTTTTTTTTTTTTTTTTTTTTGGTTCTTATAAAACCCCATGTCATTCCAAGCATGTGTGTCACTTTTTACCTCTCTATCTACATTATTACATCGTTTATTAAGTTTTCAAATTTATACTGACTTTTTGAACACCCGGTATTTCTTTATCGTTTTGTTCTCGAATACCACGCGAGAAAAATGAACACTTCAATCTTTGCAAGTGATCTCTGATTTCCATGACTTAGTGATGACCATTTCTCCCTACGTAGAATGCAGTCACGAAATATTTTCGCATTAGAAGGAGAAGTACGTTGATCGAAGTTTCGTACAACGATCTTGCTGCAACGAAACACGACTTCGGTATCTGTGACACATTCCTTTATTTCGCGGTAATAGAAAACGAGCTGCCTTTCTTTGACCTTTTTCGATGTATTAAATGAATTCCACCTCATGAGTATCGCATACAGCACAGAAATGCTCTAGCAGATGACGGACAAGTGTAGTGTAGGCAGCATCTTTAGGAGGTCTGGTATACCCAACAAGGAACCATTTGAGTGCGACGTCAGAATAGGCCAATGATGTTTACGCCATTCGACCCCCTACGTATTTTCTACAATGCGACAATATTCGCTGGTCTCGGGGTAGCGTCTTTGATTCATAATCAAAACGTCTTCTGTCCCGGGTTCGATCCCCGCCACTGCCTAAATTTTGATAAATAATCTGCATTGGCGGCCGAAGACTTCCGGCATAAGAAGTCAGCCTCATTCTGCCAACGGCCTTGTCAAAGAGTGGGGAGGAGCGGATAGAGGTTCAGGGCACTCTCTTGTCCTAGGGGTGGGAAATTGCCCCTTAAGGCGGAAGAATCAGCAATGATCAACGACACGAGGATGCAGAAGGCAATGGAAACCACTGCATTAAAGACACGTAACGTGTATCCACAGGACATGTGGACTGTATTTGAAGAAGTGTCATGATGATCTCTCCATTGGCAAAAGATTCCGGAATAGTCCCCCATTCGGATCTCCGGGAGGGGACTACCAAGGGAGAGGTTACCATGAGAAAAAGATTGAATAATCAACGAAAGGATAACGTTCTACGAGTCGGGGCGTGGAATGTCAGAAGCTTGAACGTGGTAGGGAAACTAGAAAATCTGAAAAGGGAAATGCAAAGGCTCAATCTAGATATAGTAGGGGTCAGTGAAGTGAAGTGGAAGGAAGACAAGGATTTCTGGTCAGATGAGTATCGGGTAATATCAACAGCAGCAGAAAATGGTATAACAGGTGTAGGATTCGTTATGAATAGGAAGATAGGGCAGAGGGTGTGTTACTGTGAACAGTTCAGTGACCGGGTTGTTCTAATCAGAATCGACAGCAGACCAACACCGACAACGATAGTTCAGGTATACATGCCGACGTCACAAGCTGAAGATGAACAGATACAGAAAGTGTATGAGGATATTGAAAGGGTAATGCAGTATGTAAAGGGGGACGAAAATCTAATAGTCATGGGCGACTGGGATACAGTTGTAGGGGAAGGAGTAGAAGAAAAGGTTACAGGAGAATATGGGCTTCGGACAAGGAATGAAAGAGGAGAAAGACTAATTGAGTTCTGTAACAAGTTTCAGCTAGTAATAGCGAATACCCTGTTCAAGAATCACAAGAGGAGGAGGTATACTTGGAAAAGGCCGGGAGATACGGGAAGATTTCAATTAGATTACATCATGGTCAGACAGAGATTCCGAAATCAGATACTGGATTGTAAGGCGTACCCAGGAGCAGATATAGACTCAGATCACAATATAGTAGTGATGAAGAGTAGGCTGAACTTTAAGACATTAGTCAGGAAGAATCAATACGCAAAGAAGTGGGATACGGAAGTACTAAGGAATGACGAGATACGTTTGAAGTTCTCTAACGCTATAGATACAGCAATAAGGAATAGCGCAGTAGGCGGTACAGTTGAAGAGGAATGGACATCTCTAAAAAGGGCCATCACAGAAGTTAGGAAGGAAAACATAGGTACAAAGAAGGTAGCTGCGAAGAAACCATGGGTAACAGAAGAAATACTTAAGTTGATTGATGAAAGGAGGACGTACAAACACGTTCCGGGAAAATCAGGAATACAGAAATACAAGTCGCTGAGGAATGAAATAAATAGGAAGTGCAGGGAAGCTGAGACGAAATAGCTGCAGGAAAAATGTGAAGACATCGAAAAAGATATGATTGTCGGAAGGACAGACTCAGCATATAAGAAAGTCAAAACAACCTTTGGTGACATTAATAGCAACGGTGGTAACATTAAGAGAGCAACGGGAATGCCACTGTTAAATGCAGAGGAGAGAGTAGATAGGTGGAAAGAATACATTGATAGCCTCTATGAGGGTGAAGATTTGTCTGATGTGATAGAAGAAGAAACAGGAGTCGATTTAGAAGAGATAGGGGATCCAGTATTAGAATCGGAATTTAAAAGAGCTTTGGAGGACTTACGGTCAAATAAGGCAGAAGGGATAGATAACATTCCATCAGAATTTCTAAAATCATTGGGGGAAGTGGCAACAAAACGACTATTCACGTTGGTGTGTAGAATATATGCGTCTGGCGATATACCATCTGACTTTCGGAAAAGCATCATCCACACAATTCCGAAGACGGCAAGAGCTGACAAGTGCGAGAATTATCGCACAATCAGCTTAACAGCTCATGCATCGAGGCTGCTTACAAGAATAATATACAGAAGAATGGAAAAGAAAATTGAGAATGCGCTAGGTGACGATCAGTTTGGCTTTAGGAAAAGTAAAGGGACGAGAGAGGCAATTCTGACGTTACGGCTAATAATGGAAGCAAGGCTAAAGAAAAATCAAGACATTTTCATAGGATTTGTCGACCTGGAAAAAGCGTTCGACAATATAAAATGGTGCAAGCTGTTCGAGATTCTGAAAAAAGTAGGGGTAAGCTATAGGGAGAGACGGGTCATATACAATATGTACAACATCCAAGAGGGAATAATAAGAGTGGACGATCAAGAACGAAGTGCTTGTATTAAGAAGGGTGTAAGAGAAGGCTGTAGCCTTTCGCCCCTACTCTTCAATCTGTACATCGAGGAAGCAATGATGGAAATAAAAGAAAGGTTCAGGAGTGGAATTAAAATACAAGGTGAAAGGATATCAATGATACGATTCGCTGATGACATTGCTATCCTGAGTGAAAGTGAAGAAGAATTAAATGATGTGCTGAACGGAATGAACAGTCTAATGAGTACACAGTATGGTCTGAGAGTAAATCGGAGAAAGACGAAGGTAATGAGAAGTAGTAGAAATGAGAACAGCAAGAAACTTAACATCAGGATTAATGGTCACGAAGTCAATGAAGTTAAGGAATTATGCTACCTAGGCAGTAAAATAACCAATGACGGACGGAGCAAAGAGGACATCAAAAGCAGATTCGCTATGGCAAAAAAGGCATTTCTGGCCAAGAGAAGTCTACTAATATCAAATACCGGCCTTAATTTGAGGAAGAAATTTCTGAGGATGTACGTCTGGAGTACAGCATTGTATGGTAGTGAAACATGGACTGTGGGAAAACCGGAACAGAAGAGAATCGAAGCATTTGAGACGTGGTGCTATAGACGAATGTTGAAAATTAGGTGGACTGATAAGGTAAGGAATGAGGAGGTTGTAGGCAGAATCGGAGAGGAAAGGAATATGTGGAAAACACTGATAAGGAGAAGGGACAGGATGATAGGACATCTGCTGAGACATGAGGGAATGACTTCCATGGTACTAGAGGGAGCTGTAGAGGGCAAAAACTGTAGAGGAAGACAGAGATTGGAATACGTCAAGCAAATAATTGAGGACGTAGGTTGCAAGTGCTACTCTGAGATGAAGAGGTTAGCACAGGAAAGGAATTCGTGGCGGGCCGCATCAAACCAGTCAGTAGACTGATGACCAAAAAAAAAAAAAAGGCAACAGTGACCGTGACCGGGACTGGAGGTATCCAACGGTGACCACAACACAAGGCTACGGAGTGTAGTTGAACTGCTAAGTCGGCGGGTAACTCACAACAGTGCTACAGCGCTAGTGCGGCTAGTATAGAGCACGTCAATGACGACGATAAACAAAGCGAACATTGCATTACATCCATATCAGTTGCCGAAGTTGACATTTCGTCACAAAAGGGATTCAAGGAAGTTCCCACTATGAGAAAGAGTGGCAGATGAAATATTTGTGTTTCTGCAAGATGAGTCAGTGGAATGTGTGTTGTCGTATACGCTCGACTGTGCTGACAATGTACATCAGAATAATTACGAGGATACGTCTTTAAGAAGTGAAAGTGATTTTGTACAGGTATCGAGCCATGTAGTTCTTCATCCTTGTTGGACAGGGAGCCACGAATTCCATCTCCAACGGATCGTTGTAATGGACAATCGTTGTCCAAGGAGCGGGTACTAAATATAATTACGATATTGCAGTGCCTATGTTATTCCGAATTACGATACAACGTTGCTTTGGCCTTGCATACACGTCAGAAGGAACATCGCATCGTTATTCGAAATGACACAGGCAGTGCAATATCGTATTTATCTGCCAACACGGAGCGAGCGAGTTTCAAGTGAAATATTCGGGGAACTTCGGCTGCGAAGTGTAAGCCGTATTTCACTCGACGCCACATTGGGTGACTTGCCTGCTGGTGATGAAATGATGATGATGATCACACAACATCCAGTCACCGAGCGGAGGAAATCTCCAGCCTAGCCGGGAATCGAACCGAGGCCCATTTGCATGAGAGGCGAGCACGTTACCACCCAACTAAGCAGGCGGATTTCGAGTGAAATGTCCCATCTTTACTGTAATATACGTAATGGATGTACGAGTACAGGTTGTAGACGCAGGGTTGACGACATGTGGAAGTTTGCGTCTGGCCACGAAGATGAAGTGCTACAGACGCCAAATTTAACCGACAGGAAGAAGATGCTGTGATATGCAAATGATTAGCTTTTCAGAGCATTCACACAAGGTTGGCGCCGGTGGTGACACCTACAACGTGATGACATGAGGAAAGTTTACAACCGATTTCTCATACACAAACAGCAGCTGACCGGCGTTGCCTGGTGAAACGTTATTGTGATGCCTCGTGTAAGGAGGAGAAATGCGTACCATCACGTTTCCGACTTTGATAAAGGTCGGATTGTAGCCTATCGAGATTGCGGTTTATCGTATCGCGACATTACTGCTCGCGTCGGTCGAGATCCAATGACTTTAGCAGAATACAGAATCGGTGGGTTCAGGAGGGTAATATGGAACGCCTTGTATCACTAGCAGTCGAGAAGACAGGCATCTTATCCGCATGGCTGTAACGGGTCGTGCAGCCACGTCTCGATCCCTGAGTCAACAGATGGGGACCTTTGCAAGACAGTAACCAGCTGCACGAACAGTTCGACGACGTTTGCAACAGCATGGACTATCTGCTCGGAGAGTATGGCTGCGGTTGCCCTTGACGCTGCATGACAGACAGGAGCGCGTGCGATGGTGTAGTCAACGACGAACCTGGGTGCACGAATGGCAAGACGTCGTTTTTTCGGAATAATCCAGGTTCTGTTTACAGCATCATGATGGTCGCGTCCGTGTTTGGTGACATCACGGTGAAAGCACATTGGAAGCGTGTATTTGTCATCGCCATACTGGCGTATCACTCGGCGTGATTGTATGGGGTGACATTGGTTACACGTCTCGGTCACCTCTTGTTCGCATTGACGGCACTTTGAACAGTGGACGTTACATTTCAGATGTGTTATGACCCGTGGCTCTACCCTTCATTCGATCCCTGCGAAACCTTACATATCAGCAGAATAATGCACGACCGCATGTTGCAGGGCCTGTACGGGCCTTTCTGGATACAGAAAATGTTCGACTGCTGCCCTGGCCAGCACATTCTCCAGATCTGTCACCAATTGAAAACGTCTGGTCAATGGTGGCCGAGCAACTGGCTCGTCACAATACGCCACTCATTACTCTTTATGAACTGTGTTATCGTGTTGAAGCTGCATGGGCAGCTGTTCCTGTACACGCCATCCAAGCTCTGCTTGGCTCAATGTCCAGGCGTATCAAGTCCGTTATTACGGTCGGAGGTGGTTGTTATGGGTACTGATTTCTCAGAATCTATGCACTCAAATTGCGTGAAAATGTAATCACATGTCAGTTCTAGTACAATATATTTGTTCAATGAATACCCGTTAATCATCTGCATTTCTTCTTGGTGTAGCAATTTTAATGGCCAGTATTGTAGTTATGCGACCGCTCGTGTTAATCGGGAAACCCCGGTTTGGGTGCCGGTTCCAGCACAAATTTTCACTGTCGTCATTCCATTCTACAGCTGATGGTTGTCCATAAGCGCAACTGCGAATACATTGCATGTATTTAATAACGGCTGTGGTCGCCGCAGTGCTTCTTCATTTGGACATGTGTGAGTGTGTCCAAAGGAATTATGCATTGAAATTCGGAATAATATAGGCATTACAATATCATAGGTGAAATATAGTTACATTTCATTCTAGGGGAAGAAATAAAAAAAAACCTCGGAGCCCTCAAAAATGTTTGTGAAGAGCGAACAGAAGCGAAGGAAAAAAGAGATGGAAAAATTTATTACTCACAATTAACAATATCTTCACAGTTCCCCTCATCAAATTTTTGACGGCCCCTCTCCCCATTCCACCCCGCTCCCCCCCCCCCCCATCCCCCCCACAGACAAACCTCGCTTCATTACCGAATAGATAAATCCCGTAGTGCCTGAAAAGCGTCCATTCAACCGATCCTTTCTTTCAGTCAAATTTTGCCACAAATTTCTTTTCCTCTCAGTTTGAATCAGTACTGAGATCTACGTTTTTGGGAAAAAGTGACCCTGTGGGGCGGCGGCACCGTCTTTTTTACAAGAGCCTGAAAACTATATTTGTGGTCAGCCAGAAAGGAGAACATACTGACCATATTTTTCAGTGTGCAAGTCCACATTCTTCTTTTGTTCACAGAACGAAATGTTTCTCTTCTCTGTTTACTCAGTGGGATCAGGAGCTGTAATTATAAATAAAAAAATTGAATTGTAACTGATTCAATTATATTTAAGAAAATTTCACACCCACAACATAGTAATATTCCTGATAATAATAATAATAATGTCTCTATCATAAACAGTGCTATTAGCAGTTCTCTACCTCTACGGTTAAGTTCCTATTAGATGGTATTTCTACCTGACTTCTGGTAATCAGCACTCCACAAAAGTGGAAAATAATGTCAACACTTGGCACGTGGTTTTGTTAACATAACGGGCGGGACACAAAGCTACTTTCGCGAAATCTAAGCGATCCCGGATGGTGCACTGTCCTCGAGAGGTCACTTCCTATTTGTGCCAAAAACATACGTTTAGCAGCAGCATAGCTGTGACGTCGTCCGAAGCAGCGCGTAAGCCGGCGTTTGACTGACGCGGACCGTATGGTAGCTGTGTGCGGAGTGAGGCTCGTCACTGCCTCTCAGACTGTATTCGAAGTGAACACCTGCCATCATCCGCTCTTTCCCCAAGTACCAGCATCTAAATGGCCTCTTTCTTGGACACATATTTTATAACAGTGTTGTGTATCAGCTTACAGTCTTCGTAATTATTGTATTAATGGAGGTAATACAAAACGTGCTGCCCTTCTTTGAACTTTTTCGATGTACTCCGTCAGTCCTATCTGGTAAGGATCCCACACCGCGCAGCAGTATTCTAAAAGGGGACGGACAAGCGTAGTCTCTTTAGTAGATCTGATACATTTTCTAAGTGTCCTGCCAATAAAACACAGTGTTTATTTAGCCTACTCCACAACATTTTCTATGTGTTTCCTTCCAATTTAAGTTGTTCGTAATTGTAATTCCTAGGTGTTTAGTTGAATCTACAGCCTTCAGATTTCTGTGACTTATTGTGCAACCGAGGTTTAACGGATTCCTTTTAGCCCTGACCTCGCACTTTTCGTTATTTAGGGCCAACTGCCAATTTTCGTACCATTCAGATATCTGATGACTTTATTAGCCGATAGATGACAGCATCATCTGCAAACAACCTAAGACGGCTGCTCATATTATCTCCCAAATCGGTTATATAGATAAGGAACAGCAAAGGACCTATTGCACTTCGCTGGGGAACGCCAGAAATCACTTCTGTTTTACTCGATGACTTTCCGTCAGTTACTACGAACTGTGACCTCTCTGACAGGAAGTCACAAATCCAGTCGCATAACTGAGACGATAATCCATAAGCACGCAAATTCACTACAAGGCGCTTGTGTGGTACAGTGTCAAAAGCGTTCTGGAAATGCAGAAATAATGAATCGGTCTGAAATCCCTCGTCAATAGCACTCCACACTTCATGCGGATAAAGAGCTTCACAAGAATGATGTTTTCTGAGCCCGTGTTGACTGTAGGCCAATGTTCTTTTCAAAGATGAGTTCCACTTTCGTGTAGAGACTGATTTTCGACGGATTAGCATCTGGAGCGAATGTGGAACACGATTTCGGGACCCAAACATTGTAGAAAGAGAAAGATGTCGAGGAGGATCCCTAATGGTTTGGACAGGGATTACAGCTCTTCGTGAAATTGTACGGGTGAATGGGCGGAGTTTAACTGCTGTCCGGTATCGCGACGAGATCTTGAGACCTCATGTGCAGTTATTGCCCGACGGTGTGGGCGCGCCGGCCGAAGTGGCCGTGCGGTTAAAGGCGCTGCAGTCTGGAACCGCAAGACTGCTACGGTCGCAGGTTCGAATCCTGCCTCGGGCATGGATGTTTGTGATGTACTTAGGTTAGTTAGGTTTAACTAGTTCTAAGTTCTAGGGGACTAATGTCCTCAGCAGTTGAGTCCCATAGTACTCGGAGCCATTTGAACCATTTGGTGTGGGCGCAGAATTCGTATTGATGGACGATAACGCTCGACCTCATAGAGCACAGCTGGTTGAAGTTTTCTTGGAAACGGAAGATATTGCACGCATAGCGTGGCCTACTCGCTCTCCCCATTTGAATCCTATAGTGCATGTCTGGGATACGCTAGGGAGATGGCTTGCATCACGTCAGCATCCACCAACCACTCTCCAAGAGTTGCGAGCAGCTCTGCAGGAAGAATGGGCGTTATTGCTTCAACGTGAGATCGGTGACATTCACAGCATACCACGACGTTGTCAGGCATGTACTGCTGCCAGAGGTGGTCACACCCCATACTGAGCACATTAACCAGTTGTCGGAATGTGCGTGCAAATCCGTTAAGTTGGGAAAAAACGAAGAAAGTTTTTGTCTACCGTTATGCACGTTGTAGCTGTTTATGTTCTGTATTCTTTACCTTGTTTCTACTATACTATCACCTGCTTATATTGTTTCGTGTGAAAATAAACGCAATCTTGTAAAATTTCCATTTGTTGCTTTAATTTTGGACACCAGTGAATCAGAAAGTTTCATAATAGCAAAAACTTCGCGTGTGTAACTTGTGTTTACTTTCAGACATAGACTGGCGGTCACGCTAAGATGTCTGACCGCTGAGGTCGTTCGCCTTTGCTGCAAGAATTGTAGCAGATACGTTGTACATAGTAAATAACGTCGACTATTAAAAAAAACCTCCATTAAATCATAAATGAAGACCCAGAATCGTTTAGACAGCAAAAGATGAAAGAAATTAATTGCCAAGGGGTGGACGCGAACCTGTTACCTCTCTCTTCGCGGCTCACGACGCTCACTACTACGCTACAGAAGAGCAGGGTTTTCCGATATTACATATACCGTCTAAAACTGTGTCTATTAAGGTAATTATTTATTATCCAATACCCAGATTGTACCAAAAAGCCGCGCTTTTGATAGATCATCATTGTGTCGTAAGACCATTAGCTACAGAAACCAGCTAGCTGTCAATATGCAGCTTCCTATCATTTTGTCACAACAAATGGTAGCTAAAAGAACGCATTATCGACAGATCCTCTATTTTCTGATACTCTGAAACGGATTATAGTCGTACTACGTACTCCGTGAGAAAGAAGACCCGCCAGATACGATGTTCAGCGCCATGCAATATGGCGGCTGCTATGTTCTACTTGTGACGTAAAACGGTGTCGCATCCCACTGGCTACGTCCCTCTCCACGTGGCACAGTCTGACACGGCAGACCTTGTATTTCACACTCCGCAGTGTAGTGGAAAGAGGAATTCCACGGTGTGACGTCACCAGTTCCTCGTCCACGTGCGTATTCGCCGCCCGTGAGAGGACGGCTTTACGGGTTTGCGGAGAACGGGTGATGTTTTAACTTCGCTTAGGAATGTTTTCACAGCAGAACTCTAGAAGTTATGTGAGCAGAGGCGGAGCCAGCTGAAAACAGACTCGTTGGCCTGCAGGGAGGAGTAACGCGATCTAAATTCCAGGCGTCGCAGCAAACATTCCTCACAGACATTCAGAGAAGCTTCCCACCAGCGCGAATTCTCGCGTCTGTACGTCTGATACAGATTCCACAATATTACGTGCAAAAGCAGCGTCGTTGCGTTAGAAGCTGGTCGATTTTAGCACGTTTATATTTATTTCGTTTGATACGGCTGTGGAATTCCCAAAAGTGCAAGTTCTGTGCCTCCAGAAAGTCCATGGACCTCCCTATCTTAATCCTCTGAGTGAAACGAAAACCACCCGTCTGTGAACTAAGTTTATCTGTGATTAATCTAACACCACTTATATGTTTACAATACAACCGAGATGCTGCAAGAATCTGCAAGACGTTTTACATTAGAAACAATCGCAACATCCTGCTCATGTGGAAAATGGAGATAATTCGATGTCAATAATAATGATAGCATCGAGATTTAACCAAGCAATTTCCTTATAAAAATCAATTTTTACTTTCCATCAGTTGACTGTGTGTTTGTAGGTGATCAAGGCAGCTTTTCTTCAGTAAGGCAGGCACAATTACACACAGAGTAGCGCTCTACCAAAACTACAGTTCCGTAGTTTTGGTACACTACATAAAAGATGTAGTAAATGGTAAGATTTCCGGTAGTATTAGTAATGAAAGAAACACAAGAGAATGTGTAAACTAGAAGCCGATGATTTCTCTTTGTTTTTTTGTTTGTTTGGTTTTTTCTTTGTTTTGAACATAATTATAACTGCACATCATTCAATGTTAGTCCATTTTGTATTTTATATCCTTATAGAATATAAATTGCATTTTATAAGCAATAAAAATTAGTAACTTCTGTGCTTTCATGTAAACAAAGTAATTAATTTTGATACAAGTTCAGTTTAAATGTGTACTTACACACACACACACACACACACACACACACACATATATATATATATATATAAGCGCTGGCTGGTCGATAGACACACAAAATTCAAGCTTTCGCAACAAAAGGTTGCTTCATCAGGAAAGAGGGAAGGAGAGGGAAAGACGAAAGGATGTGGGTTTTAAGGGAGAGGGTAAGGAGTCATTTCAATCCCGGGAGCGGAAAGACTTACCTTAGGGAGAAAAAAGGACAGGTATACACTCGCACACACACACATATCCATCCGCACATACACAGACACAAGCAGGCATTTGTAAAGGCCAAAATGTCTGCTTGTGTCTGTGTATGTGCGGATGGATATGTGTGTGTGTGCGAGTGTATACCTGTCCTTTTTTCCCCCTAAGGTAAGTCTTTCCGCTCCCGGGATTGGAATGACTCCTTACCCTCTCCCTTAAAACCCACATCCTTTCGTCTTTCCCTCTCCTTCCCTCTTTCCTGATGAAGCAACCATTTGTTGCGAAAGCTTGAATTTTGTGTGTATGTTTGTGTTTGTCAGCGCTTTTGTTTGGTAAGTCTCATCATCTTTGTTTTTAGATATATTTTTCCCACGTGGAATGTTTCCCTCTATATATATATATATATATATATATATATATATAGGGTGGTCCATTGATAGTGGCCGGGCCAAATATCTCACGAAATAAGCGTCAAACGAAATAACTACAAAGAACGAAACTTGTCTAGCTTGAAGGGGGAAACCAGATGGCGCTATGGTTGACCCACTAGATGGCACTGCCATAGGTCAAACGGATAACAACTGCGTTTTCTTAAATAGGAACCCCCATTTTTATTACATATTCGTGTAGTACGTACAGAAATATGAATGTTTTACTTGGACCACTTTTTTCACTTTGTGATAGATGACGCTCTAATTGTCACAACCATATGACTCACAATTTTAGACGAACAGTTGGTAACAGGTAGGTTTTTAAATTAAAATACAGAACGTACGTACGTTTGAATATTTTATTTCGGTTGTTCCAATGTGACACATGTACCTTTGAGAATTTATCATTTCTGAAAACGCATTCTGTTACAGCGTGATTACCTGTAAATACCACATTAATGCAATAAATGCTCAAAATGATGTCCATCAACCTCAATGAATTTGGCAATACGTGTAACGACACGCCTCTCAACAGCGAGTAGTTCGCCTTCCGTAATGTTCGCACATGCACTGACAATGCGCTGACGGATGTTGTCAGGCGTTGTCGGTGGATCACGATGGCAAATATCCTTCAACTTTCCCCACAGAAAGAAATCCGGGGACGTCAGCTGCGATGAACGTGCAGGCCATGGTATGGTGCCTCGATGACCAATCCACCTGTCATGAAATACGCTATTCAATACCGCTTCAACCGGTAAGTCGCCATTCTGTCATGCAGTGAAACATCATGTAGTAACATCAGTAGAATATTACGTAGGAAATCAGCATACATTGCACCATTTAGATTGCTATCTATAAAATGGGGCCCAATTATCCTTCCTCCCATAATGCCGCACCATACATTAACCGGCCAAGGTCGCTGATGTTCCACTTGTAACAGCCATCGTGGATTTTCCGTTGCCCAACAGTGCATATTATGCCGGTTTACGTTACCGCTGTTGGTGAATGACGCTTCGTCGCTAAATAGAACGCGTGCAAAAAATTTGTCATCGTCCCGTAATTTCTGTTGTGCCCAGTGGCAGAACTGTACACGACGTTCAAAGTCGTCGCCATGCAATTACTGGTGCATAGAAATATGGTAGGGGTGTAATCGATGTTGATTCTCAACACCGACGTTTTTGAGATTCCCGATTCTCGCGCAATTTGTCTGCTACTGACGTGCGGATTAGCCGCGACAGCAGCTAAAACACCTACTTTTGCATCATCATTTGTTGCAGGTCGAGGGTGACGTTTCAGATGTGGCTGAACACTTCCTGTTTCTTAAATAACGTAACTATCCGACGAACGGTCCGGACTCTTGGATGATGTCGTCCAGGATACCGAGCAGCATACATAGCACCCGCCCGTTGGGTATTTTGATCACAATAGCCATACATCAACACGATATCGACCTTTTCCGCAATTGGTGAACGGTCCGTTTTAACACGGGTGACGTATCACGAAGCAAATACCATCTGCACTCTCGGAATGTTACGTGATACCAGATACTTATACGTTTGTGACTATTACAGCGCCATCTATCACAAAGCGAAAAAAGTGGTCCAACTAAAATGTTCATATTTCTTTACGTTCTACACGAATATGTAATAAAAATGGGGGTTCCTATTTTAAAAAAACCGATTTGATATCTGTTTGACCTGTGGCAGCGCCATCTAGCGGGCCAAATATAGCGCCATCTGTTTCCCCCTTCAAGCTAGACGAGATTCGCTCTTTGTAGTTTTTTCATTTGATGCCTATTTCGTGAGATATTTGGCGCGTTCACGATAAATGGACCACCATATAATTATTATTTTGCATGCAAGAGAGCGTTCATCGTGGTCAAATGCAAGAGTTCAAATGGTTCAAATGGCTCTGAGTACTATGGGACTTAACATCTGAGGTCATCAGTGCCCTAGACTTAGAACTACTTAAACCTAACTCACCTAAGGACATAACACACATCCATGCCCGTGGTAGGATTCGAACCTGCGACGTTAGCCGTCGCGCGGCTCCAGACTGAAGCGCCTAGAATCGCTTGTCCACCACGGCCGGCCAAATGGAAGGGTTTCTTGTTATTATTGATAAATGCGAAAGTTGTTTATGAATAACACAAACATGTTCTATGTAAGTTCGACGGACTATTGACGAGATGTTTGATATATTTTTATGTTGTGTTTTTTTTACTACACCTTTTTGTGCATTTTCTAGCGCTATGTGATAAATCTGTATTGCTTCCTTTATTTTTACTGCAACTTCCCTCTGTTTCACGTTGCTAATCAGTTTTCGAATAAACTTGAATCGGACATTGCCAACTTCAATTTTGCTATAAATACTGTTTATTCTTAAGGAAAAAACAGGAAGATGTCTATTTAAACAAAATGTTTTGTGGGTTATGCTGTTCTTTGTATATCCCCACTCAGTTTCTAGACGGTTCACTGCTTCCTGTTTTTAAGGGAGCCTAGTAAGACACTGAGTGCATACGTAAAGAAAGCGATCGTTATGAGGTAACGCGCGCTAGGTATGCAACACACGTAGCGTACAGGAAATGCACGTTCGATCTTGACTGAGCAAAGCTACTAGGAAAACAACCCTAGTGGACGATTACTTATGGTAGGCTACAGTAGTTTTACAACTCTAACTGCACATAAACATGACGACCATGAAAAACGTTTATAACAGATGATTATCATTTGTGCTGTTTCTTGTATTGCGACTCGTCACGTTTTACTTGAATGTGTACTGTGGTTTCGTCTTTACCAGGCTTTCGTTTTAAACGTTACTTTATTAAGAGGTACTAACGAGTTTGGTCGTGCTCACATTCTCGCCCACCTAAAAACGTAGCAACACAAAATTTTGTGGATGCATCAACCTCGTAAATAGATAAAACAAAACTCACGTACCGTGCACAGTTACACACACCCTAATCACCAGTGGATACGACCTCGGAAAAGGTATTTAGAACCTACGCATACAGAGCTGTTTGCAGTTCCATCACCTATTGGGAAACAGGTAGTAGAGCTTGATACAATACTTACTCAAAGTAACGGCTTGGTGGAAACAATGTAGTTCTTTTAGTCCATTCCGTTTAGAATATTGTAACGCAGGCGGAGGGACTTCCTATTTAATTTTCCTGCTTAATTAACAGATGTGACCTGAGGGCACCACACCACCCAACGCCATGCAGTAACAAAACTGCAGCACGCCCCCACAGTTGTAGGTATTCACGTTTGTGAGTTTGAACAGTTTTGAAATCGGAATTTTTTTTTTAAAAAAAGAGAAAAATTATTATTGACACAATAAAATTTGGAAGGTTAACAAAGGCAATGCCCCTTGTACATTTTCTTACCACAAAGTACGCCGAAGTGTCAAAGAAACTGGTATGGGCATGCGTATTCAAATACACGGATATGTAAACATGCAGAATACGGCGGGGCGGTCGGCAACGCCTATGTAAGGCAACAAGTGTCTGGCGCAGTTGTTAGATCGGGTACTGCAGCTACAATGGCAGGTCATCAAGATTTAAGTGAGTTTGAACGTGGTGTTATATCGGCGCACGAGCGATGGGACACAGCATCTCCGAGGCAGCGATGAAGTGGGGATTGCCCATGCGACCATTCCACGAGTGCACCGAGAATATTCGAAATCCGGTAAAACATCAAGTCTCCATCATCGCGGCGGCCGGAAAAAGATACTTCAATGTCGGGACCAACGATGACTGAAGAGAATCGTTCAACGTGGCAGAAGTGCAACACTCCCGCAAATTGCTGCAGATTTTAAGGCTGAGACATCAACAAGTGTCAGCGTGCGAACCATTCGACGAAACATCTTCGATATGCGCTTTCGAAGCCGAAGGCCCACTCGTGTACCCTTGATGACTGCACAACACAAAGCTTTACGCCACGCATGCTCCTGTCAATATCTACATTGGACTGTTGATGACTGGAAACGTGATGCGTGGTCGGACGAGTCTCGTTTCAGATTGTATCGAGCGGATGGACGTGTACGGGTGTGGAACAGCCTCATGAATCCATGGATCCTGCATATCAGCAGGGAACTGTTCAAGCTGATAGAAACTCTGTAATTGTGTGGGTCGTGTGCAATTGGAGTGATATGGCACCTCTGAAACGTCTAGATATGACTGTGACAAGTGACACGTACGTAAGCATTGGAGTGATATGGGACCTCTGAAACGTCTAGATACGACTCTGACAGGTGACACCTACGTAAGCATTCTGTCTGATCACCTGCATCCGTTCATGACCATTGTGCATTCCGATGGACTTTGGCGATTCCAGTGGGACAATGCGACACCCCAGATGTCCAGAATTGCTACAGAGTGGCTTCAGGAACACTCTTCTAAGTTAAACACTTCCGCTGGCCACTAAACTCCCCAGCCATGAACATTATTGAGCACATCTGTGATGCCTTGCAACGTCCTGTTCAGAAGAGATCTCCACCCCTTCGTACAGATTTATGGACAGCCCTGTAGGAGTCATGTCAATTCCATCCAGCACTTCTTCAGATATTAGTCGAGTCCGTGCCGCATCGTACTGAGCCACTTCTGTGTGCTCGCGGGAGCCCTACACGATATTACGCATGTGTACCAGTTTCTTTGGCTCTTCAGTCTATAGCAACATTTCAAATTATAGTCACATAACAAATACGAGGAGTGTTCAATTAGTAAAGCAACATATTTTTTCTCTCGGCCAGTTACGGTTGACAAATGCGGAATTTGATGTAGAAAATCGTGGAATCTGCTTCAGCCTCTTTAGTTTCATGAAGTTTCAATAGGTGGCGGCACAAAATGTAGCCTTAAAAATGGCGTCTGTAACGGAGGTGCTTTCCAAGCAGCCATTGAGTTTGTTTTGGCGGAAAAACAGAGCATCGGACACATTCAAAGGCGCTTGGAAAATGGGTTTGGGGACCTGGCAGTGAACAAAAGCACTCCGATTCGTTGGGCGAGGGGTCTGTCATCATCGCAACAAGGTCGTGCAAACCTGTCAGATCTTTTGCGTGCTGACCGGCCGCACACAGCTGTGATTCCTGTAATGTTGGAACGTGCGAATACTCTCATTCGATGTATCGACGGATCACAATGAAACACTTCACTGCTCACCTGGATGTCCCTTTTGGAATGCTGATACACAAGTCTGCACCCCCGATTTGAGCTCACAGAAATTTATTGGAATGTTCTTCTTCATCCACCTTACACTCCGGATCTCATACCTTCTGACTTCCAGCTATTTGGTCCTATGAAGGATGCACTACTCAGGAAGCAGCACGGGATGATGGGAAGATTATTGATGCAGCAAGACGTTGGTTCTAACGTCGACCGGAAGAGTGGTACCGTGCGGGCAAACAGGCACTCCCGTTTAGGGCCAGCGCATCGGAAGGAGTTGATGCTGAAAAAAAGGGTTTTGTAGCAAAAAGAATGGGGACTAATATGGTGTACTGGAATCCTGAGTAAAAACAATCTGGTTTAAGAAGACAGTGTTGCATTACTTATTGAACACCCCTCTAAAACAACAACAACAACAACAACAACAACAACCGCGTGGTGTAGCCGCGCGGTCTTAGGCATCTTGCCATGGTTCGCGCGGCTCCCCCGTCGGAGGTTCGAGTCCTCCATCGGGCATGAGTGTGTGTGTTGTCCTTAGCGTAAGTTAGTTTAAGTTCGATTAAGTAGCGTGTACGCCTAGATGGATGACCTCAGCAGTTTGGTCCCATAGGAACGTACGACAAATTTCCAAAAACAATAATAATAATAATAATAGATTCAAGCTTATATGCATTCAGCTTGTACTGCTAATCATTCACAATGCATCTCTGATATTGTAGTAAGGGGTACTCTGCAGTGAATAAAGGATTTCTATATCACTCTTTTGTTATTAGTAACGCTGCTATGTACTGCTACTCATTCACAATGCATCTCTGATATTGTAGTAAGGGGTACTGTGCAGTGAATAAAGGATTTCTATATCACTCTTTTGTTATTAGTAACGCTGCTATGTACTGCTAATCATTCACAATGCATCTCTGATATTGTAGTAAGGGGTACTGTGCAGTGAATAAAGGATTTCTATATCACTCTATTGTTATTAGTAACGCTGCTAGAAAAGTTACTTGAGGTAATGCCTAATAAACGTCCACTGTAAATAGCACTTCAAAGTAATTACTGCTTGTATTTTCTGACCACTCAAAAGAAATGTGCGAAGAAAAAATGGAATTTCATTGACATATTGCTAATTATTTAATGTTGAACTGCTATAAAAAATTCATAGAAGAACTGCACGCCAGAACAAACTTCTTGATAAACTTGGCTCGGTCGATGCGTGTTGACGTGGACTTCGCATATTTGTGGCATCACTGTAGAAATTTTACATCTCCTTATAGAGGGCAGTAAATTTCTTCTTCCCTCGTTACTATATGGCCACCGCAATTACGACATGCCACAATGTTATCCCAGATAGCACGTTTTCATACCACTGCATTGCACACACACACACACACACACACACACACACACACACACACACACACATACAGACACACACACACACACAGCCAGCCACAGACTGTTAATATTCGACGCTTTTACAATAAATAAAGTCTTTGCCTGACCGGTACAGTTCTCTTACAGTCGGAAAAAAAATATTTACGTACTCTTGTTTTTGACACTATGCATAGTACTGTTTCTGTATTGTTTAACTTTATAGAAAATGTACCATAAAATAATAACATTTGCATTTACACATTTGCTTGTAAATGAAATGAAGTACTTTAGTCAGAGAAGTTATTTGAATTTCATAGATGAAGGGAATGTATATGTAATTACGCCTAGGAATTACCGTGCCATTGCAGTCTAAACTACGGGTATATTCTTAGCAAACGCAAGCGTGACTTTAGTATATTATTTTTACACCAACCTGCAGTGGGACGAGAGAGAGTTCGCTTGCATTGCTGTCGCGCGTTAGTCAGACCTCTGTGGAAACCAAGTGCGGGCAGAGCAACAGTTAACCTCATTTTAGCATTTTTAAAAACAGTAGATGGATAGTGTGCTGTACGAGCAACTTTAAAGTAGAGTTTACAGCGAGTACGAAGAATTAGGAGTGCGGTGTACGTCTCAGTAATGCGCGGCCACAGAGGAGTTAAAAAGGGAACAATTAAACAGAGAGCCTTTGTTCCGCTCACAGCGCCGCACCGGACAACTTGGAAGTCCCCCGCACTCGCTCGCGTAATTTCGCGTCCACTTGCCTCGCGCAGGGGCCTCGTAGTTTAAAAAGACCTGTCCGGACAGGGACGAGCGAGCCGTCTCCCAGACGCAGCCGCCGGTCCGCCCTGATAAACGTATTAATTACAGTTTTATGTGGCTTCCTGCGTCGCTATCCTGTTCCATCCATCTGCCGCCAGCGCTGCCCCTCGCGGCCTCGCCACCCGCCGTACAAATTGCGACACGGCCTCCCCTCCCCTCCCCCCCCCTCCCCGCGTCACTCACCCCCACAGTCCGTTAATTAATGTCAAGTAATAACTGCGGGAGACCGCGCCTCAATTTGCATATGATCTCTGGCCCACGAGCGCGGCCGCGCTGCGTGAAATGAGCTGCCCCCGCCGCCAGGAAATGAGATAGTTACCGCCGCGCGCCACGCGCAGCTCTCTGACGTTTCCAGTAGAGATTACGTCGCAAAATGGAAACCTGACCTCGCCTCCCACCCCCCGCATCGGATGTCCGCAGCCTTCAAAACTGCTGACGTTAACCACTCCTGTGACATTTTCTGCTTCCCCTCCGATGCAGCCACTGTCGCGGGGAACAAGTTGGGATGGCGAGATATAACGAGTAAGTCCTGGCGAAATCGAATGTCACTCCTTACACCGTCAACAGCAGATTCCTTCCCCCCCCCCCCCTCCCCTCCCGCTCTCTCCACCAATATTTTTCGTGACCACAACGTGTTATTGTTTTCCGCCGAGACTGTGTATTATCTGACGGTATTTGTTTTTATTTTTTTAGTAGCTGACAAACCCGGTATTACGAGGATGTTCATTGTATGAATTTTCTATTACAAATGAAACTTTATAACTGTGTACTCCTGCGGTAGACTCGGCTTGAGGTGATCCCGGGGAGTTTCTCAGCTGTGTGACTTTCGTCTCCATGACAACGTGTGTTCATAGGTCTATAGGCGGCTGCTGCTTTCGCCTACAGACGTTTGCGCTTCGCAGTTGAAAGCTGTCAAAAAAAAGAGCTCAAATGTATGTGAAATCTTATGGGACTTAACTGCTAAGGTCATCAGTCTCTAAGCTTACACACTACTTAACCAAATTAGCCTAAGGACAAACACACACACCCATACCCGAGGGAGGATTCGAACCTCCGCCGGGACCAGCCGCACAGTCCACGACTGCAACACCTTAAACCGCTCGGCTAATCCCGCGCGGCAAAGCTGTCAAAAGTACTGCCAGGTGCCAGGGATTCTCTTAAGATGATTCGTCAATAGGAGCTTCTTAGCAATAAAGAATAAATGTATTAAAACTACATGCACGGTGCAGAATTTTTCCACTCACCTCAGTGTTTATGATATATCTCTTGAGCTATAGGTCGTACAGTGATATATTTGTGAAGGTACATTCAGTGGCATACTTTGATACTCTTTGCGAAATATTTAGCAAGTAGAGTTAGTAGCAAAGTAACAAATGTGAACGTCGTGCAAGAAGCGGCAGTTTTTCACGCATCTCAGTGTTTATGGCGTTATACCTCCTGATCTATATGTCATGTAATGATATAATTTTGTAGGTACATTCAGAAGCATATGTGGATACCGTCTGCAAAATGCGTTGCGAACAGAGTTAGGCCGGCCGGGGTGGCCGAGCGGTTCTAGGCGCTACAGTTTGGAACCGCGCGACCGCTACCGTCGCAGGTTCGAATCCTGCCTCGGGCATGGATGTGTGTGACGTCCTTAGGTTTGTTAGGTTTAAGTAGTTCTGTTCTAGGGGACTGAAACCTCAGAAGTTAAGTCCCATAGTGCTCAGAGCCATTTGAACCATTTGACCAGAGTTAGTAGCAAAGAAGTAATAAATTTAGACGCCACCCACTGGTTATGACGTCATATCTCTCGAACTATGGTGGGTAGGTGGTTCTCCATCACAGAGATTGTTGCTTGACAGTAACGGATATGTGTACCAAATTTGGTTGAAATAGATCCAGTGTTTTAGGAGGAGATATGGAACGAAAACACACACACGCTATATATATATATATATATCTCCGGACAACTGGCCGAAAATGACAAATTCGTGGCACCCTCCATCGGTAATGCTGGAATTGGCCCACCCTTAGCCTTGATAACAGCTTCCACTCTTGCAGGTACACGTTCAATTAGGTGCTGGAAGGTTTATTGGGGAATGGCACCCCATTCTTCACGGGTTACTGCGCTGGGGAGAGGTAACGATGTCGGTCGGTGAGGCCTGGCACGAAGTGGGCGTTCCAAAACATCCCAAAGGTGCTCTATAGGATTCAGGTCAGGACTCTTTGCAGGCTCATCCATTACAGGGATGTTATTGTCGTGGAACCACTCCGCCACAGGCCTTGCGTTATGAACACGTGCTCGATCGTGTTGAATGATGTAATCCCGTTTCCCGATTTCCTCTTCAATAGTGGGAAGCAAGAAGGTGCTTAAGAAATCAATATAGGCCTGTGCTGTGATAGTGCCACCCAAAACAAGAGGTACAAGCCCCCTCCATGAAAAACACGACCACACCATAACACCACCGCCTCCGAATCTTACTGATGGCTCTAAATAAACTGGCAGATGACGTTCACTGAGCAATCGCCATACCTACACACTGCTATCGGATCACCACATTGTGTACCGTGATTCGTCACTCCACACAACGCACAACGTTCTGCCACTGTTCACTCGTCCAATGTTTAAGCTCGTTAGACCAAGCAAGGCGTCGTTTAGCATTTACCAGAGTGACGTGTGGCATGTGAGCAGCCACTCGACCATGAAATCCAAGTTTTCTCATCTCTCGCCTCACTGTCGTAGTACTTGCAGTGGATCCTGATGCCGTTTGGAATTCCTGTGTGACGGTCTGGATAGATGTCTGCTTATTACACATTACGACTCAATTCAACTGTCGGCGGTCTCGGTAAGTCAACAGACGAGGTCGGCCTGTACGCTTTTGTGCTGTACGTGTCCATTCACGTTTCCACTTCACTATCACCTAGGAAACAGTGGACCTAGGAATGTATAGGAGTGTGGAAATCTCGCGTACAGACGTATGACACAAGTGACACTCAATCAACTGAGTACGTTCGAAGTCCGTGAGTTCCGTGGAGCGCCCCATTCTGCTCTCTCACAATGTCTAACGACTACTGAGGTCGCTGATATGGGGTACCCGGCAGTAGGTGGCACCACAATGCACACAATATGAAAAACGTATGTTTTTGATGGTGTCCGGATACTTTTAATCATATACAACTGGCCATTAAAATTGCTACACCGAGAAGAAATGCAGATGATAAACGGGTATTCATTCTACAAATATATTATACTAGAACTTCAAAAATGGTTCAAATGGCTCTGAGCACTATGGGACTTAACTACTGTGGTCATCAGTCCCCTAGAACGTAGAACTACTTAAACCTAACTAACCTAAGGAAATCACACACATCCATGCCCGAGGCAGGATTCGAACCTGCGACCGTAGCAGAACTGACATGTGGTTACATTTCCACGCAATTTGGGTGCATAGATCCTGAGACATCAGTACCCAGATCAACCACCTCTTGCCGTAATAACGGTCTTGAATACGCCTGGGCATTGAGCCAAGCAGAGCTTGGATGGCGTGTACAGGTACAGCTTCCCATGCAGCGTCAACACGATACCACAGTTCATCAAGAGTACTGACTGGCGTAATGTGACGAGCCAGTTGCTCGGCCACCATTGACCAGACGTTTTCAATTGGTGAGAGATCTGGAGAATGTGCTGGCCAGGGCAGCAGTCGAACATTTTCTGTATCCAGAAAGGCCCGTACAGGACCTGCAACATGCGGTCATGCATTATCCTGCTGAAATCTAGGGTTTCGCAGGGATCGAATGAAGGGTAGAGCCACGGATCGTAACACATCTGAAATGTAACGTCCACTGTTCAAAGTTCCGTTAATGTGAACAAGAGGTGACCGAGACGTGTAACCAATGGCACTCCATACCATCACGCCAGGTGATACGCCAGTATGGCGATGACGAATACACGCTTGCAATGTGCGTTCACAGCGATGTCGCCAAACACGGATGCGACCATCATGATGCTGTAAAAAGAACCTGGATTCATCCGAAAAAATGACGTTTTGCCATTCGTGCACCCAGGTTCGTCGATGAGTGGGTTCAGGAGGGTAATACGAAACGCCATGCTGGATCCCAACGGCCTCGTATCACTAGCAGTCGAGATGACAGGCATCTTATCCGCATGGCTCTAATGGATCGTGCAGCCACGTCTCGATCCCTGAGTCAACAGATGGAGACGTTTGAAAGACAACAACCATCTGCACGAACAGTTCGACGACGTTTGCAGCAGCATGGACTATCAGCTCGGAGACTATGGCTGCGGCTACCTTTGTCGCTGCATCACAGACAGGAGCGCCTGCGATGGTGTACTCAACGACGAACCTGGGTGGATGAATGGCAAAATGTCATTTTTTCGAATGAATCCAGGTTCTGTTGGTCGCATCCGTGTTTGGCGACATCGCGGTGAACGCACATTGGAAGCGTGTATTCGTCATCGCCATACTGGCGTATCACCCGGCGTGATGGTATGGGGTGCCATTGGTTACAAATCTCGGCCACCTATTGTTCGCATTGACGGCACTTTGAACAGTGGACGTTACATTTCAGATGTGTTATGACCCGTGGCTCTACCCTTCATTCGATCCCTGCGAAACCTTACATTTCAGCAGAATAATGCACGACCGCATGTTGCAGGTCCTGTACGGGCCTTTCTGGATACAGAAAATGTTCGATTGCTGCCCTGGCCAGCACATTCTCCAGATCTCTCACCAATTGAAAACGTCTGGTCAATGGTGGCCGAGCAACTGGCTCGTCACATTACGCCAGTCAGTACTCTTGATGAACTGTGGTATCGTGTTGACGCTGCATGGGAAGCTGTACCTGTACACGCCATCCAAGCTCTGCTTGGCTCAATGCCCAGGCGTATTCAAGACCGTTATTACGGCAAGAGGTGGTTGATCTGGGTACTGATGTCTCAGGATCTATGCACCCAAATTGTGTGAAATTGTAATCACATGTCAGTTCTAGTATAATATATTTGTCCAATGAATACCCGTTTATCATCTACATTTCTTCTTGGTGTAGCAATTTTAATGGCCTGTAGTGTATTGATACTTAACTTGGTTGTTGTCCATGATCTGTTGGTTGGAAATTATAGAAGACGCGACTAGAGTAAGCGTCTGTAGAATGACATAATTTACAAGTCACAAATCTTGCAGTGACGAATTAATCTCTCGTAATCTTGAATGTTGAATCCGGTTAATTCGGAGACTAACTTGGCTGTCGACATGACAGAACGTAGAACTCAGTACTGTTGACTTTACTGTAGTACTCTTACGAAACTTTATAACTGGGCTACAAAGACTTGATGGCAGCAACGACTGAGCTGCAGACGATGACCAACATCGGTGGTGGCTGACCACTGAGAGCGGCTACGAACTGTAGACTGGCACAACTGCACTACACTCCTGCTACACATGAAGTGGCCTAGCGGCGCCTCGCGGCGAGTGTAAGTACTGCGACTGGCTGTGAACTCTTTGGCTAGCACAACCGTGTTTATCGAGAGAATCGCATCCGGCGGATTGATCTCTAAGACGACATCACGGTGTGAATGTTTTCGAGAGACAGAGAGTGATTAGAGGACATAAAGTGAGAACGTGATATTTTATTAAAACTATGTAAATGTAACCGTGAGAAAGTTGTTGTGCAATAGGGGAATATGTGACTCATGCCTGAGTGAGCTTGATTTTATAAAAGGAAGCCAGTAGGGGAGTTAACTATTAAATTTATTACTGATTTATTTTGTGGAAAGGAATAGTATTTTGATTTCATAATTTTTTTTAGTTTAAGAATTACAAGGTTTCTAGTCTAAATTACTTGTAGTAATCTTATTGGCTGACAGTAGAAATACTGCGAGTATAGAAGTGCTCCAGATAATCTGATTGACTGCTTAACATACTAGGCAATAGGAATTCAGCGTTTCCCGCGCTCTTGAGTAGGGCTGTGTGCCTCAGATCTATGAGTTGAGACGGTCGCTCGTTGGTCGCGTTCTTTTTAAACACTTATGTTAAACCCCGTTGATTAAATTTGTACCAGAATGAAGAATTCCCGCTTTTGATCGGTTCTCGTGTCATTGACGAAAAGTGAATATAGTACTGACTATTTGTGAAAGTTTGAGCTTTGTGAATCGTTCGTTTTAGGAGGTATTCGCGTTTGAACATTTCATGTCGTACATAAATGCCATGTGGTGTGTTTCGTGCAGATTATGAGACGTTACGGCGAATCCTTCTTTACAAGAAACCAACTTAACGAGTGAACGTGTTAACTCGCAACTAGTCGTGGGTCTGTGACTGTTTAGGATGTCCAAAATACGAGTCAGACTAAATATCTTCTGGCTGCTTGCGGGTGTGAATAGTAACAGACACAGTCAGTAGTATTGCATAACAGATGTCGGGATATTAAATACGGATTTGCTAGCTATTTCCAGTGTTTTAAGGCCCATAAACCAACTTAAAGGAAATTTTAGACATTTTTTCAAACGATTCATGTAAGAATCCCGAACACTCGATGGTTTAACTAACTTTCTGCTACTGCCCATGTACTGGAGTAATGTGGCCTTTGCCTGGTAGGTATTTAGTCGAAGTTTGGTCAACGCTGCTTTTGTCGGCTAAACAAGTATCTACGATCGCAGAGTGAAGGGGCAGATAAGATGAAACCTATCCAGGAAGGTGGCTGATTGTTTAAAGTACAGTGAGAGAACAACCCGCCTCGCCGCATACTGTGTTCAAAGATTTGAAGGTCAGTACGTCCCGCTACAGTCTGGAACCGCGCGATCGCTACGGTCGCAGGTTCGAATCCTGCCTCGGGCATGCATGTGTGTGATGTCCTTAGGTTAGTTAGGTTTAAGTAGTTCCAAGTTCTAGGGGACTGATGAGCTTAGAAGTTAAGCCCCATAGTGCTCAGAGCCATTTGAATCATTTTTTCAGTACGTCCATGCACCAGTATGTCTCCTCACATAGTAACACATCGACCACCAAAACGATCTTGTTCAACAATATTCCTTAATCCATTATGTGTTGCCCCTCTCTCCATATAAGGGTAGGTCGAGCATTGTGGAACATGATCGTTTTGGTGGTGGTGAGGAGGCGTAATGTATTGTGGGCTTACTGGCCTCTAAATCTTTGCATATGATACATTCAACGGTCAATATTATTGCCACGTTGTAGTCCTGCCCCATGGACGTCTCGTCAGGGGTGTATTCGGGTCTGAGTTCGGTTTTATAGGTTATAATGTGCGGCCGCAAGATGAAGATTTAGAGAAAACCTTTGATAGTGTTGACTGCAATGCAGTGCTCTAAATTCTGAAAGTATCAGGGATAGAGTATAGGAAGCTAATGATGAACTAGTACAGAAACCAGACTGCATTTGTAAGGGCCGAAAAACGTGAAGGGGAGGCAGTAGTTGACAAGGGAATGGAACAGGGTTGTAGCATATTCGCGATATTGTTCTCAGCAACCTATGAAGGGAACCAAGCGCAAATTCGAAAAGGGAATTAAAGCTGATGGAGAAGAAATAAAAATTTTGGTATTTTAATAATGTAATACTGTGATATTGTAATTATGGTATTGTATCAGTGTAATATTACTGGTATTATTGGTATTGTAACATTGTGATATTGTAATTATGTGCGAGATGGATCTGTTAAACGCATACCATGGAATATGTGCAAAAAACTATGATTGTTGAGTGAACCCGTAACTGCCTCCCTTTACGACGCATAAGATTGAAATTTGACTAAAAGGTGGCCACAACCTTCCTCTGTAACGATGCAAAAGCGTGGCACCCTGTGGTGTCACCCGCGGGCTCGGCATCTCTTCAGAAAGAAAAGTGTCGACACATGCGAAAAAAGGCTACAGGTCAGAAGTTCATGTGAGGTGTAAGGTGGGTCAATGATGTCACAATGGCACCAAATTTCAGCACAGTTATGCGCTACGCATCCTGGACGTGTAACTCGGTGGGAAAATCGCCACACTATAACAAACCAAGAAATTGTGTAACTTGTTTATATTGCAGAAACTTACCACCTTCATTTCAGCCATTGTTGTTGCTGTTATCAGATATATAGTGTAAGATCCATGTTTATGGATATTTACGCAGTGTTGCCGCTGTCTGGCGAAGTTCTGCCGTGCTTAAAGTTAGTGGAGTGTTTATAGAGGTTTTTTACACATTACCGGGTTCGGCTACGAGCATGTCTTTCTGTAAAAGTAACAAAATATAGAATGAGATTTTCACTCTGCAGCGGAGTGTGGGCTGATATGAAACTTCCCGGCAAATTAAAACTGTGTGCCGGACCGAGACTCGAAGTCGAGACCTTTGCCTTTCGCGGGCTAGTGCTCTACCAACTGAGCTACCCAAGTACGACTCACACCCCGTCCTCAAAGCTCTACTTCCGTCACAGCCTGGGGATGTTTCCAGAATGAGATTTTCACTCTGCAGCGGAGTGTGCGCTGATATGAAACTTCCTGGCAGATTAAAACTGTGTGCCGGACCGAGACTCGAACTCGGGACCTTTGCCTTTCGCGGGCAAGGCAGGAGACGAGGTACTGGCGGAAGTAAAGCTTTGAGGACGGGGCGTGAGTCGTGCTTGGGTAGCTCAGTTGGTAGAGAACTTGTCCGCGAAAGGCAAAGGTCCCGAGCTCGAGTCTCAGTCCGGCACACAGTTTTAATCTGCCAGGAAGTTTCAACAAAAATATAGATTACAACTTTATTCTCAATTTTCTAGTATAAAATCAATATAAAGTCACTTACTAAATATGCCACTTTTTTCGGGTTATCAGTCTTCTGATTCGCTTGATGAGGCCAGCCTCGAATTTCTCTCGTGCTCCAAGCTTTTCATCTCAGAGTAGCACATGCACACTACGTGCACGATTACTTGTTGGATGTTTTGCAGTCTCTGTCTTCCTCTACACTTTCTATCTTCTAAAGCTCCCTCTGGTACAATGGAAGGTATGCCCGCATGTCTCAAGACATATCCTATCATCCGGTCCCTTCTTAATTTCAGTGTCTTCTCCAGTTGTGCGGAGAACCTCCTCATTCCTTAGGTTATCAGTATTTTCTGTAGCACAAGGTCTCTAACGTTCCGCCTCTCTTCTGTTCCGGTTTTCCCACTCTCCAAGATCCACTACCGCACAATGCTGTGCTCCAAATGTACGTTCTCAGAAATTTCTGAAGACTTATGTTTGATAAGACCAATATTTGATATCAGTAGACTTCTCTTCGATAACAATGTTCCTTTTTGGCTGTGCTCTTTGCTTCGTCCGCTATGGGCTATTTTGCTTCCAAGGTGGACCAAAATTCCTGAACTTCGTGTACTTCGTGACCTTCAATATTTTTCCGTTGTACTCTCAGTCCATAATCTAGACTCATTAGACTATTCATTCCATTCCGCAGAGCATGTAATTCTTCCTCACTTATACTAAGGATATCGATGTCATGAACGAATCTTTTCATTGATATCCTTTCACCCCGGCATTTTAATTCCACCCTGGAACGTTTCTTTTATCTCCATCATTGCATCTTAGATGTCCAGAATGAACAGTAGGGGCGAACGACTGCATCCCTGTATTACACACTTCTTAATTCGAGCTCTTCGTTCTTGGTATTCCTCTCTTATTGTTCCCCCTCGGATCTTCGGCATATTATAACCCCTCTTTCCCCCTACCTTACGCCTCTTTTTCTCAAAATTTCGTACATCTTGAACCATTTTTCATTGTCGAACCCTTTTTCCAGATCGACCAATCCAATGGAGGTGTCTAGATTTTTCTTCAGTCTTGCTCCCATTATCAACCGCAACGTCAGAATTGCCTTTTTGTTGCCTTTACCTTTCCTATTGCCAAACTGATCGTCATCTAACAGATATTCAATTTTCTTTCCCATTCCTCTGTATATTATTCTTGTCATTACACACTTTTTAATCCTAGCTCTTCGTTCTTGGTATTCCTCTCTTATTGTTCCCTCTTGGATCTTGGACATATTGTAACCCCTCTTCCCCCTAGCTTACGCCTGTTTTTCTCAAAATTTCGATCATCTTTGACCATTTCACATTGTCGACCGCTTTTTCTAGGTCTTGAAAATATAGGTCTTAGTGTGATGAGGTAAACCCTTTGAAAGAGAGAACATATACTCGTGAATAAACGAAAGTTATGTGCAATAAGCTGATATGTGTATGAGACAGTAGTAAGCAGTTTCAAAGAAATTTGGTGACTCTGCCGCGGCTTGTAACGGGCTCGTTCCGTGGGAGGGAGAAGTTTTATTTCTCCGCAGTGCTGGGTTTCGGGTCGGGACGCCTGGGACAGGGTGGCGACCGTGGCAAGCAATAGCGAGGAGCAGAGGGTGGCCACATATCGACATATCGATCTCTAGCTCTCTCCGCGGTCTGTTTCCTTGTTTCACACAGGTCCAGTGCGGCAGCGAGAACATTTCTCCAGTTAGCTCGAACTTTCTCATTGGGGCTGAAGATCGCAGGGGGTGCGGGATGCAAGCTTTTTTACTTTCATCTTTTTACTCAGTAAGAAAACGCAAGGTGAATTCTGAGACGTCCTTACTGTCACCCACCACACAGCTTGACAACCAACAGTGATGATCTGCGGTGCCATCTCATTTCATAGTAGTAGTCCTTTCACCCGCGGCACCCTTAAAGTACAGCGTTTCGTGACGACTTTCTATGCCCTTTTCTGTCGCCCTTCGTGGGAAACAAGCTTTCGCTTACATTCCGTATACGGCGAGATTTTCTACTGCTTGTCTTCGTGCGTGCTAAACACTGCCTCGATCAGCAAGGTCGCCGGATCTCTCCACAATTGAGAAAGTTTGGGGAATTATGGGCAGGGCCCCCCAACCATCTCGGGCATTTGGCGATATAACGCGTCAGTTTCTGTATCTACATCTACACGGATACTCTACAAATCACGCTTAAGTGCCTGCCAGGCGGTTCATCGAACCGTCTTCACAATAACTCTTCATTCTTCCAGTTTCGGACAGCGCGCAAAGAAAATGAACACCTATATCTTTAAGTGCGAGCTCTGATTTTCCTTATTTTATTATGATGACTGTTTGCCTCTATTATGTAGCTTGGCGTCAACAAAATATTTTCGCATTCAGAGGAGTTGATGATTGAAATTTCGTGAGAAGATTCCGTCGTAACGAAAAACGCCTTTGTTTTAATGGTATATATACCAAATCCTGTATCATGTCCGTGACAATCTCTCCTCTATACCGCGATAACACAAAACATGCTGTTGGACAGAATTTGGCACAAAGTCCTTCAGCAGGACATCAAACAAATCCGTCAATCAAAGCAAATCGTAGTAACTGCTTGCATAAGAGACAGAGGTAGGTCAACGCATCACTGACTTCTACATCCATACTCCGCAAGCCACCTGACGGTGTGTGGTGGAGGGTACGTTGAGTACCTCTATCGGTTCTCCCTTCTATTCCAGTCTCGTATTGTTTGTGGAAAGAAAGATTGTCGGTATGCCTCTGTGTGGGCTCTAATCTCTCTGATTTTATCCTCGTGGTCTCTTCGCGAGATATACGTTGGAGGGAGTAAGATACTGCTTGACTCGTCGGTGAAGGTATGTTCTCGAAACTTCAACAAAAGCCCGTACCGAGCTACTGAGCGTCTCTCTTGCAGAGTCTTCCACTGGAGTTTATCTGCCATCTTCGTAACGCTTTCGCGATTACTAAATGATCCTGTAACGAAGCGCATTGCTCTCCGTTGGATCTTCTCTATCTCTTCTATCAACCATATCTGGTACGGATCCCACTCACTGTATTTCCTTAGGATGAATTGCTCAGTTTGGGAAACTCTTTCTCTTGAGTAAATCATCCATCTTTTGCATAGGCTTTCGCGGCCAGAGTCAGTCGACATAAAAGTTTTCTGGGTGTGGTACGGTGCCATAATGAATAAAACTATCGCTGGAGAGAAACCAACGTTTCGGCCACAGTTGCATCGCCCTTCGTCTGGGTGATCAAAAAGTCAGTATAAATTTGAAAACTAAATAAATCACGGAATAATATAGATAGAAAGGTACAAATTGACACACATGCTTGGAATGACATGGGGTTTTATTAGAACAAAAACAAATAAATAAATAAAATAAAAAATACAAACGTTCAAAAAATGTCCGACAGACGGCGCTTCATCTGATGAGAATAGCATTAATTAGCATAACAAAGTAAGACAAAGATGATGTTCTTTACAGAAAATGCCCAATATGTCCACCTGTAGTCGAGGAATAATGTTGCGAACAGCACTGTAAAGCATGTCCGGAGTTATGGTGAGGCATTGGCGTCGGATGTTGTCTTTCAGCATCCCTAGAGATGTCGGTCAATCACGATACACTTGCGACTTCAGGTAACCCCAAAGCCAATAATCGCACGGACTGAGGTCTGGGGACCTGGGAGGCCAAGCATGACGAAAGTGGCGGCTGAACACACGATCATCACCAAACGACTCGCGCAAGAGATCTTTCACGTGTCTAGCAATATGGGGTGTTTTTTTTGTTCTAATAAAACCCCATGTCATTCCAAGCACGTGTGTCAAATTTTACCTCTCTATCTACATTATTCCGTGGTTTATTAGGTTTTCAAATTTATACTGACTTTTTGATCACCCGGTACATTATGACGCGGTACCACCCCCAGAAAACTTTTATGTCGACATGCATCATTTGTTTGTCTGTACATGTACGTCACATCTACTAAATTCTGTCCTATTAAGATAATAACTTCGTGATGCGCCTTCTTTTTTGTCTTGGAGTGTGTTATGTCCCACACCAAGCCTCGAACTCCGACACTCACAATTTGTGAACGGTGAGCTGCAAATTTGTCACGACAAGTTTCGAAAGAATGTATTTTTAACCTTTTTCCTGTCAGCCCTGAAATGTTGTAAGCGAACTCGTTTTACGGAAAATACAATGTCGTTTGCGGTAGGGCACACGTGGCAGTACGCTTTGTGACCTGTACCGACCGGTAGACACTCGGTAAATATTTGATGCCAGTAACAGAAAGAATGCAAAGCAATTAGGTGCTCGCCGTGGGCTAATACAACGACCTCGCTTGTCGACCGACCCGGCAGAAGGATGTAGGAGCGGTGGAGAGACGCACACAGTCGCGCTGGTGGTAGCCCCGCCCCCTCCACACACACACACACACACACACACACACACACACACACACACATACGCACACACGCACGCACACTCACATGTACACACACACTGCCTCACGCGCCGCTGCCGTCGGCCTGCAAATGAAGTACAGCAGTCGCACTGGGTCAACTAAATGCAAATCCCGTGCGGACGCGGCGGCTGCCGTGTACCTACATCTACATCTACACTCCATACAAGCAGTCATACAGTGTGAGCGGGGAGGCTAATTCCGTTCCGCTCCTCCCCCCCCCCCCCCCCCCCCCTCCCCCCTCGTCCACCCTTTCCTTCTCTGTTGCATTTGTGAATGCCATGCGAGAACAATGGTAGTCGGTAAAGTTCCATACTACCTCTAATTTCTCTGATTTTCTCGCTGTGGTCGTTTCACGAAACGTACGGTGAATTGTCATCATCAGTCAGAGATCACCTCGAGTTCCTGTTGCTAATAAGGCGAGTAAACCGTTCTTTTGTTGTATATTGTTACGAGCTTCAAACAGGAGTGAGTAATGGTATTTTCAGGTATCTATGTAGTTACTAGTTTATTTTTGTAATTTCTTGCATGTTTGAGTGCTCACTAGGCTCAACCTTTCATTTTGATAACAGTTTAGCTTACACTTCCGCCGTTGTTATCGACAGTTGCTTGTTTTGGTTAGAACAGCTCAGTGTCTTTAAACCGTCAGTGAGAGAGCGCCTTGATTTCCTGCTACTTCCTGCTGCTAATAAGGCGAGTATACCGTTTCAAACAGGAGCGACTTCGGCAATGGATAGGAACTGTGATTGCTGTGTACAGATGCGAGCTGAGTTGGTGACCCTTCACTCACAGCTCCAGTTGGTGTTGGCTTCCGTCACACAGCTTGCGGCTGCTGCCAAGGGACAACACTGTGGAGGGTCGGATGCAGGGATGCGAGGGACGTCGAGCGCGTCCCACGTGTCCCCCGATAGGTCCACTGCTGTGGCTGCCCCGGGTACTGCCTGTGCTGAGGTTGACTCCTCACCCGTGGTCGAGTGGGAAATCATTCCAAAGTCTGGCAGGCAGCGAAATTCTTACCGAGGGGCCGATCGTAGGGCCTCCCCAGTTTGTTTGACGGACTGGTTTCGGGCGTTATCTGTGGCTGACGAAGTCTCTAAACCGGATGCGGTCGTCCACCTTGTCCCAAAGGAAGCTTCTCGGCCCGCAAGGTCTGGGCATTCACAGAGGGTGGGTTTGTTGGTAGTTGGGAGCTGCAATGTCAGGCGCGTAATGAGGCCCCTTAGGAACATGGCTGCCAAGGAGGAGAAAGAAGCCAGTGTGCACTCTGTGTGCATACCGGAGGAGTCATTTCGGATCAAGAAAGCGTGCTTCCGGATGCCATGAAGAGTACAGGGTGCAGTCAACTGCAGGTGGTGGCTCATGTCGGTACCAACGATGTGTGTCACTTTGGTTCAGAGGAGCTTCTCTCTCGTGTCTGGCGACTGGCGGAAATGGTAAAGACTGCCTATCTTGCTTGCGAGATTAAGTCGGAGCTCACCATCTGCAGCGTCGTCGCTAGAACCGGTTGTGATCCTTTGGTGCAGAGCCGAGTGGAGGGTCTGGATCAGACGCTCGGACGGTTTTGTGACCGTGTACGCTTCAGATTCCTTGACTTGCACCATATGATGGTGGGTTTCCAGGTTCTCCTTAACAGGTCAGGAGTCCACTACACAGGAAGCGGCTACGTTGGTAGCGCGGGCTGTGTGGAAGGTTCAAATGGTTCAAATGGCTCTGAGCCCTATGAGACTTAACATCTTTGGTCATCAGTCCCCTAGAACTTAGAACTACTTAAACCTAACTAACCTAAGGACATCACACACATCCGTGCCCGAGGCAGGATTCGAACCTGCGACCGTAGCGGTCACGCGGCTCCAGACTGAAGCGCCAGAGCCGCACGGCCACACCGGCCGGCTGTGTGTAAGGGACTGTGCAGTTTTTTAGGTTAGAGGGTCCCAGGAAACCACAGTCCCTAACGATCGGTATTGTAGTTGTAAATTGTCGTAGCTGTGTTGGGAAAGAACCAGAACTCCAAGCCCTAATAGAGGGCGCTGAAGCTCAAATAGTTACAGGTACGGAAAGCTGGCTAAAGCCGGATATAAGTGCAGCCAAAATTTTTTGAAACATCCTAACATGTTGAGAAAGGATAGATTAAATACAGTTGGTGGTATAGGATTTATTTCTGTCAGAAGTAATTTACCTTGTAGTGAAACTGAAGTAGATAGTTCCTGCGAAATAGTATGGGTAGAGTATATGCCTGACAGTCGGACTAAACTATTAATTGGATCGTTGTACCGACCCCGCAACTCAGAAGATATAGTTGCTGAACAGTTCGAAGAAAACATGAGTCTCATTTCAAATAGATACCCCACTCATGTAATATAGTCGGTGGTGACTTCAATCTACTCTCGATATGCTGGAAAGATTAAACGTTTAAAGTCGACGGCAAGCATAAAAAGTCATCCGAAATTGTACTGAATGCTTTCTCAGAAAATTATTTTGAACAATTAGTTCATAAGCCCACTCGAAGCGAATGGTTGCCAAATCATACTTAACCTCTTAGCAACAAATTATCCTGGGCAAATAGGGAATATCATGACGAATAGAGGCATTAAGCCAACACAATGCAGTTGCTGCTAGGCTGAATACCGTAACACCCACAACCATCAAAAAGAAACGTAAAGTACATCTATTGAAAAAGCTGATAAAATACTCTTAACGTCTTTTTAAGAGACAATGTCCACTCCTACTGATCTGGTCATGTAAGCGTAGAAAAGATGTGGAATCGTTTCAAAGAGATAGTATCGACGGCAATTGAGAGATATATACCACATAAATTAGTAAGTGATTGTGCTGATCACCCATGGTATACAAAACGGGTCAGATCACTGTTCAAGAGCAACGAAAAAAGCATGCCAAATTTAAAAGAACGCAAAACTCTTAAGATTGGTAAAGTTTTGCAGAAGTTCGAAATATAGTGCGTACTTCAGTGCGAGATGCTTCTAATAATTTCCACAGCGAAACTCTGTCTTGTAATCTGGCAGAAAACGCAAAGAGATTCAGGTCATACATAAAGCACACCAGTGGCAAAACACAATCAACGACGGTGAGGTCACTGATGACAGTGACATTAAAGCAGAGCTACACTCCTGGAAATGGAAAAAAGAACACATTGACACCGGTGTGTCAGACCCACCATACTTGCTCCGGACACTGCGAGAGGGCTGTACAAGCAATGATCACACGCACGGCACCGCGGACACACCAGGAACCGCGGTGTTGGCCGTCGAATGGCGCTAGCTGCGTAGCATTTGTGCACCGCCGCCGTCAGTGTCAGCCAGTTTGCCGTGGCATACGGAGCTCCATCGCAGTCTTTAACACTGGTAGCATGCCGCGACAGCGTGGACGTGAACCGTATGTGCAGTTGACGGACTTTGAGCGAGGGCGTATAGTGGGCATGCGGGAGGCCGGGTGGACGTACCGCCGAATTGCTCAACACGTGGGGCGTGAGGTCTCCACAGTACATCGATGTTGTCGCCAGTGGTCGGCGGAAGGTGCACGTGCCCGTCGACCTGGGACCGGACCGCAGCGACGCACGGATGCACACCAAGACCGTAGGATCCTACGCAGTGCCGTAGGGGACCGCACCGCCACTTCCCAGCAAATTAGGGACACTGTTGCTCCTGGGGTATCGGCGAGGACCATTCGCAACCGTCTCCATGAAGCTGGGCTACGGTCCCGCACACCGTTAGGCCGTCTTCCGCTCACGCCCCAACATCGTGCAGCCCGCCTCCAGTGGTGCCGCGACAGGCGTGAATGGAGGGACGAATGGAGACGTGTCGTCTTCAGCGATGAGAGTCGCTTCTGCCTTGGTGCCAATGATGGTCGTATGCGTGTTTGGCGCCGTGCAGGTGAGCGCCACAATCAGGACTGCATACGACCGAGGCACACGGGGCCAACACCCGGCATCATGGTGTGGGGAGCGATCTCCTACACTGGCCGTACACCACTGGTGATCGTCGAGGGGACACTGAATAGTGCACGGTACATCCAAACCGTCATCGAACCCATCGTTCTACCATTCCTAGACCGGCAAGGGAACTTGCTGTTCCAACAGGACAATGCACGTCCGCATGTATCCCGTGCCACCCAACGTGCTCTAGAAGGTGTAAGTCAACTACCCTGGCCAGCAAGATCTCCGGATCTGTCCCCCATTGAGCATGTTTGGGACTGGATGAAGCGTCGTCTCACGCGGTCTGCACGTCCAGCACGAACGCTGGTCCAACTGAGGCGCCAGGTGGAAATGGCATGGCAAGCCGTTCCACAGGACTACATCCAGCATCTCTACGATCGTCTCCATGGGAGAATAGCAGCCTGCATTGCTGCGAAAGGTGGATATACACAGTACTAGTGCCGACATTGTGCATGCTCTGTTGCCTGTGTCTATGTGCCTGTGGTTCTGTCAGTGTGATCATGTGATGTATCTGACCCCAGGAATGTGTCAATAAAGTTTCCCCTTCCTGGGACATTGAATTCACGGTGTTCTTATTTCAATTTCCAGGAGTGTATTAAACACGGTTTTCCGGAACTCGTTCACCAAAGAATACGGAGTAAATATATCTTGAATTCCAGTCAAGAAAAACTGCCAAGATGAGAAACATAGAAGTAAATATCCCCCGTGTTGCAAAGGAGCTTAAATCACTTTGTAAAGGCAAGGCTGCCAGTTCAGATTGTATATCAGTCAGGTTCCTTTCAGAGTATGCTGATACAATAGCTCCATATTTAGCAAGTATATACAACCACTCACTCACAGAAAGATCCGTACATAAAAACTAGAAAATTGCTGAAGTCACACCAATACCCAAAACGGGAAATATTAGTAATCCGCTGAATTGCAGGCCCATATCACTAATGACGATTGGCGGTAGGGTTTTGGAACATATACAGTGTTCGAACATTATTAATTAACTCGAAGAAAACTATTTATTGACACATAGTCAACACGGATTCAGAAAATGTCGTTCTTGTGAAACACAACTAGCTCTTTATACTCATGAAGTAATAAGTGTTATCCACAGAGTATGTCAAATTGATTCCATATTTTTAGATTTCCAGAAGGCTTTCGACACCGTTCCTCACAAGCGTCTTCTAACCAAACTGCGTGCCTACGGAGTATCGCCTCAGTTGTGCGACTGGATTCGTGATTTACAGTCAGAAAGGTCACAGTTCATAGTAATAGACGGAAAGTCATCGAGTAAAACAGAAGTAATATCCGACGTTCCCCAAGGAAGTGTTATAAGCCCTCTATTGTTCCTGATCTATATTAACGACAAAGGAGACAATCTGAGTAGACGTCTTAGATTGTTTGCAGATGATGCTGTCATTTACCGTCTTCTAAAGTCATCAGATGACCAGAACGAATTGCAAAATGATTTAAATAAGATATCTTTATCGTGCGAAAAGTGGTAATTGACCCTGAATAAAGAAATGTGTGAAGTTATTCAGATGAGTACTAAAAGAAATCCTCTAAATTTCGATTACGCGATAAGTCACACAAATCTGAATTCTGTAAATTCAACTAAATACTTAGGGATTACAATTACAAATAATCTAAATTGGAACGATCACATAGATAACGCTGTGGGTAGAGCAAACCAAAGACCGTGAGTCATTGGCAGAACACTTAGAAGGTGCAACAGGTCTACTAAAGTCACTACTTACACCACGCTTGTCCACTCTGTTCTGGAGTATTGCTGTGTGGTGTGGGATCTGCATATGTGAATTCAACTAAATACTTAGGGATTACAATTACAAATAACCTAAATTGGAACGATCACATAGATAATGCTGTGGGTAGAGCAAACCAAAGACTGCGAGTCACTGACAGAACACTTAGAAGGTGCAAAGATGGGAATGACGGATGACATCGAAAAAGCTCAAGGAAGGGCGGCTAGTTTTGCATTATCGCGAAATATTGGAGATAGTGCCACAGACGTGATACATGAATTTGAGTGGTAGTCACTGAAATAAAGGCGTATGTCGTTGCAACAGGATCTTCTCATGAAATTTCAATCACCAATATTCTCCTCTGATTGCAAAAACATTCTGTTGGCACCCACCTACAAAGGGAGGTACTTTATTGTGAATAGAAGAGTAGTCACGTAGACGTAGATGAAGTAATACCCAGGTGTGCGAAATTTAAATACAAAAGGAACTTTCACATGCTGTGTCACTGTCAAGTAACATATCTCGATGAAACTTCGACCATACATGGAAAGAGCTGCTGGGATGTATTATAGAAGGAAATTGGAATAAATGCGCAGTGAGACGGCAGAATTGACACTTTCAATCCAAGGAAATAATGGCACTGAAGTCACCGCGATCCGCAATTTATGACGGTTCCTTGGAGGTAGAGATGGCGGGACATGGTTCTTAATAGGATGTGCGACCACCACGGGTGCTCCCGTGTTGGTCATAAAGTTGTAAAATCTTCAGCAGTGTCATAAGAAGTCACCATCACTCTGCCAGCGTCCTTGTCCCACCCTTGGGTGAGAAACTTCCCCTAAAAAGCGGAATAATCGGTAATAATCAACGGAATGAGGATTAGCAAGTCAACGGAAACCTCTGCATTAAAGACACGTAACGTGTATCCTCAGGAGACATGGCTTGTAATGGGAAAGTGTCATGAATATCTTCCCATTGACAAAAGAGCCCGAATTTGTGCTCCATTCGGATTTTCCGGAGAGAACTGCCAAAGGAGAGGTGACCGTGGGAGAAAGATGGAATAACCAACTGCAGGGTAACTTTCTACAGGTGGGAGCACGGAATGTCAGAAGTTTGAAAGTAACAGGAAAGCTAGAAAACCTGAAAAGGGAAATGCAAGGACGCCATGTAGATATAGTAGCGCCCTGTGAATTGAAATGGAAAGAAGGTAAGGCTTCAGGTCTAATGAATATAGGCTGAAATCAACAGCAGCAGAAAATGGTGCCTTTAAAGCGAGTAGGATTCATTCTGAACAGGGAATTACGCAGAGAGTCAACTATTGTGAATAGTTCAGTGACATGGTTGTCCTCAGAGATTCGACCACAAACCATCGCCGAAGACGAGAGCTGAGGTATACAAGTCGACATTACAACGAAGTTATAAGCAACCACTTGCATAAAAGAAATTTAATTTCCTTACTGGTTTCGGGCACTTAGTGACCTTCTTCAGAAGGATACACCTATCGCATTATTTGCGAATGTCAACAGTAAGATGCATACAGCAAAATGCCACGGTCATTTATTCATTCTGTCTATAAAAAAAGAGTATAACGATATTACAAGTAGAAGATGAAGGGGTAGAGAAACTGTATGAGGATATGAACTGGGTAATTCAGTATGTAGAAAATGGCACTGAACACTATGGGACTTAACGTATGTGGTCATCAGTCCCCTAGAACTTAGAACTACTTAAACCTAACTAACCTAAGGACATCACACACATCCATTCCCGAGGCAGGATTCGAACCTGCAACCGTAGCGGTCACGCGGTTCCAGACTGAAGCATCTGTTTCACCATGGAGGTAGAAAAAGATGGTGAGCTCCCACTTCTGGATGTTTTGGTTCGTAGAAAAGGAGATGGCTCCTTGGGTCACAGTGTGTTCCGGAAGCCTACGCACGCAGACTTGTATTTACAAGCTACGAGCTGTCATCATCCCTCACAGCGCAGCGGTGTATTACGGACGCTGGTGCATAGGGCTAGAGCCATCTCAGATCAGGACAGCTTATCGGCAGAGCTTAGCCATCTCCGCTCTGTGTTTGCCCAGAACGGGTACTCCGAGAAGCAGATCCGGAACGCATTTCGACCAGCACGCTCCAAACCTCAAGAACAGCCTGAAGAAGCAGAGAACACCACGGTGTCGGTTTTTCTACCTTATGTCAGTGGCGTGTCTTTTAAGATGGGCAGAATTTTCAAGAAATACCAGATTAAATGTGTTTTCTGGCCTCCAGCACAAGTGCAATCATTGCTGGGGTTAAAGACAACTTCGGCCTGAGGAGACCAGGAATATACAACATCCCGTGCCAATGTGGGAAGTCTTATGTTGGCCAGACGTGTCGTACGGTCAAAGACAGACGCGACGAACATAAACGTCACACGAGGTTGGGTCAGCCAGAGAAATCTGCGGTTGCTGAACACTGCCTTGACACGAGACACGGCATGAATTATGAAGAAACCAAGATCCTCTCGCATGCTTCCACATACTGGGACTCCATCATCAAAGAGGCGGTCGAAATACGTATAAGCAGTGACCTAATAAACAGAGACACGGGGTTTCACCTGAGCAAACCCTGGGAGCCAGCCTTGGCGCACTAAGGAATCGTCAGCCACAGATTAACAACCGCACCGAGTCAACGCAGATGGGAAGCCTTAGCGCAGATGCTTAAATCGCGCGCCAACACCTCGCGCGCGAACGGGGTCCGTCGCTCCCGGCCGCATTTTCCCGCGCCGCGGCGCGCTTCCGCAGACCGCGACCCGTTTCTCCAGCAGAGGGCTCTGGTATTCGACGCTGTCTACGATTGGTCTCCGATGACATTATGCCCCGCTGGCGCCTGCGCTGTTCTAGAAAGCCAGCATATAAATTGGCGAGCTTCTCAGCTACGCGACAGTAGCACCTGAAGATGGCGGGCAGTTGTCTCGCTAAAACATCGTGCGGTTTCTACAATATTATCCGGCGTAATTCCCGGGAACCTATCAGGCAAAGGCAAGGATCTTTTTAGAAATTTCATTCGCCAACTTTCTCCTCAGGTTGTAAAAATATATTCATGGCGCCCATCTACATAGGGAGGATGGCTCTGAGCACTATGGGACTTAACATCTATGGTCATCAGTCCCCTAGAACTTAGAACTACTTAAACCTAACTAACCTAAGGACAGCACACAACACCCAGTCATCACGAGGCAGAGAAAATCCCTGACTCCGCCGGGAATCGAAACCGGGAACCCGGGCGTGGGAAGCGAGAACGCTACCGCACGACCACGAGCTGCGGACATAGGGAGGAATGGCCATCATAATATAATAGGAGAAATCAGAACTCGCAGGGAAAGATTCGTTTTTTCCGCTCGCTGTTCTAGAGCAGAACGGTAGATAAGTAGATTAAAGGTGTTTCGATGACTCCTGAGTCAGGCACTTAATTGTAAGTTTCAGAGTAATCATGTAGCTGTAGATGTAGATGATGTGTTTGAGAACGGAACTGCCAGCGGAACAAACACTAAACGATATAAAATCGACAGTTTTGTCTAAAATACAGAGGATGAGCAATGAAACGGAAGTAAAGACAAATAAAGTACCACAAAAACATGATGATAATGATTTAGTTCAGACCTCATCCAAGTGATTGATTTAGTAATATGTAACTGAGTTATTTCTTTATCTTTGAAGATTACATTGCCTTTGCGTCAATATCCTGGACAGTAAACTTGTGTTTTACATTAGCTACATATACGTGGAACAATATTCACAGAACACCGTTTTCGTCAGCTTGGGGAATTTACTCAAGTGATGTTCTGAAATATTCTTTCGATTACCGCATTTCAGTTGTGTGGTGATGCCATAGCAGAAATATAGATAAAGGGAAAGCACGCCAACAGCTTCTTCTATTGGCATCGTGTTCTAGTTCAAGAATTATAAACGCAAGTGTACTGATGAATTCCGCTTAAATCCTAACTTTTAAAAAGCTTCGCAGTTCTCTTCGCGAACCTAGTAACATCGCAGACTTTTGTACGAGCTGCTTATTACTCTTGCCAGCATCCGAATCACGTACTCTTCCTCAAAATATAATTGCCCCGCATGCGATTTTACAGTTGAGAGATTCCAAAAGCTCTGCCCTCTAGTCCACGGAAGCGCGCAAAATGCCGGTGTACGCGCAAAAGTTGCAACTACTAAGGAAGAGAGATCTCGTTGCGGAACTGTTACAAAGAAGGAGTTAAAAGCGGACGGAAACATACATTCGCACGGCACAAAGTAATAATGGACTATGAATGCCGCGCAAAAATTTTCTTTTACGACTAATGACACGACGGAAAGGGGGGCGATATGGCCCGTAATAAAGCAGAAACTAGTCATAAATCGCAGATGCTCGGAACACGATCTTTTTTCTCATAAAACTGCCGATCGTAAAAAAACGTGATGCGCATTCACAATTTATGGCATTGTGTCATGTCCAGAACTGCGAATGAGTTGGGCTGTCGATCTTTGTTTCTGACCGGTCGATAAGAAAATATAGAACAAGCAATACGGAGAACTAGGGAGCTTCATTGACAGCCAAAGCACATTAATGTCGTCATCAGTCCAAAATAAAAAAAAAAACTTGATTTTTAAAGCTTGTGATACGTGAATAAAAATCCTAGGTCACGATCGCTAAAATTCCTTTATTTGATAACTATTTTCAGCTCTTTGAATAGCCATCTTCAGGTCAATAATATAGAAAATTGCATAACAGAAATGAACAATAGCGTAATACATTTTATATTTAAATTTCCATTCTGTAATATATACCAATGAAACTTTTATTATTTGATATCTTTCATACGAGCTACCAAGCATTACGTCTCGTCACAATCCGTTCAGCTGAACCACTCATATATAAGAATACAGTAATTATTTCAGCAGATACATGAATTTTAGCTTTATTCTCAAAGGTTCATCTACATCTACATCTACGTGATTGCTCTGCTATTCACCATAAAATGACTGGCAGAGGGTTCAATGAACCATCTTCATGCTGTCTCTCTACCGTTCTACTCTCGAACGGAACGTGGGAAAAAAGGGCACTTAAATTTTTCCGTGCGAGCCCTGATTTCTCTTATTTTCATCGTGATGATCATTTCTCCCTATATAAGTGGGTGCCAACAGAATGTTCTTGCAATTGGAGGAGAAAACTGGTGACTGAACTTTCATGAGAAGATCCCGTCGCAACGAAAATCGCCTTTGTTTTAATGATTGCCACTCCAATTCACGTATCATGTCTGTGACACTATCTCCCCTATTTCGCGATAATACAAAACGAACTGCTCTTTTTGTACTTTTTCGATGTCATCCCTCAGTCCGACCTGATGCGGATCCCACACCACACAGCAATACTCCAGAATAGGGTGGACAAGCGTAGAGTAAGCAGTCTCTTTGGTAGACCTGTTGCCCCTTCTAAGTGTTCTGCCAATGAATCGCAGTCTTTGGTTTGCTCTAGTCACAATACTATCTATGTGATCGTTCCAGTTTAGGTTATTTGTAATTGTAATCCCTAAGTATTTAGTTGAATTTATAGCCCTGAGATTTGTGTGACTTATTGCGTAATCAAAATTTAGCTGATTTCTTTTAGTACTCATGTGAATAACTTATTCAGGGTCTATTGCCATTTTTCGCACCATACAGACATTTTATCTAAATCATTTTTCAAGTCGTTTTCATAATCTGATGACTTTAGAATACGGTAAATGACAACATCATCTGCAAACAAACTAAGACAGCTACTCAGATTGTCTCCTATGTCGTTAACATAGACCAGGAACAATAGAGGGCCTATAACACTTCCTTGGGGAACGCCGGATATTACTTCTGTTTTACTCGATGACTTTACGTCTATTACTACGACCTGTGACCTTTCTGACTGGAAATCACGAATCCAGTCGCACAACTGAGGCGATACTCCGTAGGCACGCAGTTTAGTTAGAAGACGCTTGTGAGGAACGGTGTCGAAAGCCTTCTGGAAATCTAAAAATATGGAATCAATTTGACATCCTCTGTGGATAACACCTATTACTTCATGAGTATAAAGAGCTAGTTGTGTTTCACAAGAACGATATTTTCCGAATTCGTGCTGACTATATGTCAATAAATCGTTACCTTCTAGGTACTTCATAATGTTCGAATACAGTATATGTTCTAAAACCCTACTGTAAATAGACGTTAGTGATATAGGCCTGTAATTCAGCGGATTACTCCTACACCCCTTTCTGGGTGTGGCTTGAGGTACTTGCGGACTGACTGGCTTCTTTTAGACAGAGGCAAAGTGAATTTAAGTTTACAGCATTTGTAAATGTAGAGAAAGATTGTGCAATCCTAAAGTATCGACCGCATACTGAACAGTGCAGCGCCGCGAAACAGCGTCAAGAAGGCGCTGACCGGCGCGTCAATGGAAAGAGTGGGCAGCTCCACTCCTCCAGGAAGGCAGAGTTCAGCCCCCCTGTCAGCGCTGACTTAACCAGCCGCCCATCGCTGGTCAGCTCCAGTTCGGTCGCAGTTTTCGAAAGCATCAGTACTGAGTAATAAGAAAACGGTACTTAGCCTGGGTTCTGCGAGGAGCTATATTGTATAAAAGTAATTACTTACAAGAGCCACAGAAATCCACTTCATTAGGAGAAGTTATCACACGGTGCTACATGGTCGCGTACTGAACAGTGACCCGAATATAGAGTAAATATCCTTTACTTCCCGTCTATGGTCAGAAATTTTTTGTCATCAGACCACCAGTTTCGGTCTATAATGAGCATTTTCAGATCGCATGAAAAACGGTAGTGCTGCTGGCAAGATGATTCTTGCATATGCTCTTATTTATACATATATATTTGACGATGCTGGCGCTGATTTTGTGTTCAACGTTTGACGATGCAACTATGGCTCCAGTATTAGGACACGTTTTTTAAAAAGCAGCTCTCAAGATGATCATTATAGACCGAAACCTGTAATCTGATGACAAAAACATTTGTGACCATAGACGTGAAATAAACTAAATTTGAGTTATGTTTCTTTTATTTTTGAGAAATAAAGTGTCCCGTTAATTTGAAAGTGTATATGCGGATCGTTTTGAACTCCTGCAACTGGCCATCGCAACTTCTCTGCTTCCTTGTTTGTGTCGGTGCTGACTCTCACAGTGGCTGACACAGTAATGATTTTGACAATATCGATTCGAGTACACTATTTGAAATTTTGAGGTTGGCAGGCGTAAAATACAGATATATAAAAGCTATGTACAACACATACATAGAGCAGACTCCGGTTACAAGAATATAACATGAAAGGGAATCAGTAGTTGAGAAGAGAACTAGTTAGTGGCCTAGCCCATAACCGACGATATTCGGTCTGTGCATTGAGCAGACTCTAAAAGAAAATAAGGAGGTATTTGGAAAGGGAATTAAACTTCAAGGAGAAGAAATAGAAAGTTTGAGCTTTTCAGATGATGTAATAATTCTGATACAAACACCAAATGACTTTGAAGATAATTTTTACAGCGTCTTGAAAATCGGTATGACTACTGTAAATTGTAAAACGAGGGCAAGATAGTCGAATTAAACTAGGTGATGCGGGGAGAATTAAATTAGGAATGATCGTTGTGTAGAACCCGTTGCCAGCGACGTGGAAGGCCTCATATACCGTCAGCAGAGCCTGTTCTGTTTATGGTGCGAATGAAGCGGTCGACTGCCTGTCAAATCTCTGGAACAGTTTTGAAGCGAATGCCACGAAGTGATTCCTTCACCTTTGGAATCAAATCGAAGTCACAAGGACTTAAGTCCGGGGAGTATGGTGGATGGTACAGTACTTTCGAGTCCCATCGACCGAACAGAGCAGCCACAGCTTGCGCTGTATTCGCCCGTACCTTGTCGTGCAAAATGATGGGTGGGCTGCGCGGAAAGTGTCGCCGCGTCTTCCGCAAAGCTGGTCGCATCTGATGCTCCAAAAACGAGCAGTAATACTGTGCATTGACGGTCTGCCGTGGAGGAACGTAATGCGTTAGGATAACACTATCACAGCCGTACACGAGAATCACCATAACTTTCACCATACTGAAGCTCTGACGCACTTTCGACCTTTCGACTTTCGCGGCGACCCATAATGACGCCATTCGTTGGATTGATGTTTCAGTTGTAGATCGTACGATGTGACCCATGTCTCATCCAGTGTTACGGTACTGCGTAAGAAAGCCTCTCCTTCGCGCTCATAGCCTCCAAGTGGCCGAGCCGTTCTAGGCGCTTCAGTCTGGAACCGCGCGACTGCTACGGCCGCAGGTTCGAATCCTGCCTCGGGCATGGATGTGTGTGATGTCCTTGAGTTAGTTAGGTTTAAGTAGTTCTAAGTTCTAGGGCACTGACGACCTCAGAAGTTAAGTCCCTTAGTGCTCAGAGCCATTTGAACCATTTGAACCTCCGCCGGCCAGAGTGGCCGAGCGGTTCTAGGCGCTTCAGTCTGGAACCGCGCGACCCCTACGGTAGCAGGTTCGAATCCTGCCTCGGGCATGGATGAGTGTGATGTCCTTAGGTCAGTTAGGTTTAAGTAGTTCTAAGTTCTAGGGGACTGATGACCTCAGATGTTAAGTCCCATAGTGCTCAGAGCCATTTGAACCATTTTTTGAACCTCCAAGTGCGTCTGAGCAGCGTCGTAAGCATCCATTTCTGCATTTCTGTCAAATCATGTGGAACCCATCATGATGCAATTTTTCGCATGCCCAGGCGTTCCTTCAGGTGGCGAAGCACAGTCGTATGCGCTAATCCGGATTCGTGGGTGAGCTCACGAGTCGTATGGCGTCGATCACTGTCCACTAATACAGCAACAACATGCACTTCTTCTTCAGAGACGCTAGGACGACGTGCCCGATGCATGTCTGCCACAGTTTGCCGACCTTCGTTGAAGGCTTTTACCCAACGTGCCACTGTTCTGTATGGCAATGCCAATTCCCCGCACGCCTCTTGAAGACCTTGATGACACTGTCGTGCTGTACGACCTCTGGCACATTCAATCTTGATCCAACTCCGTTGTTCCTGTTTCGAAAACATAGTGACACCGTTACGTTAGACCGCTCGCTCACAGGTGACTGTGTTTCCCTCGATTGTGCGCATGTCGGTGACGTGGGACGAGCGAGTCCATTTGCTCGGAGGTACGGTAGGTATGTCAACAGCGTGTGCTATCAGCGACGTTAGTAGATTCCATTGCATAGTGTCTCCACAGCAGTGTTGCCACTATTTAAGCTCCAACATACGTGTATATATCTGCCGCATTTGGGGAACTGAGAACCCGTATTCTGCGGAGTCTCTTCACCCTCAACGGGTGACTGTGTGGTGCGCAATGTCCAGTCATGGAATAATCGGTGTAATATTCCTTGATGGCACGGTGACTACCGAATTGTATGTTAAGATTTTGGAAGATGATTTCGTGCCCATTATCCAAAGAGACCCTGATTCCGACAAGATGTGGTTCATGCAAGACAGATCTCGACCCCATCGAAGCAGGAGAGTGTTTGATGTCTAGCACTTTGGGGACGCATTCTGGCTCAAGGGCACCTCGATTGACCGCCATATTCTCCGGATCTGAAAACATGCGACTCCTTTTTGTGGGGCTATAATAAAACAAGATGTACGCAGTAACCCCAAAACCAATGCTGAACTGAAAATAACCATTCATGAGGTCATCGACAGCATCGGTGTTCCGACACTTCGGAGGGTCACGCAGAATTTCGCTATTCGTCTGCACCGCATCATCGCTAATGATGGCAAGCATATCGAAGGTGTCATAACCTAAATACGAATATCTGTAGTGGCGTTTTCAAGTTGGATAAAGTGTGTACACGCTGTAGTTTGTAACCGACTTACGTTTCTTTTTCATGTAATTCAATAATTGAAGGGGCCGGAGAGATATAGTCATAAGCCACATCGAACTAGTTTTGAGATACAGCGAGTTTAAAGTTCCACGGAGGTCTGAAAATGTGTAATACAAAATAGAAACCTTATTTCTACTGCAAACACTTGCTTAATCCTTGCGAAGCATGTTGTTAAATAGTCAACTCTCTGCATGCTATAAAATATTAATTTTAGAATGATTCTAATTAAGATGTAGTCAACGGTGGCTTATGACTATATCTCCCAAAAAACTGTTTAAAACATGAAGTATGAATTTGTAAGGATTTATTTTAACTACTCTTACACAGCAAGCAGAATATATAATTTTTACACATTAAAATATGCATATCAGGTATCTGAGATGTATAAATTACTTTTTCATTGATACAGTTACATCAAGGAAGTTGCTCTACCTCATCATTGTACACGTTACTTCCAGTACGTGACCAAAAGAAATCTTGATTTGCTGCAGGTATGTATGGCATAAGAGATAGTACATCATCAATTTATTTCTGGTTAATTGGTAGTGGCTTTCTGTTCTTTATTGGCAGCTGATATAGATTTGGTTCAACTAGCCTTCCTTTCTTTTTGACACGAATATCCACTGACATGAAAGCTCCTATGTCTGAATAAGAGCTCTTTACACTGAGCTTGAAGGGATCTTCAGACTCAAACTTAAATTGAGTAGCTTCACTGAAATAGTGGGGATCTCCAGACGTGGATTCTGTACGTTTTGAGATCAATGTCTTCAGGCTTTCCAGACTTCTGAAGTCTTCCCTTTCCATTTTAGTTACAATGAAATGTTTTGGACTCGCAGATTTTATTATTTCTGTCCATTCATTTGGAGTGTACGCTGTTGGACGTCTGTTTCTTGCATACCGTTCAATGAGACCAAAATCACGATCGCAAGGTAGCATGGTGTGACCTACCACAGGGAAGTAATGCTGGACAGAATCAAATCTTTTGGTAGCAGCAAGGAATCTTTCCAAAGCAATAATAGTCCAACTCTTTGCCTGACCCTTGCATTTTCCTGTGATTATGTGGAAATGTTTTGTCTTAGGATTAGTTATCTCCAAGTACTTCAATAAGCAGATCCCAACCTCATCTGAACCCCGTCCTCCATCTTTCTCGCTCCACAGAAACATATAACCCTTATTTGATCCACAGATGTGGGTACCATGGATGTATGTCCATATTTTCCTCTTGTAAAATGCTGGGTCAACTGTTAGTTTATGTGTGGGAAACGTTTGCTGCATGTCCATTGCTATCACATGATACTCTTTCTAATTTGCTTTAGCCAGAGCAGTTAAAGATGCAATCATATTTTGTTCTCGGTCAGCCTTTTTGAGATGCAGTTCATATTGTTGTTTCTTTTCTGTGACTTCTTCTGCACATAATTCTGGGTTATTTATTGCAATTAGAAATCCATCACATTTTGAACAGGTGTCACTTTTTGGTAGTTTGAAGCCTATGTTAAATTCAGATACGAAAATTTCTCTGAATTTACTTTCAGATACTGCAGGATCCTGCTTTTCCGTGCAGTATTCTGAGTATAAGCAAGCAATTATGAGATCACAATCCAAATACACTTTATTGGGGTTCTGTTGCCCACTGTAATGACTTTTATATTTCGGTATGGCGTTGAGAAATTCTCTAACACTTTGTACAGCTTCGTCTTGAAATTTATATGGGTACTTTCCATATTTTCCTGAAATAAAAAAAGATGGGCTTGTATCCAATTCCTAATAGAAATATTTGTATAGTACTCAGTTTGAGTACATCCCTAACTTATAGCACAGAGTAACATACAAACCTCTTCCATCTTCTTTGGACACTGCAAATCCCAGCTTAATTTGATGCTGCAATTTCCTCACTCATCGTGCATGTATCTGTAAGCCATGAACCCTTAGGAAAGCTTCCTTGCAGATCATGACTTCTATTCCGCATACCCTCACATTATAAGAAAATGTAACATTCCTGGATGATATTTTCTTGGAAATCTTTTTTGTATAGATTTGAAAGAAATTATGACAAATATAACAAAATGAAATAAATATACAAAATATTAAACCATTTGTATTTAAATAGTGAACAAACCTCCGCTTTTTTCGTTCCATTTTCATACAGCTCATCGGGTAAGTATTCTGGGCATTAAAGTTTCCTATGTCCCAAAGTGAATGAAAAATGTTTTCTTCCTCTCCAAGCAGTTTTGTGAAGCATTTATTTAAACAAGAACAGGGACTTCCTATAGTAGCAGCCTGAACAGCCTTGTGGTTTTTAAAGACTTATACTGATGACCAGCATTTCGTCGACGTTTTGCTTTATTTTTCTTCCACTGATCAATATTTCGCTTTATTTTCCGTGAAGGCTTTGGTTTTTCGGGTGATTCTTCAATTATTCTACTTATTTCAACCTATAATATGAAGAGCAAAATAGTCTAAGAATTTGCGTGAGATATAGTCATAAGCCACACAAAACATTAAATTTCGCTAAAATCACATTAATGAGAAAATAGTTTTTACACATCTTTTGTCTTTGAAACTACATTATTGCACCATTAAGCAGTAATATAAATGTGCCCATCAAGTTTCATCATTAACACACAGGATGGCTGTCAAATGCGTTGGCAATGTTGAGAGAAACAAAGTCACAAGCCACAGGAAATTAATCACCAGAAATAAACCGTTTTGTATACTTCCCGAAACATCATCTGAGCTGGAACTGCTGGTCGATGGATGCCAAGATTCATCCCTGTCAGGATCCAAAGGGTAAAGCTCTTCACTTCCACTACTGTCTGTGTCAAATATGCGTTGAATACCCAAAGACGCTTCAGACGTTCCTGACCAACCTGCCATTTTGCCGTGGCTTGCGACTATGTATCATCTGAAACTACCACCATATAGCACAGCATAGAACTGCACTCCGTCATAGCCTGCCATCTGTTGCAGGAACACGGAAAGTTTTGAGCACATTGCGAAGAAGACATTGTTAAGAATGCCGCAACATGAAAAACTCAATTTCGTGAAAGTTGTGGCTTATGACTATATCTCTCCGAGCCCTTCAATTGTCACCTCATATATGGGCTCTGAGCACTATGGGATTCAACTGCTGTGGTCATAAGTCCCCTAGAACTTAGAACTACTTAAACCTAACTAACCTAAGGACATCACACACATCCATGCCCGAGGCAGGATTCGAACCTGCGACCGCAGCGGTCGTGCGGTTCCAGACTGTAGCGCCTTTAACTGCTCGGCCACTCCGGCCGGCACCTCATATGTACACAGTGCGCACATTAATAATGTCGGCAAACTGCAGGGACGGATTTCTGATTGGAAATGGAAGAAGAAAAGGTCCTATGAACATGTGTGCAGAAATGAACGATGTGCAGGCAACGACAACAAATCGTTCTGAAACACAGTACAGAGCTGCATTGTATTCACATCACAACAGACGTTCAAAGCAGCCTCCATTGGGTGCAGTGCACTCATTCACACGTCGCATCATGGAATGCCGCTCTCGTTCGATGTTCCGGCCTCTCTCCGAATAAATTCAGAGGCGTCGTGCGATGCTCCGGCCTCTCTCCGAATATAGAGGCGTCGTGTACACCCTGTTGAAGGGTCAGGAACTGGTTCAGTACACGCAACTCTTTTCAGATGCCCAAACATGTAAAATTCAGGGCGTTGAAGTCCGATGATCTCGAAGGCCATGCTATAGGCCTGTAGAACGTCTGGGAAAGATGTCGATTGGGTTCAAATGGTTTAAATGGCTCTAAGCACTATGGGACTTAACATCTGAGGTCATCAGTCCCCTAGACTTAGAACTAATTAAACCTAACTGACCTAAGGACATCATACACATCCATACCCGAGGTAAGATTCGAACCTGCGACCGTAGCAGCATCGCGGTTCCGGATTGAAGGGCCTAGAACCGCTCGGTCACAGCGGCCAGGCTGTTGATTAGGTGTCAGCGAACAGCAGTGTGGAAAAGGGGTGGTGCTCCGTCATGCAGAATCCACATAATCTGTCGTATTTCCAAAGGCACGTTCTCAAGCAGCCTCGGCAGAGTATTCCGCACGAAGTGCAGGTACGTTCCTCCATCGAGGCGTTGTGTAGTAATAACCGGTCGAATTATGTTGGCACCAAGAATCCCTACCCACAAATCGATGCTGAAACGATGCTGTTGAGACGTCTCAAAAATTCACCGGGGATTGTCTGTAGCCCACAGATGGCGATTACACAGATTGATGATACCAGTTAGTCAAAGGCTTTGCCACAGTGGTAACACTGGTTCCAATAAGATCACCGCACATAAGAGCTGTCGGGCTGGGCTAGCACTCGGATGGATGACCACGTGCATTCAATCCTTGCGATGAGGCAAACTGAGGAGCTACTTAACTGAGAAGTAGCGGTCTTGTAAACTGACATACGGCTGGGAGAGCGGTGTGCTGACCACATGCCCCTCCGTATCCGCATCCAATGATGTCTGTGAGCTAAGGATGACACGGCAGCCGTTCGCTACCGTTGGGACCTCATGGCCTGTTCTGGCGGAGTTTAGTGTAGTTTTGTAGTTTTTACTATCGGAAACAGGCTCCTTGTGATTAGCGAGCATCTTGAATAAATTTGGACCACACATTATTATTCATAGCTTCCAAAATCTTCTTGCGCGCTGTTTATTGTACCCACGTACTTGCTCACTCACTTATAACTTGCCAGGCCAATTACGAGGGTGAGTCAAATGAAAACCTTAAATTTGTAATAACAAATAGAAATTTCGCGCCGTTATCCTGCAAGTTGGTAAGCGTGCTACAAACAGAGTGCAGAATGGCCTGTAGGTGGCAGCACAGTGCAGATGCACACATACAGTCGCAGTATCAGTATCTTTATGGCCACCCCACTTGCGACTTGTACCAGGGAAGAACAACGTTCTGTTATTCGGTTTTTGCGTAGTGAAGATGTGAAACCTATTGAAATTCATCGAAGAATGGGACTTAACATCTGAGGTCATCAGTCCCCTAGAACTTAGAACTACTTAAACCTAACTATCCTGAGGACATCCCACACATCCATGCCCGAGGCAGGATTCGAACCTACAACCATAGCGGCCGCGCGGTTCCAGACTGAAGCGCATGTTTGATGCATGTTTGTCACAGCATGAAGCGTACCAATGAAGTAGGAAGTTCGCAAATGGTGTGACTTCAGTGGAAGATGCTCCTCGTTCAGGTCAGGCACAACGAGTTGTGATTCCACAGAACATTTCAGCAGTTGAAGCCATAGTGAAGGAAAACCGTCGAGTGACATTGAATGACATTGCAGCATGTTTGCAGATTAGCCATGGGCCAGCACACCACATTGTGCATGATGTGCTCCAGTTTCACAAAATGTCTGCAAGATGGGTGCCACGGCAGCTGACTACTGAAATGAGAGAACGATGTGTTGATGCTTGTGAATAACTTCTTCGGCGCTTTCAACGAGAAGGTTCGAAATGGTTCGAATGGCTCTGAGCACTATGGGACTTAACATCTGAGGTCATCAGTCCCCTAGAACTTAGAACTACTTAAACCTAACTATCCTAAGGACATCCCACACATTTATGCCCGAGGCAGGATTCGAACCTACAACCATAGCGGTCGAGCGGTTCCAGACTGAAGCGCCTAGAACCGCCCGGCCACACCGGCCGGTTGAACGAGAAGGTGATGGCTCCCTTGCAAGAATCGTTACTACGGACGAAAGCTGGGTTCACTTCCACCAACCGGAAACGAAGAGAGCGAGCAAGGAATGGCTCCATTCCTCATCACCAAAATCAAAGAAGTTTCGAACAGAACCATCAGAAGGGAAGGTTATGCTGACTCTCTTTTAGGACGAAAAAGGCGTCATTTTGGAGCATTACATGCCTAGAGGGACCACTGTCAGCAGTGCATCATACACAGATATCTTAAAAAATCATCTGGGGCCTGCAATCAAATCAAAGCGAGGTGGATTGCTTTAAGCAGGTGTCCTTTTGCAACATGACAATGCAAGGCCCCACACTGCCAGTACAACAGTTGCAACAAGCACAGACCTGCATTCTGAGTGTCTTCCTCATCCACCATACTCACCAGACCTTGCCCCAGGTGATTTGCATATGTCTGGACCACTCAAAGACGCAATAGGAGGAAAGAAGTTTCGTTCTGATGAAGAGGTACGGCACGCGGTGTATGAGTGGTTGCGCGGACTACCAAAAGAAGTTTTTTTCTAAAGGAATGTATGGACTTTGTAAGCGCTGGAGGACTTGAATAGAGCGTGGGGAAGATTATGTTGCAAAGTGATACAGCTTTGTACCACTTCTGAACAATAAATAATATTTAAAAAAATATTTAAGGTTTTCATTTGACTCACCTTCATATTAGAACATCTTTGACGCAAGTATACTTCGCAGCCAAATTCTCTGGTTTCTCCTCTACAACGGCGCGCACTCGCGCCAGCGATGTTATTTTTATGCTGAAGATATTTTCAGTGTTTTTTTTTCAATAAAAACTTCCCTGACATTGCCAGCGCCTATAGTACAACGATTTGACATGAATAATTCTTATTTTTCCTACCAACATACATCACATTTCCATCAACACTAATTATTGACAAAATTCATTAATACACATATTTACAAAAAATGGTATAACCCCGAGAAAGTAGTTGAAAAAAAAGCGAGGCACTGTATTATAGTGTTCCAGAGGAAAGTATGGGTTGTCATATCTACAAGACTCAGATGTAAGCTTGACTACATACAGTAAGCAGTTTCAATTGGATATTGGTTAAGGTAGCTATGCACAGATGAAATGGCTTCCTCGAGATGTACTAACGTGGAGAGCTGCATGAATTATTCCTCGCTCTCGAAGCCACGACAGAAACGACTGTTCACCAACTGTCTTAATCCGCAACGACAAATCATTTCTACTTCAGACGCTGGCGGACTGTTTTGCAATGCTCTTGCTGGCCGGTGTGGCCGAGTGGTTCTAGGTGCTACAGTCTGGAACCGCGCGACCGCTACGGTCGCAGGTTCGAATCCTGCCTCGGGCATGGATGAGTGTGATGTCCTTAGGTTAGTTCGGTTTAAGTAGTTCTAAGTTCTAGGGGACTGATGACCTCAGAAGTTTAGTGACATAGTGTTCAGAGCCATTTTTTGCAATGCTCTTACTGTAAACGCCAGTAGACGCGCTCAGTAGCGGCAGCAGGTAGCGCTGTGCGCAGGTTCTAATTGGCAGGCGGGTGGTGGCGCCTTGTGATTGGATAGCGCGGCGTCGCCCCCTCGCCCTGGCCGCGGCGACTTAGAATTTCAATTAGGCGCGCCGGAGGCGGTGTCCGGTTCGCTTTTATTTGGCCGCAGGCGGTCGCACGGTGGCGGCCGAACGTGATTCCGCGCGGGCCGATCCGCCTGCCAGGAGACGTTATTGCGTTCCGGGCCCGACTGCCGGCCGTTCCCTGCGACGCGCGCGCACACACACGACTCACTCACTCACACTCACACACACACACATGTGGCGGGGATCCCTCTGCAAACCCGCTGTGCCTTTAATCTAACTTTCTCGGCAGCGGTTGCCGTACGTGCCTAGTGGTCAGAGCGGGGGGGGGGGGGGGGGTAGGGGATGGGGGAAGGACTTGCCGTAATAGCCATTAGGTAATTCTCCAACGTCACGGAGAAATTGAGGCTGCAGACCTTCGACTCTGACACTAAACCAAGTCTACAGACACGGCGGACTTTCTATGGTTCATCGGATAAGCCTTCGTGACTGACACAAAGAAAGCCCGGCGTTAGTAAACCTAATAGCGATCTGGGAAGTAGCCACTAAAATAAGGTCAGCAAAAACAAGCGAGTTAGATCGGTATTCCCCTCCCATTGCCCTCAGTACTGTTACAGTACTGAATTTTCTTCCTCCTTTCTACACTACTGTCCATTAAAATTGCTACACCAAGAACAAATGCAGATGATAAACGCTTATTCATTGAACACATTTATTATACTGAAACTGACATGTGATAACATTTTCACGCAGTTTGGGTGCATGAATCCTGAGAAATCAGTACCCAGAACAACCACCTCTGGCCGTAATAACGGCCTTGATATACGCCTGGGCATCGAGTCAAACAGAGCTTGGATGGTGTGTACAGGCACAGCTGCCCATGCAGCTTCAACACGATACCACAGTTTATCAAGAGTAGTAACTGGCGTATTGTGACGAGCCAGTAGCTCGGCCACCATTTACCAGACGTTTTCAGTTGGTGATAGATCTGGAGAATGTGCTGGCCAGGGCAGCAGTCGAACATTTTCTGTATCCGGAAAGGCCTGTACAGGACCTGCAACATGCGGTCGTGCATTATCCTGCTGAAATGTAGGGTTTCACAGGGATCGGATGAAGGGTAGAGCCACGGGTCGTAACACATCTAAAATGTAACGTCCACTGGTTGACCGATATGTGTAACCAATGGCAACCCCATACCATCACGCAGGTTGATACGCCAGTATGGTGATGACGAATACACGCTTCCAATGCGTGTTCACCGCGATCACGCCAAACACGACGGCGAACATCATGATGCTGTAAACAGAACCTGGATTCATCCGAAAAAATGACGTTAATCATTTGCATAACACAGCATCTTCTCCCTGTCGGTTACATTTCGCGTCTGTAGCACATCTTCGTGGTGTAGCAATTTTAATGGTCATTAGTGTATTTTAAGAATCGGTCGTTAGCAGACGGCTGGACGGATTTGAAATAAATTTGGAATTGTTATAGCTCATACCCTACTAGCTCAACACATACGCTACCTTACATACCGTTTGGTTGTAATTAAACATGCCCTATTTAACACGTTATAGCACGAAAGCTTATCGCCGTACGAATGCTAGACTTGGTGGTATTAATGCCAGGAGACGGGGAAGAGAAATGATGCAGAATCGATTCAGCTGAAACACTTTTTTAATGCGCTGCTACGGTACGTCACACCATTACATACCGGTACCGTTACTGCTACAATAGGGCATCAGTGTGGTGCCCGTCAGTGTCCAGAAGAGTCTGGAAGCGCAGGATTCTGGCTACCTCTCTTGATATGCCGCGCTTCAGATCAGCACATGTGTGAATGTTCCCCTGGTAAACCCTGTCCTTCAGGTAGCCCCAGGGAGTGAGATTAGATGATCGTGCTGGCCAAGCATTTGGAAACGATCCGCCACTAATTTGACCATTTCAAATGTGTTTCGGGGAAGCAGGTGAGCTTCACGAGCGATGTGTAGTAGGGCCCCCATCTTGCATGAGTTCAATGCGTCTTTCTTCTGCATAACATGCTGGCGAAGCGTATCCCAGTAATGCTGGCCAATCACACTTCAAGTCTTTGCTTCTTGAGCGCCAACTGTTCAAAAGAGAATGGGCCTAAGATGAACGAAGCCGTGAAGCCACACCATTCGGTGACACGTTGGTGAACAGAGGAATTTTATTCACAGTGACTGGAAGTGAAGATCCCCACAATCGGCAATTCAGTGTGTTCACCTTACCCGTCTGTTCATAGGATGGTCCACGGCCAGCCCTCGTCACTTCAATCCTTGCGAGAAAGTGGAGAGCGAAGTCCACACGTCGTTGTGCGTCCTATGGTGCAAGCTGCTGTACGGTATGGATCCTGTACGGATACGATTTCAGAAAGGTTCGAAGTACCTTCTGTACAGTGGGCCACGGGATGTTCAACTGTCGTGACACAGCACGCGCACTGCCTGACGATGGGAAATTGGGCGCAACGTTGTCTGCCACAGCAACAGCGATTTCACCAACCACCTCTGGTGCACACGTTCGTCGGCCTTTTCCCGGAGCGACGACCAGCTCCACAACTGATTCGAACTGATTTACCATGCTCCGCATAGCAAATGGAGGAGAAGGATTCTTCCGTAATCCTTTCAGCCGGCAATATTTTCGAAGAGCAGCTCCAGCATTAATGTTGTTTTGGTAACAGAGCTTCACCAATAATGCCCTGCTCCTTTTGTCAAAGCTCATGTTGACACGTCAACAAGTGCATTGCGAGTGGTCAGGTGTGTGAAAATATGAATCACGATGACTGATTACGGCACCTGGAGTCCATAGTTGGAACTGGACGGTGGCGCTGTGACACATGGAAATCATGTACCCCATACTCTGGACACTAATATTAGCAAGTTTGGTACTCGTACGGTAATCAGTTTCCGTGTTATAATGTGTTAAATAGGGAAAGTTTAATTATAACCACCCAGTGTACCTACTTATCAAAGCGGTGAGGGTGAAAAGATGTGTTTCCACGACGTGCGAAAACCCATACTTTATTCAGCCAGTACTTAAGGATGAGAGCGCTTTGCGACTTGCAACGAACTTCACACATTGGGGCAAACAGTTGGGAGTCGGAAGGTGCGAGATCCGAGCTGTACGGTGGATGAGGAAGAACAGTCCAATGAAGTTTTGTGAGCTCCTGTCGGGCACGCTGACTTTCGTGGGGCCTTGCGTTGGCATGGAGAAGAACATCGTCGACTTTTTTGTGGCGACGAACGAGCTGAAGTGGTTTCTTCAATTTCCTGAGGGTAGCACAACGTACTTCACAGTTGATTGTTACACCATGAAGGAGGACATCAAACAGAATAGCTCCTTCAGAGTCCCAGGAGACCGTCTCTATGACTTTACAGCCTTTGAACTTTTTCTTTGGAGGAGAGATTGGGTGGCGCCTCTGCATGGATTGCCGTTTTGTTTCCGGTTATATATGGTGAACCCATCTTCATCTGCGACGATGGTCGACAACAAATTGTCACGATCGTGTCGTAATATGCAAACCATTCCGCGCAGATGGTCCGTCGTTGCTCCTTATGGTCTTCTGTTAGTCGGCGGGCACTCATCTTTGAGTACCCCAACTGGTGGACGAGTGTATCAGTACTATCAACAGAGATGTCCAGTTATGCTGCGAACTGTTTGCTGCAGTTCAGTAGATCACCTAAAATGAAAATGTCCGCACGTTGCAACATTGCAGGCATGTCACAGCTGTGTGTGGCTAGTCAATACGCGGGAGATCTGACAGGTTTGCGCGACCTCGTCGTGATGACGACAGACACTTCGTTCAACGACTCACCGTGCTTTTGGTCACTGCAAGATCTCCGTAGACATTCTCCAAGCGCGTATGAGTATCTGCGATTCTCTGGTTTTCCGCCATATGAAACTCAATGGCAGCTCTCTGTTTGGAACGCACCTTGGTTTCAGACGCCACTTCGAAAGCTGTATATGCTGCCGACACTTGTCAGAAATTCATAAAGCTATAGGGAATGAAGCGGGAGTACTGTACGACGTCTCGCAACAAAATCAGCATTTTTTTCAACCGATACTCTCCGGGAACGAACACATGTTGCATTACTTGGTGACGCCCCACGTGCTTGTAAGATTTACAACGAAAAACTTGCAATACATGCATATCCAAAATTAAAGCATCAAATCGCTGTTTCCCCGTCCTCCATCTAATAAATGGTATAAGCATATAAAATGTCCAAAGATGTCCGCACAATCGTGTTTTTCACGGAAGATGGCATTCTGGTCAATGGACAACCATGTCAATGAGGGCGCCAGGGCACCTATCAAACGGAGTAGTGTCACAGAGACGATGGCTATCAGACTCTCTGCAGTGGAGGGCCGTAGGGAGAATGGAAGCAGGACACTGGCAAACTGATGTGGCCTGAAGGCTTAATGTGAATCGTTCTGTTGCTTCTCGGACGTGGCAACAATTTATAGGGACCGAAACAGTATCTCCAAGACGAGAGCAGAGCCAACCACATGTGATATCAAAAAGAGCGGACCGTTATTTGGCCGTAAAGGCACGATGGTACTGCCTTAGTACTGCCCGGCAACTGGCATCTGTCCTCGCAGCGTCCACTGGACGTGCTGTATGGGGTCAAAAGGTTTAGAGAACGCTTCGGCAGAGTAGCCTTTATTGCTGAAGACCTTCTGTATGTGTACCTCTGATGCATCTTCACAGAAGGGAACCTGTAGAGTGGTTCAAATGGCTCTGAGCACTATGGGACTTAACATCAGTCCCCTAGAACTTATAACTACTTAAACCTAACTAACCTAAGGACATCACACACATCCATGCTCGAGGCAGGATTCGAACCTACGACCGTAGCGGTCGCGCGGTTCCAGACTGAAGCGCCTAGAACCGCTCAGCCACTCCGGCTGGCCGTGTAGAGTGGAGTCGTCAACATGCTACCTGGACGGTCGAACATTGGGTTAATGTTCTTTTCTCAGATGAGTTCCGTTTTGGTCTGGAGAGTAATTCTCGAGGGAACGTGGAACACATTGTGGAAAGACACCCATATCATGGAGGATCCTTAATGGTGTGGGCAGGAATTATGTTGACGACTCGACCACTTCTTCATGAAATTTTACTGGTGAATCGGCAAGGTTTAACTGGTGTCATATATCGAGACGAGATCTTGGGTCATTATGTGCGGTTGTTGCGAGGTGATTTGGACCCAGTCTTCGTGTTGGTAGGCGATAGTGGAAGACCTCATAGACCACAGGTGGTTCAAGTTTTTTTGGGAACGGAAGATTTTGCATGCATTCCGTGGCCTGCTCGCTCTCCCGATTTGTATCCCATAGAGCATGTCTGGGAATGTGGGAACAAACGATGAATATTTTTCTCTACCCTTATGCATGTTGCAGTTGATTACGTTCCGCGTTATTTACATTATTTCTACCTGTTTACAAAGTATTGTGGAAAAATAAAGGGAGTTTTGAAAAATTTCCAGTTGTTTCTTTAATTTTGGACACCAGTGTAACTGATGCATGAATAGAGTAACTGAAAATGGTTCAAACGGCTCTGAGCACTATGGGACTTAACATCTGAGGTCATCAGTCCCCCTAGACTTAGAACTACTTAAACCTAACAAACCTAAGGGCATCACACACATCCATTCCCGAGGCAGGATTCGATCCTGCGACCGTAGCAGCAGCGCGGTTCCGGACTGAAGCGTCTAGAACCGCTCGGCCACAATGACCGGCAATAGTGTAACTCACCTACAACAAATACGTAAAGTAGCTACAAAAAATAACGCTTATGTTCGTCTGTGAAAATGGACTCGATAAGCTACCTGAGCTACAAGTAATCGGGATGTAATCTGCGTAACACAGAGTGCGTGTTGTATGAGTGTCAGTTTCACTGCCGTTTAACACCTCAACAGATCTTTACGTGAAAGTCCGCCCCCGATAGCTGAGTGGTCAGCGCGACGGACTGCCAGTCTTAAGGGCCCGGGTTCAATTCCCGGCTTTGTCGGAGATTTTCTCCCCTCAGGGACTGGGTGTTGTCCTAATCATCATCATTTCATCTCCATCGACGCACAAGTCGCCGAAGCGGCGTCAAATTGGAAGACTTGCATCAGGCGAGCGGTCTACCCGACGGGAGGCCCTCGTCGCACGCCATTATTATTATTATTATTTACATGAAAAACTTAAAATTGACATTAGGATGAGCTGTCTGACTGTGTATTTGGATACGAAAAACTACAGGAACAAATTAACCTGTCGCAATGAATACCTAAGCTATCTGACTCCGTTTTTGAACAAGAAGTTACAAGTGATACAGAATCTGACTTGTGCGACGAAATTTACTGGATTAGAGTACATGACATGTTGTGGTGTGTCAATGTCTCTGTTTTGGCCCTACGTTTTGCACTCACCTCTTTAGGTGACTGCCTTTTTCCAAGTGGTTTACAGCAATTCGCAGCAGCATGTAGCAGCAGCGGCTAAAACCTATTGTTACTGAGAATGAGTTTAATAAGAAGGAGTTCGTTTGGGTCTTGTTAACTACTAAACAACTTGTGAGAAGGGATTTCATAAATTAAGTCTTTTTAAAACTTCAGAAATCATCATGACCAATAACAGTTTGACAAGTATTAATAATGGCGAAATGCCTGACAATGACATAAGTATCAGTAATGCTGAGTGCCAGATTAACAAATAATTTCAATTTCGAAGTTGCATTAACATTTAATAACCACAGCATACTTATTAATTAGTTGTGGAGCATAATTATTATTATTTTTAGGTTAAGGAGGCTTCTTTAACTGACAAGCAAAACATGGGATTATTGCAGACTCAGACTAACAATCACGAACCTAACCCTGCAGCTGCTTTTGCGCTATGCTTGCGAATTTTACCTTGAATTCCATCTTCAAGCATAGTTAAGCGATATAAATGAAATCAGGCCTTGACTGTGGTAAGATCCGCCATCACCAACGTGAGGGCAGCATGACACACTTTATGTCTCCCAGCTCTCGACCGACACTACCTAGAATCGCACTCCCATGCTTTTCAATGTAATGGAGAGTTCTGACTCACTCCTTACAATAGTTCACCTCCTACTATTATCTGTTGTGTGCATGTCACATTTTTCATTGTAAATATTACTGATATCTTCGTAGTTATTAAAACTTCAGAATCACATATTTTCAGAATTATCTGTATGAGGCTAGGAATCTGTATGTGGGTAGGAGAAATTATTTTATACTTTTTAGCCTGATATGAAACGTATTAAATTAAAAACTTATTTTTCGTAAAATAATTATGTCTCTGTTCACTTTGCTCAATATGCGCCTGTGTCGTTTCAGTCTCGCTTTGTGGCCTGGAGCTCCCACAGGATATTTTGCAGAGCTTCCGGGAAAGCGTGGTACGGTGTCCATCCAGACGGCGGCTGCTCGAGGCGACGTTTGTTATCAGTCGCGCATCCGCGTCCCGCCCCGTCCAAACAGAGAACAAATATTTGCGCCGCTGCGCTCTCTCAATTACGCGCGTGCTTATTTAGCGCGCGACGCCCCGCATGGCATCGCTTCGCTTCGCTCCTCCCCCCCCCCCCCTTCCTACAACCCACCCTCTGTCGCATCCGCGCCGGAGTCGATACGGACTCGCTAGGCAGACCACCTCTCCGCCGCGCCGTGACGTCACTTGGCAGTTCGCGGCCGGAAGCGCCACCAGAGGGTAAACAGAGAGGCTGCCGCTTTCTATCCGGCAGTCAAAGCGCCCTCTGTGTACGCCCGGGAGAAAAAAGAAATAAATAAAAAGGAAGCTGGCGGTAACCAATATGGAATTGGCTGTAGCTTTTTGGCAGCGAGCGGCAGGTGGACTGGGAACAGAGGGAAGAGCCGATGTTGCACACTCCCCTGCCTACGTTTAGAGGCCTTTGAGCGAACGCTGACGGGGGACAAATAGGAATGCTATTAATCACTTAGTGCTGTTTATTGTTACGCACGAGGTATTTAGATGGTTAAGAATACTGTCTACTAAGAGAGTTACACTGATGGAAATTTAAAATGCTGCACCATAGAGCACCAGCTTACATCTACATCTACACTACTGGCCATCAAAATTGCTACACCAAGAAGAAATGCAGATGATAAACGGGTATTCATTGTACAAATATATTATACTAGAACTGACATGTGATTACATTTTCACACAATTTGGGTGCATAGATACTGAGAAATTAGTACCCAGCACAACCACCTCTGGCCGTAATAACGGCCTTGATACGCCTGGGCATTGAGTCAGACAGAGCTTGGATGGGATGTACAGGTACAGCTGCCCATGCAGCTTGAACATGATACCACAGTTCATCAAGAGTAGTGACTGGCGTATTGTGACGAGCCAGTTCCTCGGCTACCATTGACCAGACGTTTTCAGTTGGTGAGAGATCTGGAGAATGTGCTGGTCAGGGCAGCAGTCGAACATTTTCTGTATCCAGAAAGGCCCGTACAGGACCTGCAACATGGGGTCGTGCATTATCCTGCTGAAATGTAGGGTTCCGCAGGGATCGAATGAAGGATAGAGCCACGGGTCGTAACACATCTGAAATGTAACGTCCACTGTCCAAAGTGCCGTCAATGCGAACAAGAGGTGACCGAGACGTGTAATCAATGTCACCCAATATCATCACGCCGGGTGACACGCCAGTATGGTGATGACGAATACACGCTTCCAATGTACGTTCACCGCGATGTCGCCAAACACGGATGCGACCATCATGATGCTGTAAACAGAACCTGCATTCATCCGAAAAAATGACGGTTTGCCATTCGTGCACCCAGGTTCGTCGTTGAGTTCACCATCGCAGGCGCTCCTGTCCGTGATGCAGCGTCAGGGGTTAACCGCAGCCATGGTCTCCGAGCTGATAGTCCATGCTGCTGCAAACGTCGTAGAACTGTTCGTGCAGATCGTTGTTGTCTTGCAAACGTCCCCATCTGTTGAATCAGGGATCGTGACGTCGCTGCACGATCCGCTACAGCCATGCGGATAAGAAGCCTGTCATCCCGACTGTTAGTGATACGAGGTCGTTGGGATCCAACACGGCGTTCCGTATTACCCTCCTGAACCCACCGATTCCATATTCTGCCAACAGTAATTGTATGTCGACCAACGCGAGCAGCAATGTCGCGATACGATAAACTGCAATCGCGATAGGCTACAATCCGACCTTTATTAAAGTCGGAAACTTGATGGTACGCATTCCTCCTCGTTACGCGAGGCATCACAAACAACGTTTCACCAGGCAACGCCGGTCATCTGCTGTTTGTGTATGAGAAATCGGTTGTAAACTTTCCTCATGTCAGCACGTTGTAAGTGTCGCCACCGGCACCAACCTTGTGTGAATGCTCTGAAAAGCTAATCATTTGTATATCACAGCATCTTCTCCTGTCGGTTAAATTTCGCGTCTGTAGCACATCTTCGAGGTGTAGCAATTTTAATGGCCAATAGTGTGCATGGATATTCCCCGAATGACACTTAAGTGCCTTACAGAGGGTTAATTGAACCACCTTCACAATAATTCGTGCTTACTTCAATCTCGAACAGCCCGCGGAAAAAAACGAACGCCTATACCTTTCCGTTCGAGCTCTGTTTCCCTTATTTTATTATGCTGGTCGTTTCTCCCTGTGTAGGTCGCCGTCAACAAAATATTTTCGCCTTCGGAGGAGAAAGTTAGTGATTGAAATTTTGTGAGAAGATTCGACCGCAACGAAAAACGCCTTTGTTTTAATGATGTCCACCCCAAATCCTGTATTATGCATGTGACACTCTCTCCTCTGTTTCTCGGTAATACAAAACGTGCTGCTCTTCTTTGAACTCTCTTGATGCGCTCCGTTAATCGCAGCATTCCACACCGCGCAGCAGTACTGCAAAAGAGGACGGACAAGCATAGTGTAGGCAGTCTCTTTAGTAGATCTTTTACATTTTCCAAGTGTTTTACGAATAAAACGCAGTTTTTGATTCGCCTTTCCCACAACATTTTCTATGTGTTCTTTCCAATTTAAGTTGTTCGCAAATGTAATTCCTAGCCGCGCGGTATTAGCCGAGCGGTCTGAGGCGCTGCAGTCATGGACTGTGCGGCTGGTCCCGGCAGAGGTTCGAGTCCTCCCTCGGGCATAGGTGTGTGTGTGTTTGTCTTTAGGATAACTTAGGTTAAGTACTGTGTAAGCTTAGGGACTGATGACCTTAGCAGTTAAGTCCCATGAAACTTCACACACATTTGAACATTTGTAATTCCTAGGTGTGTAGTTGAATTTACGGCCTTTGGATTTGACTGATTTATCAGGTAACCAAAGTGTAACGAATTCCTTTTCGCACTCACGTGAATGACCTCGCACTTTTCATTATTAATGGTAAATTGCCAATTTTCGCGGCTTACAAATGTATTTTCTAAATCGCTTTGCAATTTGTTTAGATTTTCTGGTGACGATAACCGACAGGTTACTGACTGGTTTGATGCGGCCCGCCACGAATTCCTTTCCTGCGCTAACCTTTCATCACAGAGTAGCACTTGCAACCTGCGTCCTCAATTATTTGCTTGACGTATTCCAATCTCTGTCTTCCTCTACAGTTTTTGCCCTCTACAGCTCCCTCTAGTACCATGGAAGTCATTCCCTCATGTCTTAGCAGATGTCCTATCATCCTGTCCCTTCTCCATGTCAGTGTTTTCCACATATTCCTTTCCTCTCCGATTCTGCGTAGAAACTCCTCATTCCTTACCTTATCAGTCCACCTAATTTTCAACATTCTTCTATAGCACCACATCTCAAATGCTTCGATTTTCTTCTGTTCCGGTTTTCCCACAGTCCATGTTTCACTACCATACAACGCTGTACTCCAGACGTACATCTTCAGAAATTTCTTCCTCAAATTAAGGCCGGTATCTGATATTAGTAGACTTCTCTTGGCCAGAAATGCCTTTTTTGCCATAGCAATTCTGCTTTTGATGTCCTCCTTGCTCCGTCCGTCATTGGTTATTTTACTGCCTAGGTAGCAGAATTCCTTAACTTCATTGACTTCGTGACCATCAATCCTGATGTTAAGTTTCTCGCTGTTCTCATTTCTACTACTTCTCATTACCTTCGTATTTCTCCGATTTACTCTCAAACCATACTGTGTACTCATCAGACTGTTCATTCCGTTCAGCACTTCATTTAATTCTTCTTCACTTTCACTCAAGATAGCAATGTCATCAGCGAATCGTATCATTGATATCCTTTCACCTTGTATTTTAATTCCACTCCTGAACCTTTCTTTTGTTTCCATCATTGCTTCCTCGATGTACAGATTGAAGAGTAGGGGTGAAAGGCTACACCCTTCTTAATACGAGCACTTCGTTCTTGATCGTCCACTCTTACTATTCCCTCTTGGTTGTTGTACATATTGTATATGACCCGTCTCTCCCTATAGCTTACCCCTACTTTTTTCAGAATCTCGAACAGCTTGCACCATTTTATATTGTCGAACGCTTTTTCCAGGTCGACAAATCCTATGAAAGTGCCTTGGTTTTTCTTTAGCCTTTCTTCCATTATTAGCCATAACGTCAGAATTGCCTCTCTCGTCCCTTTACTTTTCCTAAAGCCAAACTGATCGTCACCTAGCACATTCTCAATTTTCTTTTCCATTCTTCTGTATATTATTCTTGTAAGCAGCTTCGATGCATGAGCTGTTAAGCTGATTGTGCGATAATTCTCGCACTTGTCAGCTCTTGCCGTCTTCGGAATTGTGTGGATGATGCTTTTCCGAAAGTCTGATGGTATATCGCCAGACTCATATATTCTACACACCAACGTGAATAGTCGTTTTGTTGCCACTTCCCCCAATGATTTTAGAAATTCTGATGGAATGTTATCTATCCCTTCTGCCTTATTTGACCGTAAGTCCTCCAAAGCTCTTTTAAATTCCGATTCTAATACTGGATCCCCTATCTCTTGTAAATCGACTCCTGTTTCTTCTTCTATCACATCAGACAAATCTTCACCCTCATAGAGGCTTTCAATGTATTCTTTCCATCTATCTGCTCTCTCCTCTGCATTAAACAGTGGAATTCCCGTTGCACTCTCAATGTTACCACCGTTGCTTTTAATGTCACCAAAGGTTGTTTTGACTTTCCTGTATGCTGAGTCTGTCCTTCCGACAATCATATCATTTTCGATGTCTTCACATTTTTCCTGCAGCCAATTCGTCTTAGCTTCCCTGCACTTCCTATTTATTTCATTCCTCAGCGACTTGTATTTCTGTATTCCTGATTTTCCCGGAACATGTTTGTACTTCCTCCTTTCATCAATCAACTTAAGTATTTCTTCTGTTACCCATGGTTTCTTCGCAGCTACCTCCTTTGTACCTATGTTTTCCTTCTCAACTTGGCCCTTTTTAGAGATGTCCATTCCTCTTCAACTGTACTGCCTACTGCGCTATTCCTTATTGCTGTATCTATAGCGTTAGAGAACTTCAAACGTATCTCGTCATTCCTTAGTACTTCCGTATCCCACTTCTTTGCGTATTGATTCTTCCTGAGTAATGTCTTGAACTTCAGCCTACTCTTCATCACTACTATATTGTGATCTGAGTCTATATCTGCTCCTGGGTACGCCTTACAATCCAGTATCTGATTTCGGAATCTCTGTCTGACCATGATGTAATCTAATTGAAATCTTCCCGTATCTCCCGGCCTTTTCCAAGTATACCTCCTCCTCTTGTGATTCTTGAACAGGGTATTCGCTATTACTAGCTGAAATTTGTTACAGAACTCAATTAGTCTTTCTCCTCTTTCATTCCTTGTCCGAAGCCCATATTCTCCTGTAACCTTTTCTTCTACTCCTTCCCCTACAACTGTATCCCAGTCGCCCATGACTATTAGATTTTCGTCCCCCATTACATACTGCATTACCCTTTCAATATCCTCATACACTTTCTGTATCTGTTCATCTTCAGCTTGCGATGTCGGCATGTATACCTGAACTATCGTTGTCGGTGTTGGTCTGCTGTCGATTGTGATTAGAACAACCCGGTCACTGAACTGTTCACAGTAACACACCCTCTGCCCTACCTTCCTATTCATAACGAATCCTACACCTGTTATACCATTTTCTGCTGCTGTTGATATTACCCGATACTCATCTGACCAGAAATCCTTGTCTTCCTTCCACTTCACTTCACTGACCCCTACTATATCTAGATTGAGCCTTTGCATTTCCCTTTTCAGATTTTCTAGTTTCCCTACCACGTTCAAGCTTCTGACATTCCACGCCCCGACTAGGAGAACGTTATGCTTTCGTTGATTATTCAATCTTTTTCTCATGGTAACCTCCCCCTTGGCAGTCCCCTCCCGGAGATCCGAATGGGGGACTATTCCGGAATCTTTTGCCAATGGAGAGATCATCATGACACTTCTTCAATTACAGGCCACATGTCCTGTGGATACACGTTAAGTGTCTTTAATGCAGTGGTTTCCATTGCCTTCTGCATCCTCATGTCGTTGATCATTGCTGATTCTTCCGCCTTTAGGGGCAATTTCGCACCCCTAGGACAAGAGAGTGCCCTGAACCTCTATCCGCTCCTCCGCCTTCTTTGACAAGGCCGTTGGCAGAATAAGGCTGACTTCTTATGCCGGAAGTCTTCGGCCGCCAATGCTGATTATTTATCAAAGTTTTAGGCAGTGGCGGGGATCGAACCCGGGACCGAAGACGTTTTGATTATGAATCAAAGACGCTACCCCTAGACCACGGTGCTCAGCCTACTATTTATCAAACACTGTAGGAATGTTCGTCATGTAATAGCTGCGAAATGGTTTTGCCTTCACTCCAATCAGAACATCTGTCATCAACGTCATTAACATTCGCCTAATTGAAAGTCCGAGTAAAAATATAAATTCCTGGCAAAAATACCGGGTGTGTGTAATTAAAGTGCAGCTACTCACGGGTGTCCTGTATCAGCTGTAGTTGTATGCCAGCGAAACTTGGCAGATACGCTAATGTGTTAATGCCGGCCGCTGTGGCCGAGTGGGTCCAGGCGCTTCAGTCCGGAACCGCGATCCTGCTACGGTCGAAGGTTCGAATCCTCCTCGGACATGGATGTGTGTGATGTCCCTAGGTTAGTTAGGTTTAAGTAGTTCTAAGTCTAGGGGACTGATGACCTCAGATGTTAAGTCCCATAGTGCTTAAAGCCATTTTTTTTTTTTTTACACTGAAAAAAAAAGTTGTGGCTGCCAGCTGGCAATCTGGTGCTGTACACTGTTAGTGTGACGGTATGGCGCCCACACTGTCATTTGACAAGCCGTAACGTGAGTGAGTGATCAGTAGGGCTATCGAGAAGAGAGACCGCGTGCTGATAGTGAAACTCTTTTGTGTGAACGGCAACAGTTACAGTGCTGCATTGAGAGAGTACCGCCGACTGAAAGGTTCGAGGCAAGGCCCGATGTCATTAAATGGTTTGACGAAGATGATAACGGAAGTCGAAAACATGGATGATCTTGGTGTGGCAGCTGGAAGACAAAGCCGCCCTATAGCGGTAAAAGCTGTGGACAAGCTTCCTGTCGCTATAACTGACCATGAGGCGCGTACTCTGGGTAGTCTTAGTGCTGGTGCAGTATAAAGAGAACTGTCCATCCGATGGTCAACAGTATTTACTTTTTAATCTTTTGGTCACCAGTCTTCTGGTTTGCACGAATTTCTATCCTGTGCCAACCTCTTCATCTCAGAGTAGCACATGCAACCTACATTCTCAATTGTTTGCTGGATATATACCAATCTCTTTCAAAATGGTTCAAATGGCTCTGAGCACTGTGCGACTTAACTTCTGAGGTCATCAGTCGCCTATAACTTAGAACTAATTAAACCTAACTAATTAAACCTAACTAACCTAAGTACATCACACACAACCATGCCCGAGGCAGAATTCGAACCTGCGACCGTAGCGGTCGCCCGTCTCCAGACTGTAGCGCCCAAAACCGCACGGCCACTCCGGCCGGCCAATCTCTTTCTTCATCTACAGTTTTTATCTTATATAGCTGGTACCATGGAAGTTACTCCGTGCTGTCTCAGTTGATGTCCTATCATCTTGTCCCTTCCTCTCGTCATTGATTTCCATATGTTCTTTTCCGTGTCGATTCTGCGGAGACCCTCTTCATTGATCAGTCCACCTAATTTTCAACGTTCTTCCATAACACCACGTCTCAGATCCTTCGATTCTCTTATTTACTGGTTTTCCCACAATCCATGTTTCACCACCATACAATGTTGTGCTCCAGACGTCCCTTCTTAGAAATTTCTTCCGCCGATTAAGGCCTATCTTGAATCTAGTAGATTTGTCATGGCCAGGAATGCCCTTTTTGGTAGTCCTAGTCTACATTTTATGTCCTCCTTACTCTGTCTCTCAAGGGTTAATTTGCTGTCTAGGTAGCAGAATTCCATAACTTCATCTACTTCGCGAAGACCAATTCTGCTATTAAGTTTCTCGCTATTCTCATTTCTGCTATTACTCATTACTGTGGTCCTACTTCGATTTACGCTCAATCTATATTTTGTACTCATTAGACTTCTCAATACATTCAACAGATCTTATAATTATTACTCATTTTCACTGAGGATAGCAATGTCATCAGCGAATCGTATCATTGATACCTTTTCACCTTGAGTTTTAATTCCACTCTCCAACCTTTCATTTATTTCCATCATTGCACATTCGATGTACAGATGAAAAGTAGGGGCGAAAGACTGCATCCCTGTCGAACACTCTTTTTAATCAGAGAATTTTTGGTCTCCCACTCTTCTTGTTCCCTCTTGGTTCTTGTACATATTCTATGTTACCTGTCTTTCGGTATAGCTTAACTCTATTTTTCTCAGAATTTCGAACGGCATGCGCTATTTGACATTGTCAAACGCTGTTTCCAGGTTGGCAGATCCAATGAATGTGTCTTGATATTTCTAAAGTCTTGCTTCCATTATCAACGGCAACGTCAGAACTGTCTCTCTGATGCCTTTACATTTCCCACAGCCAAACTGAAGGTCGGTTTGTGTCACGGATCGAAACTGGCGGCACGTGGCCGGACAATACTCTATGGAGTGACAGGGGAAATTTCACGTTACAGGGAGCAGTGAACACGCAGACCTGCCGAATTTGTGGTGCTGTTAAACCACGTGTTGTGCACAAAGAGCCACTGTACTCGCTATATGTGACTGCATAGTGTGGGTTCACAAGCAACTTTATTCTTGGTGCATCGTTCTTTGAAAAGAAGACACCAAGAGGGGCTATCAAGTGTTCTGTAGCGGGTCGGGGTTTAGTGACACTAGATATTTCTGCCCTCAGTTACTGTAACAGAGAGCAGCAAAGGTAATTATTCTGTCAGGGATGGCGGCAGGGAAAGCGACACTTTATGGGCGGTGGAATGGTTCTTTACTTGGATCAGTGGGCGAGGTGTGAAAATTTGGTGGTTCCACTGTCAGTCAGTTACTGACACGTAAGACCCTTTAAACAAACAGAGTAATATAGTGTGTTTCTAATGCGCTCAGTGGCGTGGAGTTGTAGCATGCAGATTCCAGTGATCGCTGATATGGTGGCAGCTAGTGTTGCAGCGGAGCGCCGGGCGGCGTACTCTTCCATGAAGTACAGCGTCCGTGACCCTCTGCGCCGGCAGTGTCGTCTTCTTGTGAATTCACTCGTTGCGTTATTAACAAGCGGTTACGGTTTGGCGCGGAGTGCTTCGTGCCGGAATCGAACCAGCGACCCTCAGGTTCGGCGTCTTGTGGCGGAGTTCACCAATCCATCAACCTCTAGGTTCACAGGTGACTCATTTGGTGAAGCCGCAGTTCCTTCGTCGCCACCAGCCACCTGAGTAGGTACCACGCGCACTTCTTTCTGGTAACTTCTGGGATGGCATCTTCTCTGTCGAACTATTGGCGCTGTATCTACATCTTCTTCTGTCGATCAGCACAGCGGCTAAGTCGTTGCAAGGAAGTATGACTTCCGCTGACGAACCATCAGTTCGCTCGGGTGACGTTTCTTAGCGTCTTCTTTCTCCCCTCAAAGGTGCTCCTCAAAGGACCACCTCACGCCCGTTTGTCGGAGGTATTTATTCGGTGTTTTCGCAACACTCGCGAAGTTTCTAGGGTGGTGACTGACTCTTCGGTCTTTGGTCTATGCTTCTCACGTTGGGCAGAAATGCCACCAATTTCGATACATGTGCCGGTTTTCCTTGTTTTACCTCATTGCCCTGTCATCCTCCTCTGCATCACCAAATATGTCACGCAAGTGAATTCAGTGTGCTGACAGTTCCTGGAGGGTTGACCGCTGGTGTGCGAACTGCGCTGGACGTTGTTCTCCTTGGGAGCATTGCCCATCTGCTCAGTCGTTGATCCGTCGAAGTGCTGACTGGTGCTGTGAAAACTCCGCTGGTCATCGGTCTCCTATCCGACGAACGGTCCGGACACTTGGATGATGTCGTCCAGGATACCGAGCAGCATACAAAGTACACGCCCGTTGGGCATTTTGATCGCAATAGCCATACGTCAACACGATATCGATCTTTTCCGCAATTGCTAAACGGTCCATTTTACCTCGGGTAATGTATCACGAAGCAAATACCATCCGCACTGGAGTAATGTTATGTGATACCACGTACACATACGTTTGTAACTATTACAGCGCCATCTATCACAAAGCGAAAAAAGCGGTCCAACTAAAACATTCATATTTCTTTACGTACTACACGAATATGTAATAAAAATGGGGGTTCCTGTTAAAAAAAAGCAGTTGATATCCGTTTGACATATGGCAGGGCCATTTAGCGGGTCAACTATAGCGCCATCAGGCTTCCCCCTTCAAACTAGACGAGTTTCGTTCTTCGTAGTTTTTTAGTTTGACGCTTATTTCGTGAGATATCTTGCCCGGTCACGATCAATGGACCACATTGTATAATTATTATACACTCTACAGTACTTACAAGTCTCCAGGTTGTCGAAATCTCCTTGTACAGCACATGATTCCTGCTTTGGAAGAGCACGACTGTGATGCAACCTTCCACGAACGTGCTACCTGCAGAGGTTTTCCAAGTGCATGGCCTGCAATTTTCCAGATGCACGGCCCCCCCAATATCACCTGATGTGAAGCCATGTGACTTTTGGCTCTGGGGATATCTAAAAGAATGCGTTTACCAAGGACACGTTCGATCTCTAAATGATCTGAAGGCCGGTATACAACAACACGTTGGTCTGATCCCACCGGACCAGCTGCGAGCAATTGTTGATCTCGTCGTTTTGCGAATGCACCATCTCATCGACTTCTCCGGTGCTCATATTCAACAAATTTTGTAAGCGGCGATTAATGATAAAATCAGTATTATGTCTTCCTCGCTTGTTTGTCGTTTTCTGGCCACGTCCCGTTCCCAATCCATATGGCCTACAGTGGACCTCGGTGAATACCTGTACTTTAGTTATAACCGTCCGGTATGTGCATATGTATTGTTTTCCTCTGTGCTGTATAGCCGTATAGAAAATAAAGTAATAGCTAGCTGAGGCGTTATTTGGGCTTTCACAGAAGCTCCAACCCACCCTGAAGCTGTACTCCGCAGGTGGGGAGGAAACATTAGGTTTCGACAAGAAAATCAAATGATTCTCTTGGATAGCCCGTAATATTATAAAGAGAATGTTTAAATGTACCATGGTCATATTATGGAATGTCGTGTCTTTCGTTTGTTTTTCAGACGTGCTCAGATGCAGCCTTCATTAACGACTCCATTCTTCTACTTACTCTTTCTCGCCTTTTCCCATTACTCAGCGTCGTTGACATGTGGAACTTCGTTACTGTCACTGTGCCACTGATACATGTGGGTTTTGGAACACTGCTACCAAATTAATTGTTGTTGTTGTTGTTGTTGTCTTCAGTCCTGAGACTGGTTTGATGTAGCTCTCAATGCTACTCTATCCTGTGCAAGCTTCTTCATCTCCCAGTACTTACTGCAACCTACATCCTTTTGAATCTGCTTAGTGTATTCATCTCTTGGTCTCCCTCTACGATTTTTACCCTCCGCGCCGCCCTCCAATGCTAAATTTGTGATCCCTTGATGCCTCAGAACATGTCCTACCAACCGGTCCCTTCTTCTTGTCAAGTTGTGCCACAAACTCCTCTTCTCCACAATTCTATTCAATATCTTCTCATTAGTTATGTGATCTACCCATCTAATCTTCAGCATTCTTCTGTAGCACCACATTTCGAAAGCTTCTATTCTCTTCTTGTCCAAACTATTTATCGACCATGTTTCACTTCCATACATGGCTACACTCCATACAAATACTTTCAGAAACGACTTCCTGACACTTAAATCTATACTCGATGTTAAATTTCTCTTCTTCAGAAACGCTTTCGTTGCCATTGCCAGTCTACATTTTATACTCTCTCTACTTTGACCATCATCAGTTATTTGGCTCCCCAAATAGCAAAACTCCTTTACTACTTTAAGTGTCTCATTTCCTAATCTAATTCCCTCAGCGTCACCCGACTTAATTCGACTATATTCCATTATCCTCGTTTTGCTTTTGTTGATGTTCATCTTATATCCTCCCTTCAAGACACTATCCATTCCGTTCAACTACTCTTCCAAGTGCTTTGCTGTCTCTGACAGAATTACAATGTCATCGGCGAACCTCAACGTTTTTATTTCATCTCAATGTATTTTAATACCTACTCCGAATTTTTCTTTTGTTTCCTTTACTGCTTGTTCAATATCGGGGAGAGGCTACAACCCTGTCTCACTCCCTTCCCAACCACTGCTTCCCTTTCATGCCCCTCGACTCTTATAACTGCCATCTGGTTTCTGTACAAATTGTAAATAGCCTTTCGCTCCCTGTATTTTACCCCTGCCACCTTTAGAATTTGAAAGAGAGTATTCCAGACAATTAGTCCATCATCAAAAGAGGTGGCTTACGAAACACTCGTTCTACCTATACTTGAGTATTGCTTTTCACAATATATATATAAATGACCTAGTAGATAGTGTCGGAAGTTCCATTCGGCTTTTCGCAGATGATGCTGTAGTATACAGAGAAGTTGCAGCATTAGAAAATTGCAGCGAAATGCAGAAAGATCTGCAGCGGAAAGGCACTTGGTGCAGGGAGTGGCAACTGACCCTTAACATAGACAAATGTAATGTATTACGAAAACATAGAAAGAAGGATCTTTTACTGTATGATTATATGATAGCGGAACAAACACTGGTAGCAGCAACTTCTGTAAAATAGCTGGGAGTATGCGTACGGAACGATTTGAAGTGGAATGATTATATAAAATTAGTTGTTGGTATGGCGGGTGCCAGGATGAGATTCATTGGGAAAGTCCTTAGAAAGTGTGGTCCATCACCAAAGGAGGTGGCTTAAAAAACACTCGTTCGACCTATACCTGAGTGTTGCTCATCAGTGAGGGATCCGTACCAGGTCGGGTTGACAGAGGAGATAGAGAAGATCCAAAGAAGAGCGGCGCGTTTCGTCACAGGGTTATTTGGTAAGGGTGATAACGTTACGGAGATGTTTAGCAAACTCAAGTGGCAGACTCTGCAAGAGAGGCTCTCTGCATCGCGGTGTAGTTTGCTGTCCAGGTTTCGAGAGGGTGCGTTTCTGGACGAGGTATCGAATATATTGCTTCCCCCTACTTATACCTCCCGAGGAGATCACGAATGTAAAATTAGAGAGATTTGAGCGCGCACGGAGGCTTTCCGGCAGTCGTTCTTCCCGCGAACCACATGCGACTGGAACAGGAAAGGGAGGTAATGACAGTGGCACGTAAAGTGCCCTCCGCCACACACCGTTGGGTGGCTTGCGGAGTATAAATGTAGATTTAGATGTAGATGTACGATGTACATGAATACTCACTTATTGCTACACGCAAAAATTATAACACCCAGTTAAGGCTAAACATTAATATGATCTATACCGGCTGAGACTAAGCTCCATATACAATACAGAGAAGTGAATACTGTTCAGGGCTAAGTCCATTCCCGACATCGCGGAGAGGATTTAGCTGTAGTGGCTGCAATTCTTGTGGTCTGTTAGTTGGACTGCTGATCCCAGACTGGCCTCTGCCCTCTTCATATACGAAGTGGATCCGAACTCGATACCAGTTCGATGCGAACTGCCGTCGACTCGCTGGGCACAAGTTAAATAGCGAATCAGATCGTTCTTAATATCCTGGTGTCTAGTATCATCCTCGCGAGGGTCTGACATGTGGGCCACCGATTTTGACCAAGTTTTACAAGGGCGTTCCATACTGAATATAAAGACATGCGTCTTTTGGCTTTTAGCTAGACATTCCCTAGCTGTATCTGATAACATTGTGACAATCCGAATACCTATCTTTCCTTTTCTTTTTTGAAGTGAAACATCGGGATGTGTGATTAATAATCAGATAAGTATATATAATGTATTGACTGTTATTTACATCGTGATACATAGTATAGAAATACACCTACAGTATATTACTTCGTAGTTCTAACTGATCGTCTATTCGTCAACGTTCTTGCAATCAGTGGTGTTCTGTACCATAGAAAAGGCAAAACAAATATTTCTCTCACCATGTTCAATACACGAAAGAAATCTCGTGGAACTGACATGTTTCCGTTATACTGATCGTTTAAAACATAGCTGATCCACGTTGCTAAAAATAGGTCAGGTTGCGTGCGTACCACACGAACAAAAGCTTGAAAGAAAAGCTTGAACAACTAATTATGGACCAACGCATGAATTTTTATAGCATCCACACTGTATTGTAATTCTCTGCTTTGCTGTGATGCCACATGATTTTGAAATCGTGCAATGAAATTCTTTACCTGTCGGAAGAACTAAAGGTGACACACTTGGCAAAGAGAGGTAAATTTCGGTGCTTTCCGCTATGTCTCCCAGATGCGTAATAAGCAATAATAAGACACAGGTAGACAAGCACACGGGTTTATTACGATCACAGTAGAAAGATTTAATGAAAAAGGTAACATTATTTTCAATAAAAAATAATAAAACTTCTCGCACTCTAACAGGCATACGCCTGGAACACGCAGTGAATAAACATAGTGCGATGTGAAGACTTTGCCACCGATAATCCCTAATGACGGAGGTTTGGCGTTCGGTGTAGATGGCCGATAGGTACATCTCGGGATATCGCTGCTATGAGCCGGCGCATCAGTTGGCGCAGAACTCCAATGGAGCATAGGTCCGACGTCTTCGCTTGCACTGCCTATATAGACGGGGACCGGTGGAATTCGTGCCGATCCAGTTCCACACACGTGACACGGCGGAGGATATAGGTCCCTGGCACTGAGGACCTCTGGTGGCGTTTATCCTGCCGTTGTGATCGACGCAGCCCTTGGAGACTACTTCTTGTGCCTATGCAACTCCGTGACGCTTCAGTGTCTGAGGGGTTGCCGATCCTTGTAGGCCAAAGGCGAGTACGTGGCAATATCACTTTCACGGTGCAGGGCGGTTGAGCATTATCATCTACGGAAGTCCTATTGTAGCGGGTCGTGTATCATGATAAAAGTAAATATCAATCAGTTATATTTACTTATTGTTTAATAATCACACGTGCCCTTGTTCTACTTTTAAAAAAAAGCAAAGAAAAGTATTGTGATTGTGAGATTTACTATCGGACACCCCCAAAAAAGTATCGGGTGAAAAATGGCACAACCAAGAATCGAACACGGACCAGCAGTTTGGTAGTATATTACCCTGAACGCCCCACCGCCGACCGCGCTCTGTTAGATACATACAATGACGGTTACCCAAGCTACACAATGAGAACGTGCAGGCAGGGAAATCAGGACGTGCTCAGTGTAAAGACACTTCAGCTATCAAGCTATTAGCAGTAAATTTTCAGAGTGTTCGGAATAAAGTTCCTGAATTTACTGTCCTCCAGGAAGCGTGTGGCCCGCAAATTATTTTCGGGACTGAGACCTGGCTGCACCCTGAGATAGGAAGTTCTGAAATATTTAGTGAGGGTTGGAACGTGTATCGCAAAGACAGTTTAGACACCGTAGGAGGTGGTGTCTTCATTGCAGTTGACAAAAATTTGTGTCTACTGAGGTGGAAGTAGAGTGTGATTGTGAAGTTATCTGGACACGTTTAACAGGGCTAGGGGAAATAAAGTTAATTGTGGGGTGTTGTTACCGGCCACCAGGTTCCACCATGACAGTTCTAGAATCATTCATAGGGAGTCTACATTCTGTATCGCAGAAGTACCCGGATCATGCTATATTAGTCGGAGGCGACTTCAACCTACCTAGTATAGACTGGGATGTCTATGGATTCAATACAGGTGGTACAGACAAGCCGTCGCGTGAATTACTTTTGAACACATTATTCGAAAACTGTCTTGAGCAGCTAAATCGACAGCCAACGCGTAATGGAAATATTTTAGATCTGGTAGCCACGAACAGACCAGACCTCATCGACGGTGTCAGTTTTGAGACAGGGATTAGTGGTCATGATATTGTCATTACGACTATGGTTACGAAAGTTAAAAAGTCGGTCAAGAAGGCTAGGAGAGTATTCTTACTAGAAAGAGCAGATAAGTAGTTGTTAGCATCCCACTTAGTAAATGAATCGACTTCATTTACTTCCGGTACGATGGACGTGGAAGAATTATGGGCAAATTTTAAACACATTGTAAATCACGCATTGGACAAGTATGTGCCGAAAAAGTGGGTTACAGACGGAAAAGATCCACCGTGGTTTAACAGCGTAATTCGGAGAATGCTCAGGAAGCAAAGGCAGTTGCACTCGCGGTACAAGAAAGATCGGGAGAATGAGGACAGACAGAAGTTAGTAGAGATTCGTGCTACTGTAAAAAGAGCGATGCGTGAAGCATTCAACCACTGCCACCGTCATACCTTAACAAAAGATCTTGCTGAAAACCCAAGGCCGGGCGGAGTGGCCGAGCGGTTAAAGGCGCTACAGTCTGGAAACGCACGACCGCTACGGTCGCAGGTTCGAATCCTGCCTCGGGCATGGATGTGTGTGCTGTCCCTAGGTTAGTTAGGTTTAAGTAGTTCTAAGTTCTAGGGGACTTATGACCATAGCAATTGAGTCCCATAGTGCTCAGAGCCATTTGAAAACCCAAGGAAATTCTGGTCTTACGTAGCAAAGGAAGACAGCAAAACGAAAGCTGAAATTTTAAATTTAGCATTTGAGAAATCTTTCACGCGGGAGGATCGCACAAACATACCGCCGTTTGTCTCCTACAGATTCCCGTGTGGAGGACATAGTGATAGACATCCATGGAGTTGTGAAGCAGCTGAATGCGTTGAAAATAAAAAAATCGCCAGGTCCTGATGGGATTCCAATTCGGTTTTACAGAGAGTACTCTACTGCATTGGCTCCTTACTTAGCTTGCACGCGAATCTCTTGCCCAACGTAAAATCCCGAGCGACTGGAAAAAAGCGCAGGTGACGCCTGTATATAAGAAGGGTACAAGGACGGATCCTCAAAATTACAGACCAATATCCTTAACATCGGTTTGTTGCAGAATTCTCGAACATATTCTCTGTTCAAATATAATGAATTTCCTTGAGACAGAGAAGTTGCTGTCCATACATCAGCACGGCTTTAGAAAGCATCGCTCCTGCGAAGCGCAACTCGCTCTTTTTTCACATGATATTTTTCGAGCCATGGATGAAGGGTATCAGACGGATGCCATATTCCTTGACTTCTGGAAAGCGTTTGACTCGGTGACTCACTGCAGACTCCTAACTAAGGTACGAGCATATGGGATTGGTTCCCAAGTATGTGAGTGGCTCGAAGACTTCTTAAGTAATAGAACCCAGTACGTTGTCCTCGAAGGTGAGTGTTCATCGGAGGTGAGGGTAGCATCTGTAGTGCCCCAGGGAAGTGTGGTAGGTCCGCTGTTGTTTTCTATCTATATAAATGATCTTTTGGATAGGGTGGATAGCAGTGTGCGGCTGTTTCCTGATGATGCTGTGGTGTACGGGAAGGTGTCGTCGTTGAGTGACTGTAAGAGGATACAAGATGACTTGGACAGGATTTGTGATTGGTGTAAAGAATGGCAGCTGACTCTAAATATAGATAAATGTAAATTAATGCAGATGAATAGGAAACAGAATTCCGTAGTGTTTGAATACTCCATTAGTAGTGTAGCGCTTGACACGGTCACGTCGATTAAATATTTGGGACAAGCATGTAATGGCAGTTGTGGGGAAGGCGGATAGTCGTCTTCGGTTCACTGGTAGAATTTTGGGAAGATGTGGTTTATCTGTCAAGGAGACCCCTTAGAGAACGCTGGTGCGACCTATTCTTGAGTACTACTCGAGCGTTTGGGATCCCTATCAGGTCGGATTGAGGGAGAACATAGAAGCAATTCAGAGGCGGGCTGCTAGATTTGTTACTGGTAGGTTTGATCATCACGCGAGTGTTACGGAAATGCTTCAGGAACTCGGGTGGGAGTCTCTAGAGGAAAAGAGGCGTTCTTTTCGTGAATCGCTACTGAGGAAATTTAGAGAACCAGCATTTTAGGCTGACTGCAATACAATTTTAATGCCGGCAACTTACATTTCGCGGAAAGACCACAAAGACATGATTGGAGACATTAGGGCTCGTTCAGTGGCATATCGGCAGTCATTTTTCCCTCGTTCTGTTTGGGAGTGGAACAGGGAGAAAATATGCTAGTTGTACCTTCCGCCACGCACCGTATGGTGGATTGCGGAGTATGTATGTGGATGTAGATGTAGATGTAGAATACAACTACACACTCGAACAATATTAACTTTTAACCCCATAGCGTATTAACAAAAATATTTGTTTTTAGACAATCTTTCGATGTGTAGCATTGAAAATACGATTTTACGTAATCTGCTTTGATCTTGATTTTTTTTTTTCAAAAACTAGGGAGTGTCTAACTGAAGGCCGAAACACAGGTCTCTTTATTTTCGTTATAGAACGTCGTTGCAAAACTTGATTAGAATCGATGACCCCCCATGTCAGACCCTCTCCTTGTTGCTTCTAGATCTACATGAACATACACAGTCTGCAAGCCACCGTGTTGTGCGTGATGGAGGATAACATGTACCACTATTAGTAATTTCCTTTCCTGTTCCACCCGCAAACAGACAGAGGAAGAAAACAACCACCTCCGTATTAGCTCTAATTTCTCATATCTCATCTTTGTGATCCTTACGCGAAAAGTACGTTAGCGGCATTAGAATTGTTGTGGATATAGCTTCAAATACGGGTTCCCTAAATTTTTTCTCCAGTGGTTCATGAAAATATGTTGTCCATGAAGCATCTCCATAACATGTGATGTTGGAACCCACCGGTAATCTGGCAGCCCGTCTCTGCTTTGCTTCGATATCTTCCTTTAAGCCTACCTGGTGCGCATCCCAATTCTCAGAAATGAGTCGCACTTGTGATCTATATTAGTCTCCTTTACAGATGATTCACAGTTTCCTAAAATTCTCTCAATAAGCGGAAATATAATTTTAACAGAAAATAGGAAGGTGTTGAATTAGATAAAATTTGCAACATTGCAATCATAAGGACGACGATCGATTACTTTTAATCGACAATGTTGTCATTCCCAAAGGTAATCTCGTAACTGACGTCAAGTGATAGACTGTGGTGCCCTCTACGTTACCTATATAGTCGGCGCTCCATCGACATCTGGTTGCAGTTCGCCACTTTACCTCTGAAGATGTCTCGCGCAGTCGGAGAGGAAACGTTAGGGGAATATTTTCATGTTTTTGGTGTTGAATGGCGTCGTATGTGTCATGTGTCAGTCATCTTCAACGTCTTCTCAACCATCTTGGAAACTGTTGAAGTATTCAAAAGCTCTCGTACACTATAAACAGTCTTCACCATACCCTTTTTTTTAAATAAAAGGTGGGTTTCAGTAGCAGTTTTTCCACGTTTCTTTTGAAACTTCACGAAAATTCGTTGCTCTATTATTACACTTATCATTCTTCAGGCAAAACAAAATAACAGATTTTCTGCACGCGAAGGCTACAGCCACAATGATTACAGACACCAGTTTGCTGCATTCGACTGCGCTTCACAGCATCACAGCTATTGGTCGTTCAGGCCAACTTACCCTCTGACAGCATCAGCCTCGTTATTTTATAGCCACACCTCGTATGTGTGGTGCGTCGTGATGACTAACAAACACATTACCTACGTAGGATACCGCGATCCATTCGTTTCATTTGTGCATGCGACTCCATTTTTTAAATGTAAGCTCTGCCAAATACTGCTACCATATGACGCAAAATATCGAATACCTGATATAGCGAGAGCCAGAGCACACAGCCAAACTGCTGTACCACACCTCTCGGTCACACTGCGCTCCGATATTCTGAATCCAGTTCTGTGTGAGACGAAAGTTTACCTCAGTCCCTGCTACTGGCGGTGCAGATATTGGCAGAATGTTACTTACGGGGAACGGAAATCGAACTGGGCAGGAAATTAAGTTTCATCTCCCTAGTCATATATTTACTGGAACCTTCTAAGTTCCTCCTCTCGTGTGCAATATCTTTTACTCCACCTGTGTGTGTGCAATATCCTTTACCCCGTCGCTATTCGGAATAAAGCGCAGGCGTAGTATGGCGAAAGAGAAGGGCACTTGTATTGCTAACCATGTTTTCGAATATGATGCTTTTAAAAGGTTTCTGACGAAATCGTCGATTATTTAGCTACAAAATCTCCATAGGGCCTGTAAATGTTTCACACATGTTTTCTGAGTGATTTGATGTAGCGACCTGTTAGTCTCAGATGAGTCTTTCCTGCAAGTATCGATTGAAGCTCTATCATTGACAACCAGTCATTGGGGAAGTCTACTGCGGTATTATCAGACGATGCCTGCGAATTTTTCCATTTCAATTACGTTTGTATCTACTCAAAAATACTATTGTGTTTGTAAACAAAACACAAAGATGTAGCTAATATGCATAATGTTTCTGGCTTCACTGTAAACTCGTTTGATTCCCTCGACACTTTGAGGGAGGGATGTCTAAATATGATAGTTCGGTTTGCAATTATTCTTTCTCATATGATTACAATAAATATAATGAGGGCAGCTGATGGTACAGACAGTTTCAAAGCGTGGTTGACTTTCACTGAGATACCACCATAGATGTAGTACACACGTAAGTACGGGAAAAATTGTCAAAGATCCCCAGAACTAATGAAAATATCAAAGAAACACGTCACAGTATATGTATTAGTAGAGAGAAACAAACAAGAGCTAGTGAATTCCTCGAATTCCTTAAGATGGGTGATTATTGCTGATGGAAACGAACGGAGAAACAAGAAAGAAGTTGACATAAGCGACGGAAGCATTCAGGGAATTATCAGCATTGCTGACATCAAGAGCAATAGGAAAATGGTCTGAGCTTTAAAATATGCTTTAGTCCGTGTTACAGATGACCCACAAACTTAAGAGGAAAGATACTTGTAAAATTGGATACCTGACTTCATGCAAGTATGGGAAAAATTAAATAGATAAAGGTAAGTTGAAGAGTTCGAATGACTGACTGAAACAAGAAGTCTCCTAATGCTGTAAAAAGGAAATAACCAACAGTTTTTTACGAATTGTAATGAAAAAACTGTAAAAAATTATGTATGAAAAAATAAAAGGAGAAAGGAACTTAGATATAAGAAATTGTGATGCACTGACATACGGAATGGATGGAATATCTTACAAGAACTACAGAAAACAGTGGAAAAACAGAGAATGTGACATCACGGAAGTTAAAATAAATTAAAAACCATCAGGATCTCAATTTTAATTTTGGTTATTATCTGTTACTAACTTTTTAACAAACTATCTTGAGGATTATGGAAAGAGAAAACAAATTAATAATACAGTCTACATCTAAACTCGGATATACAGAGAAAAATTATTAAAAATGTATTGGCAATTCCGACAACAGTAGGGATATTGAATGAAATATCGAATGAAACTCTTATGTCACAGTGACCCGTACTGGTACCGAAACGGTGTAGGCAGTCGCGTAGGCAGCCACGCATAGCACGAAGTAACGAGGAGACCGTCGGAATGGCCATCAGTCACAGGACGTCATGTAGAGCAAAGATCAGCATTAGAAAGGACAGGATGGCGCATCAGGTCATCGTAAAAATTAAAGTAGGAGTTATTGGCGTCTTCGCTTTCAGCATTCAACATCTTCAGATGTTCTAGTGCTTTGAGGTACCGCCCCTTACTAGCTATATGCAGCTGTTGTTGTTGCTGTCCTTGTCGTCGTCTTCAGTTCGAAGACTGGTTTGATGCAACTCTGATGATGGCATGCTCCTGAGTAGTCCCTGCCCGGAAATCTAAATGAGGGACCATTTTACCTCTTAAATATTTTACCTTTGAGGACGCTTCCATCACTAAGCTGTAGAGCTTCATATACTCGGGAAAAATAATGACTGTAGTTTCACCCTTTTTTAAGCTGTTCGCAGTAGCAACATAGAAATGCCATTTTGGCTTGTGTTACAAGGCCAGATCAGCCAGTCATCCTCACTGTTGCCCATGCAAGTACTGAGAAGGCTTTTGCTTCTCTTCAGGAACCACTTAATTTCTGGCATCTCCACAGTACCTCTCCAACGTGCCTGCTCGTATCCTATGGCTGTCCGTATCGTAGAGGCATGCAAGCTACCACACCTAGGTAAGGTCCACGGATCGTGAATAGGGAGCGTGGCGGAAATTCCAAATCTGGATTATGTTAGAAATGTCGATGTTTCGTAAAAGCATATTGAATTATTTTGTTTTGTTCGTTAGTCTGCTCTTTTCAGCGAATTTCAAACGATCTACTAGTGTGCATAATATATTGCTCACCGAAACTGTTCCACTCCATTTTGTACATTCCGGAATAAAGAACTTATTTTTTCCTCTTGTAGCTCTTGAGACTATTTCCCCGCATAGCCTTAAATAGGACTTTCTGACTGGTTTGATGTGGCCCACCACGAATTCCTATTCACCTCAGTGTAGCACTTGCACCCTATGTCTTCAGTTATCTGTTGGATAGATTCCATTCTCTGTCTTCCTCCACAGATCCCTCTAGTACCATGGAAGTTATTCCCTGATGTCTCATTACAAATACTATCATTTTGCCTCTTCTTCTTGTCCTTGTTTTCCATACGTTCCATTCTTACGCTATTCTGAAGAGAATCTCTTTACCTGATCAGTCCACCTAATTTTCAACATTCTTCTCTAGCGCCGGCAATGACCTTGCCACAGTGGATACACCGGTTCCCGTGAGATCACCGAAATTAAGCGCTGTCGGGCGTGGCCGGCTCTTGGATGGGTGACCATCCAGCCGCCATGCGCCGGTCAAAGAAAACCATCATAACGACCGGTAGAGTGGTGTGCTGACCACACGCCCCTCCTATCCGCATCCTCAACTTGGGGATGACACGGCGGTCGGATGGTCCCGCTGATCCACTTGTGGCCTGAAGACGGAGTGCTTCTCTAGCGCCATATCTCAAACACTTCGATTGTTTTCTGTTCCGGCTTTCCGACGGTCCATGTCTCACTGGCGTACAACGTTGTGCTCCAAATGTACATTCTCAGAAATTTCCTCAAGTTCTATGTTTGATACTAGCAGACTTCTCTTGGCAAGGAATGCACTTTTTGCCAGTGCTTGTCTGCTTTATATGTCCTCGTTGCTCCGTCCGTCATGGAATTCCTTAACTTAGTCTATTTCGTGATCACCAATTACGATGTTGAGTTTGTCACTGTACTCCTTTCTTCTGCTTCTCATTACTTTCGTCTTCCTTTGATTTACTCTCAGTCCATATTCTACACATTAGATTCTACATTACATTATCCTCTAATTCTTCTTCACATTCAATGTGGATAGCGAAGTCATCAGCGGTTCTTACCATTGATAATCTTTCACCGTCAATTTAAATCCTACTCATGGACTTTTCTTTTATGTCCACCGTTGCTTCTTCAACGTATAGATGGAACAGTAGGAGCAAAAGGCTGCACCTGTGTTTCACCCCACTCTTCATACCAAGCACTTCGTTCTAGGTCTTCCAATCTTATTGTTCCCCCTTGTTTCCCTTCATCTTACTGCTATTTTTTTTCAGAATTTCGAACATCTTGCACCCCTTTAAATTCTCTTACGCTTTTTCAAGGACGATAAGTCCTATGAAAGGGTATTGATTTTTCTTCTACCTTACTTCCATTATCAAGTGCAACGTCAGAATTTCCTTCCTGAAGCCCTCATCTTTCCTAATCTAACATTTCCTCAGTATTCGTATTCTTCTGAATGTTATTCTTGCCAGCAATTTGGATGCTTAAACTATTAAGATGGCTGATGTGCAATAGTTCTCACACTTATCTGGTCCTGCTATTTTCGGAACTGAATGGACAATCGCTGGTCATTGGGCTCAGTTCGAAGTGCGACTCATAATTGAAGACAATTGTGACCAAATCAATGAGATACCTGGGAAAGACGCTCCAGGCAGCAGTGTGATACCAAAGTGAGTGTCGTGCAACATACAGACCGACAACCAGGGGTGATGATGATCTGGGGTGCTATTTCTTTTGATAGCAGGACTCCTTTGGTTGTCATCCACTGCGCTCTTACAGCAAAGCAGTACGTCGACGGTATTCTACGTCCCATATAGTTGTACATCATGGTAATTATCCTGGGGTTACATTTCAGCAAGATAGTGTCCGCGCACACTTGCGAGAATCTGTTTTGCTTGTGTTCATGCTTGCCGAATCCTACCTAGGCCAGCAAAGTCGCAGGATCTCTTCCAATCGAGAATGTTTGGAGCATAATGGGCAGGGCCTCCAACCAGCTCTAGATTTTGACGAGCTAACACGACAACTGGTCGAATTTGGCACGATATCCATCAGGAGGACGTCCAAAAACTCTGTCATTCAGTGCCACGCCGAATAATTGCTTGCATAAAGGCCAGAATTGGACCAGCGCATTAATAACTTCCTCAATTTGTGAAGTTCTTTCTGTTGGATAAATCATCCAGTTTCTCTGAATGTACATCATATCTGCCGATTTCCGTCCCATTCGAATAATTCCTTCATGGTGCGTCGTTTTATTTTTGTCTTAGAGTGTATACAGATATTTCATTCGTCCTGGGAGTAGAGAATTCTACGATTTTTGCCTGTTACCGAAAGACATCAAAACATGTGACAAGTGTGGTCGTTGCTTTTGAATTGCAGTGACATAGAAATTTAATTGTTTACGATGCAGAGGGATTGGAGATCTTAGTATGTGATATAAATTTCAACTTCATACATCCACTTATTCCTGAGAAAAAGGGGCCTTACCAAACAAACAATCTGACGAATAACTTATGACAAATAAGTATTTTTTCATGTGATATAATTACAAATTAACAATTTCCAGATTTTTTCCTTTACTTGTTTTGTAAAAAATTGCTTCTTGTCAAATTTCATATTTCTAGGTCTGTGGGAAGTACCCTATAGGTTTTGATGAGGATTTTCCGAGTATCGAAATGTGTGACTTAAATGTCCATATATTTTGATTGCATTGCCTTGGAAGCTTAAATTTTTAGCAACCTCAAGGGACTGTAGACCGTAGTAAGTAACCAATTTCAGGTTGACATCTCTATCCATTTAGAGAATGGACAGAGCACAAGCTCGGGCTGTGTCAAACATGGGGAAGGAAATCGACCATAGCCATTCACAGGAACCATCCCAGCATTTACCTGGGGCAATTACAGGAAATCAAGGAAAGCCTAACCCTGGATGGCCGGATGAAGAAGGGGTCATAGCAGTCAGGTAGGAAAGTGATTCTATAAGGGTTCCGCCTTAGAGCGATTCAGGTAGGGAACCTTAAAAACACTAGTATGTTCATATCTCCATACTGATATCGTGGTACAGTAGTATTATAGCTTCACAACAGACAACAGCATAGCTAATGCGAGAGCTGCACACTAGTTTGGTGTCACATAAGCTGGCACAGAATTGAAACACATCTTGGTGCCCGCATTTGAGCCACGCGCCCAAAGCGCCTTTGCGACCCCTGCCGTCGCGCGTAGGCGCGGTCGGCGTCGGCGGCGTCGTCGGCTGAGCGAAAGAGGGGTTGTGGCGAGACACGTCTTTTGTCTGCTCGTCTGGAGCGATCGAGGTCGATAGCTGCGGATGGAGTAAAGCATAAAGGGGTTGGCGGAGGGGGTTGGGGACAGTTTGTTGGGCGCCGCGGTGACGACGGCGGCGGCGGCGGCGGCGGCGGCGGCCAGTCCGCCTCCGGCCGGCCGCTCCGCGCTGCGCTGGGACGCTGTGGTCTGCTGTGTGTTATAGCTACTGTGCTGTGTTGGGCTGGGCTGTAGTCTGCCCTGGCGCGGCTCAGAGTCCGCCGCTCGCATTGATCCTATGCGGCGCTCGGCGGACAGCGGGACGCCCCAGGCGCGGCGCGGCGCGGCGCGGCGCTCCGAGCCCAGACACACCTGCTACCCAGTAGCGGCCAGGAGCGGGGCACGTGCGAGTCGAGTGTTGCGGGTCACATACATTAGAAATCAAGGCGCCGCTATTACGGCAGTGCCGCACCGGCTTCCTTCCTCTCCGTTGTAATTCCGCTACTATCATCAGTATGAGAACGACAGGACTATGGTCCTATCCTAATCGTCATCTCTTACATTCTAAAGCGTGCTGAGGTGTAAGGCTAGTTGTAACATAATGCGACCGGTTGTCTGGATCATACTGCCCATATTGAAGCTGAAAACTACATCAATACTACTTTATAAAGAGAAGCTGTAATTTGACATTGTTCCCAATAATCTCGTAAAGTTCTTGACTGATCCACTTCAAAATCTTACACAATAGCCTAATGATCGTTCAGAGCAACAGAGGCTAACATACACTCCTGGAAATTGAAATAAGAACACCGTGAATTCATTGTCCCAGGAAGGGGAAACTTTATTGACACATTCCTGGGGTCAGATACATCACATGATCACACTGACAGAACCACAGGCACATAGACACAGACAACAGAGCATGCACAATGTCGGCACTAGTACAGTGTATATCCACCTTTCGCAGCAATGCAGGCTGCTATTCTCCCATGGAGACGATCGTAGAGATGCTGGATGTAGTCCTGTGGAACGGCTTGCCATGCCATTTCCACCTGGCGCCTCAGTTGGACCAGCGTTCGTGCTGGACGTGCAGACCGCGTGAGACGACGCTTCATCCAGTCCCAAACATGCTCAATGGGGGACAGATCCGGAGATCTTGCTGGCCAGGGTAGTTGACGTACACCTTCTAGAGCACGTTGGGTGGCACGGGATACATGCGGACGTGCATTGTCCTGTTGGAACAGCAAGTTCCCTTGCCGGTCTAGGAATGGTAGAACGATGGGTTCGATGACGGTTTGGATGTACCGTGCACTATTCAGTGTCCCCTCGACGATCACCAGTGGTGTACGGCCAGTGTAGGAGATCTCTCCCCACATCATGATGCCGGGTGTTGGCCCTGTGTGCCTCGGTCGTATGCAGTCCTGATTGTGGCGCTCACTGCACGGCGCCAAACACGCATACGACCATCATTGGCACCAAGGCAGAAGCGACTCTCATCGCTGAAGACGACACGTCTCCATTCGTCCCTCCATCCACGCCTGTCGCGACACCACTGGAGGCGGGCTGCACGATGTTGGGGCGTGAGCGGAAGACGGCCTAACGGTGTGCGGGACCGTAGCCCAGCTTCATGGAGACGATTGCGAATGGTCCTCGCCGATACCCCAGGAGCAACAGTGTCCCTAATTTACTGGGAAGTGGCGGTGCGGTCCCCTAAGGCACTGCGTAGGATCCTACGGTCTTGGCGTGCATCCGTGCGTCGCTGCGGTCCGGTCCCAGGTCGACGGGCACGTGCACCTTCCGCCGACTACTGGCGACAACATCGATGTACTGTGGAGACCTCACGCCCCACGTGTTGAGAAATTCGGCGGTATGTCCACCCGGCCTCCCGCATGCCCACTATACGCCCTCGCTCAAAGTCCGTCAACTGCACGTACGGTTCACGTCCACGCTGTCGCGGCATGCTACCAGTGTTAAAGACTGCGATGGAGCTCCGTATGCCACGGCAAACTGGCTGACACTGACGGCGGCGGTGCACAAATGCTGCGCAGCTAGCGCCATTGGACGGCCAACACCGCGGTTCCTGGTGTGTCCGCGGTGCCGTGCGTGTGATCATTGCTTGTACAGCCCTCTCGCAGTGTCCGGAGCAAGTATGGTGGGTCTGACACACCGGTGTCAATGTGTTCTTTTTTCCATTTCCAGGAGTGTATTTTTAATTATATATGGTATATATATATATATATATATATGTATATACTATATAAATCGGAGAGGTTGTAAACAAAAATCTCGAGAAGTTCTTGACGAAATAACTTGACATTTTTACTCTAGTAGACATACACATGGATATATGCTACTTTACTAAAACATGTACATTATATAAATATATATGCTATATATATATATAAGAGAAACATTGTTAGCAAAATTCACCACAAGTTCTTGACCAGTTTACTTCGAATATATACCCGACGCTCTAAAACTTTGAGACAGACATAGGCTACATATTCTATTAATATATCTGGTAGATAAGTGGTTGTTTGAAGTTTTTACCAAAAATCTCAAAAGTTCTTGATCGGTTTACTTCAAATTTTTGCAAAATGCTCTAGTAAACATTCAGGCAGACATAGATTTACATTTCTAATATATATATATATTTCTAATATATATATATATATATATATATATATATATATATATATATATATAGGGTGTTACAAAAAGGTACAGCGAAACTTTCAGGAAACATTCCTCACACACAAATAAAGAAAAGATGTTATGTGGACATGTGTTCGGAAACGCTTAATTTCCATGTTAGAGTTCATTTTAGTTTCGTCAGTATATACTGTACTTCGTCGATTCATCGCCAGTTGGCCCAATTGAATTCGGTGCTTGTGTTGACATGCGACTCATTGCTCTGCAGTACTAGCATCAAGTACATCAGTACGTAGCATCAACAGGTTAGTGTTCATCACGAACGTGGTTTTGCAGTCAGTGCAATGTTTACAAATGTGGAGCTGGCAGATGCCCAATTGATGTATGGATTAGCACAGGGCAATAGCCGTGGCGCGGTACGTTTGTATCGAGACAGATTTCCAGAGCGAAGGTGTCCCGACAGGTAGACGACCGAAGCAATTGATCGGCGTCTTAGGGAGCACGGAACATTCCAGCCTATGACTCGCGACTGGGGAAGACCTAGCACGACGAGGACACCTGCAATGTACGAGGCAAATCTCCGTGCAGTTGACGATAACCCTAATGTCAGCGTCAGAGAAGTTGCTGCTGTACAAGGTAACGTTGACCACGTCACTGTATGGAGAGTGCTACGGGAGAACCAGTTGTTTCCATACCATGTACAGCGTGTGCAGGCAATATCAGCAGCTGATTGGCCTCCACGGGTACACTTATGCGAATGGTTCATCCAACAATGTGTCAATCCTCATTTCAGTGCAAATGTTCTCTTTACGGATGAGGCGTCATTCCAACGTGATCAAATTGTAAATTTTCACAATCAACATGTGTGGGGTGACGAGAATCCGCACGCAGTTGTGCAATCACGTCATCAACACAGATTTTCTGTGAACGTTTGGGCAGACATTGTTGGTGATGTCTTGATTGGGCCCCATGTTCTTCCACCTACGCTCAATGGAGCACGTTATCATGATTTCATACGGGATGCTCTACCTGTGCTGCTAGAACATGTGCCTTTACAAGCACGACACAACGTGTGGTTCATGCACGATGGAGCTCCTGCACATTTCAGTCGAAGTGTTCGTACGCTTCTCAACAACAGATTCGGTGACCGATGGATTGGTAGAGGCGGACCAATTCCATGGCCTCCACGCTCTCCTGACCTCAACCCTCTTGACTTTCATTTATTGGGGCATTTGAAAGTTCTTGTCTACGCAACCCGGTACCAAATGCAGAGACTCTTCGTGCTCGTATAGTGGACGGCTGTGATACAATACGCCATTCTCCAGGGGTGCATCAGCGCATCAGGGATTCCACGCGACGGAGGGTGGATGCATGTATCCTCGCTAACGGAGGACATTTTGAACATTTTCTGTAACAAAGTGTTTGAAGTCACGCTGCTACGTTCTGTTGATGTGTGTTTCCATTCCATGACTAATTTGATTTGAAGAGAAGTAATAAAATGAGCTGTAACATGGAAAGTAAGCGTTTCCGGACACATGTCCACGTAACATATTTTCTTTCTTTGTGTGTGAGGAATGTTCCTGAAAGTTTGGCAGTACCTTTTTGTATCACCAGTATATATATATATATATATATATATATATATATATATATATATATATATATATATATATATATATATATATAGACTGATTCGTCTTTATACAGAATATATATACTACAGGGAAATATTGTAACAGATAATTTCGAAAAATTCTTTACCGATTTTCGTCACGTTTTCATACCATGGTCGAATAAACATTCAGATGGGCACAGACAAGATGATTTTCATATATAATCGGTTAAGAATTTTTCTAGATTATTTCCTTAAACATTATATATATATAAGACGAGTAATTGGTTAATTTTTTTACCAACAGTCTAGAAAAGTAGAAAAATACTTGGCCTATTTACTTCTTCAAATTTCTCACGATACTATAATAAATGTTAAGGTGGACATAGGCTACGTATTGTTTAACATAAATGATACATAAGTATGTATCTAATAAGTAAATGGGAAATGTTAACGGAAACTTCGAAATGTTCTTGACCGCTTTACTTCAAATTTTTAGATGATACTCTATGAACATTCAGACTGGAGTAGGCTATTAATTTTTTGAAACAACAATGTACAAATTTTCTGTTAAAGCTGATTGAGAGAAAAAATGCTGTGCTGTGAAAATTGTGGATTCGTTTTCTTTCTTATCAGCAGTTTTAAGGGGAAAAGGGATGCTGTATTTATGGTTTATCGACTTATGAATAAAATACTGCTATGGAATCTGAGTCATCCGAAACTTCGTAGACCTATCAATTCACCTTGTAAAATTATGAGCTACTGGGTCTGTGAGGACACTAGTTACAACAACAGTATTGTAATTAGAACTAGTGTCCTTACAGATCCAGCAGCTCGAAAGGTCTCCCCTGTCCCCTTACCTTAATGACCCCAACCAATTTACCTACTAGTTTGAAGTGATTTCACTTCCCAGTCATGGCTTCCTTGCAATAACAGCAAACAAGTCTGAAGGTCAGAGAAAAAGGAGAAGAGGAGATGGAAAGAGGAGGGCGGGGGAGAAAATGGACAAAGAGAGGGAGAAGGATGAGATGGCTGAGAAACAGGTGAGGAGGAGTGTGAAAGGGATTGAAGGGGGGAGGAGGAGATGGACAAAGAGAGGTGGAAGAAGTAAATTAGGACATATATACAATTCCCCACACATATTTAGCGACTGAGAAGCATTTCCAGGTTCGTTAGTACGGAAATAAAGCATCCAGTCGCACAGGGCGGGGAAGTGCTGCACAGTAAGGCGCGACGGACGGTCACAGGAAATACTTGGAGAGAGTTGAGCAGTTTGCGCGTAGCCGCGGGAGATAGAAATATTTTGTAGTGCCGACTTGTGCACTTGTGAGATTACCGTGACTTCTGCAGTGAAGATGTAGTATGCATTTACAAGTGAATATCTCGCGAGCTATGTTGTTGCTGATAACTAATTACGTGAAGTAGGAATCTATTGCTTCCCTGTTATTCAACTTATATTTATTTAATTGCTGGACCATCGACACCAATAAGTGTTTTACAGTAATAAATGGCATTCTTAAAGATACTTCTGCTATCGTACTCATCATTTAAAGTTGTTAAAATAGTACCTGCAGATTTTATTTAATAGCAGTCTTTCATTTATCAATTTCTATGTTACATTCAAAATTCGCAACTGCCGAGTGATAGGAACCTTCGACCATTCGATTCATGTGTATATCCATATTGTATACTGTAGACTCAGCAGTATTGGCTCGTAATGCGGCAACTGCGTATCCCAGACCCTAGACAACGAAGCTAGCCAAAACTTTTAATATTTCAACGTTGAGTCTGAGGGTACGTAGTTGAGGGTCACATTTTTATTCGAAAGCCCACATGGATTATTGCTTTTTGTTGGTTTTATTTGTGTCATGGACAAAACAAAGATGTCGTTTACGTCTGCAAGAAGTTCTTGTTATGCCTTAATGCTTATATGAAGGTAAATGTAACGTAAACAGATACACGAGATACCTTACTGAGGACATGTAAATTGAACACAGTCTGATTGTTAAATAAGTTTGCTGCGGAGCGAGTTAAACTTCGGTGAGTCTCCATATCCGCTTCCCATGGCATTGCCTGGTCTCTGTGAGCTAATCGGACAGTTCTGCCCAAGCGCAGAGTTCATGCTACCTGTTCTGCACGCAGTTGTAGCATTGCCAGGGCCTCGTTTTTTTTTTTTTTTTTTACATCTCATTTCCATTAAACCTATTGACGAGGTTAAGTTTTGCCACGCACACTTCTGTCTTGAATTGGGATGGGGAATCGCATGCCGACCTGAAAGTGCGGCATTTTTTCTTTGCCTTGTACATATAATCACTTATAACCGATCAGTTGCTGGATTGGTATATAATAATCGTCATACTCAACGGTAGCTTGTGTAGTGGCAACGCTGCCAGTACTCGGTTGTATTTGCGGACTTGTGTGCTCGTTCTCGTTTCTGCACTGGTGGAGTTCACTTTTGACCGAGAGCAGACTCAAGTGATGAGTTTTCGGTTAAACGGGCAGCGGGCGAGACTCACGAATCGAGTAGTCGAGGATGCGGAGACGGCGGGTTCAAGAAGTGACGTCATAGAACCAGCTGGCGGGTTTAAAACCAGTAGGATGTCATTTCTTGTCAATATAGATGCGCCGCCCAACACCCACCCAGCCACTTGTCTGTCAGAGATACCAGCGAAGTATCTGCGTTCTAACAAACCTGTGCGAGAACTATCACACAGTCAGCTTAATGTCTCTGGAGTCGAAGTTACTGACAATAATTACATATAGAAGAATGAAAAAAAAATGTTGAGTGTATGTCAGATGACGATCAGTTTGGATTTCAGAAAAGTAAGACCACCAGAGAGGCAGTTCTGACTTTGTGATTAATCATGGCAGCGACAGAAGAACAATCGAGATACAGTCATAGGATATTGTATAAAAATTTTTTCCACCTCGATGGCTTAAGAAAGTCTAACATTAGCGCTAGTGGAAAAATGATGCTATCGAACCATAAACGTTCACTTTCAATAATCCCTACAATAGAATGGCCCTGACTAACAATAACCTATACCTTTCATGAATCACTTACCTCACAAAAATTTTCGTTACTCAAACTACAGCAGTACAGTGAGCGCCAATACTGCCAGCTAAATAAAAGATTCTAACTACTGAAGTCACTAACTACTGAAGTCACTAACTACTGAAGGCACTAACTACTGATAGGCATAGTTAGCAAATGAAATATTACCAAGTACTTGAAAAGAAAATTATGTATGCAATTCCTGTGAAGGGAAATGTCTTTTTGTGCTCCTTCCTTTTTTTGAAGTTGATCATAAAGTTATTATTTACTGGATCTGTAGGCATAAAATATTTATATTAGTACATCTATAAAATTTTATTTTAACCAATGCTGCAGTGCAGCTAGAAACTAGATATTAAACAAAATGAGCAATCTCTCAACTACAAAGACAATAGATGTAAAATGTTTCTCATCATTTCATTAGGCATTTTAGTAAATATCATAAATTAAGAGATCCACAGTGTAATCATGTTTTCAAGTTTGAGCGTGTCGTATTTGCGATGCTTTCTACAAAGAAATCTCAATAGTGAGGTTAATGACCTCTTTTTTTCTCCACCTAATGGCTTTCTTTTTTCAGACGACTATCTCTCAGCTGGGCGCCCAAAACGCATTACGTCAAGGTCACTTACTTTTCTTACCGAAATATTTACGACAGCAGTTTCCGCTACAGTGACAGTCTCATATAAAAATTTCACAGGTCGAGAATTTGCGTTACAAATGTGTAGAAACAAAATCCTATAAATATAAGTGTTCAAAAATTTTCGCCGGCATTGTGATACATTCACGCATTTACACACATTTCATAACTCTTAAAGTACGATTCTTGGTTTCCAACATCCTTTTTTCACATATGAGAGCCCTAACCACTACTCATTGTTTCTTACCTTATTACACATAAACATATTCGTCGACACGTCAATCTTGTGTCGACACTTCAATATTTCAACATAATAAATATGTAGCATAATCAAATTCCTCATATAGCATCAGCTTATTGATCATAAACATACCTCAACAGCATAATACACACCGTCGTCGTAATATTAACATCATAATACCCCAGTCAAATCTCAAAATCGTCGTAGCTTCCTCCAATAATTTCAAAACCTAAAAAAAATTCTCTGCTAATTTCAGTAGTGTCATCTACCTCAAACGTACTTTAAAAATCATGATCTCATACCAAATACATCATTCAAATCTCTCGTTGTATCACAATGGTTCCAAAAAAATATGAACAGTTCACAAAGTACAGACAAAATACACAATCCTTGTGCTTGCCAAACACATGGTACACAAAGTAAGCGTGTACTCCCCCGAGGATTAATGTAATTATTCCCCTCAGGTGATACAGATTACAACAGTGGAATGAAATGTATCACGGAAAACCTTTGTATCATTGTAATTCAAAAATCTTTAAACATAAATGTTTTAAGTACAAAATAAATCACTCAAATACGTGTACTGTAGCGCTAAACTGTGCTTCTTGTTGTAAGACAAACTCTGTCATTACTTAAGGGTAAAAATGTGCCAAGTGTCGTAATTATCGTCGTCCATAAGAAACGTTCTGTAGAAGTCAATGTACATACCTCATAATAAACAAAGTGAATTGCTATGCGTGTAGATATCGTAGTTGTTACTCTTATTACCGTGATGAAGAAAGCACTGTACTGTAACGTATTGTTGTGCTACAGAAAAGGCTGTCGCATTGTAGCTATACCACAAAAGTTACTACTAAAACATGTATTCCTTTCCAGAAGAATTCAGAAAAACTGTGCAGATATAAAACAGATACACCGCAAAAGCAACCGTGTAAATTGTGTCACACGTTAGTAGCGCCGTGATATAGTCATGTAGCTGTCAAATAAACTAGTCACTGTGTCATCTGGTATCTCTCAGAGAGCACTTTAAATCCATAATGTATTTTCAAGTAAACCAAAATGTTGCAGTAATATTTCATTAGCAGTACTGGTATATGTTCTAAGTATGTAAGCCTTATAGTCGTTACGTAATCGTGCAACACAACAAGCAAGAATGTACACACACAATAACACTGTGTCGTCTGTTCACTATAACAATGCATTCGTAATTACTGTCTAAATATGTTCCGTAGGTTCTAGACTGGATAGTAGATTTTAAAACATAGTTGCATGTCAACAGTTTCTAAGTGTGACAAAGAGTACTAGTAATGTAGCAAAGACTAAGTTAAAAAAAAACAGATTATCTCTCAATAAACGGTTTTACATGTGAAATGTGGTGCAATCCTTTACTCTGGATCAGAAGATTCCAGGTTTGAATGCTGGCAGGGTCGCCATATGAAACGTCCCCTTAGAAAAATTATAAATGACTGTGCTTAAACTGACACACAATATTTTTAGCGCTACGCAATCTGACTTTTAATAATCCCTACAAAAGAATGGCCCTGACTAACAATAACCTATACCTTTCATGAATCACTTACCTTACAAAAATCTTCATTACTCAAACTACTGTAATACAGCGAGCGCCAATGCTGCCAGCTAAATAAAACATTCTAACTACTGAAGGCACTAACTACTGATAGGCATAGTTAGCAAATGAAAGATTTTGATAAAGAACAAACAATGTATTTACCTTAACAGTGTTCAAAAGTCATAATATATATCAGTTCATGATATCCAGTCTTACAAATTTACTGTCTCTGATGGACACACGTCCAGATCATCGGCTCTCAAAACTCCGCCATCTCTCTCCTCACATCCAACACTGCTGGCGGCTCACCTCCAACTGCGCAACGCTACGCGCTGTTAACAGCCAACTGCCCAACGCTACAATAGCGAACAACAATGCAAATCAGCCACAGACTGCGCACAGCACAGCCAATGACTTTCATACAGAGCGCTACGTGGCGTTACCAATAAAAAACCTATACATCCTACTTACAAGGCTTATGAGCAGCCGCTCGACCATGAAATTCAAGTTTTCTCACCTCCCACCTAACTGTAGTAGTACTTGCAGTGGATCCTGATGCCGTTTGGAATTCCTGTGTGATGGTCTGGATAAATGTCTGCCTATTACACATTACAACCCTCTTCAACTGTCGGCGGTCTCTGTCAGTCAACAGACGAAATCGGCCTGTACGCTTTTGTGCTGTACGTGACACTTCACGTTTTCACTTCACTATCAAATCGGAAACAATGGACCTAGGGATGTTTAGGAGTGTGGAAACCTCGCATACAGACATATGGCACAGTGACACCCAATCACCTGACCACGTTCGAAGTCCGTGATTTCCGCGGAGCGCCCCATTCTGCTCTCTCACAATGTCTAATGACTACTGAGGTCACTGATATGAAGTACCTGGCAGCTGGTGTCAGCACAATGCCCCTAATATGAAAAACGTATGTTTTTGGGGGTGTCCAGATGCTTTTGATCATATAGTGTATGGGGAACACTGCAAGAAGAAGGGAAAGGATAATAGTACATCTGTTAAGACATTATGGAGTAACTTCGATGGTTCTAAGACGGAGCTATTGAGGGTAAAAAGTGTAGAGGAAGCCGCATCATGTATAAACTGTACCGACAAATACTTTAATTTTAGTCTTATGATTTCATGTGTCAATATAATGTACACTGATTGACCTATTTTACACTTTGTTGTGTTCAAACTGCCTAACTATATGTACCTTGATGATGCTTTTTAGTGGATTAATCACATTTGAAGATGAGAATTTAGTGCAGAGCCGGTCATTCACATGACCGGCTCTGCATTAAATTCTCATCTTCATATTTTTAAGAGATAGTGACACAATAAATCATTATACAAACCTTTGTGATGTTTACATATTTCTACTTCGCAATGAATCTATTTTTAGGTAAAGCCATAGTGTTTTTGACCTGGAAAGCGTTACACAATTTAAAATGGTGCAAGACGTTTGAAACTCTGAGAAAAATAGACGTAAAGTTTAGAGGAAGCCGGGTGATGCGCATATACAAGAACGAAAAGAGAACAATAAGACTGGGAGACCAATTAAAAAGGCTGTAAGACAGGGACGCAGTCTTTCGCCCCTACTGGTTAATCTATAAATCAAAGAAGCGATGACGAAAATAAAGGAAAAGTTCAAGAGAGAGTTTAAAATTTAGGGTGAAAGGACAAAAACGGCAAAATTCGCTGACGAAACGCTATTGTTAGTGAAAGTGAAGATGAATGTGAAGACTTGTTGAATGGAGTGAACACTGTAATGAGTAAAGAACATGGACTGAGAGTAAACTACCGAAAGTCGAAAATTATGAGGAGTGGCAGAAATGAGATTAGCGATAATCTGCACCTAACCCGTCTGCCTCCTTCAGTCCGGAACCGCGCGACTGCTACGGTCGCAGGTTCGAATCCTGCCTCTGGCATGGATATGTGTGATGTCCTTAGGTTAGTTAGCTTTAAGTAGTTCTAAGTTCTAGAGAACAGATGACTTCAGATGTTAAGTCCCATAGTGCTCAGCGCCATTTGAACCGTCTGCCTCAGAAGGACAAACAAACGTCACATTAGCAGTCAGTCATTAAAGCTTTCTCCACATGACATGTGTTGGCATCAGTCTGTATGTCCGTATGTGAAAGTTATGGCCCCTAGAATCAAGGTCTTGCCACGTCAGTAAAACCAACGACTTAAAATAAAAGCTACATGCCGGGTCGGCCTTTTGAGGAAGACGGCTTGAAGTCCGTCGAAACCATGGTAAAGCTTATTTGAAAACCACCATTTATTGCAACTGGTTGTTAACTATTACACCTGACGTTCTGTAACAGTTGCTGCAGTGCAGCCATATTCAAAATATTGAAAGGATGATAGGATATGTGTTAAGACGTCTCTGCATAAGGCGTCGCTGCATTGGTAGTGAAACCTAAATCCACTTGGAGCTGATAACTATAGGCAAACCTTGGTCCCCCTGTATAGCCCTCTCCCATCCTGCCCCTCCCCACCCCCCACCCCCAAATCACAAAATTTATCAGGCTCTGTCATATCATCAGTGTCCTACATTTAATCAAATTTTGCCGTATTCCTCCCCCACCCTCCCAGTCATGTTCAGTACTTCTCGTTAGTTACGCGAGCTTCCCCTCTAATCTCAGGCATTCTTCTGCAGCACCACGCCTAAAAAGCCCCTATTCTCAATTTATCCATAATGTTTATCGTACACATTTCGCTTCCATACAGTGCTATGCTCCAGACATAAACATATACGTACCCTCTGATTTATATCTGTTGTGGAATTATGGAATATGTTTTGTGTTCAAGAATTATGACGTATGTGAAGAACGAAAATCACCTGTATAAAAAGCAACATGGGTTCCGTAAACAGAGTTCCTGCGAAAATCAGTTCGGTTTGTTGCTCCATGAGTTACATAACGCTGTATGCAACGGCTCTCAGGTTGATGCCGTATTTCTTGACTTCAGGAAGGCATTTGACGCCGTCCCACACTGCCATTAGTGAAAAAAAAGAACTTATCGCTCGGAACAGATTTGCGAATGGATACGAGACATCTTTGCAGAGAGAATTCTACACGTCGCCTTTAACGGAACAAAATTGACAGATGTAAAGGTAATTTCTGGAGTACCCCAAGGAAGTGTTATAGGACCGTTACTGTTTACATTGTATATAAATGATCTAGAAAAAGGTTCCGATTCTCGTTAAGGCTGTTCGCAGATGATGCGGTTTTCTGCGGGAAGATAGTAACGATTTGCAGAATGACCGCCAGAGAATCTATGAGTGGAGCAGGCTTTGGCAGTTGCCCTTGAAGTTAAGTAAATGTAACATATTGCGCATACGAAGGAAAAGAAATCCTCTACTGTACACCCACACTATTGATGACAAATCGCTGGAAACAGTATCTACCGTAAAACATGTAGCAGTAACTATCTGGAGTGACAAGAAGTGGAATGATCGCATAAAACAAATAGTGGAAAAAGCACCTGCCACACTGAGATCAGTAGAAAGAATCTTGAGGAAATGTAACACATCCAAGACAGATATGGCTCATAAGGTGCCTATTCGACCGATTCTTGGGTATTGGTACCTTTCTGGGATCCCTGCCATATAGGCCTGATAGAAGAGGTAGAGAAGATCCAAAGAAGAGCGGCGCGTTTCGTCACGGGATCGTTTAGTCGCCACGAGGGCGTTACGGAGCCGCTAAACAAACTCTATTGGCAGACATTACAAGAGAGGGGTTGTGTGTCACAGAGGGATTTTTTACTGAAATTTCGACAGAGCACTTTCTGGGAAGAGTCTTCCCAGGTGCTATTCGCGTGTGGGACAGGGTTGGAGGACTCAGTGGTATAAAAAGTAACTCTGCCGCAAACCATTAGGTGGCTTGCAGAGTATGATGTAGTTGCAGATATATGTAACGGATTACCTGTCTTTGCCTGTAGCTTAGTATTTTTCTCAGATAGGAAAATGGAAACGCAGAGGGTGGATTTTCAGATGATTCTGCATTAAATTTGATTAAGACTCACCACATTTCATTCAGCCTTTCACACGCCACATGATCATGATGATGATGACGGCAAAGAGATATGCACAGTATAGGAAAGGAAAAAAAAACTAAACTCCCCCGAACAGGCTATGAAGGCCCAACGTTACCTACCGGCCGCCGTGTCATCCTCAGCCCATAGGCGTCACTGGATGCAGATATGGAGGGGCATGTCGTCAGCACACCGCATAGGAATGAAAAGGCAACTTGAAATCGCTTGAAATACCAGAGACTTAAAGAGGCCACATACCTTTATAGCAGTCATCTGCATCACATAGTAAGGCATCTTTTTTTAAAGACACTACAGTCGGTGATGTGGTGACGCAGCGCTTGGTGCTCTACGAGAGACGCAGCGGTCGATGACTGCGGCCGTGAAATGTCAGCAGCCTCCCTGCGCAGTTTATTAAATTCCTCGAATTCCATGGCGGACGAGGAGGGCGGCTGAAGAAATGAAAACACGAGGAGGCGAAGGCGCAGCCACTGTCCGCTGTCCCCCCTCCACGTTGCCCACTCCCCTCCACTCTCCTCAACTCGCGCCGGAGGAGATAGACCTTCCAGCAAGCGAGGCCCTGGCCGCTATGAGAAACACAGCACGGCGGACTGGGCTTCGGCACACAGTCAGTAATTACGACCGCGCCCCCGGTGTCGGATGTTGGGGATGCCGCGCCGCAGCTTCAGCCCTGCAACTCCACAGGCAATAAGCATTCTGTCCCCGCGTCGGCGGCGGCAGCAGCAGCACAGAGACCGCGCCTTAGGCTGCCGCAGCTTCTGCCTCCTACTGTGCTAATAACGGGCTCGATATCTGCTGGCCTCTCAGGTCACGCGGGGTGTCCACCCGCCTCTCAGATCCGTGGTGATCAACCTGCTAGTGTCATGGCCGCAGCTAACATATTATTCATTATAAGCTCGAATAAAACCACAAACAGCTGATGATTGATGATTTATTCACATGCCAGTCTTCGCTGGTTGAAGCAGCGTCTTCTTGTGGTACGACACAGAAATGAATCTTTGTAATCTACATGATGTATTTGTATTGAACTGACCAAAATGTTCTTATAGGTATTTTACAATTTTATAACGTAATTTACGTCATGACATCTACATCTACATACATACTCCGCAATCCACATGCGGCGCGTGGCGGAGGGTACCTCGTACCACAACTAACATTTTCTCTCCATGTTTCACTCCCAAACAGAACGAGGGAAAAATGACTGCCTATATGCCTCTGTGCGAGCCCTAATCTCTCTTACCTTTGTGGTCATCCCGCGAAATGTAAGTTGGCGGCAGTAAAATTGTACTGCAGCCAGCCTCAAATGCTGGTTCTCTAAATTTCCTCAGTAGCGATTCACGAAAAGAACGCCTCCTTTCCTCTAGAGACTCCCACCCGAGTTCCTGAAGCATTTCCGTAACACTCGCGTGCTGATCAAACCTACCAGTAACAAATCTAGCAGCCCGCCTCTGAATTGCTTCTATATCCTCCCTCAATCCGACCTGATAGGGATCCCAAACGGTCGAGCAGTACTAAAGAATAGGTCGTATTAGTGTTTTATAAGCGGTCTGGTTTACAGATGAACCACATCTTCCCAAAATTCTGCCAATGAACCGAAGACGACTATCCGCCTTCCCCACAACTGCCCTTACATGCTTGTCCCACTTCATATCGCTTTGCAATGTTACGCCCAAATATTTAATCGACGTGACTGTGTCAAGCGCTACACTACTAATGGAGTATTCAAAGATTACTTGGTTCTTTTCCCTATTCATCTGCATTAATTTACATTTATCTATATTTAGAGTTAGCTGCCATTCTTTACACCAATCACAAATCCTGTCCAAGTCATCTTGTATCCTCCTACAGTCACTCAACGACGCCACCTTCCCGTACACCACAGCATCATCAGCAAACAGCCGCACATTGCTATCACCCTATCCAAAAGATCATTTATGTAGATAGAAAACAACAGCGGACCTACCACTCTTCTCTGGGGCACTCCAGATGATATCCTCACCTCCGATGAACACTCACCATCGAAGACAACGTACTGGGTTCTATTTCTTAAGAAGTCTTCGAGCCACTCACATACTTGGGAACCAATCCCATATGCTCGTACCTTAGTTAGGAGTCTGCAGTGGGGCACCGAGTCAAACACTTTCCGGAAGTCAATTAATATTTGTTCTATAGATCATGAATATGACATCTCGTAATGACGTGGAACGTATCACTTTAACATTTTTCTTTACACAAAATAAATAATTAATTTTTTTACTGTTACTTCTTCACATCTAAAAATTCATCTATTGAGTATAAGGAGCTCTCATTCAGAAATTCTTTTAATTTGCTTTTAAATGTTGGTTGGCTGTCAGACTTTTAGTGCTTTTTGGCAAATGACCAAAGATTTTTGTGGCAGCATATTTCGCCCCTTTCTGTGCCAAAGTGAGATTTAATCCAGAATAGTGAAGATCATCCTTTCTTCTAGTGTTGTAGTTATGCACTTCACTGTTATTTTTGCAATGGGATGGGTTGTTAATGAAAAATTTCACAAGGGAATATATGTATTGCGAAAGTACTTTGAATATTCCGAGTTCCTTTAATAAATGTATGCAAGGTGATCTTAGGTGGGCTTCAGCTATTATTCTGATTACATGCTTTTGTGCAATGAATAATTTCTCTCTTAATGACGAATTGCCGCAGAATATAAGGGGCGTTCAAAAAGAAATGAGCCGGAGGCATAATTACAGGAACCAGAACCTGTACGATAGAAGTATTGACACTGGCTGTTGAGACACTTGACCCACTGTGACACAAGGCGATGAATGGCTGTCTCGTAAAATTCCCGGGGCTGCAATGTTAACCGCTTCTGCACGTGCAACTGGACGTCGTTGTCCACACGAGTGCACGAAAGGTTAAGCTGACGTTCTTCTTTGACCGTGATGGCCCCCTTCTGATTCGCTTCCTGCAGCACGGGACAATAGTGAGTGCCCAGTGTTACTCGCAAACCCTGACCACCCTCCGCCAAGCGATCAAATCAAAACGACCAGGCAATCTCACCCGTGGCGCCATTCTGCTCCACGACAATGCAAAGCCTCATACGGCCAACACAGTCGCAGCACTCCTACAGAAATTGAAATGGGAGGTTCTTGGCCACCCTCCATAGAATTCGGACCTCTCTACCTATGAGTATGCCATTTTTGGTCCTCTTAAAAAGGCTCTGAGGGGCAAAAGATTCACCTCGGACGACGACGTCCGGCTGTACGTGGGGAACTGGTTCACATCGTAGCGCCGGGAATTTTATGAGACAGCCATTCACCGCCTTGTGTCACAGTGGGACAAGTGTCTCAACAACCTACAGGTACTGGTTTCTGTAGTTACGCCTCCGGCTCGTTTCTTTTTGAACTCCCCTTGTATGATGCCATATGAAAGCAGTGAATGAAAATGGGAATAGTAGGCTAATTTACTGAAATGTTTATCTCCAAAATTTGCAATAACCCTAATAGCATACGTAGCTGAACCTAAACATTTCAACAGATCATCGATGTGTTTCTTTCAATTCAATTTCCCATCAATGCACACACCCAGAAATTTTGAATATTTTGCCTTAGCAGCAGACTTCTGTCCATAATCTATATTTATCAGTGGTCTTATGCCACTTACTGTACAGAACTGTATAAAATGTGTTTTCTCAAATCTTAGTGCCTGTCCATTTTTAGAGAATCACTTAATAATCTTCTGAAAGACATTATTTACAATTTTCTCACTGTGCATGATACTTGCTCTCCGCAAACCCTTGGTAGGCATCCTTAATTTGAGAATGGCACCTGTCTTTTGTAGAAGACGCCCACGACCGTTTGTGTGAGCGAACATCACTACACGAAATTTCTGCTTATTGATTAACTTTAAGTTGAAAGTTTGAATAACTTAATTGGAATGGTAACCGAAATATGTCGTTGCTGTGAGAAACCAAGTTACAAATTTTCTATAACAACAACATTTAATTCCTAAAATTCATGAAAATACTTCTTAATCACTCACTTTACTTAATAGTATGATTATATGGAATGCTGGCCCATCGTCCGTAATATAAAACCGAAATAGCAATTTTATCCAACCTGACTATCTCTCCTACCTAAGATGACTGTAGGAGCCATCACGCAGAGTGTCCGTACTTACCAGTCTCAGCAGGGAATGGCTAACCTTCTCCCCTCGTCCGGTGTCCACACACAGTGGCCGGAAGGGCTCAGAGAGTCTGCTATTTGCCTACCTAACGGGACAACGGGACCTGATAACGCGTGGGGAACTTATGTCTCTCTGGTCCACTGCAGTCGCACTCTACTTAATACAGTGGTTGACTAAACTGCATCTCCACAATCAGAGAACCCACAGCAGACAGCCCAAGCATACGTCAGCAGACGACCCGCATTCACATTTGCAGGCTTTACTTAAAGTGATAATATAACATAATTCCGAATGATAAATCTTATATTGATCTTCCCTGAGTGATGGAAGGACACCCATGTGTGTTTTGAGTATGTGACTGTTGGCTCACATGGAGCCGTTACAACTGATTCTTGCTTGTTGGGTATGATTGCCATATTTGTATCACCATCAAAAAGAATTAGCTTTGCATCTTCATGAATACAGAGTGGCACGTCCTCTGCTATAGTGTGTACCGAGTGATGGCTCCTACACTTCTTGTTGCAAATGTTATGAGTTTGCTGCCGCTCCCTAAATTTTACAATTGTTGACACCTTTTTTATTCTTAATAAGTAGTGAGTATTAGCTCATATGTCTACCTGATATGCGTCATACAATAATTTATACCTGTTCCTGTCTTAATTCTGCTGTTGCTGATCATATATCTTTCCTCAAAATATCTGATGTGTTACAATGTATTTTTTCAATATTAGAGGCATGTACACTGAAGCGCCAAAGAAACTAGTACAGGCATGCGTGCTCAAATACAGGGATATGTAAACAGGCTGGACAATGACGTTTAGTCGAAATTAGATAATCGCAAGATTAACAAAAAATTTCATTACAGCTAACTACTTTACTTCAAAATTAATGTTAAAACATTGTCTTAAGTCTTCGAATTCAGTGTCGATAACAGGTAAAAATCGTCGAGGCAATCGATACCGGGATGGATGAACTGTTTGTTTACCTAATTAAGATTGTTCGGAACCTTCGTAGCGGGAGTCCTACTCACACAAGGAAAATTTTTCGTGTCATCAATCTTCTGACTGGATTCACGCAGCACACCACGAATTATCCTCCTCTGCGAATCTCATCATCTCAGATTAGCAGCTGCACCCAGCATATTCAATTACTCAATCTTTTTGTTTCATATATTCCAATCTCTTCCTTCCCCAACGGCTTTTGTCCTCTACAGCTCCCTCAAATACTTCATATCTCACAACAAGTATCATTCTAACCATCTAACTGAGATGGCACTGTGATTACCACACTGCACTCGCATTCGGGTGGACGTCGGTTCAAATCTAGGTCCGCCCATTCACGATTTCCCTCTCTCGGCCATTATCATTGAAGCAGCACAGTATACAGTGTGGTACATCTGAAGTTTCGGATGAGATTATCTCGAAAACTGTACATCGGGTAAAACAGTGGCTAAGACAAGTTTGTAAGCTCAAAGGGCAACATGAAGTGATACTACACGTGACCCCCAGCCACCGCTCCCTTGGGTGGGGCGGGGGGCATCTTTTAAATCTTAAATGGAAACCCCCATTTTTAATGTAGATTCAGATTCTCCATAAAAAAGTAATCGAGTTTTGTCTGAAATATTTTTTAAACCATTGACAGATGGCACTGAAATCGAGAAAGATTAAAATTGGGGAAGAATTCCGATTTATTTAGAATGATCCGAGAAGGACGCATGAAATCGATACAAAATGTGCACCAGTTCTTTCATTACGCCAAATTAAGCATTTTTTTTTACAAAATATATCCAACCCGCCACTGTTTTTGATGGAGGGAGACGGAACGGCATTAAAATCTCGTTAGGGAACTCTTCACAATTGCATTACTCGCCCGACTGTGGCGCTATCATGGCCAAACTGCGAACTATGGCTCAGTATTAAGGTCGCTGCAATGCGATCAGACGTCACTTCACTTTCAGATTGTGAACCGTAAACATCAAATGACGAAAGTAAATTATTCTTTAGCGCAACATGGCTCACTATCCTCCTACAGAGATTGTTGATATGATGTTAATTTTAGGTGAATGTCATAACAATTACGCTGCAGTTGCGCAATTGTATGCGGATTGTTTCCCAAACAGACAACATCCAGGCGAAAACATTATTCGAAATTGCTCTCGACGAGCTCGAAATGGATACATGCACTGTCCACCTCGTCGTCGCGAATACAGTGAAAATGACGCTCGTACCCTTACCGTTCTCGCCTGTGTTCAACTGGATCCCGAAATTAGTAGTCGTTGGATTCAGAGACAAACTGGAATACCGAAATCAACTGTTTTGACTTTGACGGCACATAAATATCATGCGTATCATATCACACTGACACAGGTATTAACGACGAAAGATATGCAAATACGCGTGCATTTCTGCTAATGGCCTTGGAAATGATAAGAACTGATAATGATTTTTTTTAGATACGTTGTGTTCACCGATGAAGCTACATTAACAAACAATGGCGTCATGATTGGCATTATTGGTCCCTGTCAATCCACACTGGCACAGACCCGTTGACAATCAACACAAATGGTCGTTAATGGTCTGGTGTGGAATTTTAAACGGTTACTTGATAGGACCGTATTTTTTTTGAGCGAAATGTGTTGCTGGGGAATCTTATTTACAACTTCTCCGCAATGATTTGTTGGAGCTAATGAAATATGTTTATTTAGAAACTAGGCAACTAATGTGGTTCCAACAGGACGGAGCAGCTCCCCATTATGCTAAAAATGTGCGGAACGTTTTAAATTTACGGTACCCTGGTCGGTGGATAGGACGCTGTGGACCAATTCAGTGGCCTCCACGTCCACCAGAACTAACATCTCCTGATTTTTTTCTTGTGGGGTTACTTAAAAAATATTGTTAATGAAAGAGAGCCCACAACCAGAAACGATATGGAGCAACGCATTCCAAGAGCGTGTGCAGCCATACCTCTGGGATGTGCTACTCAAAACTGTGGACAACTTTCGCAGACGATTGTCTTTATGCATTGAACAATTTCTTCGTGGCTAATTTCATTTTTAAGCATCCCAAATTGTGAGAGGCATGGGGACTCACACTAATGAAGCACCCCACGGGAACATCATTCTACTACATCCATGCCGTTGTTCCTGGGTAACGCTAAAAGCAGGATACAGTACATTTTGTACAAAAATACCTTAATTTGGCATAACGGAAGTATTGGTGCACATTTTTTATCGATTTGATGCGTCTTTCTCGGATAATTCTAAATAAATCAGAGTTCTTCCCCAACTTTACTTTCTTCTCGATTTCAGCGCCATCTGTCAATGGTTTAAAAATGTGTCAGACAAAACTTGATTACTTTTTTTTGGAGAATCTCAATCTGCAATAAAAAATGAGTGTTTACATTTAAGATTAAAGTTGCCCCCCGCCCCACCCAAGGGAGCGGGGACTGGAGGTCACGTGTAGTATCATTTGATGTCCCGCGTTGAGCTTACAAACTTGTCTTACACACTATTTTTACCCGATGCATAATCTCATCCGAAACTTCAAATGGGCCACCCTGTATATACGAACTGTTCTCCGTCTGCCTGTCTTCCTTTCTTATCTCTCTATTTACATGTCTCCCTATTACTTTGTCTGCCAACGGTCTTGCCGTAGTGACAACACCGTTTCCCATCAGATCGCCAAAGTTAAGGGCTGCTGGGTCTGGAGATGACTTGGATGGGTGACCGTCCGGGTTTGCCGACCTCTGTTGGCAAGCGCGGTGCACTCAGCCCTTGCGAAGACAGTTGAAAAGTGTTAGACTGAGAAATAGTGGCTTTGGTTCCAAAACCTGACAACGGCTTGGAGAGCGGTGTGCTGACCACAAGCCCCTACACATCTGCATTCAGTGACACCTATTGGCTGAGGATGATATGCCGGTCAGTCGACACCGTTGGGGTTTCCGAGGACTGTGACTTGTCTGATGGTCATCGAATGACAGCAAATAACAGCAGCGAGATGTTATAGAGTGGAATTAAAACAGATTTAATAATCCGTCTCAGAGATTGAATATGGGAAGGAAAGCTGAAGAATAGAATAAAAAGCGGAAAGTTTTAACGGCTCATGATCCAAAATTCCATTAAACGGGATACAGGAGAAAGCGGAATAAATAACTATATGTGTCATGCGAGAGTCATAACTAAATTCGTATCCGAAATTAAACAATTCAAGGGATTGTGACGGCTTCAGATAATAGAAAACATGCAAATAGAGGCTTTGGAACCGCAGAACGTCTTTCCAGAGCGAGAGTGAAAGGATAGTGCGGTCAGCACTGAGTAAAAGCAATCAGAAGGCGGGAGAGAAAGGCGCACTCTGTATTCATGGACTTGGTAGCGTGTGAGTCTCCAGTTGTACCGCTGCAGGTGGCATGTGACGCGTTGTGTCTCAGTCACGTGGTTACCCTGTACCCTTGTTATAGCAATGACGATTTCCTTTGTAATAGGACTGGTCAACCGCTCATTTTTCAATGGCTCACTGTCAGTACGAAAAAGAACAACTTGATAAATTTCGCCGGCCGTCGTGGCCGAACGGTTCTAGGCGCTTCAGTCCGGAACCGTGCGACTACTACGGTCGTAGGTTCGAATCCTGCCTCGGGCATGGATGTATGTGATGTACTTAGTTAGGTTTAAATAGTTATAAGTTCTAGAGGACTGGTGACCTCAGATGTTAAGTCTCATAGTGCTCATAGCCATTTGAACTATTTTTTGATAAATTTCATAAATTCGCTTAGAATACAATGAAACTCAAATGGTAATTTCAAATGTCTTATAAACTACTCCAAAGGTTTCGGCGAACATGACTCTGGGCGTTTGCCATACTCTACTGAGCAATAGATGAGGACTGGGTGTGTTATCTAATTTTATCTTTATCTTCCACAATTTAAGTACACAGCAAAACATCACTACTTCGTCATTCGTTTGTCGAAAACAAAGCGGAAACGATCATTCATCCCGTCGTCTTGGTTGCTTTACATTGGACTTTGAGAACATCAATAACGTTTCTGCCCTCCGTGAGCATTTATTACTGCCCGACACCGACATGAGATGCTTCGTAGAAGTCTCTGTACGTCACCCTGGGGTATCACTACTTATTCTTCAACGAGAGCCCATGTGAACGCTTGGAGAGTCTGTGGTGCGACAAGACGATTACGAACACGCCTCCAAAGCATGCCCCAGACATGCACGTGGGGTTTAGGTCAGGACACACAACCGACCATTCCATTACTTGAATGTCCAGGTTTCGCGACACATCCATGCTGACGCCTGCCGCATAGGCCGTGGCATTAGAAGGAATCCACGACCGCCATCGTATGCAGCAGCCACTGTATGATCGAACAGGATCTGTTAGATATACTGAGTGCCCATATGGCAGTCGTGGACAACGGCAGAATCCGTATGGCCATCAGCATCACAGAATCTTGGAAATCTGTCGATTTTCTCGACAAAATTTCGGAGGTACCACTCACCACGGGTCTCTGCACACGAACACGGCCATCCATCACCTTGCACCAGAGGATACCTGGAATAGTCTGTAAATAATATGTGTCGCCAGTGATGTAGCTGGTAGTTGACATGGGAACTGCAGAACTGAAGGCGAGCTGCAAGATGTCATGTCAAGTGGGGTTCTCGAACAGGACGTCTGGGCCGTAAGAACATATATCGTAACTTTTTTATTACAGTCTGAACGGACACAGCGGCTCCAATGGCCCCTCTGAGGTCGTCTTTCAGTGTTCTGGCGGCATCTGTACCACGCCGCAACGCAGAGACGGCTGGATATCAGTCTTCAAAAATGGCTCTGAGCACTATGGGACTTAACATCTGTGGTCATCAGTCCCCTAGAACTTAGAACTACTTAAACCTAACTAACCTAAGGACATCACACACATCCATGCCCGAGGCAGGATTCGAACCTGCGACCGTAGTAGTCGCGCGGTATCAGTCTTCACGTACTGTTGTACTGCCTCGGCGGCCTTGTCCAACTCGCTTTGTGTGCTGATCTGTCTACCTGTAGTGTGTTCACACATGGATGGGCATCGGAATCTGTAGCAACACGGCTGAAAGTCCACCCTTTTTGGATCAAACAGACATACCTTGTTGCTAGCACTGCATTCAGATGTAGCACTGCATGTGCTTGGTTGAATGCGAAGTTCACAAATGACTACAGCCATGTGTGTACTTCATTAGAAAACACTGGGACACGTGTAATCACTTCCTTCTGATGAGTCATCTGACGCTGTAATGCATGACACACCCGAATTGCTGTAATTGTTGCCTACATTGAAAACAAAGATCTCAAGCCATACAATAAGACCACAGGTAACGCACATATCGAAACGGATTTAATATACCGACCGTTTATATCCGCGTTTCCCTACATCTTTTGAACATGCCAGTTTTAATTTTCATAATATTGTTTGAACATGGTAGTCTGCATAATATAAATAAATGGGTGGCAATTATTGAACTATATGAAATAAAATCGTCATAACTTCTGAACGGTTTGCATTAGGACGTTCAAGCTGCACGGTCGGCCGCGGGGCATGATAGGAATTCTATGATCTGGTTTAGTGACGAAGCCCACTGTTATTTGGATGGGTCCACTAATAAGAACAACTGGCGCATTTGGGGGACTGAGAATACGCTCTTCTCGACCGAGAAGTCTCTTCACCCTCAACGGGTGACTGTATGCTGTGCAATGTCCAGTCCGGGAATGATGGGTGTGATATTCTTGATGGCACGGTGACTATCGAACGGTACGTGAAGGTTTTGAAAGATGATTTCATCCCAATTATCCAAAGTGATCCTGATTTCTACAAGACGTGGTTCATGTAAGACGGAACTCGACTCAATCGAGGAGCACTTTGGGAACCGCATTCTGGCTGTGAGGTACCCAGAGGCCACTGGCTTGGGCCTCAATTGGCCGACTTATTCTGCGGATCTGAGCACATGTGACTCCTTTTTGTGCGGCTATATTAAAGAAAAGGTGAACAGCAATAACCCCAAAATCATTGCTGTTACTGAAAACACCATTCAGGAGGTCATCGATAGCATCGATGTCCAGAAACTCGGGTCGTGCAGAATTTCGCAATTCTTCTGCGCCAAATCGTCGCCAATGATGGAAGGCATGTCAAACATGTCAAAACCTAAATCCGAATATCTGTGGTGACGTTTACATGCTGAATAAAGTGTGTGCATGCCATAATTTGTAACTAATTTACGTTTTTATTCATACAGTTCAATAACTGTCACCTTGTACATACCCGAATATACATTTAAACAGAAATGTGTCAAATGACGACTGTATCAGAGAGTGAGTGATTCGCTTCTGTCTTAAGCGGCATTCAGTTTGCATGCGCTCCGCGATAGAGAGACTGGGTACACACAGCTTCAGCTAGGGCTGTGGTGGGCGTGTCGGCGGCCGAGAAAGGTGGTAGCTGCCAGGTGAACAAGGTGCTCCTTTCAGGTTCAAACAAAAACGGACGTGACGTCAATTCCACCGTCCACACACACACACACACACACACACACACACACACACACACACACACACAACACAACACACACACACGCACACACACACTGTTCGTGTTTGCTCACCTGCAGCACAAACTATGATAGGTACAGAGGAGTACGATGCATCAGATTAAAGAAGAGAAGAATACTATTGTGCTGGTATGCAGATGCGCTTTATAAGTAATCTGTGTGGGGAGTTACATCATCGAGAACAATAATTCAACTGAAATTCATTGAATAGTTAATAACTTTTATATTATTTGTGGTACAACAGAGATCAAGCCATCAAATTGAAACGTTCATTAATGTGTATTGGCTTAAACACTCCCATGTATCACATCGTAATTAATTGACCCGTGACATACTTTTTAATTCAACTTTTGTTAAAAATTAGCAAATAATTTAGTCCAGTTATTACCTGACATTGTCAGAAGAACAGAGATCTCTGTATCAACGTAAAAAAGTTTGCAAAATAGAAGTTTTATTACCCAGATGTAGCAACTGCGATCTGAGCAAAAAAATTCTATTTTGGAAACTTTTTTAAAATTTAATGCAAGATATGTACACAGTTAGCAAGATGGTATGTGTTGCCAAGCATCATATTACACACAACAGTTAGTTCATAAGAATCAGATTTTTATTGTGTTGTTGTTGTGGCCTTCAGTCCGAAGATTGGTTTGATGCAGCTATCCATGCTACTCTATCCTGTGCAAGCCTCTTCATCACTGAATAACTTTTGTAACCTACATTTTTCTGAATTTGCTTAACGTGTTCATCTCTTGGTCCCCCTGTAGGACTTTCGCCTCCTATATTTCCTTCCATACTAAATTGGTGATCCCTTGATGTCTCAGAATATGTCCTATCAGCCGATCCCTTCCTCTAGGCGGACTTCGCCAGTTCTATTCAGCATCTCCTCATTAGTTATGTGGTCTACTCATCTAATCTTCAGCCCTCCTCTGTAGCACCACATTTAAAAAGCTTCTATTCTCTTCTTGTGTAAACTGTTTGTTGTTGACATTCTACATCCATAAATGGCTACACGCCATATAAATGCTTCCAGAAAGTAACACTTAAATCTTTATTTAATGTTAACAAATTTCTCTTACGCGAAAACGCTTTTGTTGCCATTGCCCGTCGACGTTTTATATCTTCTCTGCCACGGCCATCATCAGTGATTTTGCTGCCCAAATAATGAAACTCATCTACTTTTTATTGTATTATTAATTGTTTATTAATTTGCGTAGATTTGGCTACAGCTTAAAAACTGTTGAAGCTGTATTAATTCTGAGTACAGCAGAGAAAAGAATAGTAAATTTTCTATAAGGAAGTTGTGCCATATTCATTTTTATTGTAGAAACAGATGGCATCAATAACATGAAACCATTGTTAGCAGTGCAATAAAACTTTGCACTTGCTTAACTTTAAATTTTGGGTGAACTACTGCACGTAAAATTAAGTTTGAAGAAAACTTCTTTTTTTTTTTTTTTTTTTTTTTTTTTTTTTTTTTTTTTTTTTAATTTTAGCTTGCAGCTTATGGCGCATTCTCATTTCATATCTTTCTATCATTTAGGTATTCGTAAATCAGGCTAGCAACAATGTGAAGTCATTAAGTGACATGGTTGCAGCATGTTTCCTTTGAAAGGGAGTGCCAAGGACTTAAAAGGGCAGTAGCCATCTTCCTTTTTCGCACTGTTTAGTTTGGAGTCAGAGAGACAAGATCTGGGCTGGTCTGAGTGCTGACTGCGCTGCACGTTTTTGGTGACTGAAATTTTTCATGTCGCCAGACGCGGCACTCTGAAATATTCACGTGAGTTTATTTGGAATTTAGAGCCATTCTGTAGGGTCCAGTACGCTGATTTATTTTCGCTGATTGTTCAGGTTGTAATTTTGCGTGTGAAGCTTATGTGGACACTGAATTAGTTGCACTGAGTCTGATTTTAACCCAGTTCGCCAGTGGGGACTTAAATATTTTTCTGTTACTGATCGCCACTTAGGATTAACGCATTTTATTTCTTTGAGTTATTGTGGAGTTTAGCTTCGAGCAATCTTTTGCTGTCAACACTGCCTGTGTTTTCCAAATATTTTTATTTATTCATTTTATAAATTATAGTGTGTCCTCTAACCCCTGTATTTGTGCTCGAGCTAATTTCAGTTCACTCAGTCACATAGTAGCTTATCACTAGCCTACAAATTACTGTGGGATTTTACATAAATGTTATTTTATTAGTTAAATTTAAACGATTGCAGTTGGGGTATGTTATTTCACATTCGATGCACCTGTGTTCAACCTAGCGACTATTTGTTTATGTAATTAGTACATCAAACGCAAGTTTTTTATTTTGTTTTACTTAAGAAAGCGATCAATATGATGTAGAGACTTTATCATCCCCAGAATAGGCAATGAGGAGCCACTTCAGAAAGTCTTTCCAGCTAAGTATTATTGTCTCGAATATACCTTTGTTCTGCTTGGCGAGTTGGAAGTTGGAAGGAAGACTAAAATGGCTTCTTAGTAGCCTTTCTTATTATATTACAATAATCAGAACGACATTTATCTATTGCTGTTCACTGGCTTTGTACAAATTACAATTAAAAAATTTACATTTCTGATTTACTGAACAGCGGAGGGAGATGATTCTGAAAGTTAACTTTTAGGTACAATAATAATTGCTGTTGTATTATGCTGTGTAGTTTGCCAAAATATGGGATTCTACATCAGTTACATTGTTTAAAAAAGAATGATAATTACTCAGGAATTAAATGAGTGCAAAAGTTCTAACATATTTCTAACATTAGCTGTATAAATGCTGCACTTATTTGTATATATTTTTGATCTACTTTATCAGTAAGCCAATAAAGAGATATATGTTTACGTAGGAACAATGATAACGAAATCTAAAATTAATGATGTTGATAATTAGCATAGATTTCAGCTAAACTAAATATACTTATGAGTTACAGTTAACCAAAAGAATGTAACAGATAATAAAGTTATGTTGGGTAAGTCCTGAGTTAATATCCGAAATTTTTGGATACTGTACACATATAAGTAATCATATTGAAGATATTTGAAAAAAAGTTATGGGGAAGGAAAAAATAACAGGAGAAAAGCATCCACATGATCTGTTATACACTAAACACACTTACGTAATAAAATGGGACTCCTACATCCATCCTTACGATGTTATTTATTATATGGTTACCAGTTTCGGTGCTCATTACACCATCTTCAGACCTCAACTGATAGTGAGGGGGTTAACTCCAGTCGTATACACAATCCATCAGTGACCAACATCCATGAACTGGTTTACGCATACTACCTGTAACAACGATGTTGTGTCTACACCCATGAACTCCTAACATGTAGTTGATGACTGGAGACGCAACATCGTTGTTACAGGTAGTCTGTGAAAACCAGTTCATAGATGTTGGTCACTGATGGGATCGTGTATAAGACTGGAGTTAACCCCCTCACTATCAGTTAAGGTCTAAAGATGGTGTAATGAAGCTCCAAAACTGGTAACCATATAATAAACAACATCGTAGGAATGGATGTAGGTGTTCCATTTTATCACATAACTGAACGGCCGAAATCCTTCAACCATCCAATCAGAGGGATGGGCATACAATCACATACTTATAGTATAATATCTTAAAAAAAATCGTCTATGGAATAGACGGTCGAGGAGTTTACAGTTTCAAATTAAAATTTGTATAGCTGCGTGTAACATATTTAATGTTATTGGCATAAACGGAACGATTTTTGTCCTGCGTACCTAGCCCATTTTTGAGCCTCAGTCAGCCTCATTGTAGTTTGCTTGTGTTGCAACTGTGGATATTTCTAAAATCATTAAGAAGAATAATTTAAGACGAATTTCAGTGGTGGCTGTGCGTTTAGAGAGCCAGTCATTGGGATGAGGTGTCTGTGAAAGGACTGTAACAGTAAATCACAAATAGTTGTCAGTGTTTTTCTGCAACCAATACTTTCTTTCTCGGAAAATTATGCCATAAGAAGTGCATAAACGCGTTTTGATTTCCTTATTTCCTAATACAACAGATAACGCAGAAGCTAAAGTTTCTGAAATTATTTGAGACGCTCAATACTTACTGTTTTCCAATTGATATTTTCAGAAATATGTATGCTCAAAACTTTGGAACATTTTTTCAGATTCAGTTACTCGTGCTACGCTGCAAGTAATTAGGTCATATACTTGGTTTTGCTTAAAGCAACACATACAGTATATTTAAAACGATGAGTACATTACAAACTACAAAAGACGATACCAATACCTACCATCATGGTATCACACTGTGCTGTGTATGGTACTATTTTTCGAAAACTTTGTATCCAGTTGGTTTAAACATGCCTATTATAATTGACAAAACCGTCGATGTTAGTAGTGGTTGTCATCGTAGAGACACCGTTGTACACTGAATACACACCAGAAAAATTAGGCTGTAGCTTGGTGTATGTGTGTTATGTTTCTTATGAAATGTGATAAAATCGCGATAGCATTTTCTGTTAAACTATCTTCGCAAAGGAAAAAGTGTTAACAGGACGTGGCGACAGCCTTGCCTAGACGTATAATCTGTTCATCATAAGAATAAATCTGATGTAAACACTGCGCTATGTATTCCTCCGCGTTTGCTTGAACCTCACTGGATTTCCGTTTCACGTGGGACTTCAGCTAAGCTGTCTCGAGTACTGTCAAGTACGATAATAAGGGTACGCTTTGTGTTGCGCGTTACGCGCACATCGATTTAGAGATAATACGCGAAAACAGCTTTAACAGCGCATTTAACTTGGACAGCAGTGGCAGTTCAGCTGCTACAGCTAGCCTGCAGTGACGTGGCTAGCTGCAGTTCACACGTAAAAAGAGGCGGGCAGAGGAGCAATACAGCTTCGAATGTCATATGTCGTTTAATTTTTAAGCAGAACGAAATAATACACTGCAAATCTCCCTCAATGCGCTCCTTAGACGACTAAACGAAAACCACAACACGTTATCGTTTTAGCTAACGTACTACTGTAATTAAAAACAAGAATGATGAAAATTCCTGACTTAACCACACGGTAATTTTTCTGCGTAAGCTGTGTGTAACGTAAGAGAGTACTGAAGAATTCAAATATTGAAGCCACTGAAGGAATTACTTACAGTCAGTCGTCTGGTCATCTCTTAGCTCCTTCCTTATCCGAATCCGAGAAATACATTTCAATTCAGGAACCCACCAGGGTTCGGCAGTGACGTGTGAAAAAGTTTCGCGTGCTTAGGTCACGTACGTCTGGCAGCTTCAGTATTGTTACTTCTAAGGCCAAATCCCACAACTTAGTTCCATATCAGTTCTGTTGGGTTCATATTGTAAAGGTACAGTAGCAAATGTAAAAATGCAGCATTTGTATGTTGTACTCAATGCTGAGAAAATGATTGTTTTTCATGTTTCTACGATGCTTATCTACCTCTGTGGTGTAAAGCGATGAAAATAGTCCAAATAAAGAGACTTTGGTTTTTCATTTTTGCCTTAAAAATTAAATTGTTATTTTTTCTTAATTTACACAACTTTTATGAACAGTATTTCATAAAACTTCTATAGTTAACAATTTGTATTTGAATTGGAAACATGAATTTGTCATTAGAAACAAGGAGACGTGCATTATTCATAAAAAATGATCATGAGTTTGATAATAACGAGCTGTAGGTATTTCATTGAACGAGAAGTTTCATTTAACGTAACTTATTAATAAGATATGTAATGTGTAAGTAGGACCTATTTCGAAGAGCGTGAACAACACCAGTGTACATGTGCTATGGCTTCTGACCAATCATCGCGTTTGTGTTTGTTTACATCAGGTTTATTCTTATGAGGAACGGGTTATAGTACCTGTTCGCTGGATAATGCATAATTTATGGCTGCACTGTTGATCGCAATGAAAAAAAAGATTGTAATAAACAAGACGTCCCATAAAATTTCTGTTGTGTGTGAGACTCATTGTGATGGAGCTCATGAAATATTCTTCGCAGCCAAAATTGTACTGCGTCAAATTGTGCTGAAAAAGAATATTTCGAATTATTCTGTATTTTTCGCAATTAATACTTACGATAATCGATCTGACTTGTCCAGACTTAGTAATAGAAAACACATCAAAGCTTCTAGAAGTAAAAAATACGTAAAATTACAATTTGCTTACAGAACTGTATGAAAAGAACTATTCATGTATCGTTGGCCATTCATTGGTTATGCGAAAGGGTGTATTTTTCTCATTTAAGTAAAATAATGAATCAACAAAGGTGGATAAAGACTGTATCGTTATAGATTCATTCATAAGCCGAAGGGCTGAATATTTTATTCTCCTCATTTAAGTAAAATAAAGAAACAACAAAGGTAGATATAGTTTGTCTGAGGTTAAACATGAGTCGTATTTAGATACAGACTTATTGAATGTTTTAACATTACCAGTTTTATGTTTTCCGTCCACATTATCCATTTTCTAAATATCTATCTGCAGCTGAAAACAAAACCAGAGTCAAGGCACACTGATAATTGTCATGGTAGTTCACTTCTCCTGCAAACTATCCTTTCAGTATACGATGGGTGTTTAATACATAAAGCAAGACTTTTTTTCTGAAAGCACGTTTTTTATTCAGGATACCAATACCCCATATAATTTCCCACTTTTTTGGCTACAGAACCCTTTTTCTCAAGTTAATCTCATTTCAATACGACGGCCTTACGCCACGTTGCTTGTAGGACCTGTACGCCCACGCGGTACCACTGTACAAGTCGACATCGATCCTTCATCGCCTGAGACGATCGACACGAAAGCCTCACGATCAACCTCATAAGGCGCAAAAAATTCAGCATGGTTGATCCTTCTTTGCTCTTTATGGTCATCTGCTTGGCGGCGAGGAACACAGTAGGCACAGAACTTTGAGTACCCCGACAAGTGGACGAGTGTGTCAGCACTACGAACAGAGACGTCCAGTCGTGCAGCGAAATGAGTGTGTCCGCACTTTCCAGCGTTGCAAAGGTCATAGCAGGGTGAGGTCAGCCGGCAAGCACTAGATCGGACAGGTTTGCGCGACCTTGTTGCGAAGATGACAGACGCCTAGGCCAACGACTCACCGTGCTTTTGTTCGCTGCCAGGTCTCTGTAGACATTCTGCAAGCGCTTATGAATATCTGCGATAGTCTGGTATTCCGCGAAAAGAAAGTCAATTGATTGGAACACATTTCCGTTACAGACGCCGTGTTAAAGGCTACGTACAGCGCCGCCAGCTAACGGAACTTAATTAAGCTATAGGAGCTGAAGCGTGAATATTTACGACGTCCGATAACAATTTCTGCGGTTTTTTCAACCGAAATTGGCCAAGAAAAGAAATGTGTTGCGTTACTTATTGAACCCCCTTCTTATCTGCCGTTAGTAGAAAGTTTCTTTGTGAATTTAAAATTTCGTCTTACAGATTTTACTGTCTGTTGGTGCTATCCATAATCACTTTGACCTCGTTTGTTTCACTGGATTTCTCAAAGAGCATACTTCAGTCGCCGTCCGTTGTGACCGAGCGGTTTTGGGCGCATCAGTCTGGAACCGTGCTGCTGCTACGGTCGCAGGTTCGAATCCTGCCTCGGGCATGGCTGTGTGTGATGTCCTTAGGTTAGTTAGGTTTAAGTAGTTCTAAGTCTACGGGCTGATGATCTCAGATGTTAAGTCCCATAGTACTCAGAGCCATTTGAACCATACTTCAGTCAACTAGTAAAAGTTTTTCACGGCAATCCGTGCCAACTTAGTTACATAAAAATAAAGGTAAATGTCAGTTTTCTAATAAAATCCCTTAGTCGTATTTAAGCTAACTTTATTCCGTTTCGAAATTAATGTGTTATTTATAATATTCCCGACATGCATTAGCAAATTTCTCATTTACGGCGAAACAAAATCCAAGAAACAAAGAAAAATTGTATTGCGTCTACTTATCAAACTTGCTACAGCATGTCAGGTTGAGATTCATTGGGAGAGTCCTTAGAAAATGTAGACCATCAACAAAGGAGGTGGCTTACAAAACACTCGTTCGACCTATTGCACATCAGTGTGGGATCCGTAATAGGTCGGGTTGACAAAGTAGATTGACAAGATCGACTGAAGAGCGGCGCGTTTCGTCCCAGGGTCATTTGGTAAGCGTGATAGCTTTACGCAGATGTTTAGCAAACTCAAGTGGCAGACTCTGCAAGAGAGGCGCTCTGCATGGCGGTGTAGCTTGCTGTCCAGGTTTCGAGAGGGTTCGTTTCTGGATGAGGTATCGAATATATTGCTTCCCCCTACTTATACCTCCCGAGGAGATTACGAATGTAAAATCATAGAGATTCGAACGCGCACGGAGGCTTTCCGGCAGTCGTTCTTCGCCCGCATCTCGTGGTCGTGCGGTAGCGTTCTCGCTTCCCACGCCCGGGTTCCCGGGTTCGATTCCCGGCTGGGTCAGGGATTTTCTCTGCCTCGTGATGGCTGGGTGTTGTGTGCTGTCCTTAGGTTAGTTAGGTTTAAGTAGTTCTAAGTTCTAGGGGACTGATGACCATGGATGTTAAGTCCCATAGTGCTCAGAGCCATTTGACCATTTTTTTGCAGTCGTTCTTCCCGCGAATCAAACGCGACTGGAACAGGAAGGGGAGGTAATGACAATGGCACGTAAAGTGCCCTCCGCCACACACCGTTGGGTGGCTTGCGGAGTATAAATGTAGATGTAGATAATATGCCTTGACACTGTGTGTGGGTGTTTGTGTAGATATTTTTGGCTTCGAGGTGTCATTTTACGTCTTTTCTCTGACAGCAACAATTTGAAAACAATACTAAAAGTGTATGACAACTGGTGTAGATAATTTTGAGGGTGATCAAAGCTGCATTGTTTTCCTTTCTATACGATTACATTCACGTATTTCATACAGTTTTGAGCTCACATTCCACGCAGGCCAATTGTTTATCGCCACATTCACTTAATGTTTCGACAGTCTTCACAATTCATGGCTTCTATGTTTTCTTTCTTTTTTCCCACATCTGCTTCGCGTTTTATGCACAGAATTAAATTCCTTTATTCCCCACTTTATTCAGTACGTGCTGATGGAATAAATCTGCAATTCACACTTTTATCGGAAGCTAATTGATAATGGTTTGACACTGCGACTAGCACCGACTTTTACGTCCAGTGACAATCGTCTGAGTACCGGCAGTCTGATTACGATGTGCAACAGCGGGATATACAGTATTTTATATGTCTAATTAAGTGATCACACTAATAATTATTAATGATGAAACCTTCACGAAATAAAAATGACAGCGAACAATTAAAAGCCATTTCTTATTCACAGCGTCACAGGACAGGATTAATTTCTATTGGAGGGAAATGTTACGAGATGATGTTAAGAACTTTTTCTTCGATTGCCGTCCGGATGATGGACTGCTCTCGCACAGTCCTTTTTATATTCTTGTCATAGAATAACAACATACTTCTGTCTCTGTTTTAACTACCAAGCCATAGTTCACAAAGATCAAGACTACTGTCCAGTTTTTCGAGATTTTTGGCTTTCGTAATAGGTCAATCACATCATTTATTCCTAAGTAATCCAAGGTATCGTCACCGTTAGTAAACATTCGTTATTTTTTGTTTTATTGGGTCATCCGCTGACTGTCTGCTCTGTTGCGGCCCGCCACGAAATCGTCTCGTGTGCCAAACTCTTCATATCACAGTTATACGTGCCACCAACGTCCTCATTTATTTCCTCGATACAATCAAATCTCTGTATTCCCATACAGTGTCTGGCTTCTACAGCTCCTTCTGGTACCACGGATGTTATTATCTGATCCCTTAACAGATGTCCTATCATCCTGTCCCTTCTTCTTTTCAGTGTTTTCCATGTATTACTTTCCTCACCAATTCTGTGGGAAACCTCCTCATTTCTTTTCAGTTCACTTAATTTTCAACACTCTCGTGTGCCATGATGTCTCAAACCCCTCGAATTCTCTTCTTCTCCAGTTAGCCCAAAGTCCGTAGCTCACTACTGCACAATGGTGTGCCCCAAACGTACATTCTCAGTAATTTATTCCTCAAAATGAGGCCTATGTTCGACACCAGTAGACTCCTCCAGGCCAGGAATGCGCTCTTTGCCTGTGCTAGTCTGCTGTTTATGTCCCCCTTGTTTCGTTCATCATATGTTATTTTACTTCCAAGCTAGAAGAATGCCTCCATTTTGTCTACTTCGTGGTCCCAAATTTTGATGTTAAGTTCTCCTCTGTTTTCATCTCTGCTACTTCTCGTCACTTTCCTTTTTCCTCGGTTTGTTCTCAATCCATATTGTGTGTTCATTATTAGACTCTATTTTATTCAGCTGGTCCCGTAAATCTTACACTAAGGATAGCAGTGAGTCTTATCGTTGACATCCTTTCACCATGAATTTTATTCCCACTCCAGAACTTCCTGAATCTCGACAGTCTAGATTGTAAATTGTCTAATCAATTTATTGGTAATTATAGGGGATCTTTACATTAACTTACGGTTGTAAAATAACATTATGGGACATGGGTACGTTAAAAACGGGGGCATGGCGGTAATATGAGGCAAAGTTCCAGGTTGTTTAGCCGTCTCTACAATTAACAACAGCTGTGAACTAAAGTAAGAAATAATATGGTGAGCCAACATCCTTCCCTTAATGCCAGCATATGGCGCTAAGATAAAAATTGTTAAAAAGAGCCATAGTCATATCGTCATTGGCAAATGAATCATAAAGGACCCGAAAGCGGGAATAAAATGCCACGTATAATATCTACTGCTAAGACGAACTACGGCAAATCAAGGAAAATATTAAGAAAGTTTACATAATATGGAACCAACCGCGTTCCGGAGTACACATTGGAGTGATTTTTTCATGTGTTTTGGCGTGTGTGTGTGTGTGTGTGTGTGTGTGTGTGTGTGTGTGTGTGTGTGTGTGTGTGTGTGTACACTCGTGATGTTAATAATACGTTGTAAGATCACATAAGGCTGCACACAACGTATTCACTGCAGCTCCTTATCATGGGCGAGTATTATTATTTTTGATTTTGTTATGGCTTGCTGTGTACAAGTGCTCTATAAAAATCACTTTAGAATATCTGCATAGACGCAAGTTAAATAAGGAGCAGATCGATGTGAGACACCTTAATCGTTCTCTTTTAGAAACATCTCAGAGTTGTAATGGAATGTCTTCTCACATGAATAATAATTTATACTTTCGTAGGCTCACCTGGAGAAACACTTTTTGCATGGTACACTTATTATTTATTCAGAGTTGAGCACTTTCTCAATTGTGAAAATCTCGTCACTTGAACAAAAGATAGCCTCGAAGCGTCAACCACAAGAATCTGTTTTAATATCGATACAATACTTCGCAAAATGAATAAAATTAATTTTAGTATCCAGAATAAGATTTTCACTCTGCAGCGGAGTGTGCTTCGTAAGAAACTTGCCGGCAAATTAAATCTGTGTGCCGGACCGAGCCTCGAACTCGGGACCTTTACCTTTCGCCGGCAAGTTCTCTTGACTTCAATATGTTTACCCAAGAAACTAACTGTAAAACCTCTCCATTTTGCTTTATGCCTCTTAATTTTGGAGTAATCTCAATAAGAATCTGCCGTCTTGCAAATGGCGGCCACCAATAATAATTACAACTCGCGGTGTACCGCACGTTATTAATCTATGCAGAAACGTACAATTAAATTTTCGCACTTGTAGGGCTACTACCGCTACTGAAATAAGTGGTTTGGCCATAAATAACAGCATATATTTACCAGAAATACAAGATATGTACGTCTCCGTCCACGTCTTTCCCACTTTCTAATATCTGCGAGATAAGAAACAAGAGTAAAATAATTATGAAAATCTGTTTCTGTTGTTTTTATTGTTCTTAAAACATAGATTGCCCTGCACTATCGACAACGCTTTCATGTACGTCACAGTGAGCTAATTAAAAATTTGTACTTACTCTTTTGCACACGGAATAACAATTCGTTTATACACTTCATGCCAACCATAAATAAATGTTTCTTGTTCCCAGAGGACCAGTACAACAGCAAGGAGCATTGCGTACAGCGGACGAAATGTAAATATAATTCTTTCGAGAATACGAGATACAGCAGACCTCGCAGACAGCCACACAAACATAGAGTCGTAAAGAGATTACATAATCGTAGTAACAAACATTGATGGTAGACAACGTTGGTTGACCAACGTACTTAAGTAAGGCGGTTGCACATCTAATTCACATATGATGAAAATTAAGTAAACAGTAAAATTATTGAAATTAAGTTAGTACAGGTGTAGCGATAAAATAAAATGTAAAGACATAAGGGTAAAATGACTTCTATGCAGTCTACCCAGTATGAAATTGTTAAAAACTGCCTAACAATAAAACTTAAAATGAGAGTAAAACTTAACAAGTCAGAACACAAAAAACAGTTAGAGGTTGAAGGAATGAATAATGATCACAGTAAAACTGGTTTCTGCTAAGCATTTGATCATTCAACAGTCTAACTTCCTCTGCACTGGTGTGTTTAAGAATTTCCATACTCTCAAAAAAATTTAGCTTTTTCCCTTTACTGGCAGTATGGAGTACATGTAAATTCTTCAATATTTGGGGCCGGGGGTCATTAGATTTTTGGAACTCAGCAAACGCTGAATGCTGCTTAATGGCCTTTCTTGTCAAGTAAATGTTCACTAGACTTTTCTAAAAATTTCTTACCAGTCTGTCCAACATATGAAGCTTCACAGGCGACACACTCAATTCTGTACACCCCGGAGTCTTTAGTAGATAGTTCATTATGGATGTACCGATGCTGGACTTCGTTTGTCCACGAAAAGGTGACATCCACAACGTATTTTCTAAATAACTTTGCGAAGTCACACGATAGATTGCCTACAAAAGGAATTTTGCAACTCTAGTCTTAGCAGGTAACAGACCTAGTGGAAATTTAGATTCATAAGGATTTTTTTGATAAAGATCGTCTATAATTTTAGGCTTGTACTCGTCACTGACTGCAGTAGATCTAAGGTTTGCTGATTCTTTCTCGATCGAAGACTGATTACTTGAAGTTCTGTGATATGGTGAATCATTGATTTGAAGCAGCTCGTCTCGTGACGATGTGAATGACAAGAAGAAGACCATGTGTTTTACTAACGTCATTGCTTCTTCGTACAGATTGAAAAGAAGTGGACAAAGATTGCGTACTTACCCCACACCCTTTTTATTCCGAGAACTTCTCTTGGTATCCCTTTCCCACAAGTTCCACTTAATTTTTGTACACACTATTTTTTTCATATCTTTATAGGTCATAACCGTTTCTGGTAGTCTGAAGTGACTTGTACCTTTTAAATGGTTCAACACTGTTTCTACTTCGCGAAACCCTATGAATGTGTCTTGATTTTACCCAGAATTGCTTCGCAAATGCATTTATGTTTCCTAAAGCCAAACTGAACGTCGTATAACCGATCGTCAATTTTCTTTCCCATTTTTCTGAATATTGTTCTTGTGAGAAACTTGGATGCATCGGTTGTTGAATGTATGACAGATCTCACATTTATCTGCCGTTGATATCTTTGGGATTTTGTGAATGATATTCTTCGGAAAGTTCGATTTTACACATTAACTTGAATAATCGTTCGCCTACGACCTCTCCCAATGTTTTTAATTTATCTAATCCTTCTACCTTAGTACTAACTAGCAGAGCGAATAAAAGCTGCGCGTAAAACGGAACGTGAAGTAATTAACGATTATCTGATTACCCAGTGTTCTGCAGCTTTCCTTTGAAAATGTCAGTATTGCTAATCGCTAACCTCTTCTTCCTGACCAATCTTTTATTAGGAAAAGAATAAAAACTCTTTATAGTATAGGAATGAAAGTAATTTGATGTACATACTTTCAAAACTGTGAGTAGAGTACACAAAATAATCTGAAACACAAATACATTATAATATAAATTTAAAAGAAATTATAGCAGAACTGCGTCCAATCAGCTTAAAGAGAATTATGGTTTCGACGTTAATATCGTTTATCTTTGTAATACTTCTGCCCATTACAACTTACAACCCCATTCCTCCTCTAAGGTGTGTTATCCCTAGAGTTATTTTTTTTTTTTTTTTTTGCATGCCGCACTTTAATCGATGTTGGTACAAGAGTTCCAGATTTTCAGCCAGCCATCTCAAAATGTTCTGTCAATTATATATGAGAAACGGGAATGATTTCCATGACACATCAGCATGCAATCCTCGAAAACCCACAGCAAACGTCTACAGCGCAAGATTGTTGTTTATTCACTTCTCTAAGGCAGGGTAGGTTTCCAACTTACCAGTAATGGACATTGTGAAGATCGATTAGATCGTCTTCAGGTACACGATGCTTCATTCAAAAACAAAATCTTGCCTAGAAATGCAGCTAAACTCTACAATTTCCATAGACACCGTAACCTTACGGAGAATTGTAACCGATTTTGGAAATCAGTGCCATAAAGCTGTTGATGGATCGCAATGTGAAAACGATGAAATGTGTTAGACCATTGTGTGGTCTTTGTTGTAATGTGGTCAAGGAAAGCTTGCTCAGGGAGTCAGTTCCCTGGAATACTGGTTTCATAACTTTCCTAATGGAATCGTCTGCTGATTTTGTGAAACGTTGGGTTGGTTCATGATATCATAAACTTTATTATTCCTTCATTTTATCCAAGTATCTTTGACTTACAACGGACCACACATTCTTCTCATTGCCTTTCTTTTGCGTTTCCATTTTAGGAAATGTCCAGCTTTCTGAAACGTAAAGGGCATACGATATATAATGGCACTGCACATCATCATTTTCCCTGAATGTGATGTGACTTTGGACTTCAACGTATCTCTGAGATTTTTGCCATTAAGAATATTTCTTGCTACAGCAGTTTCGACATTTTGACATTTTCGAGCATTGTGGGATGTTAAAGCTCACTCTACAACGTTACACATGAGAGGTTGGAACTTAGTTCCCAGTAGTCTGCATGCAAATACGCATGGTGGTACAAGTATAGCTGAGCTTCCATACTTCATGAGAGCACGACCTATGTGTCGAGCACAAAAGCAGCACTTCACTTTGAAACCTCAGTCAGTTTTTTTGTTTAGAATTTGTTGGTGCAATCACAGGTCGTGAGATTTGCAGGACTAACTCTATTGCTACAAGACCGGCCGAATGGTTCAAAATAAATTATTGTCTTTATCATTCGTTGTGTTGGTCTCCTTCATGCTGCAAATGCGTTGTGTATATCTCTGGTCCTCTGAAATATCGTGGGGAGTATATTTAATATTCCCAACTGCCTCTCAAATACAAAAGCCGGCATTTATTCACTGGTTGACTAATCTCTACCCAGTGTAATGCACTGCACAACATACATTAGTGTTTCACAATAGTTAATTGTACAGAAAATCTGATAAGTGGGTCTTTACATTGAGATATCCACATTGAAAGTTTCTTTTTGCTTAGGAACATCTAAGATCACAGGCCAATATCAAACCTATACCACAATGGAAACTCCATACACAAATGTTTGTCAGAAAGCAATATTAGCTTTAAATATAGATCAGATATTAACGGGGGTAGGATGTCAAACGGGCCGACTTGGAGCAGGAGAGGCACCACACGACATTTTAATTTCCACTGTTTATACTTTTACAAATAAATTCATGAAACGTTAACAGCATGACCAGGAAGGATTCAGGATTCATACTCATAGCAGTGGAAGCTGAAAAACGTAACAAAACATGTTTTTTTTACTTGTGAAATTTCATCATTTTTTCGCTTACTACTGGCTGCAATTGTTGCTATAGGTACGCTTATCTTCCTAAGTAAGAGGGATTGGTTGGTTCGTTGGTTTGGGGAAGGAGACCAGACAGCGAGGTCATCGGTCTCATCGGATTAGGGAAGGACGGGGAAGGAAGTCGGCCGTGCCCTTTGAAAGGAACCATCCCGGCATTTGCCTGGAGCGATTTAGGGAAATCACGGAAAACCTAAATCAGGATGGCCGGACGCGGGATTGATCCGTCGTCCTCCGGAATGCGAGTCCAGTGTCTAACCACTGCGCCAGTAAGAGGGATTATGCGATGACGTTTGCACAGCATACAAACCATAGTTATAGTTGTATGAAACTCTAGAAGTTATTTAATTTATGAAAAAATGAATGAACTGTTACATTTTAAATTTCATGTTTAGAAAAAAATCACGTTTTATAGTTAATAATCTCAATTGTTTCCACAGTTTTTTAATAAATTTGGAAAATTCTAGAGTTTCATACACCTGTAACTACTGTTTGTATGCTATGAAAAATGCATCGACGAATCTCTCTTACTTAGGAAGAAAAGTGTACCTATAGCAACAAATGCAGCCAGTAATAAGTGAAAAAATGATAAAATTTCACATGTAAGAAAAGGTATTTTGCTACGTTTTTGAACTTCCACTGCGATGAGTGTGAGTCCTCAATCCTTCCTGGTCAAGGTGACAAAGTTTTATGACAGTGGAAATTAAAATGTCCTGTGGTGACTCTCCTGTTCCAAGTCGGCCCGTTTGACGATCCGCTTGAATAAATTCTATCTTATCCCAGTGCGCTTAAGTAAAAGAATGTTTTTACAGTTTGTGTCGTTAATAGTACAGGTAATATGAATAGAAACTAGTTTTGACACTTGGTCAACAGAAGTGTATTTTAAGGTTAGTTACCTGACAAATGTGATCTTTCAAGTGCTATTCAATTAATTTAACACCATTAAAATATAAACAAAATTTTGGTCTTCACGAAGATACAAATCAGTTATGTGTTGAAATTGTAAATAACGAAACAATTTAAATATTCTTTGTTTCAATAAACCTGCAATGCAGCAACTTTGAAAAGGTGTGGAAGGTTTTCCCGATTCTCCATCACACAAGCCTTGTAGTGAGATATAAATTCTTAAAAAGGTAAATACTTTTTATAATACGAAATTTAGTAAATTACGTGATTCACGAATCTGTTGCTTAGATTAAGTGTGGTCAGTAAGAGACTAGGCTGAGAACTATTGGTTCATTGCGAGATTTGACCCCCTTGCTAGTAATTTTGTCTTACAAACACTGCAAATCGTAAGAAAATAATTCGACCGTTGTGCTGTTAACAACAGGTATTACTGATCGGATATAGATGCTTATCATTTTAATTGTACGTGTTATTTGCTAAACTAGAGCTTAAAAACATCATCCGGAAGTACCGATCCCTAGCACCTTGTGATTTGGTACTCGACATGAGACCTAATTATAAAGCAAACTGACTAGGCGTAAAAGGTTGCAACTTACATAAATTCAGTAATTATGTCACACATGCCAATTCTTGGGGATATTAAGTTATTCTTCCTCAACCCTTGTATTTTTCAGACATGGCACTAGTGGCTTCCTTTTTCCTTAGAGGAAGAAAGCATTTGGTGGTTGGAATCTGCAGAACAACGGCGAAGTTATTTTTGGGGTGAAAGATTTCCCGAACATCCAAAATGCAGACTTCTAAAAACTTGGTCTGTGACATGTCATCCGACATTGGTTAAAAATTAGTACCCTTGAAGGGTGGATATATGTAGAGCAGATGTAACACCAAGTTTCGTGGTCACAGCTAGAATAATTAAAACTCTAAAACCCGCCATACACTGTTACCTCGACAGCTAGCCAAGGCTGCGCTTGTAGAAACGAGGCCGGCGTCTGCAGTGCGGGCCGCGCTGTGCACACGGGTGGCAAGTGTCGGGCAAACAGCGGCGGGGCGCGTTACTTCCGGTGGACGCGTCACTTCCGGTCGCTGCGCCGCAAAGGCGTGTGCAGAAGGGAGGGCTCTGGAAACCGTGCAAGCCGCAGCCCGCAGCGCGCTGCCCTTGCCACAGCGGCAGCCCCGCAGCTCACTGCCCCTGCCACAGCGACACACCCGCCGCACACTCCGCAGCACCGCCAGTCAACCAGCCATTGTTCTTGTTCCGGGCAGCGCGTAACTCATGATATACATCCGAGTTTCTGCTCACCACAGTGTGACATTGCAACTGTTACTTACAACAGCATCGCTAAAATAGCGCTGAAACAGAGCAGAAATTGTCTTCTATCCACACAGAGGTTGAAAATCACGTAATATCAGCTACATAATATACAGAGTGTGGTAGCTAGCAGAGGCCACCCCATACATAATATAAAAACGTAAACTCCGGCCATAGAACTTGGCGGGCCAATCGATGCCGACTGGTCGCTGAGTCTTCCCCAGCCAACGGCTTCATTCAGTGCAGTGTGCAGGGGGCGTGTTGTCAGCGTCCTGGGCTCCCGGCTGTCGTCAGTTTTTGTGACCTTCTTTTAATCAAGTTGTGCCATAAATATATTTTGTCCCTAAGTCGATTGAGTACCTCCTGATTAGTTATGTGATCTACATGTATAATTTTCAGCATTCGTGTGCACCACAACACTTGAAGAGCTCCTTTTCTCTTTTTGTCGCGGAACCACTTGTTCTCCTTGTTTCACTTCGATACAAGGCTACTCGAGACAAATTCCTTAAAAAAAAACTTTCTAACACGTAAATATATATTTAAGGAAACAGGGTACTTTTCTGCCTCAACATCATGTAAAAATCAGCAACTATTCCTTTTTGTTGATATTAGGTAATGAAGCACACTTTCTAAACAAATTAGAAGTATTTTGAATATTTTTGAACCTTATTAGGGTCATTAAAAAATTACAAAGAAATTGATGACTTTTTTTCCAAAACGCTTCCTCAAATTGAGGTACCATTTAATCCAATGTTATACATTTGAGGGAGAATAAATTTTTACCAGATATGTATGACATTATGCCTGAGGTACTAGACCTATTTAATTCCACCTATTATGTATTATACAAGAATAAAAAACATAACATCTTACATTTTAATTTTTATAAGTTTTTCGTAATAAAATGTAATTTTTTTCTATAATTTAGTTGGTTCTGCAATAATTCTTAGGTCTACCACGTATGTATGGACTATTGAAAGTTACAGAAAAAAGTTAGAGCAATGCTTTATAAATTTTAGGAAATATTTGTACCTGAATTCTGAAAAATACAACTTGCAGGAAATTGTGAATGCAGATATGAGTCCGATTAAACTGTGCCTCAGGACATTCCTGAATAGTCTTCATCCTGCAGCATTTCTTTATCTTCAAGCTTCCTCTTGGCGTTCATTTTAGTACTTCTTGCATCTTTGGTAACTTGAAGAGCGAATCTTTCAGCTTCATGTACCCTTTGTCTGTCACATACAAGCAATTGATCTTCCATATTAGAGCCACATTTTATTCCTAAATTTTTCAGGACTTCCAACCTTCCTATCACTCCATCCTGGAAACATATCACTGCATCTAGTACACCAACTTTTAATGTATTCAGTCCTACAAAAACATTCTTGGGGAATCTTTCCCAGATGCAATGATTGAAACTTTCGTTTATATTCTGAGTGACCCCATGCAGACATTTACTAAGCAAAACAGGGTCACTTTAAAAATTCATTGTATTTCATTCATAACAGGCTCAGGAAGAGGATGCTTATGATGGAATATTTGTCCACTTTCTTTTGCTTTTTGGTAACCACACCAAGAATCTGCTCATTTAGGGCAAAGTATGTGAACAGGGTGGTCAACTGTTGACAACTTATGAAAGTAGGTGGCCCATACCACCTTTCTCATTGCTGTGACATCATTCAGAGGTGCAGAGCGAGGTGGCGCAGTGGCTAGCACACTGGACGCGCATTCGGGAGGACGACGGTTCAATCCCGCGTCTAGCCATCCTGATTTAGGTTTTACGTGATTTACCTAAATCGCTCCAGGCAAATGCCGGGATGGTTCCTTTGAAAGGGCACAGCCGACATCCTTCCCCGTCCTTCCTTAATCTGATGAGACCGATGACCTTGCTGTCTATTCTCCTTCCCCAAACAACCCAAACACTCTCTCGCTCTCTCTCTCTCTCTCTCTCTCTCTCTCTCTCACACACACACATTCAGAGGTGCAGTTCGTCTAATGGCCAGTCCATAATAACTCTGAAGAAGGTCTATTTCAGTATCTGTCAATCCACCTTGGCCAGCCAGAGATTTTCCATCAGATAGCAACTTTCTTTTCTTTTCTCTTCGTAGCTCCCTCTCCCTCAATCTAGCACCCATCCTCATTTGAACAAGTCCACAACACTCCAATTTTTCTTACCAAGGTATCTCCATAAACATTGAACTCATTAATTTTATTGAAAGCTTTGGAGTCCCCATCACCTAGGTACTTCGTATATCTAACGGTATAAACGGGCATCGACCTCTGAAATATTTGTAGAGCTCCATGACACTCCATACCTCCACTGTAATCATCATAATTCTTACAACACTGATGTTCAGTATGTCCTTCAGTGTTACTATGGCAGGTGTTGCCAGTACTTAGATAAGCACCCAGTATCAACGACTTTTCAATTCTCCAGAGAAGTAGCACTTACAAAACCATTCAAGGAATGATGTCCTTGACGTTTCCATGTCCCATCAAGTGCAACAGAAATGGCCCTCGATCGACTACCATTTGCAGTTTCTTCTACTGCATGTTTTATTATGTTTCATAGATGCATTAGACACAACCGTCAAGGCACCTAAAAGTATTTTTGTGTACTTGCTGAACCTACTGGGAGGAGGAAAAAAGGTCCATCAAACCACAAAACGTTTGAGCAGCCATTTTTCCTTTTCCTATTGCATGCATTGCATACACTAACTTGAAATTTACATCATATGAATTATGCACAATGTTTGAAGTCACTTTCGAGGTAGATTTATTGCAGGATCCACACGGAACAACTAATTTTAACGCTAAACCCTTCCTGCTACTTTGTTGTTCAGTTATTTCCAGACAACCTACTCCCTACACCATCACACTGTTTACATTTCGCCACTTCCATTATCAAAGAAGATAAGATGCCCACTTCAACAACAACAAATCCACTACAAACAGCGTCATTGTGAACACAAGAATTTGAGTCACCAGGAGGCATGCCATGTGAGAGTTTCTTCCCTGAAGAACTGATACATAGGTTACTTTCAACAATGTGGCTTGCTTTGTTTGTGAATTGGTTATCACGGAATTTCCTTTTATTGAATTTCTTGATGCATGGCATTGTTCGTATTTATTGTACACTAAAGGATATGTACATCCACAAATAAATGTAACACTTGGGCGACAAACATTCAGTAACACATGAACAAACTGCTTCAGCGAAACAAAAGGAAATACTAGGAAAGATAATCATTTACAGACACTAGAAACCTGCACTGTTACCAACATATAAAATCTATCATACGTATAATCGCCGGAAACAGAAAGTTCACAGTTCTTTTACAAATATTTACTGGTTTCTGTAACAGAAATAAAGGGGGCATGGTAGCATATATGACTGTAACTTTAAAATTTGATATGCATAGGTCACCTTTCATTTGAAACCCTGTGATGTATATATCAATGTAATCAGGAAAAACCATAGAATTTAATAGTTATAAAAATTTCTATTTTTCCACCATTTATAAGTACCCTGTATCCTTAATGTTATTAAATTTCTTTTCTGCAGAAATGCTTTTCGTGACATTCCCAGTCTACATTTTATATGCTCGCTATTTCGGCCATCATCAGTTATTTTACTGGATAAACAGCAAAACTTGTCTACTACTTTTAGAGCCTAACTTCCTAATCCAATTTCCTGTGCATTGCCTAATTTGCATCGGCTACATTGACTTATCCATGTTTTGATGTTGTTAATGTTCACCTCTGCATCTAAATCTACATCTACGAGGCTACTTTTCAAATCATGCGTATGTGCCTGGCAGAGAGTTCATCGAACCGCTTTAGACTAATTCTCTATTATTCCACTGTCAAACCGCGTACGGAAAAAAGGAACACCTACAACGTTCCGTGTAAGCTATAAATTCCTTTATTTTATTATGATGATCGTTGCTCCCTATGTAGATCGGCGCAACAAATTTTTTTCGCATTTGGAGGGAAAAGTTAATGATTGAAATTTCGTAAGAAGATCTCACTGCAACGAGAAAAGACTTTGTTTTAATGCTTTCTCACCCCAAATCTTGTATCATGTCCGTGACCCTCTCTACCGTATTTCTTATTGATACAGGACGTGCTGCCCTTCTTTAAACTTTCTCGATTACTCCGTTAACCCTACCTGATAAGGATCCCACATCGCGCAGCACTATTCCAAAAGAGGACGGAGAAGCGTGGTGTAGGCAGTCTTTTTAGTAGATCTGTTGCATCTTGTAAGTTTTCGGCCAATAAAATGCTATTTTTGACTCACTTTCCTCACGATATTTTCTGTTTGCTCCTTCCAGTTTAAGTTGTTCGTAATTGTAATGTCTAGGTATTTAGTTGAATTTACAGCCTTTAGACGGTATTGATTTGTCATGTAAACGAAGTTTAACGCATTTTTTTAGCACTCATGTGGATCATCTCACACTTTTCGTTATTTAATGTCAACTGCCAATTTTTGCACCATATGGATAACTTATGAAAATCGGTTCACAATTGGTTTTGATCTAATGACGACTTTACTTGACGAGAAACGACACGATCATCGGCAAGCAAAAATTAGACAGTTGCTCAGACTGTGTCCTAAACATTTTATATAGACAAGGAGCAGCAGAAGCCAGTAACACCACGTTAGGGAACGGTAGAAATCGGGTCTATTTTAGGCGATGACTTTCGTCCGTTACTACGAGCTGTGACCATTCTGACAGGAAATCACATATCCAGTATCATAATTGAGATGGTATTCCATAGGCATGCAATTTGATTACAATCCATTTTTATGTACTGTGTTAAAAACTGTCTGGAAATGAAGAAACACGAAATCAATTTGAAATCCCTTGTCAATAGCAGTCGACAGTCCGTGCTGGTAAAGAGCTAGTTGTGTTTCACAAGAAAGATGTTTTCTAAATCCGTGTTGAATATTTATCAATAGACCGTTCCCTTCGAGGTAATTCATAATGTTCCAACACAATATACACACATGTTCCAAAATCCTGCTGCATATTGACTTTAATGATATGGGTCTGTAATTTCATGGATTACTGCTCTTGCCTTTCTTGCAACTTTCTAGTCTTTGGTTGCAGATCTTGTGGTTGTGTATGATGGTTGAGTATGGAGCTGTTGCATCAGCATACTCTGAAGAAACCTAATTGATATACAATCTCGGCCAGAAGACTTGATTTTATTAAGTGACTTAAGTTGCTTCACTACTCCGAGGATATCTGCTTCTAAGTTATTCATGTTGGCAGCTGTTGTAGATTCGAATTCTGGAATTTCGTCTTCTTTGGTGAAGGAATTTCGCAAGGCTGTTTAGTAAATCTGATTTTTAGCAGTACTGTCGTTGATAGTATTTCCACTGGTATCACACAGACAGTTCATTGATTGTGTCTTGTAACTTGCGTACGTTATATACTACCAGAATCTCTTTGGATTTTCTGCCAGGTCTGGAAACTAAAACTGTAAAAGATTGCCAATCTTGGGGATTTTGCGTTCGTTTGAATTTGGCATATTTTTTTGTTCTTTCCGCAACAGTATCCTGACCTGTTACGTGAATCATGGTGGATCAGCTCCGTCGTTTGCTAAATTATTTGGTATAAATCTCTTAACCGCTTTCGATATTAATTTTTTGAACCGAGGCCACATCTGGTCTACACTTACATTGTTAGTTTGGAAGAATTCGAGATTGTCACCTAGGAAGCGAATTTCTATCTACTTTTTTGAATAGATATATTTTTAATTTATTTTCGATGGATTTGGGAGTTACGGTATTCAGTCTAGCTGCGATACCCTGATTTCACGAATCACTGTATCCGTTTTGCTGCTTCTTATTAGCTCAGTGTTATTTGTTGCCGATAGGTCAAGACACTATCATTTCGTTCGACTACACTTCCGAGTTGTCTGCTGTCTCTCACACGATTCCAGTTTCATCGGCAAACCTATACATCCATTGCATATGCGCATGCATGGGAATTGTGGAGTCCTGACGAATGCGATCAGCAATATCGCGGAATGGTAAAACGCTGATAGGCCGCGGTCTTATTACTAGCATTTCTTCTTCTGAAGTGAGCTTAGCACGACATTCTCACATACAAACGCCACGAATATGCGATTTCAGCATAATCCTTCCTCATGTACGGAATGTGCGAGTAGATGACCTTGTCCTCCATATTGTGTGCGACTCTGTTTAAATGCATATCATTTGCATATACACTTCATGGTAATTTTATGTTTGTTGTACGCCGCCTTCATGATGCTGCAATGTTAATAGCCAGTGATGTATTCTGGTTGCACGTCGAGTACACTGAGGTCCTTCGCACAGAGACGTTTGCAGTGTTCATATACGCAACCAACGTTCTCCTGCATCGGCGCTGTTTCGCATACCCTGGCTGCTTCAGTGTTCACTGTGCAGCACTGTTCCGGCTTTACGGATATCGGTTACGGCACCCTAAAGCACGCGACGAACTAGCGTACTGCTCTGTGTCTCTTTCCGCTCGTTGTTACACTTTAACCGCCCATTCGGTGTAACGGTGCGAGAGCCTTTCCCGAATAAACTAGCGCCAGACTACCGGAGACGTGACCTTCATTTTACGAACTGCTATAAACGGTAGTCGTCAAAGACGCCTACTGTCAGTAGAAATGGCAACAATTTCTAACATCTCCGTTGTAACGCTTTGCCAGTAACTGCCGACACCTAGCTGCCATAGCAATTCACCCATTCCCCTTTTTGTTTGATTGTGTGGTGAGAAAGGATAAAGACTCCAGTCTAGAGAAAGATAACATGTACAAGCATCACCAAATATTTTCTATGATTCCTCCAATTTCGAAATAGGGGCACTGAAAATAAAAATAATCGAGAAAACAATCATTTGTGTAACGATAAGATCGTCTGACTTTCCTTTTTTTACAGCACTCCTGAGCAACACCAGCACGTTGCTGGAACGCTGCTTTGCTCGGATGCAGATTTGAATCGGTTGTCGCACTTGGAATACCATCTATGAGATCTATGGTACAAATATCTCATTCTTAAATTGCGATTTTGCGTAACTCGTGCAGAGTGCGTGGTCGTTGTCGAGATCCAAAAACAACTCTTTTTAAAGGAGCAGACCAGGGCAGGAACTTTCTTTAGCCTAATTTTTTTATTGGCTAAAATGTTTCTTGGATAGTATATTTCTTATGATTCATTCATATGAAGTACGCCGTAAATGTTAAAATATGTAAAAAAGCGCAATTTACTGCATGGGGGTCTGGCACATCCGAAAACCCGAATGCAGTGGATGTAATACTACAAAAGTTACCTCTGGAACAGGGGCCTGTTAGCTTCGGTTAGTGTCACGAAGGGCATTAGTAGCATGTAAAATACTATTTCCAGCAAGATTTCTCTTCTTAACATGATTCGATTACGGATAGTTTCTCCCTACTTAGTTCGGCGTCAAAAAATATTTTCGCATTCGGAGGATAAAGTTGGTGATTGAAGTTTCGCGAGTAGATCCTGTCGCGAGATGTGCCTTTTGCTTTAACGATATCCGCCCTAAATCCTACATTATGTCCTTAATACTCTCTCCCCTATTTCTCTACAACACAAAACATACTGCTCTTCTTTGAACTTTCTCGATATACTGCATTATCCTATCTGGAAGGATCCCACACTGCGCAGCAGTATTCGAAAAGACGGACAAGCGTACTGTACAAAGTCTTTTTAGTAAATCCAACAGACAACCGAGTTTTATATTCTGAAAAATTATAGTTTTTCTCTAGCAAGCAAATGTTCACATAAAACTAAATTCTAGTGCTTAAATTTGCACCCACAAATAGCGCTCGTTGAAACTCAGAAAACCTGACATTCAATGCTGCGATCTACATTTTTCTTTACCTGCACTCAAAACACATTTGATTTTAAGTAAGACTTAAAATATTGTGTTGGAGAAACAGAAGGATCCCCATCACCGTTGTACCGAAGTCCTTCCTGTGAATGACCCTCTTTTTCGTTGACAGAGTTGTGATCACTGGCCGGCCGGTGTGGCCGTGCGGTTAAAGGCACTTCAGTCTGGAACCGCGTGACCGCTACGGTCGCAGGTTCGAAACCTGCCTCGGGCATGGATGTGTGTGATGTCCTTAGGTTAGTTAGGTTTAAGTAGTTCTAAGTTCTAGGGGACTGATGACCACAGGAGTTAAGTCCCATAGTGCTCAGAGCCATTTGAACCATTTTTTGTGATCACTGGCTATTGCAAAACTGTCGACTTTTTCATTCCTTGAGCCGTATGATTGGCGTCTTCCTCCATTCCTGAATTAAAATTTCATCACACTTAGAATCGTTAAAGCCGACACTTTTTAAACTATACTGAAGAAAACAGGTATTAGTTCACGAGACTCGGTCTGGGACACATGTGTCAACAACATACCAAGAAGGTGATAATGCAGGTGACAGTAAAACATTGTAGGGTTGGCGATTTAGGGAGGGTGGGGTGGGTGGTATATAAGCATTCCGCCTTGATTGACCCTTGAGAGTGAGTTCGAAAATTGTCGCTATTTTTGAGAGACTACACCTCATGAGTTAAGGGTGATCTTCCATTGAATCTCAGCCTGGCGTCTGATTTTCCTATTTTATGCGATCATTCCACTTCAGGTCGCCACATTCGGTATTTTATGATTGTTACTGAGTTCTAACCATTGGCGTAACTGAACAATAATGTATCTCTTCACCTATTTATGCGCGATTGCTAGATTTATTTACTTTGAGGGTCACGTGAGACTGCAGTACGAACATCTGCATTTTAGTTTGACCGGACCTGTAATTACGGCGTGGAGAACGAGGTTCTGAATAGCTTGCACAGACTTCCCAAACCACGCTAACGGTCACAAAAAAAACTCTTAATTGCGGGTTGTAGAATTCTGGCGAGGAACATTGAATGTAGAGAACTTAAGACGACGAATTTAGGCCGTGAGCTCACAGATCGGCTTACGAAACTTTGACGTCAGTTCCCTTAGAGATATTGCTGGAGAGGATGTCTGTGTGTAAATGAAACCAAGTTGTTTCCAGTTCGGAAATCCGTGAGGAGTGTTATTGTACTAAACGAACTCTCTTACTGCATACGGGGTGTTCAAAATATGTAATGCCTGGAACAAATAAACGGGCAGCTCAACTGGACCGCTCAGAGCGACTTAGCCTGCAAGTTTTTACTTGTGTACAGGTGGAACTCTGGAACTGAGGTGGAACTTTCACCTTATCGTTCTTTCAAAAATTTAACGCTCACAGTTGAGGACACAAAACTAGAAAACATTATTTTCTAAATTACTACGTCCTCACTTAATATTAAAAAACCGGGCAAGCTTGAGTAGGCCCCGCTCTCTGAGGGTTCCGCGCAAACTTAATTATGTACACAGACGCTGATAATATTTTCGTGTGGCTCAATGGACTGATGCAAGTCTTTCTACTGGACGCCAAATCAGCATCTTGCGTGGCCCTAACCTACCCCAGTTGTCCAACCGGGGAAAGAGGAACCTACAGATTAACTCGTGTCAGCGCCAAGTCTCTGGATTCTACGTGCAGCGCCCAATTCCAAAAGCTTCAAGGCCGTAGTTTCTACGGGCCAGCGTATTTTGTTGATTAAAAAGCGCTGCACGTTGTTTCCGCAACTCTGACTACAGATATATGATATTTATACTGTTATTTAGTAGTTGAACGGATAGAGAGCGTGAATGTACATCTTGTTTTCGCGGTATTTTGTTCGTTATGAGTCACTATTTTCGCCTGCGTATAGAGTACTTCTTGGTTTTCTGTGTAACAGAAATGGCGCCCAGTGGTTTGCGTGATGAAGAAATTGGCGATCATCTGCATTTTGGAGACATTGTCGATACTCTAGATAGTGATAATCATTTGAACGACACAATTGTCTTTTAAAGCGACAGCAGTACAATGTGATCAATGCATGAGCAACGCCAATTAGATGAAGGTGGTCCGACAGCCGATCAGTTCTAGTCATTCCACCTGGAAGGAGGTACGCGGCTCCTGTTGTCTGTAGTTCAACCACGCCTAGACGGCCAATACCGCGGTTAGATCGCGTCCGCATTGTTACTTTGTGCCAGGAAGGGCTCTCAACAAGGGAAGTGTCCTGGTGTCTCGGAGTTAACCAAAGCGATGTTGTTCAGACATGGAGGAGATACAGGGAAACAGGAACTGTCGATGACATGCCTCACTCAGGCCGCCCAAGGGCTACTATTGCAGTGGATGACCGCTACCTACGGACAATGGCTCCTAGGAACCCTGACAGCAACATCACCATGTTGAATAATGCTTTTCGTGCAGCCACAGGACGTCGTGTTACGACTCAAACTGTGCGCAATAGGTTGCATGATGCGAAACTTCACTCCCGACGTCCATGACGAGGTCCATTTTCACAACCACGACACCATGCAGCGCGGTACAGATGTGCCCAATGACATGCTGAATGGACAGCTCAGGATTGGCATCACGTTCTCTTCACCGATGAATGTCACATATACCTTCAACCAGACAATCGTCGGAGACGTGTATGGAGGCAAACCGGTCAGGCTGAACGCCTTAGATACACCGACCAGCCCCGCGCGGGATTAGCCGAGTGGTCTTAGGCGCTGCAGTCATGGATTGAGTGACTGATCCCGGTGGAGGTTCGAGTCCTCCCTCGGGCATCGGTGTGTAAGCTTAGGGACTGATGACCATAGCAGTAAAGTCCCATAAGATTTCACACACACACACACACACACACACACACACACACACACACACACACACACACACACTTACACTGACCAGCGAGTGCAGCAAGGTGGAGGTTCTCTGCTGTTTCGGGGTGGCACTGTGTGGGGCCAACGTACGCTGCTGGTGGTCATGGAAGGCGCCGTAATGGCTGTACGATACGTGAATGCCATTCTCCGACTGATAGAACAACCATATCGGGAGCATATTGGAGAGGCATTCGTCTTCATGGACGACAATTCGCTCCCCCAACGTGCACATCTTGTGAATGACTTCCTTCAGGATAACGACATCGCTCAACTAAAGTGGCCAGCATGTTCTCCAGAGATGAACCATATCGAACATGCCTGGGATAGATTGAAAAGGGCTGTTTATGGACGACGTGTCCCACTAACCACTGCGCCAAATCGCCGTTGAGGAGTGGGACAATCGGACCAACAGTGCCTTGATGAACTTGTGGATAGTATGCCACGACGAATACAGGCGTGTATCAATGCAAGAGGTCGTGCTACTGGGTATTAGAGGTACCGGCGTGTACAGCAGTCTGGACCACCAACTCTGAAGCTTTCACTGTATGGTGGTACAACATGCAATGTGTTTTCAAGAGCAATAAAAAGAGCGGAAATGATATTTATGTTGATCTCTACTCCAATTTTCTCTACAGGTTCCGGAACTCTCGGAACCGACGTGTTGCAAAACATTATTGTGTATTATCAATACCCACTGTGCCTTCTCTGAGTCCACTCTTTTTTTTTGATGTCTGCACTTTCTGATTCGATTCTACTCTTCGACCATTCAAGATTCCTATAGAGCTGGTTCCCTGTACAGAAAATTCTGATCTTCAAATCTGGGGGATTAAGGCGTTGGGAAATTAACCCATCACCTGGAAAACAACGAATGCCTAGTAAAAATCTCAGCAAAATATATATATATATATATAACGCCAGAATGAGAAGGAGAAATACTCGGCGTAAGGGACAATAGCTGTGAGGAATTTTAAAGCAGTGGGAGGTCTGTCAGAAAGATCTACTGATCCTATGTCGGAGCACTGTGTAGCCGACCTTCCCGCAATACGACCTTCGCGACTGTCTTTATTCTGCGTATAAGCAGAATGGCGATGCAGCGTGTTGTCTGCAGAGTTGTAGCCTGCAGCGCAATGGTATCGCATCCTCACCGGTGGTCGACATTGCGCCGGCAGTGGCTCCGGCCGCTGCAGTGACCGCGGTCGCTGCCGGGACTCACAATGACGTCATCAGAGCGGCTTCATCTGCCTACCTCGCCGGCACGGCCTTAATTAAATCGTGCGTCTCACTTGCGTGGCAACTGAGGGGTGGAGGAGTGCACGCACATATTGCAGTTCTGTGCGGTCGAGGTGAGGAACACTTTTGAGGAAATGCATTGTGCCATTACACTGTCAGAACCAAATGCCAAAATACTGCCTTATTCGAAATGAATAGGACGAAAAGAAAGTATTACTGTGACTACAGTTACGTCTTTATTTCAGAAATACACACAGGAGCTGAGAGGTTGCCTCTCACTGTTTCTATGGACATCCACAAATGCTCGATATGGGCTTTATCTGTGACACGACAGACGTCTATCCGTTACTGCATTTCTTGCCGCCCTCGATCAAACGTAGCCCGCGCCAACTATTTCTTGCCTTGAAATGATAATGATATCAAGACCCTAAGCTGTCGACAGGCGTTGATATACATCAACGGGGACAGTTGAAAATGTGTGCCCCGATCGGTACTCGAACCCGGGATCTCCTGCTTACATGGCAGACGCTCTATCCATCTGTGCCACCGAGGGCATAGAGGATATTGCGACTGGGGGGATTTATCCCTTGCACGCTCCCCATGAGACCCACATTCACAACATAATGTCCACACACTACATTCGTAGTGCCCCTGCCCCTTACACTCATTACTCGCGGCAGACAATCTTAACGAGTCCCGCATGAGTTCGAGCAATGCGTGTGCATCCAGCACAGAAGAAGAAGGTCAAAGGCCGGTTAGCCTTAACTCTATCAAGATGGTATCTGTTCTTTCTGACATATCCGAAAGAACAGATACCATCTTCATATTCCTTGCCTTAGCTGCTGTAAGTCCCGCATAAATGGGAGTGTGGGGGCGGGAGGGCACGTAAGACACATCTTTCATACATCCCAAAAGAAAATATCCACTGCCAGAATGAGATTTTCACTCTGCAGCGGAGTGTGCGCTGATTTGAAACTTCCTGGCAGATTAAAACTGTGTGCCGGACCGAGACTCGAACTCGGGACCTTTTCCTTTCGCGGGCAAGTGCTCTACCAACTGAGCTACCCAAGCACGACTCAAGCCCCGTCCTCACAGCTTTACTTCCGCCAGTACCTCGTCTCCTGCCTTCTAAACTTTACAGAATCTCTCCTGTGAACCTTGCAGAATTAGCACTCCTGAAAGAAAGGATATTGCGGAGACATGGCTTAGCCACAGCCTGGGGGATGTTTCCAGAATGAGATTTTCACTCTGCTGAGGAGTGAGCGCTGATATGAAATTTCCTGGCAGATTAAAGGTGTGTGCCGGAAGTAAAGCTGTGAGGACGGGGCGTGAGTCTTGCTTGGGTAACTCAGTTGGTAGAGCACTTGCCCGCGAAAGGCAAAGGTCCCGAGTTCGAGTCTCGGTCGGGCACACAGTTTTAATCTGCCAGGAGCTTCAAATATCCACTGGTTTAAGATAGGCGTTATGAAGGGCTACAACATGAACGGCACATTATTCGACCAAACACGACCAATTCTGCGCTGTGGAAGATGTCCATTGGGATGACTGTGTGTGAAACTATGCCGGTTTGGCTGCGTTCCGTCCTGTAGCAAAACTAAGTCGGCATCGGCAACCTATTCTTTCAACTACGGGAACAACTAGAGAGAAAACATATCGAGATAGGTTATGCCTGTTACGCTTGATTTTGGGGACAAGAAAGGACCAAAGACTCGGTGGTTGGTTATGGCCCAGAATCACATTCATGTTCCGCAGAGGTCTGCGATTTCGATCATGCTTGTTCACTTTGACATTTGACTGATATGCGGCTTAGTCAGAGAAAATAATTCTGTCTGCGAAACCATCCACGTCAACTCTCGCTTGAAAAACAATGCGTTGTCTCCCTTCTGCTTTACCAGCTGATTTTAGCGCCTGAGATGTTTGAATTCTGTATGCTTGAACTGCAGACGTTTGCACAACACACGCCACACTGTTGATTGCGACACACTCACGTCTCTGTTGGCACAACGCCTTGATATTCTGCGGCTGCTCTCGTTAATCGTAAGAATGTACTCCAGGACTTCAATCTCGACGGATGGCCATCCTATGGTTCTCTTCTTGCACATGCATTCCGCCTTCTCGAATTGTTTTGCCCTTCTAGCAGTGTTGTGGAGGTGGGATGCTAGTTTACCCTACTTGGTCCAAAAAGTTTTTGAACAACGATTACTGATAACGTTTTATCGTTTTCTCTGACACAGTACGCCTTTTCTATCGGTGATGTCACCATTTTTAATATTAACGCCAGCGATGAGCAACAACAGCGACGATCCATTGTTTCATTGTTCCCAGTTTAAGCTGTGAGAGTTTATGTTTCAGCGTGTTTGTGTATTTCTGTAATAAAATCATTGCTATGTCACACGAATACCTTTTTATTGTCTCATTCATTTTGAATCCCACGCTATTGTGTCTACCAAGCAGGAAATTAAAAATGTTTTGCAAGACTATAGCACTTAGTAGTAACGAGCCTTGTGCTGATACCTTATGGAGATAAAAATTCCAGAACTATAGTGTTTTACTTCGATCGACGTGTTTCGTCGTCTCGTTAGGCTCTGTGACAACGTAACACTTTTCGGTCACTGTAATCAATAGTACGAGAGCTATTCGGAAAGTAAGGAACGATAGGTCACGAAATGGAAACCATTGTGAAAATCAAAACTGTTTTCTTTGCAACGGTTAGCTACAGCTTCCAGCTACTTCTCTCCATAGTCACCGATCAGACTTAGACGTTTGTTGCAGCGTTGTACCAGCTTTCCAATACCCTCATTATACAAGGCAGCCGCCAGTGCTTTACGCCAATTCTTTACGTTGGCCTACAGCTCGTTGTCTGTGCAAAAATGTTGCCTTCATAGCCAGCGGTTCATGTGAGCAGAGAGTGAAACTCAGAGGGAGAAAATTACGGGCTCAATTGTGGGTCATTAAACATTTCCAATTGAAAACGATGCAGGAGCATAATTGCCCCTGCAGAATGCGGCTGAGATTTGTCTTGAAGAAGAAACCGCATGACAGTTATGTAATGTTGGTTGCATAGATTGAGGCGAATTTTCTCACCAGGTCCTCGTACTTGGCGGGAGAGACTATTGTTCTAGTTACCTTTATGTGCTCCCTGTGTGCTCAGAAATAAAAAGAATGAAGTAACACAATCGACGGGCATGCTAGAGACACTTCCCCAACACACCTGTGCAAAACTTCATCGGATTTTTCACTCTGGTTCCCATTTCGCGACCGATCGTTCCTTACTTTCAGAAGAACCCTCGTAGATGATTTAAGAAGTCAAGAAAATTTTCATTGCGTTACCTATGAGCGTCTGCAATGAGTTATTCCTGACGATAGTGAGATGGCGTAATGATAAGCTATGACACGATCGAATCACTTTAATGTTATCGCCGCCTATGCTCGTAACCACTCACAGACGGGAAGTGGCAGCACTAGCAGTGGAGGGTACATAAAGGACCCGAAAATCAGTGCAATCGTTGTCGTAATGTGGAAACGGAGCAATTTATCTGACGTCCAAGAGGGCATGATCTTTGGCTTTCGGGCCAAGGATGGAAGTATTATCGAAACGGCTAAGCATGTGAACTGTTCACGTGCCACCGTGGTTAAAATACACCGAGCTATTCCAAATTGGCACCGAGGTTACTGTGGTCCATAATGGTCAAATGGCTTTGAGCACTATGGGACCTAACAACTGAGGTCATCAGTCCCCTAGAACGTAGAACTACTTAAAGCTAACTAACATAAGGACATCACACACATCCATGCCCGACTCAGGATTCGAACCTGCGACCATAGCGGTCGCGCGGTTCCAGACTGAAGCGCTTAGAACCGCTGTGTCACAGCGGCCGGCAACTGTGGTCCATCACGAGCCATAAATGATAGGGGTGAACGACGGCTGCGAAGATGTGTATTGGCTCATAGACGTGCAAGTGTTAAGCAGCTAACCCCCCCCCCCCCCCAGATGAACCAAAGGTGCTATCAGCAGTGTCTCATCAACGACAGTTCAGTGAACGTCGCTGCGTATTCATCGCCGACGAAGGCTGGAATTTGTGCAGCATTACCGCAACTTGGAGTCCACTGAGTGGGGACAGGTGGGCTTGCCAGATGGACCACCCGTTATGGTCCATCGCACACAGCGCCTTTGGCTTGTACGGCCCTGAGAAAGTCTTCCCAAGGGTCCAGGCCAGACAAGGAGCGTTATGGTCTGGGGAACGCATTTACGCCATCGCCTTGGGTGATCTCGTCATTTTCGAAGGTACAATGGGTCAATGCAAGCATGCATCTTTGGGGACCATGTCCACCCCTGCTTGTAGTTCGTTTCTCTGTGGCACGAATGCATCTACCAGCAGGACAATGCAACGCAACATTCGGCTCGCAGTATAAATGCGTGTGTCTAAGAGCACCATGATGAGTTTACCTTACTCCACTGGCCACCAAACTCCATGACCTTAACTTCCCGAGCATGGGGTCTCGGGTTCGATTCCCGGCGGGGTCAGAGATTTTCACCTGCCTCGAGATGACTGGGTGTTTGTGTTGTCCTCATCATTTCATCATCATGAAAGTGGCGAGATTGGGCTGAGCAAAGTTTCGGAATTTGTACAGGCTCTGATAACCCCACAAATCAAACATCATCATCATCCATGACCTTAAACCCAGATGAGAATCTGTGGAACCACCTCGGTCGGGGTGTTTGCGCCATGGATCCTAAAACGAGAAACCTAGCGTACTGGAGTCGGCATGGCTCCACACCACTGTCGGGACCTTCCAGAACATCATTGACTCTCTTCCAGCACGTCTCGCAACATTCCGCGCCACTGGAAGTGGTACTTCAGACTTTTGACGATAGGTCACAGTAATGCGGCAGGACTGTCCATTCTCCCTGGGCTTTACTGACTGGCAAAGAGGGCATTTTTAATCAGGAAAATTTAAAGTTGAACTTTAATGTACGCTGCTACTAGCGAAATCACATTCAATTTAATAGTCAGCGTTGTTGTTGTGGTCTTCACTCCAGAGACTTGATGCAGCTCTCCATGCTACTCTATCCTGTGCAAGCTTCTTCATCTCCCAGTACTTACCGCAACCTACATCCTTCTGAATCTGTTTAGTGTATTCATCTCTTGGTCCCGCTCTACGCTTTTTACCCTCCACGCTGCCCTCCAATACTAAATTGGTGATCCCTTGATGCCTCAGAATATGCACTACCAGCCGATTCCTTCTTCTAGTCAAGTTGTGCCACAAATTTCTCTCCTTATTAGTTATGTGATCTACCCATCTAATCTTCAGCATTCTCCTGTAGCACGACATTTCGAACGCTTGTATTCTCTTCTTGTCTACACTTCCATACATGGCTACACACCATACAAATACTTTCTTCAGTCCAGAGACTGGGATGATGCAGTTCTCCATACTACTCTATCCTGTGCAGGCGTCTTCATCTCCCAGTATCCAATGCAACCTACATGCTTCTGAATCTGTTTAGTGTGTTCATCTCTTGGTGTCCCTCTACGAATTTCACCCTCCACGCTGCCCTCCAGTACTAAAGTGGTGATCCCTTGATGCCTCAGAATATGCACTTACCAGCCGATTCTTTCTTCTAGTCAAGTTGTGCCACAAATTTCTCTCCTTATTAGTTATGTGATCTACCCATCTAATCTTCAGCATTCTCCTATAGCACGACATTTCGAACGCCTGTATTCTCTTCTTGTCTACACTTCCATACATGGCTACACTCCATACAAACACTTTCAGAAACGACTTCCTCGCACTTAAATCTATACTCGATGTTATCAAATTTCTCTTCTTAAAAACTTTCTTTGCCATTGCCAGTCTACATTTTATATCCTCTTTACTTCAACCATCATCAGTTATTTTGCTCCCCAAATAGCAAAACTCCTTTACTACTTTAAGTGTGTCATTTCCTAATCTAATCCCCTCAACATCACCCGAGTTAACTCGACAACATTCCATTATCCTCGTTTTGCATTTTTTGATGTTCATCTTTTACGCTCCTTTCAAGACATTGTCCATTCCATTCAACTGATCTTCCAGGTCTTTTGCTGTCTCTGACAGAATTACAATGTCATCGGCGAACTTCAAAGTTTTTAATTCCTACTCCGAAATTTTCTTTTGTTTCCTTTACTGCTTGCTCAACATACAGATTGAATAACATCGGGGAGAGGCTACACCTGCCTCACTCCCTTCCCAACCACTGATTCCCTTTCTTTTTTTAAAAATAGAGGTGGAGCCCCTCCACGCCCACACCGGCATGATGGCCAACGCAATAGGTCTACTGCCATCTCTGCTTAAGAGTTTGTATTCACTAAAGTGAGGTGTCGCAGGATGTGGGTACTGCGATGTTTGCGTACGACTGGTTAAGGTTAAGCATTAATACGCGCTCATCTGGAGATAGATTGGGTCGAAATCGAACGAAGGGTAACGGTTTGAAGGGCAGAGGAAAAAAAGTGCCAAGGCAGGAGCCAAGGGAAAAAAACCTCTGCGATAGTTAGGTCGGGTGGTAAGAGCTGTAGCGGATGTCTTGCTGCCTGCGATAGGTCGTGCAAGGATAGGCTTTGTTAGTAGTGGGTATCATGCATGTCGATACCTTGACGTTGTGCGGTTGTGCTGCTCGGAGGCTGGCGCTGGGTGCTGGTGTAGAGTCCTCCTTCAGCGTCAGCAACCTGCAACAGTTAGGTTTATTATCGTTTTTGAGTCCGATATGTCATATATCGGAAGCACAGTGTGAGGTAATGTTGGCGGTTTGTTTGTGCGTCAGTGGGCGAGCTCTTCGGTGTCCCTGCTGTGGCCTGTTGGTCGGCTCTAATAGCAACTGGTAATTACCAGTCAGTGTTGATGATATGCAGGGGCTTGTCGACGTTTGTCGCTTGTTTGCGTATGTTAGTTTACCATAGGTGGCTATGCCCTAGCTAGCAGTGTCTTTGTCCGCTTGTGCTTCCACCTATAGTTCCCTTTCATGCCCCTCGACTCTTATAACTGCCATCTGGTGTCTGTAAAAATTGTAAATAGTCTTTCGCTCCCTGTATTTTACCCCTGCCACCGTACAAGGTGCAAAGTCACCTCTAGAGGTGGACTAGTAAATAAAAGTAGCCGCCACTTGTAAACAACCTGCAGTTTTCGCTGCTACTTTGGGATGCGCACGCGGCAGGTGGTGGACGTGTACCCAGCCGCCGTGGCGAACCGCGCGCACGTCGCGTCCCTTTGAAGCCGCCGGCCAGAGCCCGCGGCCACATACGCCATTCCGTTTGGCTGACCCGAAGCGACGCGACGCGACACGACGGTGCAATTGGAAGCGACAGAGGCGCGCGCGCGCGTGAGCTCCTGCCGGGCCGTACATTATGTACGGCCCCACTCTGGTGATTGGGAACGGCCGCTGGGACGCCGTGTACCTGCCGTACGCGCCGGTGGCGACCGCGTAACAGGTACGTGAGGCCCACTCGCGTAATAAGCAGAAACAGCCTCGTCTGTCTCTCTCTCTATCTACCTGGTGCTCCTCCGATCCGAGACCACATACGCGCCACTTAACGATAATTGTTTTCCGAATACACAAAGGCTTTCGTGGCGCCGTCCACGTATATCTCACAGTGTTTCATTTGAGTAAATTGTTGATTAAAACCGAAGGCGTCCTCTCTCGGGACGTGGTAAAGATTTGCGGACGAGGAGCTGGTGACGTCACAGCGGGGAATTCAACGTTCTCCTACAGTGCGTATCGTGAAAGGAAGAATATGCAGTGTGTAACACCTCGGTTCAGTTTACAGTGATAAAAGCCCTAGAAAGAATGATTTAAAATTAAGAAAAGAATTTTTAGAGAGGAAAATAGTGTAGAATCAGAGTTCGGTAATTGCAGATCAAAATTATAGTATATCAGCAAGTAGTTTAATGTCTAAGTACAGCAAAGCAACGGAATCTCCGTCATGGAGAAGGCAGTGACCTTAAACTCTTGTGATGAAAAACCTATAAAAAGGCCTGATCGTCATTATTGCCTTGATTGTTTCGTTAAAGGGTGGGGAATCCGTGTCAGTCAGCGAGACAATAATTATATTGGACTTTATCGTGTTAAGATTCACGATAAACTGTTAGAATATTACCGAGATGAAATGTGATGTGGTGTACGATCTCTGACTGTTGGTAGCAACGGAGTATTAAGGGGATTTTAGGACTTTAGTGCTAGATTGGAACTTTACGGACATATAGACGACAGAAACTCGAATTATCTGCTGATACGAGTCAATTCAGAGGTACCGGTATTCAGATATTAACGTGTGGACTTTTGAAAGTGTCGTGTGCCGTTAGTTGCGAAACTGGACGGAGAGCGCGTGCATATCGGCATTTGCGGACTATTTAGAGTCCTCCAGGCTAGGAACCATTTAAATATACCATCATCCATCACCATCTTAATCCTTGAATATAGAGTGAATGTGAAAAACAAGAGTGTTGTACTTATTTCATTTACCTAGTACTAATCAGTGAAGGTTTTACGGAACCAAAGCTATTCAGGAGTAAGTCAGCTCCATCTAGCGGAAAGCGTAGGCATTAACTAACACGCTAACTGAAGTGAACGTTTACGTGTTTTACGGACTGCTTAATATGAACCTTTGTGACTCTTTGACGTCCCCACTCCCTCCGAAAGGTGGCGCAGGCTGTCTTAATCACAAAAGCGGAGAGTTTCAGTCGGGAAAATTACTAAATAAAAGCGATATTTACAAGACTCGCAGTAATAGGAAAACACATCAGGAAGTAAAGCCGGAAAACCTATCGACGATACGTATCTAAGAGCAGACGTCGACGTGGAGTACCTAAAAAGGGAACCACAAGAGTTGGGGGTGCTTCAAGTGTCAGACTTTTGCCTCGTGGAGAGAGGGACGTGACCTGTGATCAACTACGCCTGAGTTACTTCGAGCACATTTCATTACCGTTGTTTTACTTTTGTTGATTTTCATCTAAGGCTATCAATTGCTAAATGAAGTCATTCCGTTTTTGGCTGTTAAAACATTCCAGAATGAAATTTTCACTCTGCAGTGGAGTGTGCGGTGATGTGAAACTTCCTAGCAGATTAAAACTGTGTGCTGGGCCGATACTCGAACTCGGGACCTTTGCCTTTCGCGGGCAAGTGATCTACCATCTGAGCTACTCAAGCACGACTCACGACCCGTCCCCACAGCCTCAATTCCGCCATTACTTCGTCTCCTACCTTCGAAACTTCACAGTAGTTTTTAATCTGCCAGAAAGTTTCATATCAGCACACACTCCGCTGTAGTGAAAATTTCATTATGGAAACATCATCAGGCTGTGGCAAAGCCATGTCTCCGCAATACCCTTTCTTTCAGGAGTGCTAGTTCTGCTAGGTTCGCAGAAGAGCTTCTGTGAAGTTTGGAAGGTAGGAGACAAGATACTGTCGGAATTGAGGCTGTGGGACGGGTCGTGAGTCATGATTGGGTAGCTCAGAGGGCAGAGCACTTGCCTGCGATAGGAAGAGGTCCCGAGTTCGAGTCTCGGTCCGGCACACTGTTAAAACAGTGTTCATTGCGACTGCAATTTCGACATGTGGTCGTTTTGCAGCATTCTGAAAATAGCCAGTCGTCAGATATGATACACATAATTACGACATTGACAAACGTTGAAAGCGAAAATTTTAAAGCTGCATACGGCACGTTGTAACCCACTCAGTAACACAAAGCTGTGACATGTTGTGTAAGAGCAGTCGTATGTGGTATTGTGAATTTATCTGCTATCCCGTATACAATACACGTTAGAAACCTGGTGAAATAATAATATAAACACTTAAGTTTAAATATCATGCAGCACGCGTCCTAAATGAATCACAAAAGCGGCGAAAGTATAAACACGCAAAGAGTATGAGCTATAAAGCTAAAACATGGAGTCGATATCATGTGTTTTGCAAAAGGTGTGCGTAGAAAGGAGAAAAGTGATAGCAATATGCGTTAGATGAAAACAGAATCCACAAATGATACTGAGAATATAGAGTCAAAGTGGGGAAAAAGATGAACTCACTATCAAGTCACAATAAAACAATACCCACAGAATACAAGTACAGAAGAGAGACTAAAATCTCAGATATAGTTGAAAATGGCTTTCCACATACGTAAAACAACCGTAGGAAATTCATAAATGTAGGAAAGGTGCGAAGTAGTAATAAGCGTAGCATGGTCTAAAATATTTGCCAAGAGTAAGGTGCTTAAATCAATCATATCATAAGACACTATATTATAAGGTGTTCCTGAAATAGTCCAGGAATTCTGTATGCTTAAGGTCAGTTTGTTCATTCAAAATAGTCTCACTCACTCACAGATTTTCATTTTCAATGTTTGTCGATTTCATAGTTACGTGTCTTATATTTAACAATTGATTGTTTTCAGAATGCATGAAAATGACTGCATGACGAAATTACAATCGCAATAAAGAATGTTTTAGCAGCCAAAAGGGGAGTGATTTCATTTAAAATTTTCGTGAAGCGTGTGGACCTAGTTATTATCAAAGTGTCAGTTGTATTCAGCCGTTCTTCTAAGAAGGGGAGGGTGTGACATGTGAGTCACTGATTTAATCAAGTTTTGCAAGGGCGTTCCACACTGATTTGAAATAGATACGTATTTCCATTTTTTGGTAGAAAATCTTCAGTTTTTGAAAAACAATCGAGGTCAGAGTTGTGATGGAAAACCGCATTTTCAATTATATACATCGAAAGATTTTATAAAAACAAACTTTTTAAGATTAGGGTGTGATATGGGCTTTAAAGTTATTAACTTTTTCTGCGTTTTCGTGCTGTATCTTGGGTTCCCGTAGTGCCACACGTCTAACACAGCGAAACGTTAGACTACCAAACCGCTGGTCCATGTTCAATTTTTGGCCGTGGCTTTTTTTCATTCGATGTTTTTTTCTGTGAATCTGATAATTTTCTGTAAATCAAAATACTTTTCAATGCCTTTTTTAAAAAGGCATATATATATATATATATATATATATATATATATATATATATATATATATATATATATCTCGCTTCCCGCATGTATAGGGCGCCGCAAGCGAACACGACGGCATATGTAACCCAAAACTGACTTAAGCTGATAAAAGCGTTGTACCCAATGTCCACCAGTAGGGAACTGAACCTCGACACCAAGCTCCAGCTGTACCGGATAGTTGTCCACCCTTCCCTCACCTATAGCTCCACTGCGTGGGCTACGATTAGTGCCTCCCGGATGCAGACCCTCCAGCCCCTGCAGAATAAGGTGGTTGGGTGGGGTCTGCATGTCCCTCCCCTCACGAGGGTAGCTACCCTCCACGAGGAAACGGACATGGCTACTCTCAAGACGTCCATGCGATAGAAGGCAAGGTGTCTCTATGCCAAAGTAGAAGCCCTACGCGACACGGTCGCTGGCTTACAAAACATTGGCAAAACGCCTCCCTGGCACTGGCACCGACACGCTGTCCCTCTCACCAACCTTGAAGACTCCGATTCTAACCATGGCAACGATAGCACTGTTAAGGCCACTTATGAAGCGTTAGTGTTGACTTGACCACTCGATAGGTATCGACCTTCGTCAACTACCACTGTTGATTCGTCATGTAGTTCGTAGTTAGTTAACATTTGCCTGCGACCTGAACTTCCACCATTGGAGGGTGGTATGGGACTTCACATCACACCGCCACACCTTCAACGTGCACTTCAGTGATGTCTTTGGAAGGACGTCATTGCCGAATGGAACAGTTTTACTATCCACCAAGACGGTAAGACCGTGAGCTACCGGTGAAGCTGTATTTCAACCTCCCACAAAAAAAAGAAAAAAAAGAGAAAACGACGGCAATTCGCTCCACCGGAGCTCTGGGGCAATTTGTGCGGCGGCTCTTAGCAGCCCATCAGCCGGAGCCGGGTCGGAAGTCACCGCAGCGGAACTTACGACTATCCAGCGATATCCCGGGACGCACCTGTCGGTCAACTATGCCGAACGCTCAACCTTCGTCGTTAGGGATTACCTTGGCACAGTCTTCACTCCCACTACGTTTATCCATTGCGTGTTCCAAGCGTATGCCTGTTAGTGTCTGTCCGCAGCTCGTGGTCGTGCGGTAGCGTTCTCGCTTCCCACGCCCGGGTTCCCGGGTTCGATTCCCGGCGGGGTCAGGGATTTTCTCTGCCTCGTGATGACTGGGTGTTGTGTGCTGTCCTTAGGTTAGTTAGGTTTAAGTAGTTCTAAGTTCTAGGGGACTGATGACCATAGATGTTAAGTCCCATAGTGCCATTTGAACCATTTGTTAGTGTCTGAAACGTTGTATTATAATTTATTGGGAAGAGTTTTGCATTTGTTATTAAATATCTCTATCGTCGTCGTGATAAACCCTTGCCCTTCTTCACTTGTTTCTTATTATTGCTTATCAAGCACCGCCCCGCTGTGATACAGCGGATACCACCGAAATTTACCCTCTTTGTCAATCGTGTGACGCTTGCTTTTACCGACAGGTAAGGAATTTCATCACATTCGTTGAAAATCATGCTTTCTTCCGTCACCGGTTGCCCGCCCTGTTTTTCAAGATGCGCTTCTATAGCCTTGATATGCAAATTTATGTCTAAAATTTAACAACATGAATCAGACATGTTCTTCCAGGGACAATGTTTCGGAAAACATCGCAATGCGGCGAGATTTCATTCGTGTGTTGCGCATGGTGTGATAAATATGTATGTCTTGCCTGTCTCTGTGATACATTTCACCCCACTGATTGCGAGAATGCTCACGAATCGATGATCAGTTAATATTACGCAGTAATATACTTTTGTACCATTTATCACAATGAAAATAACTGTCTATACATTATATATACAGGGTGTTTCAAAAATGACCGGTATATTTGAAACGGCAATAAAAACTAAACGAGCAGCGATAGAAATACACCGTTTGTTGCAATATGCTTGGGACAACAGTACATTTTCAGGCAGACAAACTTTCGAAATTACAGTAGTTACAATTTTCAACAACAGATGGCGCTGCGGTCTGGGAAACTCTATAGTACGATATTTTCCACATATCCACCATGCGTAGCAATAATATGGCGTAGTCTCTGAATGAAATTACCCGAAACCTTTGACAACGTGTCTGGCGGAATGGCTTCACATCCAGATGAGATGTACTGCTTCAGCTGTTCAATTGTTTCTGGATTCTGGCGGTACACCTGGTCTTTCAAGTGTCCCCACAGAAAGAAGTCACAGGGGTTCATGTCTGGCGAATAGGGAGGCCAATCCACGCCGCCTCCTGTATGTTTCGGATAGCCCAAAGCAATCACACGATCATCGAAATATTCATTCAGGAAATTAAAGACGTCGGCCGTGCGATGTGGCCGGGCACCATCTTGCACAAACCACGAGATGTTCGCAGTGTCGTCTATGGCAGTTTGTACCGCCACAAATTCACGAAGAATTTCCAGATAGCGTGATGCAGTAATCGTTTCGGATCTGAAAAATGGGCCAATGATTCCTTTGGAAGAAATGGCGGCCCAGACCAGTACTTTTTGAGGATGCAGGGACGATGGGACTGCAACATGGGGATTTTCGGTTCCCCATATGCGCCAGTTCTGTTTATTGACGAAGCCGTCCAGGTAAAAATAAGCTTCGTCAGTAAACCAAATGCTGCCCACATGCATATCGCCGTCATCAATCCTGTGCACTATATCGTTAGCGAATGTCTCTAATGCAGCAATGGTAGCGGCACTGATGGGTTGCCGCGTTTGAATTTTGTATGAATAGAGGTGTAAACTCTGGCGCATGAGACGATACGTGGACGTTGGCGTCATTTGGACCGCAGCTGCAACACGGCGAACGGAAACCCGAGGCCGCTGTTGGATCACCTGCTGCACTAGCTGCGTGTTGCCCTCTGTGGTTGCCGTACGCGGTCGCCCTACCTTTCCAGCACGTTCATCCGTCACGTTTCCAGTCCGTTGAAATTTTTCAAACAGATCCTTTATTGTATCGCTTTCGGTCCTTTGGTTACATTAAACCTCCGTTGAAAATTTCGTCTTGTTGCAACAACACTGTGTTCTAGGCGGTGGAATTCCAACACCGGAAAAATCCTCTGTTCTAAGGAATAAACCATGTTATCTACAGCACACTTGCACGTTGTGAACCGCACACGCTTACAGCAGAAAGACGACGTACAGAATGGCGCACCCACAGACTGTGTTGTCTTCTATATCGTTCACATCACTTGCAGCGCCATCTGTTGTTGAAAATTGTAACTACTGCAATTTCGAATGTTTGTCCGCCTGAAAATGTACTGTTGCCCCAAGCATATTGCAACAAACGGTGTATTTCTATCGCTGTTCGTTTAGTTTTTATTGCCGTTTCAAATATACCGGTCATTTTTGAAACACCCTGTACTTATCTCATTATTAATCACAACTCCTGATGTTTTAATTTAAAATAAGGCAAAGGAAAGTATTATACTTATCAGAACATCATCAGAGACAGCGAAAAATCATCGAATGGATCAAAAGCTACGACCAAGAATCGAACACCGAGCAGCGGTTTGGTAGTCTAATACCTTGACCTGTCGCCAGCTGAGCTCGCTCTGTGACGTGTAAGGTGATGGGTGTTCATGTCACGGCATGAAAACACACAAACGCTTATAACTCGAACATTATTAACTTTGGGCCCGATATTATACTAACAAAAATGTTTGTTTTCAGGTGATGTTTCGATCTATAGCATTTAAAATACGATTTTCAACTCTGACTTCGACTTTTTAAATTAGGTAGTATCTAGGGAAATGACGAAATACGTGTCTCTTTATTTTCAATATGGAACGTCCTTCAAAACTTCATAAAAATCGGTGCCCTGCATGTCAGACTTTTCCCTTGTAAGTCCTTCTTTCTCTCCCAGAACTTTAATTCCCTCTACAAATTTGTCTTTGGTTTCTTTCATTGGTTGCTCAACGTACAGGTCGAATAACATCAGGGACATGCTACCAATCCTTTCTCACTCCCTTCTCGATCACTGTTTCCATTTCAAGTAGAGGAAGTTAAAACGTTCCTATACTATACGGTATGTGTAAGGTTTTATTGTGACACGTGTACATACAAGGCATTGAATTCGAAGACAAATGTTTAGCGACTGAATACAGATAGTTACACTTTGATCGCTGTCGCTGACATATAAAATATGATAATAAATTAAAGTTTCATTGTAATTATCTGCAATCATGAATCCGAGAATATCGGTCGAATGAATGTAGACTGCGGAATAAAACAGTCACCAGCTCCAAAAACGAGCAAAACTTAATGTTGGTAAATGATTGCAATGACTTTTCTTTGGATTCTTATAAATATCACGTGAGAAAGACAAGGCAGCAGCTGAACAAAATGCACGCGCTAACTTACGTGTAAAAGACACATATGACATAAACACGAAAGGCGTTCCTCTGGAATACAATGATGGTAGTGACCTAAAGGATCACCATAATAAGCAATAACTAGTAAAACTTTATGGAAACTATGCTGTGTTACGTGACTCACGATAATGCTGTCTGTCACACAAAAACTGTCTGCAAATGACTGCTGTTCGGGTCACTGCAGTAAAAACTTTCAATCATGGGTACGACTGTTTTCATTACTAATGTTACAGAGATGTATGCACATAGTAATATTTACAAAATACGACATAAAATTCATGTAGTCAAAGTAAAGTCAGTATGTCTTTGTCACAGAAAACGAACTTCAATTAAATAACTTTAATTTGAAGTGACTGTCTGTTGTGCTAGTGCTATACTGTATGGGCAATTGCCTTTTATTACAATAATCAGTCCATTGAAAATAAATTGTAAATTTAATTAGATCTGTCTTCTTTTCACAATTTCTTACACTTGTGACTTTTTCGGAATTTATTGTGAAAGGATAGGCCCAAGCTGATGACTAACGACTCGGGTAAATGAATTTTCTCTCGACGAGTTTGTTCCTTGACTAAACACATTGTAATGTTCCAAAAAGTTACTAAGGGGCTGGCATGCCAATTACACAGCTACAAAAATGTTGGCTGTATCTTACTTTGCGATGCGTTTCTTGTGGTTAGAATTGGTGGTTATTATGACATTCATTACTGGTAACAGGCTCTTCTTAGTTAGTTACCAATTTGAATAATTTAAAAAAAGTGCGTAACATTGTGCTGCCTGTAATCATGTTATTTTATTTTGCTACTGATTTCGGTTGTGAACAACTATCAACGGCAGGAAAATTATCGCAGATGTATCACAGGTCGTACTTACTTTAACATAAGCTACCACAGTAAACCATAATTGCCACGACAATATAAAATCAAAAATTGTAACAAGATAAAAATATGATGGCGCAGTCAATGTACCATCATATTTTTATCTTGTTACAATGTATGATACAACTGTGATAATTTTCCTGCCGTTGATGATGGTTCAGAACTGGAGCCGGAAGCAAAATAAAATAACATTATTACAGACAGCACAGTGGTAGGCATTTTTTAAAAATTTGTATAATGCTACTGATCATCGCCTAAGAAAGATGTTCAGCTTGGATAAATTGGAGCCACACAGTATTCTTCATTACTTCCAAAATCTTCCTGCGACCGTATACTGTGCCCGCATACTTGCTCGCTCGATTATAATTTGCCTGGCGATACAGTGGAACAACGTTTTCGACCCGAAAAACTTTCCTGGTATGGCCAAGTGTTTACCACAATGATTTGACACAAACAAAAATGGTTCAAATAGCTCTGAGCACTATGGGACTTAACTTCTGAGGTCATCAGTCCCCTAGAACTTACAACTACTTAAACCTAACTAACCTAAGGACATCACACACATCCATGCCCGAGGCAGGATTCAAACCTGGGACCGTAGCAGTAGGGCGGTTCCAGGCTGTAGCGCCTAGAATCGCTCGGCCACCCCGGCCGCCTGACACAAATAATTCTTACTTGCCCTATCTACATGCGTTACATTTTCATTACTCTAATTACTGTCAAAATTCATTAATACTTTTACTTAGAAAAACTGCTTATAAAGTTGAGAAATGAAGTAGGTGAAGGATGCGCGAGGCACTGGGTTGCCGTGTTACAAACTAATAGCGAGTTCAGAAAAAACTGACCACCTATCAGTTCCACAATATGTACAGAACAACAACTTCTAACCTTTCTGCCCCCCCCCCTCCCCTGCCCCCCATCCCCTGCCCCCCCCCCCAAAAAAAATGGAATAACATTGCCGTGGACGGAACTTTTGTAGTACGCATTTCCGTCGCTAGGCGTGAATAGCGCAACTCATTACCAGTTCAGTGCCGCCTGTGTAGTCGACTTGCTTTCTCTGATCACTTGCAGTGATTGTTTTTGCTAGCGCTGAATTATTCTTGTTTCGTTTTTATATTAAGTTTAAGCGAAGAACGCGCAGTTGTGAAATTTTGTTTTCTACTCGGTATAAATGGCGCTGAAACTGTTTTAAAGTTGAAAGCAGCTTACCAAGATGACGCTATGGTAAAAACTCAAGTGTATAAGTGGCTTGCTCGATTTAAAAGTGACGACATGTCGACTGATGAGAAACCTCGTTCTGGACGTCCATCAACTGCCAGAATCGACGAAAATATTGAAAAACTGTGAGAGAAGTTTTAATAAGATTGCGCAACAGTGTTGGTTAAAAAAAAAAAAGACCTGATTTGTGGCACACAGGAGACTGGTTCTTCCATCACGACAACGCACCTGTACACACAGCCATGTCTGTTAGACAGTTTTTGGCTAAAATGGCATGGTTCTTTGATCCACGCAACTTACCCGCCTGACTTGGCTCCGTTTGACTTTTTCTTATTTCCACTCACGAAAAGGGGTATGGAAGGTCACCGATTTGACAGCACTGAAGAAGTCAAGACGAAAACGAGGGAGCAGCTGTCAGCTATCTCTAAAGATGACAACAAAAAATGTTTCGAACAGTGTAAGTACCATTGGGACAAATGTATTAGTTGTAATGGAGAGTGTTTTGAAGGGGATAAGACTGTTTTGTAAACGATTTGAAAATATATAGCTTTTAAAAAATAATTTCGGTTTTTTGGGTACCCCCTCGTACTTCTTCGGAGGGACTATGCATGGGTGACGTGCGGGAACAATGACGCTGGTGTGGGGCAAAGAGCTCGTTCCGCCGGTGGCAGATACGCCTATCTCGGCGATCGCTGCGGGCACGGCCGGATAACGGCGGCTGTTTGCAGTGGTGGGCCGGCCAGAATATCGCTTATTTGCGGAACGGACGAGCGGCTCGAATTTCGGCCGAGGATCGCGAGCATACTGCCAGTGGGCGGGGCTTCTGTTCTCCAGGGAGGTGGAGGGAGGCCCGCGCCGCCGACCTGCTTCCAGGCTGGACTTCCGCTCGGCGAGAATCCTCACTATGGCAGGCTCCCGTCTCTGTTGAATTAGTTGGGCTATGATCCCCGAGGCCGAAAATTCCTTAGTATTGCCCGCATACAAGACAGGCGATACATCCTCAGGCTTCAATATGAATGCAACAGTCACAACTCCACCGAAGGCAGATCCTAACTTCAAGAGATATGCAATAATCGCAATTTGACTGAAGGCACATCCTAACGCGAGTGAATATCACCGAACCATCAGTTTAATAAATCAATTTAAAGATCTACGAGACTGTAGACATACTATCAGATTTTCGGGAGAATGTCGTCCCTACAATTCCGAAGATGCCAGTGTTCAGATAAGTGCAGCCTGACAATTCATACTTCAGTGTTCATCTACATCTACATCTACGTCTACATTTATACTCCGCAAGCCACCCAACGGTGTGTGGCGGACGGCACTTTACGTGCCACTGTCATTACCTCCCTTTCCTGTTCCAGTCGCGTATGGTTCGCCGGAAGAACATTCGTGATCTCCTCGGGAGGTATAAGTAGGGGGAAGCAATATATTCGATAGCTCATCCAGAAACGCACCCTCTCGAAATCTGTACAGCAAGCTTCACCGCGATGCAGAGCGCCTCTCTTGCAGAGTCTGCCACTTGAGTTTGCTAAACATCTCCGTAACGCTATCACGGTTACCAAATAACCCTGTGACGAAACGCGCCGCTCTTCTTTGAATCTTCTCTATCTTCTCCGTCAACCCGACCTGGTAAGGATCCCACACTGATGAGCAATACTCAAGTATAGGTCGAACGAGTGTTTTGTAAGCGACCTCCTTTGTTGATGGACTACATTTTCTAAGGACTCTCCCAATGAATCTCAACCTGGCACCCACCTTACCAACAATTAATTTTATTTGATCATTCCACTTCAAATCATGCATACTCCCAGATATTTTAAAGAAGTAACTGCTACCAGTGTTTTTTCCGCTATCATATAATCATACAATAAAGGATCCTTCTTTCTATGTTAAGGGTCAGTTGCCACTCCCTGCACCAAGTGCCTATCCGCTGCAGATCTTCCTGCATTTCGCTGCAGTCTTCTAATGCTGCAACTTCTCTGTGTACTACAGCTTCATCCACGAAAAGCTGCATGGAACTTCCGACACTATCTACTAGGTCATTTATATATATTGTGAAAAGCAATGGTCCCATAACACTCCCCTGTGGCACGCCAGAGGTTACTTTAACGTCTGTAGACGTCTCTCCACTGAGAACAACATTCAGTGTTCTGTTTGCTAAAATCTCTTCAATCCAGCCACACAGCTGGTCTGATATTCCGTAGGCTCTTACTTTGTTTATCAGGCGACAGAGCGAACTGTATCGAACGCCTTCCGGAAGTCAAGGAAAATGGCATCTACCTGGGAGCCTGTGTCTAATATTTTCTGGGTCTCATGAGCAAATAAAGCGAGTTGGATCTCACACGATCGCTGTTTCCGGAATCCATGTTGATTCCTACAGAGTAGATTCTGGATTCCCAGAAATGACATGATACGCGAGCAAAAAACATGTTCTAAAATTCTACGACAGTTCCATGTCAGAGATACACAGGGTGTTTCAAAAATGACCGGTATATTTGAAATGGCAATAAAAACTAAACCAGCAGCGATAGAAATACACCGTTTGTTGCAATATGCTTGGGGCAACAGTACATTTTCAGGCGGACAAACTTTCTAAATTACAGTAGTTACAATTTTCAACAACAGATGGCGCTGCAAGTGATGTGAAAGATATAGAAGACAACGCAGTCTGTGGGTGCGCCATTCTGTACGTCGTCTTTCTGCTGTAAGCGTGTGCTGTTCACAACGTGCAAGTGTGCTGTGGACAACATGGTTTATTCCTTAGAACAGAGGATATTTCTGGTGTTGGAATTCCACCGCCTAGAACACATTGTTGTTGCAACAAGACGAAGTTTTCAACGGAGGTTTAATGTAACCAAAGGACCGAAAATAGATACAATAAAGGATCTGTTTGAAAAATTTCAACGGATTGGGAATGCGACGGATGAACGTGCTGGAAAGGTAGGGCGACCGCGTACGGCAACCACAGAGGGCAACGCGCAGCTAGTGCAGCAGGTGATCCAACAGCGGCCTCGGGTTTCCGTTCGCCGTGTTGCAGCTGCGGTCCAAATGATGCCAACGTCCACGTATCGTCTCATGCGCCAGAGTTTACACCTCTATCCATACAAAATTCAAACACGGCAACCCCCAGCGCCGCTACCATTGCTGCACGAGAGACATTCGCTAACGATATAGTGCACAGGATTGATGACGGCGATATGCATGTGGGCAGCATTTGGTTTACTGACGAAGCTTATTTTTACCTGGACGGCTTCGTCAGTAAACAGAACTGGCGCATGTGGGGAACCGAAAAGCCCCATGTTGCAGTCCCATCGTCCCTGCATTCTCAAAAAGTACTGGTCTGGGCAGCCATTTCTTCCAAAGGAATCATTGACCCATTTTTCAGATCCGAAACGATTACTGCATCACGCTATCTGGACATTCTTCGTGAATTTGTGGCGGTACAAACTGCCTTAGACGACACTGCGAACACCTCGTGGTTTGTGCAAGATGGTGCCCGGCCACATCGCACGGCCGACGTCTTTAATTTCCTGAATGAATATTTCGATGATCGTGTGATTGCTTTGGGCTATCCGAAACATACAGGAGGCGGCGTGGATTGGCCTCCCTATTCGCCAGACATGAACCCCTGTGACTTCTTTCTGTGGGGACACTTGAAAGACCAGGTGTACCGCCAGAATCCAGAAACAATTGAACAGCTGAAGCAGTACATCTCATCTGGATGTGAAGCCATTCCGCCAGACACGTTGTCAAAGGTTTCGGGTAATTTCATTCAGAGACTACGCCATATTATTGCTACGCATGGCGGATATGTGGAAAATATCGTACTATAGAGTTTCCCAGACCGCAGCGCCATCTGTTGTTGACAATTGTAACTACTGTAATTTCGAAAGTTTGTCTGCCTGAAAATGTACTGTTGTCCCAAGCATATTGCAACAAACGGTGTATTTCTATCGCTGCTCGTTTAGTTTTTATTACTGTTTCAAATATACCGGTCATTTTTGAAACACCCTGTAGGTCTATAGTTTTGAGCATCTGCTCGACGACCCTTCTTGAAGACTGAGACTACCTGTGCTCTTTTCCAATCATTTGGAACCTTCCGTTCCTCTAGAGACTTGCGGTACACGGCTTTAGAAGCGTACTCTGTGTAGAATCGAATTGGTATCCCATCAGGTCCAGGGGACTTTCCTCTATTGAGTGATTTCTGTTGCTTTTCTATTCCATGGACACCTATTTCGATGTCAGCCATTTTTTAGTTCGTGCGAGGATTTAGAGAAGGAACTGCAGTGCGATCTTCCTCTGTGAAACAGCTTTGGAAAAAGGTATTTAGTGTTTAAGCTTTACGTGTGTCATTCTCTGTTTCAATGCCATTATCATCCCAGAGTGTCTGGATATGCTGTTTCGATCCACTTTCTGACGACTGGAGGAATGCAGGAAGACGCGAGGCTATATTGACCCTCCGACTTATCTTAAAAGATAGCTTGAAGAAAGGCAAACGTTAATTTCTTGAGAAGAATAATATAGAGAAGAATGTAACAGAAAATTGATGACCTCTTAGGTGGCATTCTGTGTGGCTTCTGGAGAGCTAAAGGCACCGGTGAAGCAGATCTGGTGTTGCACTTAGTTATGAAAATAAATCAGTAAAATCAAGCCATGTTCATAAGATCTGTCGACGTAGTAAAAGTCATTGACAATGCAGAGTTGTGGAAGGTGTTCTAAATCCTCAGGAAAATTGTTGTAAGCTGTAAGGAAGTCGGTTAATCCATACATCTTACAAAATTATATATATGTGTATGTGTAAATGTTATACATGTCCTCCTAAGCCACTAGAGCGATTTCAACCAAATTTGATACGCACATCAATTACTGCCAGACAACAATTGAAAAATACTGAAACGAACTATTTACAGAAGACAGGAAAAAATGGTAGAAGCAACCTCAGGGAAAATAGATTTACATTCTGGAGGAATGCAGGAAGACGCGAGGCTATATTAACCCTCCGACTTATCTTAAAAGATAGCTTGAAGAAAGGCAAACGTTAATTTTTAGCATTTGTTGACAATGTTGACTGGAATACACTATTTGAAATTCTGAAGGTAGTATGGATAAAACACAGTGAGAAAAGGGTTATTTACAGCTTATACAGAAGCCAGCCGGGAGTTACATGAGTCGATGGGTATGAAAGGAAAGCGTTGTTTGAGAAGGAAGTCAGACGTGGTTGTAGGCTATCCCCAATATTATTCAATCGGTGCATTGAGCAAGAAGTAAAGGAAACCAAAGAAAATTTTGAGGAAGGAATTAAAGTTCAGGGAGGAGATACAAAAACTTACAGGTTTGCTGTTGTCATTGTAGTTCTGTTAGAAAAGGACCTGGATGAGCGTCTGAGCGGAATAGACTGTGTCCTAAAAGAAGAATATTAGATGAACATCAACAGAGGCAAAAAAAGGGTAATTGGAAGTGTAGTAACTGTGTGCCGGCCGAAGTGGCCGTGCGGTTAAAGGCGCTGCAGTCTGGAACCGCAAGACCGCTACGGTCGCAGGTTCGAATCCTGCCTCGGGCATGGATGTTTGTGATGTCCTTAGGTTAGTTAGGTTTAACTAGTTCTAAGTTCTAGGGGACTAATGACCTCAGCAGTTGAGTCCCATAGTGCGCAGAGCCATTTGAACCAACCAGTAACTGTGGCTGACGCCTTTCTATCCTCCCACCAACCACACAGGAGAGTGCCGCGGGTTGCCTCCAAGCCACGGCGCCTGCAACTCAACGGCAGCATACCACTCCTGCAGCAGCCGTGCTGATAGCGCCACATCCATTGGATACTGCGCTGCTATCGTCGACACTAGCTCGCTGCCAGGAGCCACGGACATTACCACCATGTCGTGGTATTTCATTTGTTGGAGCATAGCGCACAACAGTCAGAGCCCGCAGCCCCGCATACCGCGTCTAAACCGCCGAGTCTTCGAAAGTACTTCAGCCACTGACTACGCCTACTAAGTCTCCAGCCTGCACCACTGCTACACGATTTAGGATGGACAGTGCACTAATAGTAAAGTTCTGTTTTTCTTTTTGCTACTTGGCCACATCTAGTCATGCAGAGTGCACTTCCCACAATAGGACTCATCAGAATGTTGGCAACGTAAATGAGACGATGCTTATGGAATTAGATTACGAAATGAAACACTAAAAGTAATAGCAGTGGTAGATTAGTTTTGCTAATTCAGCAGTGAAATAACTGCCGACGGCCAAAATAGAGAGAATATAAAGTGCAGACTAGCACTGAAAAAAAAAGCGTTTCTGAAGATGGGAAATTGTTGACATGGAATATAAAATTAAATGTTTGACAGCCTTTTCTGAAAGCATTTGTCTGGAGTTAACCTTGTACGGAAGTGAAATGTGGACAATAAGCAGTTCACGGAAGACGAGAACGGAAGCCTTTAGTATGTGTTGCAATCCTAAGAATGCTGAAGATTATGTGGGTCGATCACATAACCAATGACGAGGTACTGAAAAGAAATGGAAGGAGAAGAAATTTGTGGCATATAATGACCAAAAGAAGGAATCGCCAGTATACTATTGGAGGGAAAGTGTGAGGATGAAAATTCTAAAGGGAGACCAAGGATGAATATAGTAAACAAGTTGAAATGAATGTGCATCCCAGTAGTTATTCGGAGATGATGAGCCTTTCACCGTATAGAATATTGTGGAGAGCTGCATCAAACCAGTCTTTGGTCTAAAGACCAAAACAACAACAACAACAACAACAAAGTATTTGAGGCTAAGTGCCCGGACATCAATTTCCTTAAGCAGCGCAAACGAATTCTCACAAAAAAACTCGAAAAAAATCCTATTTGAAAATTTCCATTTGCTGTTAACTATGAAATAGTTGCAAGAAGTTAACATAATCACTCTAGCCGAATGCGACTTACTGCGTTTAGACTGTGACTGCCTGTCCGCTGTGATGATTATATCATGAATATAGCTTCAGATGAGTAATATGTGAATGGTCAGTTGAAAAAGAAATATGATGATCCGCTTGTAAGACGAAATAATGTTTTACCCTTAAGTATTCAGAAAAGAGGATTAGGATTTGGAATGCGCTTCTCTTTGATTAATCACATTCAAATTTCCTTGTTTCTTCCTGCTGCGTACAGGTTGTTGCTGTGTTCTTCAGTCAAAGACTGGTTTGATGCATCTCTCCATGCTTGTCTGTCCTGTGCAAGCGTCTTCATCTCCGAGTAATTACTGCACCCTACATCCCTCTGAATCTGCTTACTGTATTCATCTCTTAGTCTGCCTCTACAATTTCTACCCCCTCGACGCTTCCCTCCAGTAGCAAACTGGTGATCCCTTGATGTCTCAGAATGTGCCCTACCAACCGATTCCTTCTTCTATTCAGGTTGTGTCACAAATTTCTTTTCTCCCTAATTCTGTTCAGTACCTCCTCGTTAGTTACATGGTCTATCCATATAATCTTCAGTATTCTCGTCTTGTTTTAATTATTTATCGCCCATGTTTCATTTCTGTACATGGCTATTTTCCACACAAATACTTTCAGAAAAGACTTCCTGATACTTAAATCTATACTCGACTTTAACGGATTTCTCTTCTTCAGAAACGCTTTTTCTGCCATTGGCAGTCTACATTTTACATCCATAGGTTAAAATTTTAAAACGAAAACTATTTTGTAAACGAAAGGAAGTCATCATTTCAAAAAGTTATGCGTAGCGTAGAAGTCTCGTAAATGGAAAGTCCCCGGTTCGAATCTCAATAGTTCCAACATTTTTTCCCTTGTATTATGATTCTATACTTATTACCAGACAGAAATGTTGTACCTTGATGTACACGGCGCTCCTCTTCCGCCTCTGAATTCCGCGGCAGCCGCGTCCAGTCCTAGCTGAGCGGTAGAGCCCAGCGACCAGGTGGGTGAAACTCATGTAGGAACCTCCGGTAACTCGACCTTGGTACGCTGCGAGGCTACTTGTAGCCCTGGAAGTTCATCTCGGTTTCTCATTGTGCGATTTAAAGTCTTTCACATTTGTTTTGGTTTCATTGGTCCCTCGCACTATGTTCCTGATTACGAGTTCTTGTGTGCATTACAGTCTTAGAATTGCAGTCTAAATATTTTGCACGTATTAGACTAGATTTTTGCTCTCATCCGTAATATTGGTTGGACTAAATCCTTCCGTATTTTTTTCTGTTTCATATAAAACACAAGCTGGTTTCATAGTCTGGTGTTCTGTGGACTTATATACCTACATTTTTTACTGCTTACGAATCCGTGTGTAAACTGCTCTGTATGTATCAATATACTGTTTTTGTACTACTTTATTTTTGATCGCATCAATTTTTCGAACTTTCTCGCATTTGACCCCATAAAACGATGTGGTTCCGTTTGCAGCCATCTAGGATCTTGTTATTTCGTGGCATATGCGCGGCAGGCACACGTGTAGCTATCGTTCACGCTTCCACGAGATGCTGCCCTGTAGCGGCTGCAGCTTGAGCGCCGTACATTTCGAATCAAAGCGCTTAGATGTGCCATCTTTTTATGCAGTGTACGATTGTCTTTGTTTTCAAATTTTGGTTGAATTTGTCTTTATGAGGCACATTTTTCGCATGGATTAAATTCAGAAAACTGTCCTGTTCAAATCTATACGATTTGTGTTGCGGTAATCAAATTCATGTACCTATTTTCATAATTATTGTGGTGGTTTCTTTTGAAACCAATGCAGCTCTAAGGGAAAAATGAGTAGCCGTGACAGGTTGTTGTCTTTCCAATTTCACGAGATGAACTCTCGCAGAATAAAGGAAGTAGAAATTGTGGCGAGCCTTTTGGAAGTGATTTCTTTTGATGTCGACTCAGATTGACAATAGCAGTGAAAGTGGTGATAATGTGTTAGCTGAAGAAAGTTTTCGACCAAAAAAAATTCACTGTTGTCTTGCATCATAATTTCGGAGAGTGAGAACAAATAACAATCTGCAAAAAAAAAAAAAAAAAAAAAAAAAAAAATGTTGGAACTGTTGATCCAGTTGAAAAACATGCAACAAACGCAAAGCATCTACCAACACACGGCACCTTAAGGCTGTGTGTACACTGTAGCGCAAAAGATGAACCACACAGAAGGCGATGGAAGGGTGCTCTCTGTCAGGTAGCTATATACCTAACTCCAGAAGAAAACTGCATTTTACCTTATCACCAAAAGTAAGAACGTTTCCATGCACAGCAGCTCCATTTGAAACCACTCCCTATGTGTTTGATTTTGTATGTAACGTTTGTTTTCCACTTTGTTCTGTCACAACGCATTTATAATGAGCCAATAAAAATAAGAAAATTAAAAAAAATAATTTTTAGTACCTCGAGTCTGAAAGGGTTAATGGAAAACTCAATGCCGGCAGCATTTGACAGATTTGGTAATCAATTTTGTAACATCTTCTTACGGAATGAATACTGCTTTGATGGTGTTACTTCATGCCACTGTGTACGCTTTGTAGTATTGGTCACAAATTCTGTCCGAAGATACTAACATGGGGCTCTCTCCATTAAATGCGCGTTATTAGGAAAACGGATGCGAACAAAAATACAGTATAAAGCAATGCAATAGATCGGACAGTTTAGACACAGATTCGTGGCCAGGAGCAAATGTACCTGAGCCCACAAAACACAATACGATTAAAGTATCTTATGTTTTATAGGGAACAAAAATAAATATGCAGTCATTTACTCCACACAATACTATGTTCGGGAGCCAAAATCAAGCAGAATACGAACAGTACACTTACAGTGCAATTTAAATAGTGCAGTACCCACAAGCAATCGTAATCAGGAACGCAACGCGATGAATCAGCTTCTATTTCGCGCCATGTCATATTGTTTTTAGAATTTTCCATGTGGAAAAACACAGTTATTTCCACTTAATAATGACCACGCTGTAGGAATTGCAATATTGAGTTTTACAAATAAATCAGTATATAGTCACAGACGCCCACAACGTCATTTATAAAATTTTTCATGGTTTCTCGGCTATCAGGAGTTAATCTTAGTATTTCAGTGAGTAATCTCGAATCTTTACTTTGCAAGGTCGCAAAAACATTTGTGTTGCTATGCTCACGTTGTACTACTAGACTATGAGGCCTTCCCATGAAGAATAAATGAAAAATATTGTCATGTAAATTGTGTATTTACAGATAAAAATACGGGTTTTCATGCTGTGTTATCTCGTATTGAAAGTTCATTGCCAGGACACTTGGAAGGCTGCTATCGTTCTCTGTTTCTGCAGAACGTTTTCTTTACCTTTTTTTATTTTTTACCAGGTGCTGAAGGAAACCTCTGACCAGCTGTCGTCCCTAATGAAAAGTTCATGTTCCCTTATTTTGTTTCTTTTTCCCTTTGGCGTTCAGCCTAATAGGGTTGGACATGCCTTTTTTAAAGTGTGCCAACTGGAGGTAATCCCTGAGCTCATTGTATAAAAAAATCTCACTAAGTATTGTGTTAAGTTCTTTGTTCTAATAAAGATTGTTAAGAAAAACCCACCTAATCAGACAGCTATTCCGCTCTCCTTTCGCCCTGTTATCAATGCTAAATCACAATAATTATCGAATTATATTCATCTAAAAAAATAACATCTTTTTATTTTTAATTACTTGTATCTTAGAATAAATTAAAATTTAGACAAACATACAAGATAGCTTATTGTTAAATAAAAACAACGTATATCAGCAATATTATTCAGTCTCAAGAAACATAAATTGTATTTTATTTTCTATACGGGTTCCTCGGTGTACGACTGACGGCCTCATTTTAACGACATCATCATCAAATCAGCTTGGTGGTAGATGAAGTTTCGACAGTATGGGATCCCATTTACTTTTGTGGGGAAAGAGAAATTCGGCCATGAGCTGCAATCGGGCGCTGAAATAAATACAATGACGACAAGTGAAAATTTGTGCTGGGCCGTGTCTCGGACCCGGATTTCCCAACGGCAGCTATCACCTTACCAACTTTGGATTACCCAGCACGCTTCGCGTCCAACCTCCCATGTACTGCTTCCAGAGGAGTGCATCTTTCATCGGGCCAAACAATGAACTATGCGGGATCCGGGCTGTAGTGCTGATGTGGAAGAACGGGCCAGTGAAGCTTTGTGAGTTCCTCTCGGGTGTGCAGACCTGTGTGAGGCCTTGCGTTGTCATGGAGTTGGACCACCTCGTATGAGAGTGTCCGCACGTCCCAACATTGCAGGAGTCACAGCTGTATGCGAGCGGCCTGCACAAGGAAAGTCGGACAGGTTTGCACAACTTTGTTGCGATGATGACAGACGCCTCGCCCAACAATTCACCGTACGTTTGTTCACTGGCAGATCTCCGTACACCTTCTGCAAGCGCCTATTAGTATCTGCGATGCTCTGGTTTACCGGCAAAAGAAACTCAATGGCAACGCTCTGCTTTGAACCCACGTCCGTTACAGACACCATTTTGAAGACTACATATAGAAACTTCACCCACCGAAACTTTATGAAACTATAGGGGCTGAAGCTGGAATATTTAAAGATGTTCCAATAAATCCCGCATCTTTTTTCAGCGGAACTGATCCAGAAAAAAAAAGTGTTCCATTGCTTATTGAGCGCCCCTCCTATGTTACTGGGCGGCTATCCCGGAACTCAGTACGATGTACCGGTTGCCTATCTAACGGCTTCCAGGCACAACAAAAGTTTGATTTTCAATATTTTGCGTAATTATGGCCCAAATTTAAAAATTTATAATGCTGTTAAAGACTACTCAGTAAGAGGCATAATCTTAACCCTCATACAGAGATATGACTTCTTTTATCATAAATGGTGTTGTTGGGTCCAAAATGATACCGCTTTGTTTTAGCAACGAAAAGTAATTTTTTTTGCTTTCAGTACAACTATTTATTCATAAATTTTATAGTTGTGTATGTTGTATTACAAAGCAAAAAAAAAAAAAAAAAAAAACAGTTACACACAAAAAATTCGAAATAAATAACAAAATGAAAGTAAGTTTATATAACCCTGAACAACACTAAAGTGAAATGAAACATAAAGCTCAGGATGGTTTATTTTATTAGAAATGGTGTGAAACAGTAATATATTGCTGCAAGAAGAACTTATATAGAGCGAAAAATAAGCAGTGGATATTGTAATTCACGTATGAATTGATACACAATTTTTTTTGCAGATGTTCAATGTTCACTCAAGTTCTTTCACAGTCTTTATACAGGGTGACAATTATTGAACTATATGAAAAAAAATGTAAATTAGTTACATACTACGGCGCGAACATGCCTTACTCAACATGCAAAAGTCACTACGGATATTAGCATTTAGGTTAAGAAATGACGTCATTGGCGATGATGTGACATATACGAATAGCGAAATTCTGTATGATGGGTGGATGTGTCGGAACATAGACGCTGTCGATGACCTCCTGAGTGGCTGTTTTCAGCTCAGCAACAGTTTTGGTTCTATTGCTGTACATCTTGTCTTTAATACAGCCCCACAAAATGGAGTCGCATGTGTTCAGATCGGGATAATATGGCAGCCAATCGCCAGACTGCGATCCCAAAATTGCTCTTCTAGGACATCAGACACTCTCCTGCTTTGATGGGATCGAGCTACGTCTTGTCGAAATCAGGGTCACTTTCGATAAGAGGTTGAAATCATCCTCCAAAATCTTTACGTATCGTTGGATAGTCACAGTGCCATCAAGGAATATCGCACCGGTTATTCCGTGACTGGACATTACACACCGCACAGTCATCCATTCAGAGTGAAGAGACTTCTCCATCGCGAGATGTTGATTCTCAGTCCCTCAAACGTGGCAATTTTGTTTATTGATGAGCCCATTAAAATGAAAATGGGCTTCGTCGCTAAACCAAATGATATTCACGCACTAATTCCCATCAGACACGCGGCCAGCTGTGCAGTCTGAACATCCTAGAGCAAACCGTTCAGAAGTTATGATTATTTTATTTCATATTGTTCAGTAATTGTCAACCTGTACCTAGTGTCCATTATTCTCATTGTTTGCAGCTTTACCTAATTCCTGCAAGAGATTGAATGAAGAGTGCACCCATAATAAAACTATGAATATTTGCCATCAAGGCGCATTGGTCTAGATGCGTGGTCTCTGTCCTTTCGGATAAATGCGATAGAATACACATCATACATGAAAATAAAATTTACTTTTGTTTTTTATCTCCAAACTATAGTCATTCTCAGCTCTCAAATACAATTTACCATGAACTTCAGCTATTAGGCTATAAGTACTTGTATTTCTCTTAATAAAATTTAAAAATCTGACCACCAAAAACAAGTTTAAAAAAAAGTTGTACTTGGAGGCTGATAAGGAATAGTCGGTAAATATGCAATAGGGTTTTATAAACGTAGACAACCAGCAAAATTTGGGGAAAAACATATTTTAGGTACACAAAATACAACTCTGGGCTTGATCTTAATATAAACTGTTGATAGAATTACTTATCAGTAACAGAAAACAATTATTTGATTCGATACCAATGTCTTCTATTAACTTTAGAATAGAGTTCAGAAAAAATTGTTTGTGTAATAAAGATGAGTTCTTTTTACGTTTGTCTGTTTGTATGAGTTGCAAATACAATCTTTGTTCTCAACGCCTGCACAAAGAATATGGGTTTTATGGAATACCAAGTATTCCATATTGCCTGACACATATCGCGGACTTTAAAACATAAAAACAGAACTAGCTTTGTCAACAGCCAAAACTCGAGCAATACAAAACGATCTACAACTCTTTTACTTAATAAAATAAATAGATGTAATCATTAGTGTACATTGTCGCTAATTACTGCATGCATTTGAAAACTAAACTCCAAAAAGTTTGTCAAGGTACGATAACAATTTTCCCGCATCGTAACTCATACAATGTCTGCAGACGAACTGGACTCGCTACAGTGTATGAGGGTAACATTAGGAAGTAGAACAATCACCTCGTGCCTGGGAGCACAATTCGACGGATGAGGATTGATGGGTTCCATATTTCCCGACTGTTCCACAATACTCGAAGTAGGTTCAAAATTACCGTAGAGTAATTTGTTCAGAAATTTAAAGGTCATCTTGCCATGACCCTAGACGCAACGGCAGTGGCGATAGCGAGCCGTGAGCACGGTGTGCTGTAAAACCGATCAGTGCAGCAGAACGGAATATCGCCTGGAGCTGCGCCCGACTTTTGACTCTGCAGAGCGGCCGGGCCTGTTCTCTGACTGCAGTGAAATCGATAAGCTTTAATTAAATCTGCCAGTCAGGGTGGAAGGGTGATTATTTGTCTTGAAAGGTACAATCAGTGGCGGGGCCTTAATACGGGCTGCGCTTTGCCCGCCCTCCACCCCCGTCAGCCGCCGCGCCGTCTGCTCAGGGGGTCGCGCCACTGGAGCAGTTGCAGCCACGGTGGCAAAGGGGTGGGGGGTGAGGTTGGGGGGCCGTCGTTAATCACCGCGCTCTACCGGGAAGCGCGCGAACCAGCTCAGGGGGCGCCGCGCTGCTTGCGGCAGAGTTTCGACAGCTGCCTGCGATTTGCGTGTGCCAGATTCCTGCCACAAGTCATCCCTCTCTAGCTAATTACCTCTGGCTGCACAACGCAGTGCAGCTAGTGTACAGATTGGAATTCGAGGTAGAACATGGCTCATACGGAGCCGCACTTGCCATGGTTGTAGTCTTCCCTCTATACAATTGTTTGATGCAGCTTTTGTGAAGAGCCAAATAGCGTGTAGGGCCCCCCGCTAACATGCAGCTCTGCAACACGACGTGGTGCAGACTCGACTAATGTCTGAAGTAGTGCTGGAGGGAACTGACACCATGAATCCTGTAGGGCTGTCCATGAATCCGTAAGAGTGGGAGTGGGTGGAGATGTTTTCGGAACGGCACTTTGCAAGGCATCCCAGATGTGCCCAATAATATTCATGTCTGGGGAGTATAGTGGACACTGGAAGTGTTTAAACTAAGAAGAGTGTTCCTGGAGCCACTCTGTAGCAATTATGGACGTGTGCGGTGTCACATTGTCCTGCTGGAATTGCCCAAGTCCGTCGGAATGCACAATGGACATGAACGGATGTAGGTGATGAGAAAGGGTGTAATCGTATATGTCACCCATCAGAGCATATCTAGATGTATCAGGGATCCCATAGCATTCCAAATGCACACGCTCCACATCATTACAGAACCTCCAGCGGCTTGAATAGTCCCCTGCTGACATGCAGCGTCCATGGGTTCGTGAGGTTGTCTCAATATCTGTAGACGTCCACCCGCTCGATACAATTAGAAACGAGACGCGTCCCATCAGGCAACATGTTTTCACTCATCAACAGCCATATGTTGGTGCTGATGGGCCCAGGTGAGGCGTAAACCTTTGTGTCGCGCAGCCATGAAGGTTACATGAGTGGACATTCGGCTCCGAAAGCACATATCGGCGATGTTTCGTTGAATGGTTCGCACGCTGATGGCCCATCACTGAAATCTGGAGCAATTTGCGGAAGAGTTGCACTTGTGTCACGTTGAAAATTCTGTTCAGTTTCCGCTGGTCTCGTTCTTGCAGAATCTTTTGCGGCCGCAGTGATGTCTGAGATATGATGTTTCACTGGATTCCAGATATTCACGGTACACTCGTGAAATGGTCTTACGGGAAAATCGCCACTTCAGCGCTACCTCGGAGATGCGCCTACTATAACACCACTTTCAAACTCACTGAAATGTTGCTAATTTGCCACTGTAGCAGCAGTAGCCGATCTAACAACTGCGCCAGACACTTGCTGTCTTATATAGGCGTTGGCGACCGCAGAACCCTATTTTGCCTGTTTACATATCTCTGTATTTGAATGCGCATGCGTATGCCAGTTTCTTTGGCGCTTCAGTGTATATAAGTTATCTGTGTGTGTAAATGTGATGAATGATCCGTGTGTAGCGCAATTATGAGGTGTTGTATGAAACTGTCTTTTAAACAGATACTGATTAATTATTTTTATCACAGATCCGCTTAATGTCATTTAAACTGTAATAATCTTAACGCAGACTTATTATACCCATCACTTCGGTGTGCTAATTCGTTGATTATAATTGTTTCCTTTTACTGAAGTTGCGTTACCGTGCAGACACGTTATTGCAAACCAAAGCGAAAACAACATATGAACAAGATCTCTTTTGGTCTCAGGGTGTGAAACTGTTGGGCTCTGTGTGCATATTTATGTACAGGATGGGCGTATAGGCAGGCGGTGGGCATTATGGAATGACTAGGATTATTTTTAGAGAAAGGCCATTTATTGGCTAAAGCATGTTGAAAGGGGCTACATAGGTCTCGGGAGTTGAGGGTGAGCCAGAGCTTAGAGTTTGGCGAAACATTGTTCGGGGAGCTACCGAAAGTGGTTGTCTGCCAAAGCTAAGTCCACAGTGCCGCAGCACCGGGAGAAGCAGATGTTCAATGCTACAGGGCGCGCATCCGACTCGCGGGTGAGCAAGAATGCAAGAGAGCGGGCCCGGCGACTGGCGGCCGGTTATATTCGACGCAACACGCGGCTTCCTCCGCCCTGATTGGTCAGGACCGAGCAAACCGTGCGGGCGGCATGGAACTTTCCAGAGCGTTGCTTGCTAAGCGATGCCTGCGGCGGCGTTACCTCGTAAGCACATGAAACAGGCGCGTGAACAAGGTGCCCTTCATCGGTGCTGACTTCCTTTTGCTGAACCGTGGGACGAAAGAAATTACAGACACCTAACACTGCCGGCCGTGGCTTGGCCGCAATGGAAAAATGAAGTTACCGTTTGAAAGTCCATATAATAAAGTAAAATCCCTGATTGTGTGGCTCATCCTTTACATTTATTTGTAATAGACCGGTTTGTTGATTTTTAATTTCATGAAGCTTGTTTAGGTATAGCTTTCTCAGCAATGGCGCGTACATGAAAGAATAACGTAGTCGACATTAGTGGGCAAGTACGACAAAATTTGCATCAGAAAACGAAAATAATGACGGAGATGCTTTAGTACTTTCATAAATGTATAAAATGAGTAAGTACTCTCAATAAGATCCAGGCTAGAAGAGCCGTAATTAAAAAAAAAATAGTTGTACCGTCCATAACGCCGGACGACAATCGGGTGAGATTGTAACTAATAAAACTTTCAATAACTGCACGAACGGTCACAATTCTCCTATAAATAAAAGATTGTTTCAATAGTAACAAAAAATATTTTTTATTCTGGAAACGAGTTAGATAAATTAACAATTATTACACTTATTACAGACCTCTTGGTATGGAACGTATGAGAAATGCCGTATGCTACGCCAGTGGTACTACTAGAAAAGGTGCAATGTCTTCTCTTTTATCAGACAAATGAAAGTTAAGTGAGTATATAGTAGCTTCATTAATCATTGTCTACACAGATAAAAAATCGGCCTTATTGTCTTTATCTTTTTCACTCTATGCTCTTCACATGAAAAAAAACAATGTTTTTCACATATTACAGAAAAATATTAAGTCCTTTTCTGAAGTATATTCACAGGGGAAGATACGCCTGGAGACGGCACACCCTCCACGCAAATCCTGTGTTTGCCTCTTTATCTCCGCATAACTACTGCAAACTGCATCCATTTCAACGTGTTTACTACATACAGATCTCCGTTTGCCTATACAACTTTTATTGCCAAATTTCTCTCCACGTAACCTAACTGACGATTCTTTAATGTCTCTGGATGTGACGTATCAACTAATCCTTTCTTTTAATCGTGCGTTCCCTTACATTTCTTGTTCACCCCAGTACAATTCAGAACCACTATGTTAGTTATCTGAATCTGTCCCATTTTTGTCTGAACCGTTTATCATCCACGTTTGACTTCTGGGGCACGTCTACACTACAAATACCTACAGAATAGACATTCTGAAGCTTAAATTTGTATCAGATGTAAACAAATTTCTATTATTTAGAGAAGGTTTCCTTGTCAGTTTGCCTACAATGTAATGTTCATTTCGGTAGTTATCAGTTATTTTGCTGCCGAAATAGTAAAACTTGTCAGAGAGGCATTGTGAATCGCAGAGAAGTATAGCTGGACAGTGAAAGGACACGGATTTAGGGAAGTGGAACATACTGGAGGTTTACTGAATTTCAAAAGAAACTTCTAAAAACATTTGTTTGGCATCAGTAACCCAAACGGGGATTAAAGATTGATGCACAGTTGTACTGCACTCCATACTATTACTTAATTCTTAGAGAAACTGTTAGTTTTCGAAAATATTGTCTACACAAGAGCTCTTTTCAGCTTTATGTAGAACACCACTCAATAAAAATCACAGCTTCAGAAAGTATGCTGTTAACTCTCTTACTACGCTTTTACGAATCCAATTGAGCTTTGAACAGATAGGCTCTAAGCACACTAGTCTCACAATAAGGCAGAAAATTTATAAAGCATTTCTTAGGGTGCTAAAAAATTTGTCCAATATTTTAAATGGCTCTGAGCACTATGGGACTCAACTGCTGAGGTCATTAGTCCCCTAGAACTTAGAACTAGTTAAACCTAACTAACCTAAGGACATCACAAACATCCATGCCCGAGGCAGGATTCGAACCTGCGACCGTAGCGGTCTTGCGGTTCCAGACTGCAGCGCCTTTAACCGCACGGCCACTTCGGCCGGCGCCCAATATTTTGGGAGGTGGTAGTGCTTCCCAACACAAGAAAGTAAGTCCAGTAAACATGGTCTCAAAACTGCATACCTTAAGAGCTATGGGCACTTCTTCATCTTCGATACTGTGAAAGAGCTATACTGCAATCTCTTTGCTTTCCATGTTTTGAAAAAATGTCCAGTAAGCATGGGCTCTAAAATGCATACCTTAAGAGCTATGAACACTTGTTCCACTTCGATACTGTGAAACACTTCTATTCTACTGAACAACAGTATGGATACTCTGTTTGGATACTCCTGCTTCAGAATAGTAGTTATAAAACGAAATTTACTTTTACAAGGGCGAGCAAAAAGTTTTCGTTCCATGGCCGTACCGTGCAGAAGCGGTACGCCAATCAGACAAAATAGCAGTGAGCATTGAGGCAATCATCCGACCGACGCACTAACCTACTCGTTTGGTAAAACACCGTGACACGATACGTGAAGAAGTACGTAACTACCTCTTTGCACATGCTTGTCCGACAGGAACCGTGGACCCTTCAAAGCCTTGTAGCCATAGTTCACCTTCCTTCATTTAGCGCACGCGCTTCAGAAAGACACGAATGCCACACTGATCGCTTGACTGCAGTCTGTGTCTACAATGAGGTGACAGAAGTCGTGGGATATCGATATGCACGTATACAGATGGTGGTAGTATCGTGAACATAAGGTATAAAATCTTCGTAAATACATATTTAAACTGGATGAAGGTGGAACACAGCTAGTATAATTTTTATTAAAAATGAAGTTCCTCCAGCTGTACTTCAGATTTTATATTTACTTCGCTACTAGTTTCGAGCTTGCGTCAACGCCATCTTCAGGCCCGTACACTTTGATGAAATCGGTTGTGTGTGGCTCAGTCTAGAAGTCCGCGTGTGCTATGGGAGCACGTGTTGGTCTCACCGCGGACTTCTAGACTGATCCACACACAACTGATTTCATCAAAGTGTACGGACCTGAAGATGGCGTTGACGCAAGCTCGAAACTAGTAGCGAAGTAAATATAAAATCTTAAGTACAGCTGGAGGAATTTTATTTTTAATAATAAAAAAGGTACAAAATGACAGTGCATGGGCGAAGCTGTCATTTGGACTCAGGTGATGCCTGTGAAAAGGTTTCTGAGGTGGTTGCAGCCACACGACAGGAATTAAAGGACTCTGGTAATCCATCAAGGAAAGTGGACAGCACCCGGTCACGAAGTACGTGAATAACAATAATAACAAAACCAATGGCCGTATTTGAATCCAACGTTGGACATGGACATTAGAGGAACCACAAGGGAAAGGACTACAGAAGTTTTGTGGCATGATGTTGGACAAGAGTCCTACAAAGAATGAACGGCGTTGGATTCAAAACAGTCGCTCGTTTTATTATCATTATTGAAGGAATTAACAGACTTTGAAGGCGGAATTGGAGCTAGACGCATGGGACATTCCATTTCCGAAATCGTTAGGAAGTGCAATATTCCGAGATCCACAACGTCAAGAGCGAGCGAATAATGTCACATTTCAGGTATTACCTCTCACCACGGACAACGTTGTGGCTGACGGCTTTCACATAACGACCGACAGCAGCGGAGTTGTCGGTGCTAACAGACAAGTAACAGTACGTGAAATACGCGCAGAAATCAAATTGGGACGTCCGACGAACGTATCCGTTAAGACAGTGTGGAGAAATTTTGCGTCAGTGGGCTATGGCAGCAGACGACGGACGCGAGCGCATTTGCTGTTACACGATACCACCTGCACCGTCTCTCCTACGCTTGTGACCACAGCGTTTGGACCCTAGACTACTGGAAAACTGTGGGCCGGTCAGATGAGTCACGATTTCAGTTGCTAAGAGCTGACGGTAGGGTTCGAGTTTGGCGCAGATCCCACGAAGCCATGGACTCAAGTTGTCAACAAGGCACTGCGTAAGCTGGTGGTGGCTCCAAAATGGTATGGGTGCAGCGAACTGGGTCCTCTGCTGGAATGGTTATGTTCGACTATCTGGATACCATTTGCAGCTATGTATGGCCTTCATGCTTCCCAACAAAGATGGATTTTTTTTATGACAATATCTCATACCACCAGACCACAGCTGTTTGCGGTTGGTTTGAACATTATGGACAGTTCGAGCGAATGGTTTAGCGACCTAGATCTCCCGCTATGAATACCATCGAACATTTATGGGACGTAATCGAGAGGTTATTTTGTACACAAAGTCCTGCACCAGCAACACTTCTGCAATTACGGGCAGCTAGATAGAGGCAGCATGGCTCAGCATGTCTGCAGGGGACTTCCAACGGCTTTTGGAGTCTATGCCACGTCGAATTGTTGCACGAAACCGGGGAACAGGAAGTCCGACACGATATTGGGATGTAGCCTGTGACTTTTTTCCCCTCAGTGTATAACCTGCATCCGAGTCGCTCAACGTTGCATATGCACTTCAGCAATGCCCTCAGACGGAAATTATTTGATCGCTCCCTATATTAATGGATTCTTCTGGCGCTTCTCGGAAGAACAATTTCAAGCTATGGATGGAAATTACAGGAAATGTTCTCCGGTGTCTGTTGTTCCTGATAACTATTTTCGGTCGTTTGCCGCTCGGGATTAGCCGAGCGGTCTCAGGCGGTGCAGTCATGGACTGTGCGGATGGTCCCGGCAGAGGTTCGAGTCCTCCGTCGGGCATGGGTGTGTGTGTTTGTCCTAAGGATAATTTTGGTTAATTAGTGTGTAAGGTTAGGGACTGATGACCTTAACAGTTAAGTCCCATAAAATTTCACTCACATTTGACCACATATTTTCGGTCGTTTACACCGTTACTGTAAACTAATTGTGTGTTGAGGTCAAAAACAATGAACTGTTTTATGTATCTTCTGTCACCCCTTACTTGCGAAACAAAATTTTGTTATTTCCTTAGGAGATGAATTCAGTCTCTACGACTAAATGAAGGGCTGTTTGTTCGATTAAATGGTTCAAATGGCTCTGAGCACTATGGGACTCAACATCTTAGGTCATAAGTCCCCTAGAACTTAGAACTACTTAAACCTAACTAACCTAAGGACGTCACACACACCCATGCCCGAGGCAGGATTCGAACCTGCGACCGTAGCAGTCCCGCGGTTCCGGACTGCAGCGCCAGAACCGCACGGCCACCGCGGCCGGCTTTGTTCGATTATCAGATACGCTTCGCTTCTTCTACCTTGAAGCATCATCAACAGCCAATAATGCTCATTTTGTTTAGTATTTTATGTACATAGTAAATACGTGATGAAATACTTCTGAATATGTTTCTAGATTACACTCTTTTGGAAATTTTGGTTGAAAACAACTTTTTGGTGCCCTAGATAACCTAGGTTTTCAATAGTTTTTCACCCTCAGTTTTAAAGACCTGTGACAAAAATCGACAAGTATAAATATTGGAAAACATGTGGTGTGTAACGGGCTCAGTCGTTTTGTTTTCCTACTTAGTAATTACGTTTTAATTGATGCGGTTATCGCACACCGGGGAGCACCGTTACGTGCAATAACCAGTAGCGTAGAGGATCGGTTAATTACACCACGAGCGAAAACAAGTGACCTGTCGGCTACCCACAATGTTGAATAGAATTTGAAGGACTTTTAATTAATTCCCTGGCATGCCTTTGACAAACAGTGGAGGGCATACGAGCCGTCATTGTTGCAGTTACAACACGTGTGGTGCCTACGAGGAGCCTAACTGGGTAACAGGATCGCAATCATTCAGAAAATCCACTTCAGTCATACACACAAGCGTACTACAAAAAATACATAATACTCTGTTTAATAAGAGTAATAAGAGCAACAGAATAACAGTAATAATAATTATAATTGTTTTTTAGTGTACTGCAGGTATGTAAGCTAGCAGCTACAGTGGCTTACTAGTTTAGCGCACGCTGTTTAGCTCTCGTAGTCCATGTACACTGCAGAGATTTTTTTTCTTTATTCGACTTTTTACGTTGATCACAAATTGTAACACATTCTAAGCTTTTCACGCTAATTGAGGCCACACAAGCATGGTCTTCCCCGAATGTACTCCTGACCAAAAAGCAATGATGTGGTAGCTGCAGTGCAAAGTTTTTGTTAATCATGCTTTTTTGCGTTCTTGTGGTAATATTCCATAGAAACATTTATCCTCTAGCACATATTTCTTTACATCTAACCGAGAAGATAAATACTAATTTTCATAGATTTTCTATTTCAATTTTTTTTAATGTAACGAAATATTTTCTTAAAAATTTTCATCCACCATTTCATCCCCTTCTTAGATATGTGATGATTCAGAGGCAGAGAATACATGTTAGCTGGCTGTTTTTCCCAGCAGCTCTTTGTGGTGTGTGTGTGTGTGTGTGTGTGTGTGTGTGTGTGTGTGTGTGTGTGTGTGTGTGTGTGTGTTGGGGGTGGGGTGAGGGGGGGCAGTGGCTATGGGTAGTACATTTGAGTCCATTGATGTTTCAAAGCACTGCACGGAACAGTTATTTGAGTATGGTTGAATTTAGTGGAACTAAACTTCTGATTGTTGTTATTTATAGGTCCCCTGACTCTGACTTCAAAACATTCCTGCTCAAACTAGAGAGGGTTCTTCGTTCACTTAAAAGAACTACAAAAATTAGTTGTATGTGGTAACTTCAGTATTAATTGTGTAAGTGAATGTACAAGAAAGAAGATGCTGGTAGATCTCCTTAATTCATCTCATCGTATGCAAACTGTATTTTTTCCAACGAGAGTGCAGGGGAACAGTTGCCCAACCAAAGACAACATTTCTGTTCATTCTTCATGTCTAGATGGGCATTCTATTTGTAAAAAGGTGAATGGCTTTTCGGGCCAAGATGCAGAAATTTTAACGCTAAAAGGTAAGTGGACTAGCGTTTCTGAATAATTTATAGTTACATTTAACAAGTAACTAAGCTGGTCGTAGGTTATGTTCCAAAAATGAACGGCATAGAGACAGAAGCGATGACACTTTCTGCAGGACCCTACCATAGTTTTGCAGGACGATGCTCAAGCACGTACAGTGTAAGCTGTTATTGATTTGATTGATTGATGGGGCTGCTAAATGCTATACCACCTACTGCACTCCCCTGACTTCAGCCCTCGTGAGCTCAACTTGATTTCTAAACTGAAGAAAACACTCACGGCATTCGCTTCAGAACCGGTACAAATTCTTCGGGCAAAAGACCGCACCGCTCAAACTGTCAACACAACTGGCACTGCTAAGAGTATCCTACGACTTCCACATCGCTGGCAACGGGTTATACACAATGCTGATGACTACTTTGAAGGTCATTAAATCTTTGAAACACGTATCTCTTTTGTAGGAGCAGTAAATAAATAGTTGCCACTATCAAAGCTCCAACTCTCATATTTACGTTCAGGGTCAACTGTGCCTGCACCGTACGTCAATCTTCTGTGGGTTGTTCTGCATATCGATACTCTCTTCTGGCGTTTTTACTATCTTATAGATAACCGCATCATCTGTGAACAGCCTTAAAGAGCTTCCGACGCTTTTTTCTAGGTACTTTATGTACATTGTAAGCAGTAATGGTCCTGTCACAATTCGCTGGGGCACTCCAGAAATTACCTTAGCAGCTATTAATTTTGTTCCGATATCTGTAAGGATATCTTGTTTCCAGTCGTAAATTTAGTCCGGCACTTGGTAAGCTCGAAATTTTTTCACTAAACAGCAGTGCGGGTCAGAGTCAAATGCCTTCCTGATGCCAAGGAACACGACATCAACCTGACGCGTTTGTCTACAGCGCTATGGGACTCATTGGGACTCATGGATGAACAGAGCAAGCTGAGTTTCGAAATATCTCTGTTGTCGGAATCCATGTCGATTTTTTGTAGAGGAGATTATCGTTGTCAAAAACCGTCAAAATAATTGAACATAAAACAAGTTCCATAATTCTACAAAACATTAAAGTCAGCGATATAGGGCTACAATTATGTGCGTCTTCCTAAGAGCCTTCTTGAAAACGGGAATGACCTGCGGTTTCTTCCAGACGCTAGGTACCTTTCGTTGCTCAAGCGATCTACGATAAACTACTCTTAGAAGGGGAGGAAGTTCCTTTGCATAATCTTCGCAGAATCTTATAGCGACCTGAATCAGTTCGCTCGATAAACATGTTCGTTTGCAGTTGCTGCTTTCATATTACTCCACGATATATTAGATCACGACAAGAAGCACATCAACTATGGTACAGAGATTGGACAACCAGCTCGATATTGGAACCAGTCCACCAGTTAAACGTGCCTTTCAATGGGCACTTTTCATATTCTCACATGGACGTATTGGCATTTTAGTTTGGTAGTCCGCGTTGTGTTTCGAAAAGAGTACCGTTAATAGAACAGTCTATGCAGTATGCGAATGTCGCAGACTCTAAAATATTGCGTGAAAAATTAATCGAGGACGTGTAACATTTAATACCACCTTGTCCATTATTTTTACAGTCCATAGTGCACCGGAAAACAACCTATATGCCCGCAGCCACAAATTAGTCAGTCATGCCCGTTCACAGGCCATGAACAAACCTTTCACAATAGCCGCCCTGCAATTGTTATATCAAAACTCGCTCTCAATCGATACACATCCAAACTCTCACTCTCGCAAATTATTATCGCCACTCAGTCTTTTTAAACGTGTTCGATTTAGATATATGCAAATGATTTGAAGTCAACTAAAGTATGTAAAAATAAAAACTATTCATATAACCAAATAAAATCCCCTCAGTATCTAAATATCACAGAGGGCATATGTAGGGAGATGCATTGCGTTAAAGGGAATATTAATGGCACGTGTATACAGGATCATAGTATTATCTTCATAAATTGTGGAACAGTTATTTCCTTCAGCTAACCACTTCACGTTTGGAAACAATCTATAGTGAAGTAGTTGTGACGCCTCATCGTGACGAATGGGCGACATTACGGAACGAATATTATTGTCCAATGAAAATTCGTCTGCATTCAACTACTGCAGTAACAAGAGGCAGTCGCTGAGCAGTAAACTGATCAGTTTAGATTCGCGATTTACAGTAATGTTAATACTTTTTTGTCTTTATGTATTTTTGTTATCGATTAGGAACTTCCTTTAGCGATTATATTTCTGCTACTGCTTTAGATTCATTTGTCATTAGAAGAGGAAGAGAAAGATTCTAAGAAAACGATAAAAAACTAAGGAAACATTCTGGGATTAGCGGCAATATTAGCAAGAATTTATACGGCATTGTAGATAATTCACGTTTATGAGATACCTGAAAACAAACAAATAAACAAATAAGATAACCTTTGGGAATCACCTGCGTTATTTAATAGCACTGTTTAATATTACTGCTAGAATTTTACTAATCCCAGATTTCGCAATGTAACTATACAGTTTTATCACGCCTGTCCATCGGAAATCAAATCATACTGTCTACATCTACATCTACATGGATACTCTGCAAATCACACTTAAGTGTCTGGCAGAAGGTTCATCGAACCACCTTCACAATAATTCTGTATTATTCCACTAAAGCGCGTGCGAGCTCTGATTTCCCTTATTTTATTAGACGATCCTTTCTTCCTATGTAGGTCGGTGCCAACAAAATGTTTTCGCATTCGGAAGAGAAAATTGCTGACTGAAACTTCGTGAGAAGATTCCGCCCCAACGATAAACGCCTTTGTTTTAATTGATCCACTCCAAATCCTGTGCCATGTCCGTGACACTCTCTCCCCTATTACGCGATAATACAAAGCGTGCTGCTCTTCTTTGAACTTTTTCGATGTACTCCGTTGATCTTATGTGTTAGGGATCCCAGACCGCGGCGCAGTGCTCCAAAAAGAGGACGGACAAGCGTAGTGTACGCAGTCTTTATAGTAGACCTGTTACATTTTCTAAGTGTTCTATCAATAAAACGCAGTCTTTGGTTTGCCTTCTCCACAAGATTTTCTGTGAGTTCTTTCCAATTTAAATTCTTCATAATTGTAATTCCAAGGTATGTAGTTGAATTTACGGCCTTTGGATTAGACCGATTCATCGTGTAACCGATGTTTAATGGACTTCTTTTAGCACTCATGTGGAGGACCTCAACTTTTCGTTATTCAAGCAACTGCCAATTTTCGCACCAATCAAATATCTCTTCTAAATCGTTTTGATCTTCTGATGACTTTACTACGCCGTAAGCGATAGCATCATCTGCAAACAACCGAAGAAGGCTGCTCAAATTATCTCCTAAATCGTTTATGTAGATAAGGAACAGCACAGGGCCTATTACACAACCTCGGGGAATGCCAGAAATCATTCCTATTTTATTGGATGACTTTCCGTCAGTTACTACAAACTGTTACCTCTCTGACAGGAAATCACGAATCTAGTCACATAACTGAGACGATATTCCGTAAGGACGCAATTTCAATACAAGCCGCTTGTGCGGTATAGTGTCGAAAACCTTTTGGAAATGTTGAAATACGGAATCAATTTGACATCTCTTGCCAATAGCACTCAACACTTCATGTGTGTAAAAATTCAGTTGTGCTTCACAAGATAGATGTTTGTAAATCCGTGTTGACTGTGTTTTAATAGACAGTTCTCTTCGAGGTAATTCAAATTATATGTTCCAAAATCCAGTTGCATATTAACGTCAATGATATGAGCCTGCAATTTAGTGGGTTACTCCTACTACCTTTCTTGAATATTGGTGTGACCTGTGCAACTTTCCAGTCTTTGGATACGGCTCTTTCATCGAGTTAGCGGGTGTATATGATTGTTCAGTATTAATGTACTGCATCAGCATATTCTGAAAGGAACCTAATTGATATACAGTCTGGATCAGAAGACTTACTTTATTAAGTGGTTTAAGTTGCTTCATTACTCCGAAGATATCTTTTTCCAAGTTACTCGTGTTGGCCGCTGTTCTTGACTCGAATTCTGGGAAGGAATTTCGGAAGGCTGTGTTTAGTGACTCTGCTTTGGCAGCACTGTCGTCGATAGTACGAGGGTTGCGATGAAAGTAGCTCACCGTATTTTTTTATTCAACAATTCTTTACTGAACATAATGCGAATTACACGCACGAAAGAATAGTGTTTTATCTGCACACCCTACTTTTCCACGTAATCTCCATCCCGTTCTATGGCCTTCCTCCAGCGTGAAACAAGGGCGTCTATGCCCTATCGGTACAAATCCTTGTCCTGGTGGTGGAGGCAGTGCTTCTTTGTGTGTGTTTCCTTTGCTGATTGACAGATGCAGCGCCAACTGCCGAGTCGTAATGCGTCCGTCCTCGCGAATGACAACATCAGCTCGCTGCAACATGTCACGTGTGACAGCCGTGGATGGTCTTCCCGAACGCTGCAAATTGTGGAGCTCCGCCGAACCGCCATCTGATGACCTCATCCTCCGTGCCCAGCAACTAACTGCGCATCTGTCGACAGCAGATGTCCCTTAGACTTGGCACGAGCGTTTGTGAATATTCCCCACTTTCTTTCTCTGCAGTGGTAAGATCAATGACGGACGTTGCTTGTACCGTATACTTCGACCATAGATACTAGCAGACTGGCCTTGCTGTGCAGAAGCTATAGGGGTGGTGTGGCTCCAACATAAACCACGTGACTGTTGGCAAAACGTGGCGGGATTTCAAATCAGTGGTCTGCCATCCTATGTTTGTGTCGTATTTTACCCACATTTCTCAATTGACTGCCAAACGCTTCCAACAATAATTACTTTTTTATTTGCGAAAAATTATGTCAGAACTACATTTGACCTGGATTTGTTCACAATACCATTTATAAAATCTAACAAATACTTCGAACGCCCCTCTGGTGGGCAGCGGGACGCAATTACTATAAACTATCAATTAAAGTAAAATGTTCTTAAAATTCTTTTACAGTAAGAGTGGGCTCGTGTCAAAACTTAAAATATTGGATTCGCCGCGTTTTGTGCTCTAGTCACTTATAAAAGAAAATGGGATACGGGAATTATGTCAACTATAGGTGGCAAAATTGTCGACTTTAGGAGCAAGTCCATTTTAGAGTATCAATTTTAGGTGCACTTCAATGGTTCAGTTCCTACTATTTTTACAAAAGTTTAAACTATCAGTTAAAAAAAAAAGATATTTTAGATGAAAGGTGAGACTTTGAAGTTTCAGAAAATAATGTTGGAGCCTACATTTATTTAATAGTATTAGAAGACAGAAAAAAATTCTCTTCATGTGTCGACTATAGGTGCTTAGTATAATCTCACTTGTATATACAAAAAGACGCGCATGTGCAGATGGCTTAAAGTTTTTCCGTTTCAGGGCCTGTATCCAAAGCTGCCTTCGGTTTTCATCCTTAGTGCACCTATGCGTAGGAACGAGAAACGGTTATACTTACTTCAGTAACCGAATTATCACAGATACTTTACAAAATGTAATATGAGTCTGACTTTACAGGCATCACTTTCAACACTTTTAATTTATGTGATACTCTATTCCAAGTGTAAAAACATATAAAAGTCAGTTCAGCAGATATCAAAAAAAGCATCTGCACGATCATAGAAACACACGTGAAATGTAATGCCATTTCCCCCGACAAAACGCTGAGTACAGCCATAAGCGCAACACGAAACAACCATGTTTTGCCAACATTCACGTGACTTTAGCCCAGAGATGTTGGAGCCACGAAAATGACGTCAGGACCAGTCTATTATATTTATGGTCGAAGAATGTCTATCACTATTACCTGTAGACGCCATTTTGAAACTGTCCTGCAGCTACGCTACCTATCGAAAGTGACGGAAATTTCGCGCGCTCCTTCAGGAGACTTCAAATAATACATGCACAACGTTTCACATTCATAGCATTGTTTTCGGCCGAGGAAAAAAAAAATGCGGTGGATTGCTTTATGGGTAGCGCAAAGGAGGCATTGATTTTGTATTCCCACCAGCATACATTACATACGACCAGAATCTCTTTGGATTTTCTGCCATTTTCGAAACAAAGTTTCGCTGTGGAAACTATTAAAGGCTTCTCGCATCGAAGACCGAGCTAAATTTCGTGCTTCTGTAAAATATCTCCTATCTCGAAATTTTGCCTTCGTTTAAATTCGGCATGCTTTCTTTGGTAATTTCTGCAGCAGTGTTGTGACCCGTTTGGTGTATTAAGGGGGACCAACTCCATCGCTTGCTAGAAGAAAAGGTAAAAAGATTTTGTCGTATGAAGAGGAAAGGTGAAACAGTAAATTGCAACGAAGGAAAGATTGTAACTACAAGGATTATCAGTGAGAGTGCATAAAAAACATAGTGATTTCATTGTTTTGCTACCATCTGTAGGTAGCTTAAACTCTAATAAGAACAGTCGTACTTATTGACATCAAATGTTACATTACGAAAGCTTCGATGCAATTGAGAGAATGAGAAGCTTCATCTACACTTCTAACGTCGGTGTCAGTGCACTGTGTCTGGGTTAATGACTGCAAAAATTATGCAATAGAGACCTCATATCTGGCACACCGATGCTGACTAAGCCACAGTTTAATAGCGCCGCAGTTGGCAGCACTGCCGGCAGATTGGAGTGTAGAATATCTGAAAATCACCGGTGACAAATTAAAACTGCGTTGAATCCGGTTGGGATTTCCCGCTGCTACTGCCAGCGCATTTTCCGTTCGAATACTGCCCGTTGCTCCATTATTCGGAACACAGTTTTAATTCCCTCACTTCATTTCGGAAAGTTGATTGTCCGCGTACAGCGTACAGCTTCAATATCCCGGCGCCCGTTTTAATGTAACGTACATCCAGCCACTCAGAGAAGATAATTTAATTTGCTTCAGTTAACTCATGAGGATAAAATCAGGAACAGAAATGTCGTTGCTGTTGTACAAGAACAAACTTTGCCTGCATCTAAAGCTTGCCAACCAGGTCGTTACGCTACCGAATTAACTTGCTCCTCTCTGGGGGTATTACGGGAGATATCAAATTAGTCTATGTATCACTCCATACAAGCTACCAGTCATTATTCTGTTACTTCAAATTTCAAACATTCCTCCAGCTTACATTTTAGCAAGAGTCTAAGAGATATATTACACAACACACTTTCCGTGTAGAAGTATGCATGATTACCTTCTAAGTATTACTTGGAGGAGTTCTGAATTTGAATGAATATTTAGCATTTATAATTGTTACTTTCTCTTTACTTCGAAAGAGATGTGGCTGCCTCCAGGACGAAATTTTAAAAGCCAATTGTATGATGTTAAAGTAAACCAAGTTCGCGTTGTGTTCTCATATGTTTAAAAAACCTTTTCTTGTACACATTTTCGTCCAAACCATTTTGGGCTAAGCTTCATTTGAACGACAAAAATGCGTGTAGCAAGAAACAGCAGATGTACGCAGTCCATGACAACAGAAATGGTGACGATTTGAAAAGCTATGTTTCTTAAGATATGAAACAAATTCCGTTCCGACTTCAGTGGAGAGTGAAGGTAAGACTTACAAAAATAACTTTACGTTGGGTGAAAATCATTTCACAGTTTTATGTGAACATTGTGGAGCCTGTGTGTATCACTGCGATAGTTAGTTGACGGTTGCCTCTTTATTGCCAAGAAATTTTACATGGAGGGACAGTATGGAAGTTATTATTTCGTTTTGGGAAACCCAACATCTGGGTCCGTGCTTAAAAATACCTAAATTTATATTGTATACGAAGGACACAAACACTTGCCGATATGTCTTATTGTTAACAAGATTTCCCATTAAAACTGTATACGTACATAAGGAAAAGCCCCAACAAGCTACAACAAAAATTTTAAACCAATGATAATAACCATTAGCTTGGCCACTGTAAGCGCCGATAAAGATATATTTTGCTACGCCAGAAGGCGGATAACAAATGATAAAAATTCCATTCAATTGTTTTTTGTCCATTCATAGAGAGACTAAGTCTTAAGTTCTCGAGTAGAGAAGACGTATTTTTGTAAGATGTGAGTGGTAGCCATGTGTGTTGTTTGAATAATAGTTATTATTTGTACAAAACCACGAAAGTTTTCTTTTCTTCCGCGCATCATCTCAATGCCGGGTCCACAAGCGGCCTGCATTCGGAAGAAGAAGCCCGATTAAGAACTGTTATAGACACGGTCAGCAGATAAATTTTTATGGCGGAAGAAGATGAATATAACCAAGGACATCAGAAGTAAGTTCACGTTAAAACGGACTCAAAGGAAAGAAACTATAAAATTCCAAAATGTTGTGCATTAATTGAAAATAATTTATTTCTACTAATTTCTTTATTTATGTACCCATTATTATTACTGCTATTTATATGTATATGTACGTAAATCTGCACAAAACACAAGAAATCAGTACTTAAAAGTAGGGTTCAAGCATTGAAATACACTATCTAACAATTTATGAAGACGTAATGGCAATACGAAATTTTAAAATTCGTCTTACGTTCGTCCTATGATTATCTAAAGTGGGGGCAAGTCTTCATGTAACGTTCTCTGTCCATCTGCCTATGTAATACTGTCACTAAAAATGTGTTTTACAGAAAGAAGTAGTTCAGTAACAACAGAGAAAGTCTTGTTCGCAGCTAGAATAGAAACCTGTGCGTCTATGAAGAGTTTTGCATATGGATACGCGTTGGAATGATTTCGACTCTCTCTCTCTCTCTCTCTCTCTCTCTCTCTCTCTCTCTCTCTCTCTTTTCTTCGAGGTTGAACCGGGTTAACTGGTTTTCTTGCAGTGTAACTATTTTGTACTCTTATAATAACAGTTTCGGCACCAACACTGATGGCAGTCAGCTACTTGTGCAGCTCAGTCAACTGTTGGTAATCACGGAACAGTCAGAATAATCTACCGATGAGACATACGACACCAATGTTCGACTATAATCCGACCCACGAACGATGGCGGTTCGCGCATGTCGAGGCACGGACGGGGATTGCATTATTGCCGATTTAAAATGTCAGTTCCGGTACACGAATACACGTGCTTTCCGCTTGAAGGAAGCGTATAACTTGCAACAAATTGTTTCTCACTTGCTTCAGCAGAACAAATCGCTTACCACCACTATCAGCGATCTCATCTCGCAACAAACGGAATAGAAATTCACTAAACAACTCGCTAGAATCACATTTAATGCTCGCATTAGCCACGTCATTAACAGCAGAGCGCTGACAATGCTACTGAACGCTTTCGGAGAATGTGTGACGTAGGTGCACAGAACAAGCATAAACTCGACCGCCATCTTTCGTGACTGCAAGTATAATACTCGAGCACAGATGTTTCCCTGCACACCTGTTTGCAGTGAAGAGTCAAAAGAACTAATACACCCGCCTAATATCGTGAAGGGCTCCAGCGAGCACTCAGAAGAGTCGCATGGAATCGACTAATGTCTGAAGTAGTGCTGATGGGGGGGGGGGGGGGACGTGTCTTCACACCATGAATCCTGCAAGGATGTCCATAAATCCGTAAAAGAATGCGAGGGGATGGAGATATCTTCTGAACAACACGTTTCAAGGCATTCCAGATATGCTCAATAATGTTCATGTCTGGGGAGTTTAGTGGCCAGCGGAAGTGTTTAAACTCAGAAGAGTGTTGCTGGAAGCAGTCTGTAGCAATTCTGGATGTGTGGGATGTCGCACTGTCCCGCTCGCATTGCCCGCGATCGTCGGAATGCACAATGGAGGTGAATAGATGAAGGTTATTGGGCAGGATGCTTACCCACGTGTCGCTTATCAGAGTCATCTAGACGTATCAGGGGTCCCATATCACTCGCACCCCACACCATTACACAGCCTCCACCAACTTGAACAGTCCCTAGCTGACATGCAGGGTCCATAGATTCATGAGGTTGTCTCCATATCCGTATACGTCCATCTTTCTCGATAGAATTTGAAACGAGACTCGTCCAGCCAGGCAACATGCTTCCAGTCATGAACAGTCCAACATCAGTGTTGACGGGCCCAGGCGAGGCGTAAAGCTTTGTGTCGTGCAGTCATCGAGGGTACACGAGTGGGCCTTCGGCTCCGAAAGCCCATATCGATGATATTTTGTTGAATGGTTCATAGGCTGACATTGTTGATGGCCCAGCATTGAAATCTGCAGCAATTTGCGGAAGGGTTGCACTTTTGTCACATTGAACGATTCTTTTCAGTCGTCGTTGGTCCCATTCTTGGAGGATCTTTTTCCGGCCGGAGCGATGTCGGAGATTTGTCGTTTTACCGGATTCGCAGCAATTTGCGGAAGGGTTGCACTTTTGTCACATTGAACGATTCTTTTCAGTCGTCGTTGGTCCCATTCTTGGAGGATCTTTTTCCGGCCGGAGCGATGTCGGAGATTTGTCGTTTTACCGGATTCCTGATATTCGCGGTACACTTGTGAAATGGTCATACAGGAAAATCTTCTTCGCTACATCGGAGATGTTGTGTCCCATCGCTCGTGCGCAGACTATAATACCACATTCAAACTCATTTAAATGTTGATAACCTGCCGTTGTAGCAGCAGTAACGATCTAACAACTGCTCCAGAAACTTGATGTGCCATATTCTGCCTGTTTACATATCTCTGTATTTGTAAACGCACGCCTACACCAGTTTCTTTGGCGCTTCAGTGTAGTATCGGAGAGATAGACTCTCATAGAAGAACACTCAGAAGACCACGGAGATCTGAAGCATGTCTTAGTGTGATGAGCTAAATACGTTCCACACCAAAATGAACCCCGATAGTCTGTTCAGCAAGGATGAAAACCTTAATAAATCAGAACAATCTCAAAATCAGCATTTTAACTGCATCTTACCTGCGAGAACCGAACATAAACTTCTGACATTTCAGATACTCAAATATTTACATTTGTAAATTTATAATGAGGGGGTGTTGAAAAATTATGCCCCCTAGTTTTTAATTTTGTTCTCAATATCGACTGAAAATCGATATTACTTGGTCGACTTTGCCGCTTCTTTGACACAAGTTGCAACCGTCTGCCGCTACAGGGCTCCTTATTGTAGCGTGTAATGTAACTATGTCAGTGCGTGAAAGGCTCTCAGAAAACTGAAAAAAAAAAGAATTCGAAGAGTTCGTCCACACATGGAGCACCTTCCTCTTCAGCATGATAACGCCAGTCCACAAACGAGCAACAACCCGACGTCTAGTTTCTCTGGTATCGATCATCTTCCATACAGTCCCGACTTGGCTCCATTCGATTTTTACCTCTTTGCAAAACTTGAAGTACACCTTTGAGGACTTCACTTTGGTAGTGATGAAGCGGTGCAAGCAGAGGTGAGACTGTGGCTCCGTCAGCAAAGTCAGACATTGTAAGATGACGATATCAAGGAACTGGTCTCTCGTTGGCAGAAATTTGTTTGTTGCCAGGGTGACTATGTTGAGAAATAAACGGAATGAAGGATAAAGATGTAGAAATTTTCTATTTAAAAAGCTATAAGAGTTTTTCACGTAAAAAAAAATCGGAGGTATTACTTCTCAGCACTCCCTCGTACTTATGAAATAGCTGTATACTTGTGTTTCAACTGTTTCCTCTAACCTTAAACAGCACTTGTAAAAGGCCTATAAAAAATTAGCTCATGGTAGTCTGTGGTTCTCAAATAGCTACGTGCTTCTATATTCATAGCGAGCACGCAGTCAAACAGAAAAGATTCCACTCAAACTTTGAAAATTGAATCATGTTAGTGCGAATCTCCTGGACAGTCTTTATCTGTACTATCACCTCCTTCTGATACTGCTCTTTTTCTGACTTACGTGATAATTTTGTCTTTGTTTTCTTTACATGTAGCGTACACCCTTCATAATATAAAGTATCGTAAACTATTGACGTGAACTGGACAGCACTGCTGTTGACTGATTACAAACAGGGACTTGTTAGGCGTGGCTGTAATTTATTGGTGACTGAAGTGAAAAACTGGCAATAAAAACGACCGCTTGTACACTTTCAGACTAATAACTACCTCGGCTGCCTTTGTAGCAGAGTGTTAGGGCAAGCAAGACGCAACCTGATCGACCGACAAGGGAATAATGTTGTTGCATCGTGCTGTCTTGAATATGACTTCTAGATATCATTCCGTGCACGCTTTCTCGAAACTCGTCTGTTTCTCTATTCTAATCTCGGGTATACTTTGCTCAAAGCACTAGCAGGGAATACAGTGTTATGTTCATGCGGATGCTTACGACTAGTTGATTCGGAAGGTAGGCTGACATTCTGACGTCAGGAGGGCCTACGTGGCAAATTACAAGTGCTTATCATAAATGTAGTGCAGGCAACAAGATAAATGCGGACCCTGGGTACGTCGTAATGTTAAACGATCACTATCCCCCCCCCCCCTCCACCACCCATCCCTTCTATCTTCCTCCGTCTGTTCGATTAATCGATTCCGCTCTCCGTGACCCGACGAGCTAAAGCACGCCAATATTTTCCGTCTTGCACTATCTCCCGAAGACTTTCCAGATTGGAATCCATAACTTCTGTGGTGCTATCAATTCTTCTCTTTGCGCCTTCGATTTTGCCAGCTCTGAAGTCTTTTCTGGCGAATCCCTGTCTTTTCATGATGTGTTCAAAGTAGGTCAGTTTTTATTTCAGTATCAGAACTTCCAAGGAGCAATCTGGTTTCATTTGCCGTAACGCCGACCTACTTATTCTATTTGCAATCCGTAGAGTTCCCTTCAGCACACGTTCAGCATTTCCTACAGTCCAAGTCTCACATCCGCACACCGTAATTGGAAAGATCATGGCCCTTACTATGCCGATCTTTATTATTAAACTTATATGTCTACTCCTTAAAACATTCTCAAGATTGGACATTGTCTTTCTACCAATTAACAGATGTCTCTTGATTTCGTGCCTGGAGTCACCTTCAGCAGAAGTCTGGGGGCCAAAATAGTTAAATTTAGTATCTTCCTCCATTATTTCTCCTTTTACATGTCATAATGTGGTAATTGCTATAATTTTCCTTTTCTTGGCGTTCAGCATTAGTTCAGTACTTTCTTCTTTCATGTTCAGTATGAGGACATTTAACTCTTCTTCACTTTCTACCTTCAAGATAATAGCATTTACATATCTAAGATTCCCTATATTTACCGCAGCTGTTTCTTCTTCGTCTAACCCAGCATTCCTCTGCGTTAGTGTACAGAATGAATAGATAAGATGTGAACATAGAGCCTTGTCGTACTCCTTTCTGAATTTCGATTTATTTATTAGCTCTATTTCTGACTGGGATACTATAAATTTATTGTTTGCTGGATGCCAATGAGGGGTAGTGGGGTGGCAGGGAAGAGGAAGGTGGGGGGGGGGGGGGCAATAATCCGCGTACACTACAGTAATCTTAAAAGTAGAGCACTGTCACACGCTTTAGGTCTCTTCGTATCACTGAATGAAGTGCCATTAAAAAAAAAAAAGAACGGAAACAGATCTTACAGTATGTAGCGTTAAACGTATTTAATCGAGCTATTCGAGTACCTTGGATTGATACTGAGGAGAGGTGAATTAGCTTGCTTGGGTGGGTGCAATTTGGTGAGGTGAGAAGGCCACTCCAGGTGATCTTAGGTACAAAGGCAGTCAGCATGTGGCCAGATATATGTAATCCCAGAGCAGGGACAATTTGGACGGTGGTTGCTCACATAGCCAGAGGACAGAAGATGTACCGCTAATGGCAGCATCCAAGGTAGTCTGAAATATGGCTACGGCCAACTCTAAGAAATTCAATAATAAATCACCTATATTAAAGCAAATCTGAATACATCTGTGATGTCAGTAGATTGAGGTGCATCGAATGAAGCAATACTGTTGTCAATATTTTAAAAGCTACAAAAGTTGATTATTTACAGTAACTGAATATATTAACAGTCAACCTTGAGCTTAGAAACTTCTAAACCCTTAATGCACTTTCAACAAACAATGTCTTAGATGATAGCACAACACTATAACTATCAACCCTGAGAGCTACGCATCTTTATTTATGTTATTTATTGATTTATTACGGTTTTACGTGTTTCTCTTTATGCAGATACCTGTCAGAACATCGTATACTCCACAATAACACAGCAATTGAATGCAGCATGAATGCACAATACAGTGTCATGCTTGTGTAGGTATTTAATGAATACTTGCTGCTTTACCAGTAACTTTATTTAAATGTTGATTACAGTTGATATTAAACATCATTGTAATTTAAAAGTGGTCAGTCGCATGTGTTAGCAGAGACCACCATTGAGAAATCTGACAAAACATACTTCTGTCAACCAGGCCTAAGTAATTGTTCAACCAGTATTTAACAACATTTTACTGTCATATGTTGTGAGTGCATATGCCCAAGAATACTGGCTTATTTACTTATGAACAAAGTATTATTTATACTTATTGTAAATGGTCTGAGTGTGAACGATCGGTGTAACATTCTTTCTGTTAAATATTGTTATAATTTATCACTTCAGCCACGAAAGTGGTGAAGCTGAGTCAGTTTATGTCTGTAGAAGACAAGAACGATGTAAATTTAGCGGGGAGGTCTCCACCAAATGAGAATTGACAGTGGTGCAACACTATTGGAGTCAAGTGCAGATAGAAACTATTTTGAGGGGTGCGCTCAAAGAAGCGCGGAAGCCCCTTATCTGGAGAACTATGTACTGAAGGCAGATCTGCCTCATGTAACGTCTGATATTCGGTTGTGTACGTGACTGATTGTGGGTGGTGACGGCCGCTAGAGTTGTTTAATTTTTGAAGGTATGCTCCAGTATCGAGTTTTAACTTCCTCTGGTTGCATTACAGAGAATGAATTTCTACTCTTTATCTCTCATGTGTTGATGTGTAGACCGTAATGCTGAAATCTGTACTGTTTTGAGGTGGCAATATGTCGTTATTGCGATCACGAAATGGACGAAGTTTCTCGCACATCTTGGATGATTATATAGCTTGCGCATTCTGTTACCATTCTTGTAATGCACTTAACGCAACTTAATTTCATTTTCGTCTGTACTGTAATTTTTAAGTGGAGGACTATTTTCCGTTTAGACGAGATTTCTTGCTTGATTAAACATTTATTATAATTATCTGGGTCGCCTGCATCAGTTTCAGACTTACGAATAAAACCATTTTATTAATTATTCGTTTACCTTTTGCTTAATATTTCTCAATATTTTACACTACTGGCCATTAAAATTGCTACACCAAGATAAAATGCAGATGATAAACGCGTATTCATTGGACAAATATATTATACTAGAACTGACATGTGATTACATTTTCAGCAATTTGGGTGCATAGATCATGAGAAATCAGTACGCAGAACAACCACCTCTGGCCGTAATAACGGCTGTGATACGCCTGGGCATTAAGTCAAAGAGCTTGGATGGCGTGTACAGGCACAGCTGCCCATGCAGCTTCAACACGATACCACAGTTCATCAAGGGTAGTGACTGACGTATTGTGATGAGCCAGTTGCTCGGCCACCATTGACCAGACGTTTTCAGTTGGTGAGAGATCTGGAGAATGTGCTGGCCAGGGCAGAAAAGCCCGTACAAGACCTGCGACATGCAGTCGTGCGTTATCCTGCTGAAATGTAGGGATTCGCAGGGATCGAATTACGGTTAGAGCCACGGGTCGTAACACATCTGAAATGTAACGTCCACTGTTCAAAGTGCCGTCAATGCGAACAAGAGGTGACCGAGACGTGTAACCAATGGCACCCCATACCATCACGCCGAGTGGTACACCAGTATAGTGACGACGAATACACGCTTCCAATGTGTGTTCACCGCGATGTCACCAAACACCGATGCGACCATCATGAAGCTGTAAACAGAACCTGGATTCATCCGAAAAAATGACGTTTTGCCATTCGTGCACCCAGGTTCGTCGTTGAGTACACCCTCGCAGGCGCTCCTGTCTGTGATGCAGCGTCAAGGGTAACCGCAGCTATGGTCTCCGAGCTGATAGTCCATGCTGCTGCAAACGTCGTCGAACTGTTCGTGCAGATGGTTGTTGTCTTGTAAACTTCCTCATCTGTTGACTGAGGGATCGAGACGTGGCTCCACGATCCGTTACAACCATGCGGATAAGATGTCTATCATCTCGACTGCTAGTGATACGAGGCCGTTGGGATCCAGCACGGCGTTCCATATTACGCTCCTGAACCCACCGATTCCATATTGTGCTAACAGTCATTGGATCTCGCCCAACGCGAGCACCAATGTCGCGATACGATAAACCGCAGTTGCGATAGGCTACAATGGGACCTTTATCAAACTCGGAAATGTGATGGTACGCATTTCTCCTCCTTACACGGGGCATCACAACAACGTTTCATCCGGCAACGCCGGTCAACTGCTATTTATGTATGAGAAATCGGTTGGAAACTTTCCACATGTCAGTACGTTGTAGGAGTCGTCACCGGCGCCAACCTTGTGTGAACGCTCTGAAAAGCTAATCATTTGCATATCACAGTATCTTCTTACTGTCGTGTAGCAATTTTAATGGCCAGTAGTGCATTAATTCTCAATTCTAGCCAATGGGTAAGCTATATGACTACAGGATCACAGGTACCTATGGAGAGAGACGACAGAAGGAGAGGACCGAGCAACCATCACAGGGGCACTTAGAGCCCCAGATTCCTGATTGTTATCCATCAACATGAAACTAGTGCTTCAGTGTACACAAGCTCACAGAACGAGTTGAGCTCACGGCGCCCTACTGCCGTCTGTCATTGACCTCGGTACACCGAAATCCCGTCTGGAATTTCATTGTCTGGAACAGAACTGTCTTCAGTGGTGAGTCATGATTCGAACTGAGTCCCAAAGACCAGCAAAGACCTGTCTGGAAAGTCCCCAGACAAAAGGTGGGATACAATTGTGATAGTTGCCTGCCGCACGGTCCCACTATACGGAATGGTGGTCTAAGGTACAATTTAATTTCACAGCAGGACCCTTACAGCACAGCAGTACGTCGACGATATTCTACGCCATTTTTTTCTGCCCTTCATGGCAAGGCATTCTGGGCATGTGTTTCAGCAAGATAACGCCCGCCCTCATACAGCGAGTGTGTCTAATGTCTGTCTTCGTGACCCTACCTTTGTCAGCAAGGTCGCCGAGTCTCTCCCCAACTGAGATTGTTTGGAATACACTACTGGCCATTAAAATTGCTACACCGCGAAGATGACGTGCTGCAGACGCGCAATTTAACCGACAGGAAGAAGATGCTGTGATATGAAAGGGATTAGCTTTTCAGAGCATTCACACAGAGTTGGCGCCGGTGGCGACACCTACAACGTGCTGAAATGTTGAAAGTTTCCAACTGATTTCTTATACACAAACAGCAGTTGACCGGCGTTGCCTGGTGGAATGTTATTGTGGTGCCTCGTGTAAGGAGGAGAGATGCGTACCATCACGTATCCGACTTTGATAAAGGTCGCATTGTAGCCTATCGCGATTGCGGTTTATCGTATCGCGACATTGGTGCTCGCGTTGGTCGAGATCCAATGACTGTTAGCACAATATGGAACCGGTGGGTTCAGGAGGGTAATACGGAACGCCGTGCTGGATCCCAACGGCCTCGTATCACTAACAGTCTAGCTGACAGGCATCTTATCCACATGGCTGTAATGGATCGTGCAGCCAAGTTTCGATCCCTGAATCAACAGACGGGGACGTTTTCAAGACAACAACCATCTGCACGAAAAGTTCGACGACGTTTGCAGCAACATGGACTATCAGCTCGGAGACCATGGCTGCATCACAGACAGGAGCGCCTGCGATGGTGTACTCAACGACAAACCTGGGTGCACGAATGGTAAAACGTCATTTTTTCGGATGAATCGGGTTCTGTTTACAGCATCATGATGGTCGCACCGGTGTTTGGCGACACCGCGGTGAACGCACATTGGAAGCGTGCATTCCTCATCGCCATACTGGCGTATCACCCGGCGTGATGGTATGGGGTGCCATTGGTTACACGTCTCGGTCACCTCTTGTTCGCACTGACTGCACTCTGAACAGTGGACGTTACATTTCAGATGTGTTACGACCCGTGGCTCTACCCTTCATTCGATCCCTGCGAAACCCTACATTTCAGCAGGATAATGCACGACCGCATGTTGCAGGTCCTGTACGGGCCTTTCTGGATACAGAAATTGTTCGACTGCTGCCCTCTGCAGCACATTCTACAGATCTCTAACCAACTGAAAACGTCTGGTCAATGGTGGCCGAACAACTGGCTCGTCACAATACGCCAGTGACTACTCTTGATGAACTGTGATATCGTGTTGAAGATGCATGGGCATCTGTACCTGTACACGCCACCCAGGCTCTGTTTGAGTTAATTCCCAGGGGTATCCAGGCCGTTATTACGGCCAGAGGTGTTTGTTCTGGGTATTGATTTCTCAGGATCGATGCACCCAAATTGCGTGAAAATGTAATCACATGTCAGTTGTAGTATAATATATTTGTCCAATGAATACCCGTTTATCATCTGCATTTCTTCTTGGTGTAGCAATTTTAATGGTCAGTAGTGTATAATGGGAAGGGTCCACCGACTAGCTCGCGTCAGTTGGACAGAATCTGGCACGATATCCCTCAGAAAACATCTAACAATTCTGTAAGTCAGTGGCAAGCCGATTAAGGGCCAGAGGTGGATCAACAAATTTTTGAATTGCTTAGTTTGTGAAGCTCCTTTTCTTCAATAAATCATACAATTTTTCTGAAATTGTATTCATTTGTTTATCTGCACATGCAGATCACATCTACCGTTTTCCGTACCATTTGGATAATTCTTTCGTGGTGCGTGAAGTGTAACAGTCAGATAATACCTCTATCAGTGTTTCAGTGTATTTTCATACATCTTTGCTGTAAGAGGGCCTGTTGTCGACGAGCAGAGAGTTGGTTATTGACGTAATAGCAGGTCTGGCGGTTTGGTTTTACTCGTGTAAAGGCAAAGATAAAACATTTAAGTCACTATGTGCACTACATCGTGTGAAGTGCGGAAAGACTCTTATTAGTACTGAGTAAACTGTGAACTGTGCGCTCCGCTCTTACAGACGCATGAACTAGGACGGTTTTCTCGAACGTAAAGCGCGCAGATTGATGGGTCTCTGGTGAAACACCGCGTGTACACGCTATCAGGTTTGCACATTCCGAGGGCTATGCTTCGTTATGAATAAGCCTTCAACTGTGTCGTATCAATCATCCAACTGTTTCACGGGTGACATTCTGCAGACAAATATTCTTCGTAAATACGACAGTGTAGCGTATTTCAAATTGTGTGTAATCCTACGAGATCAACCTCACGACGACGGATGTGACAGTACAGGAATCTTGTCACTACCGGCAACGGATTACAGCGTACCTAAAAAGTAATGTAGTACCTGATTTCTCTTCAAATAAACCCTCGTAATATTGTAATTTATGAACCTGCGACAACATTGTCATTCAAACAGTACAAAAGTATAAAGGTAATGTTTGCTCCACATCCCTCCCTACAGTTTTTCTACTGTTTAGTAAAATAAGTCATGCATGCACCTAATTTTTTAGTACATTAACTAGTACATACCACAGTTTCTGATTTCTCACGCACTCGAACCCGTGACTAACGATAAATACAGGCCTCAGCAAACGTCTGATTGACGTCAGCAATGCTGTGTTCGTGACCAGCGTAAAATACTTATCAAAGCCGTTTGGTCAGATCTTTGATAGTATAGTAGGGAAGCTTTTATCAAAGATCTTTGATAAAAGTTAGAGCGAGGGCCACTGTTTGCGTGTACGTTCGCTTGTTTTGGTGCATGTAAGCTATAAAAAGACAATGTATATTTGGTGCGTGCCTACCACCATAGCGATCATTACAAAGAATGAAAAATACGAAATTCTTCATAACACAAAGCACGTTGACAACAAGACCGTAATAAGCTGTTGGACTCTTACAAAGAAAACGCTGCAGCACTCGGCTGCGTTCAAAGTTGCTACACTGTGGACGATGATGAGCAAACATATAAAAAGAAACGATGTGGAAGAAGATGAAGTTATGAAAATACCGGTGTGTTCAATGTGTACGTAAGTGAAATATATGTATTTATTTGTTCTCTTAATAACCTAACTTAACATTCATAAATCCCTCATTAGGTGAGTTATGTATTGGTTCACAATTTTCTTGAATATTATATAAAATGGTACACACTGAGATTCGAATAATATACTGCAATCGAGAATAGCTTTCGCCTGTTGCTACATCTACATCGATACTACGCAAGCCACCGTACGCTGTATGGCGGAAGGTTTCCTGTACCACTACTAGTAATTTCCTTTCCTGTTCTACTCGCAAATAGAGCACGGGAAAATGACCGTGTATATACCTTCGAAAGAGCCCTAATTTCTCGTATCTTATCTTCGGTTCTTATGCATAATATATGTTGGCGGCAGTATAATAGTGCGGCTGTCAGCTTCAAATGCCGTATCTCTAAATTTTCTCAACAGTGTTCCTCGGAAAGAACGGCGCTTTCCCTCCTGGAATTCCCATTTGAGCTCCCGAAGCATCTCCGTAACGCTTATGTGTTGTTAGAACGTAGCGGTAACAAATATGGCAACCCGCCTCTGAACTGCTTCCATGTCTTCCTTCAATCCGACCTGGTACGAATCCCAAACATTCGAGCAGTGCTCAAGAATAGCTCACACTAGCGTCCTATATGCCGTCTTCTTTACATGTGAACCAGTGTTCCTAATATTTTCTCAATAAACTGAAACCGACCATTCGCCTTTCCTACCACAGTTCTCCAATTTTCGTTACATTTCATGTTGCTTTGTAACTCTACGCTCAGATATTTAAACGACTTCACTGTGTCAAGCAGGACACTACTAATACTGTATCCGAATATTACAAGTTTGTTCTTCCCACTCATCCACATTAACTTACATTTATCCACATTTAGGGCTAGCTGCCATTCATCACACCAACTACAAATTTTGTCTAGTTGTCTTGTATCTTGCTATAGTCACTCAACTTCGACATGTTACCATATACCACAGCACCATCAGCAAACAACCTCAAATTTCTGCCCACCCTGTCCACTAAATCATTTATGTGTACAGAGTACTACAACAGTCACCCGCCAGGGTAGCCGAAAGCGCTAACGCGCTGCTTCCTGGACTCGGGTAGGCGCGCTGGCCTCGGATCAAATCCGCCTGGCGGACTAACGACGAGGACCGGTGTGCCAGCCAGCCTGGATGTGGTTTTTAGGTGGTTTCCCACATCCTACTAGGTGAATACCGGGCTGGTCCCCACGTTCCGCCTCATTTCCGCGAATCGCTGACATTTGTAACATGTTCGCACTAAACACAGACAGTTGGGGTACACACATTCCGTCCCGGGGAGGTATGGGGTGGTGACAGGAAGGGCATCCAGCCACCCTTTAAAATTAACTCGCCAAAGCCCGTTAACCATAACAGCAGACCCAGCAAGTCGGGATAAATGCTTGGAAAGAGAGAGAGAGAGAGAGAGAGAGAGAGAGAGAGAGTACAACAGCGCTCCTATCACACTTCCCTGACGATACCCTTGTCTCTAACGAACACCCACCATCGAGAGCAACATACTGGGTTCTACAACTTAAGAAGTCTTCGAGCCACTCAAATATCTGTGAACTTACTCCATATGCTCGTAACATAGTTAACAGCCTGCAATGGGGCAGCGAGTCAAATGCTTTCCGGAAATCTAGAAATGTGGAATCAGCCTGTTGCCCTTCATCCATAGTTTGCGGGACATCGCGTGACTGAGGGGCAAGATGAGTTTCGCACGAGTGATACTTTCTAAAACCTTGTTGATTCGTGGACATAAGCTTCTCAGTCTCAAGAAAGTTTATTACATTAGAGAATATGTTCAAGGATTCTGCTGCGCACCGAATAGGGACATTGATCTTTAATTTTGTGGGTCCGTTATTTTACCCTTCTGCGGTTCTCTCCAGTCGCTTGGAGCTTTGTGATGGGCGAGAGATTCACGATGAATGCAAGCTACGTTAGGGGCCTATGCCATTCTCTTTGTAAACCCAATTTTGGATTCCATCCGGACCTGGTGATTCATTTGATTTAAAGGTATGCTTATTTCTGTGTCGTCCATACGACACAGAAATACGACAGATGTTCAAATGACGGTTTGTTTCTATTCTCCTGTGTGAACGATTTCTTGAACGTGAAATTTAAAACTTCGGCTTTCTTTCGCTGTCTGCAACTGTGGCACCAGATTGGTCAACAAGCGATTGAATGGAAGCCTGAGACGTGCTTAGCGATTTTACATACGACCAGATTTTTCTGGGGTTTTCTGCCTTATCTTTTGCTAAGGTATGACGGTGGTGGTAGTTTTATGATTTACTCATAGAGCTTTTCACGGACGTAGGAAGCTCTGATAAACTCTTCTCGTCGTTATATGTGCGTTTTCTTTTGAACCGTGAGTGCAACAGCCTCTGCTTCCTCGACATCTTTCGAACTTCGTTATTAAATCGTGGTGAGTCTTTTCCATTCCGCCGGCCGGTGTGGCCGTGCGGTTCTAGACGCTTCAGTCTGGAACCGCGTGACCGCTACGGTCGCAGGTTCGAATCCTGCCTCGGGCATGGATGCGTGTGATGTCCTTAGGTCCTTAGGTTAGTTAGGTTTAAGTAGTTCTAAGTTCTAGGGGACTGATGACCACAGATGTTAAGTCCCATACTGCTCAGAACCATTTGAACCATTTTTTTCATTCCTTATGCACTTACTAGGCACATAATTCTCCAGACCACGACTTAAATCTACTTAAACTGTGCCCATAATTCCTCTACGTCCACCTTACTGGAATTAAGTGATGTCAGTTCACTGTGTAAGTGAGATGCTAACAATTGATTATCTGCTCTATCTAGTTCAAACAATCTTAGTTTAGCCACAAGATGATGTTTAGTAGAAATACCATTCATGATGTAAATAATGAAACAGTGCACCAGTTACTTACTTTTCACGATTTGCACGATGCTTTGCAGGAATTTTTTTAGGACAAGAGAGTCCGAACAACACGCTTGCAAACACCACATGTAATACCTATGTGGATATTTCCTAATGATAATGAGAATAAATTCTTGAAAAGCATCATATTAAGCATGAAAAAATACGTGACTAGTGCAGTGTTTCACTGTGTAAATCATGGATGACACAGATGCAAGCTTTCCGAAAAAATCGTTTATAATGAATGAAATTAACAAATGGCATTTATTAAATGAATATCGTTTACGAAAATTTGAGGGGCCACTTTCATGATGGTAAATTTAAATGTTTCTTCGTCCATTCTTAAACAATTTTCGTTGCTCTGTTTGTCCTCACACTGTAGCTCATCAAGCCAATTATGGTAACCCAAAGAGCTTCTCCTCTCGCTATTCAGGGTTTCGCCCACAATCATTCCATTTCTCTTTCTTTTCAAGGAATGTGCTCTCCCAAAATATGCTGTTGTTCAGGCGATTAAGTGTTCGGCATCCATTCCCGAGCAACAAAGGCGAAAAATTTTACGATCGTGTAATAGCTCAGTGAATTAGTTTGGTCAAAGACGTTTGACGAAATCTTTGACAAAGCATCCATTTGTGTCGGACAGCAGTTAACACTACATTGCTGACGTCACGGAAGTGTGCTCGAACCTATCATAAGTGTGATTTAATCTGATTGGCTGAGAACAGCAGCCTGCGCAGTGTTTGAATTTGACAACTCGTTTACACATGTTTAGGGCTGGCTTCTTTACAATATTACCCGAGCTGTATAGTTTTGTTATTTACACGGCAAAAGCTACAGTTTAAGATTTGGAAGGAAATTCTTAGCTTCTTAGCTTTTGTAAAGGTGAAGATAACGCGTGGTACACAGTTTTGCGCTATACCTCGGTTTCAATGTACTTTATGAAAGAAGTGTTCAAGTGTTCTAAGCAAATTAATTGGCTATACAATTAGCTATTTTTTAGTTTCAGAGTAGCACAAATTACTTACCTTAAAGCTTTCTTCGCATTTAAGATAAGAATTTGCCAAGAGAAAAGAAAATCTAGCACGCCTATGTAAGGATATAGTACCGAGCATGAAGTAAGGTAAAGGGCGGTATTTTCGTAATTTTCTTTTTGTTAAACCATTGCAACGACACCTGTTGAAGGGGCCACTCTCCACCTCAGCTCGTCGTCACTTGGGACATCATTCGTATTGTTGAACTAGGTCCGCTCTGCTAATCGTCTTACAACTATCACGAAATTTCCTACCAATGTCCGCCGTATTTGATCATAATTTAAAATTCCACATGCACCTATAACATAAAAAAGTTAAATTTTTTATTTGTAGTTGATCTGTTAATATGATATACGAGCATACTACTGGATGAAAATCTTTCATGTTAGACAGTAACAATAGTTTTTGAATCTGTCATGAATATATATCCACTTACCTTACTTATTATTCGGCATCATTGGCATTACACTGAAGAGCCAAAGAAACTGGTACACCTGTCTAATATCGTGCAGAGTCCCCGCAAGCACACAGAAGTGCCGCAACACGACGTGGCATGGACTCGACTAACGTCTGAAGTAGTGCTGGAGGGAACCGACACCGTGAGTCCTGCAGGGGTGTCCATAAATACGTAAGAGTACGAGAGGGTGGAAATCTCTTCTGAACAGCGCGTTGCACAGCATCCCAGATATTCTCAATAATGTTCATGTCTGGGGAGTTTGGTGGCCAGCAGAAGTGTTTAAACTCAGAAGAGTGTTCCTGGATGCATTCTGTAGGAATTATGGACATATGGGGTGTCCTGCTGGAATTTCCCAAGTCCGTCGGAATGCGCGCTAGACGTGAATGGATGCAAGTGATCAGACAGGATGCCTAGGTACGTGTCAGAGTCTTATCTAGACCTATCAAGGATCCCATATCACTCCAACTGCACGCGCCCCACACTATTACAGAGCCTCCACCAGCTTGAACAATCAATCCCCTGCTGACATGCAGGACCCTTGGATTCATGAGGTTATCTTCTTACCCGTATAGGTCCATCCGCTCAATACAATTTAAAACGAGACTCGTCCGACCAGGCAACATGCTTCCAGTGATCAACAGTCCAACGTCGGTGTTGAAGGGCCCAGGCGAGGCGTAAAGCTTTGTGTCGTGCAGTCATCCAGGGTACACAAGTGGGCCTTCGGGTCCCAAAGCCCATATCGATGATGTTTCGTTGAATGTCGCACGCTGACATCTGCAGCAATTTGCGGAAAGATTGCACTTCCGTCACGTTGAAAGATTCTCTTCAGTCGTCGTTGGTCCCGTTCTTGCAAGATCTTTTTCCGGCCGCAGCGATGTCGCAGATTTGATGTTTTACCGGATTCCTGATATTGATAGTACACTCGTGAAATGGTCTTACGGGAAAATCGTAACTTCATCGCTACCTTGGAGATGCTGTATGGCATCGCTCGTGCACGTTCAAACTCACTTAAATCTTGAAAACGTGCCACTCTAACAGCAGTAACGGCTCTAACAACTGCACCAGACACTTGTTTTCTTATATAGGCGTTGCCGACTACAGCGCCGTATTCTACCTGTTTACATGTCTCTGCATCTGAATACGCATGCGTTTGTTCGGCGCTTCAGTGTATGTATTTGTGGCAACAACCGTGACGGAACCAACGATGCACCAAGAAGGAGTTATGCGACATAAACGAAAGTTGGTAAGCGCATTTCGACATCTGAAAGATGACGTCTTATCAAACTTCGCGCCAGTCGCATAAGAATGGCGCTAGTAGACCCATTATGAGGTTGCAGATCATGTTTTCTTTAAATACACGCTGTAACGGTCGTGAACGTGTAGTTACCCTTGTGATTGGACGTCTCTTTAAGGTTACAATGACTTCGTTACGAACACCTCACTGAGTTTGAACGAGTCGTGTAATAGGGCTACGATAAGCTGGAAATTGCTTCTGCGACACAGCAGAAAGACTTGACAGGAATATAGCCTCTGTACATGATTGCTGACAGTGGAGGTCACGGGATTTCTCGGTAGCAGGAAGATCGGACCCCGGACGGCCAAGTGGCAGACAACGTAGACCACTGTTTTCGGCGTATGGCTCTGGCGCATATACTGCATCTGCAGCAGGCATCTGAACAGCACAGTGACACAACGAACTGATACACATTGGTTACTTCAAGGACACCTCAGCGGCAGATGCCCTATAGAGAGCGTTCCACTGACCCAAAACCACCGCTGTTTGCGGCTACAGATGTGTCAAGTGAGAACTTATTGGAGGTCCGGTTGGGGGTCTGTTGTGTTTCCTAATGAATGCCGGTCCTGCAACGGTGCCATTGATGGTCTTTTGTTGGTTAGAGGGCCAGAGGGCCTGACATCAACGTGTCTGTGTGTTACTTCACTGTCGTGGTCGTGCGGTAGCGTTCTCGCTTCCCACGCCCGGGTTCCCGGGTTCAATTCCCGGCGGGGTCAGGGATTATCTCTGCCTCGTGATGACTGGGTGTTGTGTGATGTCCTTACGTTAGTTAGGTTTAAGTAGTTCTAAGTTTTAGGGGACTGATGACCATAGATGTTAAGTCCCATAGTGCTCAGAGCCATTTGAACCATTTTTTTTTTTTTTTTTTTTTTTTTTTTTTTTTTTTTTGTTCCTTCACTGGACTTACACCTGGATTTATGCTCTTGGGTGCGGTTTCGTATGACAGCAGGAGCACTCTCTTAGATATCCCATGCAAATTTGTACGTCAGCTTTGTGATTCGACCTGTTACGTTGCCATTCATGAAATGCATTCCAGGGGGTAACAGGACAACGTTCGCCCATATACCGCTGCTGTAACCTAATATGCTCTACAGACTGTCGATGTATTGTCTTAGACTGCTCGGTCAACAGATCTGTCTCCAGGCGAGCACACATGGAACATCAGCGTACGACAACTACAGCGTCATCCACATACAGCTTTAACCGTCCCTTTATTGACCGTCCAATTGCAACACGCTTGGAACTCCATTCCTAAAACTGACATCCACCACCTGTACAACACAATGCATGCATGTTTGCATTCAACATTCTGGTGGCTACACCGGTTGTTTATGTGCCAGTATTTCACATTTGTAATGGTTTACCTCGCATATACATTAACCTGTTCATCTTGCAATGTTAATCACTTAAATATGTTACATAGACAAATGTATTCCTGAAATTTCACTTACATTAATTATCTATTGGTGTTTTTCCGTCAGTGTGTATTGAATGGCAGAGAAGGAGACTTACTTAATTTTTTGATCCTCGTTGTTGTATGTTTGAGTAATCGTACACGGCGTTTACAAGAGTACAGATTTACTGCTTTAGAATATCACTGTAAATATAATATCATTCTTTTAGCTCAGAATCCCTTTCGTGGAATTAATCACTCACTATTAAGACCATTAATTTCTTTCGGTGAAACGTAACGAGATTACGGCACCACATGATTACACGGTCATTTATAACATTTAAATTTAGGCGTACCACTACCGTTGTGCTGTACGCCAGCCATCGTGTCCCTTTTTCCGTAATTTGTACAGATCGGGTTCCTTAATTTTGCTTGGACGTTTCATCGCGTCCTCTCTCTGTGCTATCATATTTTTTCTCTATCTTGTCGTCAGTGAAATAAATGACGGTAAGAGTAAGGCTTCGCTGCTGCACCCTAACGACAGTTCTCACTATCAGTCTCCGCCATGAAAGTATAATACGCTGATGTGACAAAAGTCCGCTTTTGCGTGGCGACAACTTGACGTGAAACGGACTCAACAAATAGGTGGAAGTCAAGTTCAGAAATTCTGAGTAATGCTGCCTCTACAGCCGTCCATAATTGCACCAACTCACCTCCCCAATACGGCCCATAACTGTTCGATGGGATTAATATTGGGCCGTCTGGATGGACAACTCATTCGCTTGGATTGTCTAGAATGTTTTTAAGCCAGTCGCAAACAATATGGTGTCCTGGTGACATGATATCGTCGTTTGAGAACATGAAGTCTATGACTGGCTGCAAATGGTCTCCAAGTCACCGAACTTAACAATTTCCAGTTGATGTTCGCTTGTATCAGACCAGAGAACCCAGTCCAATCCACGTAAACACAGCCTACAACATAATGGAGATACCACCGGCTTACACAATGCCTTGTTTACAACTTAGGTCCGTGACTTCGTGGGGCCTGTGTCACGCTGGAAATGTGCCATGAACTCTTACCAACTGGAATCGGGACTCCTCTGGCAAGGACTCCGTTTTCCATTTGGGGGCCGACCTAGTATGGTCGCGAGGCTGGAAGAGGCACTGCAGGCGATGTAGTGCTGTTAGCGAAGGCACTCGCTTCGGTCACCCCTAAATCAAATGGTTTTGAGCACTGTGGGACTTAACATCTGAGTTCATCAGTCCCCTAGAACTTAGAACTACTTAAACCTAACTAACCTAAGGACATCACATCTATGCTCGAGGCAGGATTCGAACCTGCGACCGTAGTGGTCGCGCGGTTCCAGACTGAAGCGCCTAGAACCGCTCGGCCACACCGGTCGGTTTCGGTCATCTGCTGCCATAACGCATCAACGCTCAATTTCTCGACACTGTCCTAAAGGATACGTTCGTCGTACGTGCTACATTGATTTTTGTGGATATTTCACTCAGTGTTGCTTGTCAGTTATCTCTGACAACTCTACGAAAACGCTGCTGTTCTCAGTCATTAAGTGAAGGCCGTCAGCCACTACGTTGTCCGTGGTGAGAGGTACTGACTGAAATTTGGTATTCTTGGCATACTTTTGACACTGTGGATCTACGAATATTGAATTCCCTAACGATTTCCGAAATGGAATGTCCAAAGCGTCTAACACCAACCACCATTCCGAGTTCAAACTCTCTTAATTCCCACCGTGTGGCCAAAATCACGTCGAAAACCTTATCACATGAATCAGCTGATTACGGATGACAGCCCTGCCAATGCAGTGACTTTGTATACCTTTTGTATGTGATAATACTGCCATCTGTTTGTTTGCCAATCGCTGTACCATAACTTTTTTTCGTCTCAGTATATAATCAGAATGATTAGTGCATCTATAACTGACGCAAGCTGGCATTTTGGATGAAAACGTTCCACCCGAAGCTAATGCTAGAGGCAGCTAACTGGTGGGCGTCGAATTCAAGTTTGTGACGTCATGAAAACCTCCTTATTACGCCCCCGTGATCTCCGTGGAAGCTAAGAACGTGTGATGCTTTCATTGGGAACGTTGCTGTACCTCGTCCTAGTGACCAAGATAGATCTCTGGTAAACTAGTGTCGCGGCCTTTAATGACAACTGTAGAAACTGGAACTAGTACTTCACTTTGAAGTACTTCACCAGTGGGACCACTGCGATCAGCAGCATTCTACAGTACTCCTACCATACTGTGAAAGCGATGTATTGAAGTGGTACGATTTGAGAAGGTGTTCTTTGGTTCACTGGTTATATGAGGTGTGTAAATAAAGTATTGACACTGATATTTTCAACCGTTTTATTCCAGTAACTTTACAACTGAACATTGTCCCCTTGAAAGTACTTCATAGAAGTTCTGGGACCGAGATGCTGGATTAATATTGAACTGATAGGTTACAGCCATTTAAATGTTGTCCATGGCTCAAAAGCGACGTCAATCTCGGAAAGAGAAAAAAGATCACAAAGACTCCATTCGGGCGAATAAGGACCCTGAGGACCCAAGAAATGATCAAAAAACTGTTTACTGCGGTTGCTGTGTGATAAGGCGCATTGTCGTGACGCAACACCCAATCGATTTTGGTGTTTAGTCTCACACGCATAATCCTTTTGCGTAGTCTTTCAAGACACTCTAGGTAAAAGTGTCAATTAAGCCTTTACCCTTCAGGTACAAATCTATGAACGATTCCCTGACTATCCAAAAATTGTATCAGCATGATTTGGTCTTTGAGTTGGTCATTCATGCTTTTTTTGGCGTTGGGTACTTTGAGTGTGCCATTTCACGCTCTGGTGCTTGGCTTCTGCGTCGTACTCAAAACACCCAAGTTTTATTGTCGTTCCAGAAAATTTTGGATCATTTTTAATAGAGTCGATAAAGTCAACACAACTGTCCGTCTTCATGTCTTGCTGGTCCCGCGTGAGCTCTCTTGGAAGCGGTTTTGAGCAGATTTTCCTCAACTCCAATTCGTTAGTCAGTATCTGATGAACGATGGCGTGACTCAAATTCAGCTTTGCCTATATCATTCTGACTGTCAACATATGATCTACCCGCTCAAGATCGAGGACTGTCGACATTCTCACGGGTTTTTGTAGCCTAAGGTATGACGGTTCGAGGTTCATCTGCAGTTCGCTTCAGTCTGGAACCGCGCGACTGCTACGGTCGCAAGTTCGAATCTTGCCTCGGGCATGGATGTGGGTGATGTCCTTAGGTTAGTTAGGTTTAAGTAGTTCTAAGTTCTAGTGCCTGATGACCTCAGATGTTAAGTCCCATACTGCTCAGAGCCATTTGAATCATTTTTTGCAGTTCGCTGTCTTCCTTCTGCAAACGCCTTAAATCATCGAAACACCTGGGCTCTTGACAAAATACTGTCTATGTAGGGCTAGCAAAGACCTGAAAACGTTTTCGTTGGATTGTGTCCGAGTCTCAAACAAAATGTGATCGCTATCGCCACTCGAAATTCGTCTTAAGCAAAACCTCCTTCAATGGGAAAAAGCGCTGAAGACAACCAGCCTGAAACGAGCGCGGTTCAACGCGCACTGATGGATTGTCACGTGTTCACCTGCCTCCCCTCCAAGTCCGGCGTCACGAATCGTTGCCGGAACGAATACTACGATATCTGTCTCATTGCATTATTTACACGAACCTTATTTTGTGGGCTGAAATAAAACGGCTCGGTAGAAACGGCACCTATGGAAGAACTCGGAGCTCATTTTCTGTTCCGTCTGCCTGACTTTGTCCAACAAACTGGCTGAGGGTTGCAGCATGTGGTAGGAAAACGTCGGAGCCCATAGTACGGTGGGATGTGATTAGGGGGACCGGGGGAGTGAAAAGAGAGGGGACGGGACTGTGGACGGGAGGGGGGGGGGGGGGGCGGGCAGGGTAGGAAGGTTTACGACGACGCGGAGGAAATACAACGGGAATTGCTGTGCGTCCTGCCAACGCTAGAAACCGAAACAAAGTTTACAGATTTCCTCAGAAGAAACGAAGATGTGATTTGGGCACAAACAGGACGAGTCTTCCACGTAATGGCATTGTTGACCATTTCCCCCTATTCTGCGGCGTGTTACCCAGAAAGCGGGAGAGAGTTTGTGAGTGTGTGTTTGTGTTAGTATGTGTGTGTGTGTGTGTGTGTGTGTAATGCGTCGCCATACACCTTCGGCAGCCGCAGAATAACCAAAGTCCCGCCAACACCAGCGGCAGGTATTTGTAGAGATTTGTGCACCTCATTTCAACGCCCGTTTTATACGTGTCGCAGCATAATTCGCTTCTTGACAGAACATCACCCATGTCCTGTGTCCTGCATATTTATGTATAACTTGCGTAGCGCCACCTGCTCCGCTCACGTAGACTGTGTGGCTAGGAGCCTTTTTTGTTTTGTTTTTATTTTATCGAATTTTTATGTTGTTCACAAATTGGAACACCTTCTAAGCTTTCAACGCTAAATAAGATCATACAAGCACGGAGTTTTTCGACTGTACTTCTGACCAAAAAGCGATTCTGGGAGCTGGAGTCCAAGGTTTCTGTTATTCATACCTTTTGCAGTCTTGTAAAGATATTTCCATAGCAACTTTCATCCCCTATCAAATATTTCTTTATGTCTAACCAAGAAGTGAAGTACCAATTTTTATAAATGTAGCTTTAAAACTCAAAAAAAGTTCATCCCATATTTCATTCACTTGGGGGTTGAATTTCTAGAAACACCGAAACACTTACTTTTGTATTTATAACCTAGAACTGAATCGCTTTCACTGCCTATTTCACACCGTTAGGGGTTGAATTTTCAAAAATAGTGACAGGCATATGTTTTATTTCTAACACAGAAGCCAAATACAAATTTTCATAGATGTAGCTTCAAAAGCGATTCCACGATGGAGCACTTCCATAAAAACTTTAATCCCCTTTTTCAAGCCCATAGGGATTGAATTTACAAAAAGAGTGAAACACTTATCTTTTTCATTTCTAGCGAAGAAGCCAAATTTAAATTTTCATAGAATTAGCTTTAAAAATGCTTTGTTAATGAAATATTTTCATGAAAAATCTCATTTCCTATTTCACCCCTTAGGGGTTCAATTTCCAAAAATAGTGAAGTAAGTATTTTATTATTTGTAACCGTGAAGTCAAATACCAGTGTTCATAGATGTAGCTTTAAAAATACTTTGGTAGTTCTTTAACAACAGTATATTTTCTGAAAAAGCTTTCACGCACTATTTCAGCCAGATACGATTTAATTTGCAAAAATGCTGAAACAAGTATTTCTTTATTTCTCATTGAGGAACCAAATACCAATTTTCGTAGGTCCGTCTTCAATATTGCCTTAATAGCGAAATGTCTCAAAAAATCCCTTCATTCCCTGTTTCATACCTTTAGAGTCTGAATTTCGAAAAACCCTTTCTTAAATGACGCCTGCCGTATAAGATCCACACCTTCTCCAGGTTTCAAGTTCCTATCCTTTGCGGTTTGGGCTGAGCGATGAAGAGTGAGTCAGCAGCAGTCGGGACATTGCCATTTATATATAGTGATTAAGAAGCTTAGGACACAGACGTGCGACTGTAGTCTGGACATCCTTCGCCTGAAATTGATCAACATACTAAATTAAGACAGGTAATAAACATAAGACCACAGAGTGCATATCGGCAATCTAGATTGTTTATGAAAACGAACTCTCAAGTATGAAACAGCTCTAAACGTCTGATTACCTTACAAATGAGTTATGGTGTTAAATAAAGGACCTTTATAGCAGAAGACGTAATACCCTAAATATGTTGCTTTCATTAGTTTCCACTTAATCACCTGCAGATTAATTAAAAAGTTTAGAAAATGTTTGACATTATGTTTAAGGTTTGGTGGAACTCGCCAAGTGTTAACACTGTATGGTGTAGTTTGGATAATTTGCGCTCTGTTTTAACAAAAGTTAGTTCTGTAAGCGTCTCGCTGTTTATGACGTCTCACGTCCTGATCTATGCGTCGCAACTTGGCAGGTTACAATCCATGGTATCTGCACACACTACTGCAAAGCGTTGCGAATAGAGTTCATAGCAAGGAAGTTATAAATTACAACGCAATGGTTGCTGCTACTGTTTTACTTCACGAGCTGTGAAAATGTATCATAAATTTGACTGAAAGTCTTGGTAGAGGTATGTGACCATTATAATCACAAAACCTATAACGACTTTTAAATAGCTAAGTAGTCGCCGAAAAATAGATGGTGCATGTTTTATAGACACGATTATTTTAATCCTCGTTTCGTGTTTCGGGACAGATATGCCACTGGACAAATTTTGTAACGCAGGAGTCTATAAAATCCTATGTCGATGTTTCGATCATCCAGATTTTTTAGATTCCTCATTGTTTTAGTGAAAATTTAGTTTGCAATACATTTTTTTCCTGTCATTATTTTGTAGGGTGATGGGGCGGGGGGAGGCGGAGGGTTATCAGCAAGAAGTTTCGAAAATGTGCGAAACTGTTTAGAAAGTTTGTTGGAAGTCACCATTTGCTCTCATTCTCAAATTCAGAAAGAATGTAGTCTGGAGAACGTGCGCGATATCAGTCCGTTTCTAGCTTTAATACTTGAAGACTTGCAATAAGCCTTTATCGCAAGATTGCACTTCATAATGAAGATGTTACTACAGCACTTCAGCCGGCCGCTGTGGCCGAGCGTTTCTAGGCGCTTCAGTCAGGAACTGCGCTGCTGCTGCGGTTGCAGGTTCGAATCCTGCCTCGGGCATGGATGTGTGTGATCTCCTTAGGTTAGTTAGATTTAATTAGTTCTAAGTCTAGGGGACTGATGACCTCAGATGTTAAGTCCCATAGTGCTTAGAGCCATTTGAACCATTTTGAACAAGACTTCAGATTTTTATATTCGCCCAGTAATTATATGAAACGCTGAAAAACAAAATAGTTGTGGCCCCTGCGAACGGTTAGGCAGGCGTACCGCAACTAGTCTGGGTGATGGATTCACCCGTTGGACGTCGCAGTCCGCAGTGATGGAACATAGCAACTGCCTCGTGCGCTGGTGAATAATACACGCACACTAGATGAATATCAAAGTGCGAGTCACGAGCAAGAAAGTGAAAGTCAGTAGCAGTCAAAACAGTTTGTTAGGGATTGCAGGTCAGCAAGTTCTAGAGACCACTGCAGATGGAGAAACATCATTAGAGGTTGTGACAAAGTCAAGCTCGAGGAGTGACCCATGCAAAGATGCGGGTAGTCACGAGTCTACGGAAGATCGATAACAGCGCTGCTAATAGAAGACAGTCCGGTGCTGCCTTCTTTCATAATGATACAGTGGTTATCTCACGCTCAGAGAAAGAAAAAGAGCATTTCGTGTCAGAAAGATTCCCATCGGATCACTTACAGATCTGAGTACTTGCGTCAGCAACCCGTCGAGTCTGAGTTACAACCTCAAAGAGTATTGTATGAGGTTCTGACAGACAAGACGGGTTATCGACGCAAATACTCAGTTCCGAAGATGATCCATGGAGATCGAAATTTGTCATGTAATTAAAAATGTGCAATGAGACTGAGGAATAAACGAGAATTGTTTTACGAGGGCCATTTAATAAGTAATGCAATACATTTTATTCTCAAAAGCAGGTTGGTTTTATCCCCACCCTTTTGGGTACAAAACCCGATTTTCTAACATAACCTCTGTTCAATGTAACGGCCTTACGCGGACTTACTTGGAGGGCCCGTACGCGCGCATGGTACGACTCTGCTGGTCGACGACGGAGCCAACGTCTTGCTGCATCAATAATCACATCATCCACGAATCGCTGCATTGGCCGAAATATATAGAAGTCGGACAGTGCAAAATCCTGGCTGTAAGGTGGATGAGAAAGAACAGTCCAATGAAGTTTTGTGAGCTCCTCTCGGGTGTGCAGTCTTGTGTGAGGCCTTGTATTATCATGGAGGAGCAGAGGTTCATATGCATTTTTGTGGCGACGAACACTCTGAAATCGTTTCTTCAATTTCGCGAGGGTAGCACAATACATTTCAGGGTTGATCGTTGCACCATGAGAGTGGGCATCAGACAGAATAAGCGTTTCAAACTCCCAGAAGACCGTCGACACGACTTTACCGGCTGAGGGCGCGGTTTTCAACTTTTTCTTTGGAGGAGAGGTGGTGTGCGCCATTCTGTGGATTGCCGTTTCGTTCCCGCTTCTAAGTGATAAACTCATGTTTCATAGCCTGTGACGATGTTAGACGAAAAGCTGTGGCGATCAGGCTCGTAACGCGCAAGCATTTAGGCACAGATGGTCCTTCCTCGCTCTTTATGGTTTTCTGTTAGGTGTAGTGTAACGCCGTTAAGTTTTGTATAAATGATTTTCTTTTGACATATGACCATGTGCAGACTTCGTCACCAACGTCAGTTACACAACACTTCAAAATTATTTAAATTCTTTTTAAAATTGTCTCTGAATGGTTCTTGAACGAAACTGTAATTAAAACATCATCATTTGAGTCGTATGCGCAGAATTACGTCACTCAGTCCTATTGGTTTGCGCAAACTCTTTTCAATTTAGATGTCGTTTGTTTCTTCTCAGAAATTATATTAATGCAAGTTATCTGCTTTAGTAAATATTAAAACCACATTGAATAAACTTTTAAGACTCAAACTCGCGATGAACGTTGTCAAAAATTAATAATCTTGTCAAATAAATCAGTGATGCTTCTTCCTTAATATACTTCTTCATAAATAAATTCTCGGAACACGTATTTAAACTTTCGTAGTATACACTAGTTTATTATCTTCCTATATACTGCATATAGACGTGAACCTGAGCCTTGACAAATAGGACTGAACATTTATAACAAGATTAAACTTTCTATGACGTCATTGTTGTACAAACATTACAAATTCTTATTTTTTCAGTTTTTAGAAGCACGACGCAACAACTCGGTTTCAGGATCTTCTGTTGCTCTCTGGCTGTCGACCCGCGACGTATAGTGGCCAGCAATTTTCTCTCTGGCCCCGGCAGTGAAGATGCTGTCTCCATTCGTTGCGCCGCGCTCTCCGTACATGAAACATAAAAAATAAATACAAAACTTTAGATAATTCACAACAACTACAAAGATTACAAAAATACATAAACAAACCACTAAATTAAACTTATATTCACCCGCAAACTGGGCTGACACTGGTGGATGGGTGACGCTTCAATTTCGCGTCCCACTACATACCCCACCCACAAGCTCAGTTTGTCAGGTTTTAACCGAAAATAAAACTTTTTCTATATACAATATTTAACTGTTAATATTATACATTTTCTCACATTTTCCGTAATCTAAAGTCCTTGCTGTTAGATAGATTCAATCCTTTTATGACAATATTGTTGTGACTATTTGTCATTTACTTTTAATTGAGCTGTTATGATAATTCACAACCGAATATATGGAGATTACTCCTTTTCATTTAATAGTTGCTAGTAAATAATAATTTAGTACGTTCTTTAACGTTGTTACATTAGGACAGAGCGTTCAAATTGTGATAGGTTAGTTTCAGTTTTATTCATTTACTAGAGTTATTCTTTCCAAAATGTATATTACTCATAAGTTTCTCACAATAACTAATAGTACTATTTACTTTACGTCGTTCTTTTCCCTAATGCTTTATTTATGCCTGAGGTCAAGAAGAAATCCAGCAAAACTTCCTTTAGAATCTCGGCACGGCTTTCTTTAACTTCGGGTAGATACCTTAAAGCACCCTAGCTGGTAGACAAGTGTGTCAGCACTGCTGACAGTGGCGTCCAGTTCAGGAGCGAGGTGTCTGATTGTGATCTGTGGATCACCTCGAATGAGAGTGTCCTCACGTTCTAACACTGCAGGAGTCCCAGTTCTGCGCGACCGACCGGCACACGGGACATAATAGACGCCTCGCCCGAAGACTCGCCGTGTTTTTGTTCTTTACTGAGTCTCTGTAGGCATTCCGCAAGCGTCTATAAATATCTACGATGCTCCGGTTTTCCTGCTGATGAAACTCAATGGTAGTTCTCTGCTTGGAACACACCTCTGTTACAGACGCCATTTTGGAGGCTAGGCATAGCACAACCAACCATGGGAACTTCGTGAACCTATAGGAGCTGAAGCGAGAATATTCCACGACGTCCCACAACAAATTCTGCATATTTTCAACCGAAATTGGCTGATAAAGTGTTTCGTTCCCGCATGAAATTTTCATTCTGCTACGGAGTGTACGCTCATATGAAACTTTCTGGAAGATTAAAACTTCCCCGAGAAAGGCAAAGGTCCCCAGTGAACGTCCCAGTCCGGCACACAATTTTAAGCTGCCAGGAAGTTTCAGTGTATTGCATTACTTACTGAAAGCCCGTCGTAGATATCAATGCATTCGCTGATTCTCCGTGGACAAGTATTGCGGCTCTAGTGACTTCCAGTGGACTCGATAACGCAACATTGGTCACAGTAAATTATTAGTGTCCTGACTGTACCAAAATACTGTACAGGAATACAGACCAATTTATTTATCTTGAATGATTAAGTAGATTCTGAGTGCTGGAGCATCAGATGCTCCAAAAATATCGAACCATAATTGATAAGTGATGTGGGATATCTCGTCAAAATGACATAATCATGGTATTCCGTTTTAAGGGTTAGGTGGTAGGTTGCTGAGATACATTATTGTAGATGCAGCAAACTGTGCACCACAGAATAATGATTTATGAACGAGAGCATGCTTTGATATTTCAAAAATGGCTCTGAGCACTATGGGACTTAACAGCTGTGGTCATCAGTCCCCTAGAACTTAGAACCTAACTAACCTAAGGACATCACACACATCCATGCCCGAGGCAGGATTCGAACCTGCGACCGTAGCAGTCGCACGGTTTCGGACTGCGCGCCTAGAACCGCGAGACCACCGCGGCCGGCACTTTGATATTTGTACAGTAACAATTTTTGTTATACAACTTACGCTTCCGAGGTCGCGTGACCTCAATCCTTTGGATTTTTCTGTCTTGGCTCAGCTAGGAAGAGTAGTGTACAGTAGTCGCGTTTGAGTCGGCTAATGAGCTGGACTAGTGAACTATACAGAATTATTTACCAGACTACCTGTAGGTGTTTGAAAAAAATTGTAAGTTGCTGTAAAGTGAAGCATTGCATACAAATACACACGTTTAACACCTCCTTTAACATGTAAAGATGTACCGTAATAAACAACATGCAACGTGCTGAAGAAGTACCATATCCCTTGTTGACGTAGGCCAATGGGGAAATTTGAGTGCCTTAAATGGGGACTAAATCGAAAAGTTGAAGTTTCATACACGTTACTGCTGAGTAGTACAATCTTTGTTACTTTAATCAGTGGTAGCTCGTAACCACACATCCGTAGTTATTTCGTAAACAGCTAGTTTGCGGACGCTTTTTTACTGATACGTTTGCGGTTTTATTAATGTCAGTTTTCGCTATTAATTATGATGCTCTACATTAAAGAGAAAGACGCATTTTCGGAGCGTCACATTGTCGGTATGTAGAAATGCTTTCGTCCAATCGCGGTAACTGAGATCGAGAACACATGTATAAGAAATCAGGAGGAGGGCCAATGAAGTCTTCATACTACGCCTACAGCTACGTCTACCTGACTGCTCTGCAATTCACACTGAAGTGCCTGGCAGAGGGTTCATCGAACCCGTTTCACACATTTTTCTCCACAGTTTCACTCTCTAATACCGCTCGGGAAGAGAGAAGAACTTCATTATTTCCGTGTGAGTCATGATTTAGTTTATTTTATTACGATGATCTGTGGTACAGAAATTACCATCCGCCACACAGAGTATGGTGACTTGCTGAGTGTAGATGTAGAACGGGGCCATTCACTTTGAGTTTCTCATTGTTAGTTTTTTAAAATTTTTGTCAGTGATTTATTATGACGTGTCATTAAATCCCTTCAAAGAAAACTTACTCATGCTTTACTTTCGTATTTCTGTATGTTTTCAAAAATGTAGAAAACATTGCTAATTGTGCGCTCATTTGTACTTTATAATTACTGTTGAGTAAAAAAAGTGATCTACACTGCTTTTTCCGTAAATGTAAATAAGTTTTTTTTGTGTCCAGCGTTGTGTAATGGTCTGTATTACTGGTTGTGTTGCAGGGAGTTTACTGAGGCGCGTAAGCTGCCTGTGATGTCGTGCCGCCTGACCGAGACGTGAGGGTCTGCAGTGTGTGAAGCACCCACCGCCACGCTCCGCGCGTAAAGCAGAGCCGAATCTCTTTCACCATGGCGGTCGGCGTCCTGCCCGCGTCCTGTTTGCTCCTGATGATGTGCGCGGTGAGTAGAAACGAAACTGAACGCTCACTGTGCGGCGAGGCGGGGTTCGCTTTCACTGTGTAGGCTGCAATTTAAAAATTCACCTGCCTCAGAACGGCGTCTGCTCGATGTCCCTTCACTCGGCAACGTACGCACTTACAAGATGACGTAAAAGCAGCGTTGATAAAAAAACACCATCTAATATCTACAATTACTGAGGCCGCACAACTCTAGTAATGAAATAAAGTTCTGTAGAAAAACTGTCAATAAAACATTTATTGGGCGGTAAGTTAATGAATGGATTGGCTTCTGGAAAATAATGTCCGAAATTTCCACACAGAAACGTTTATTTGTTCTTATAACCAAAGAAACGGTACTATTCAGTCCACGTTTAAACTATTGGTTATTTTCGTCGAGTTCAAAAGTCATACACTCATTTCGCACGCACAGCACCCAGAAATCTATCCAAATTCGACCCGAGTTAAACAACGTTTTCGCAGTCATTAATTGCACCACTAACATGAGTTATTACATTCGGTCTTTCTGGTAGATTTCAAAAAACAAATTGCTCACCAAAAATGCTCAGTGGTTGAATACTGAAACATGCTACGCAGATACTACGATGGCCAAATTTTCACATGCGAAAATCATTCCAACAATACAGTTCTAAAACTTCCAAACTTCACAAAACTGTCTGTAACTACTTCAGCGTTAGTCACGACACGTATCAAACGCGAGGAACTCAATATTCCTTCGTTTTACACATTAATTTGACTGGCACTAGTAATATGACCGTCCGCGTTCAAAGCTAGCGAGAGACTCCCTTCTTGTGGCCCCACTCCCAGTATAACTATCAGGTAACGAGCGGCAACCGTCTCTGTTCTGCCTGGATAACCATACTCGCTGCCAATCAGAATTCTCGCTCATGATCATAGTCGCGCGAAAACTGGTCTGCACCAATCCTTACATTCAAACGCATCTACATTATTCTGATGTACAAATATTAAAGTAATGTTTAATAAATGAAAACGAAAATGCAATAAATCTGGAAATATCCTTTGGATACAGATAATACTCCAACTGACTTTCTGACTGCTCTGTTACAATAGCAATCACAGCTAGACTTATGTCATCAGCAAAGTGGGTGAATTCACTACGACCATTTTCCCATGACAGGTTTGTGTAACTCTTGCCAGTTACTTAAGACAGTTTATATGCAACATTAAAATTTGTCGAATGTCACATGTACACACTCTCATTCACCCGCATATACTCCCACAACAATCTTAGACACCAATAATAATTTTGTCTGATTTTTATATTACCAAAACGAAAAATAATTAAAGTTTTAATATGAAAATCTCAGTTAATTAATTGTGCTCACTGAGAGTTCTGTTTATGTTTTCCAATTACACCAAAAGATGAACTATTATATTTCCAAACTGAATTTAGTTCCCTAAGTGTCGGTTGTTGACTTTTTTAGCACTTTTTTCTAACTATGATAGTTATAAAGTTGACATTTGAATGCAACCTTCTCCTGAATGTCAAAAGGTAGTGTACCGATTTTGAAAATGATTGAATAATATTTAATATCATCTATTTAGGTTCTTATAGGTGGTGAATGTACTGTCGCTAAGAAGTGACACATGAGCCATTCTTACGCTGCCGTAGTAGCAGGTGTACATGACTTATTGGCTAAGACACAAGTGGCGGCTTCTTTCACAGCTTCCGGCTTCAATACTGCGGACTGTATAGCAAAGAATGTTATCGCGGAGTAACTCTCAACGTTACAACAGCCGAGTGCTCCTGACATGTACGAAGTGTCACGGGAATTGCGGGGTCGCCCAGTAACGTCTGAGAGCTTAGATCTGTCGAAGATATACAAGGTTATGCTGAGGAAGCAGAGACAGATGCACTCTCGGCTCAAAAAAGAACTCGGAAGTCATGACAGGCGAAACTTAGTAGAAATTCGTGCTTCTGTCAGAAGATCGATGAGTGAAGTGTACAACTTCCACCGCCATTCGATATCAAAAGGTCAGCGGCGCTCGCAGCGGTCATATGTTTGCAGCCTCTGCCCTCTGGTGGCCACAGCAGGACACTCCATGCAAAATGGTCCTCCTGAAGCGGGAAAATCAACCGTGATGCTCGATGCGGCACGCATGCGACGTTAATAACTTTGGTACCACTGTGGCCGAGCGGTTCTAGGCGTTTCAGTCCGGAACCACACTGTTGCTACCGTCGCAGGTTCGAATCCTGCCTCGGGCATGGATGTGTTTGATGTCCTTAGTTTAGTTAGGTTTAAGTAGTTCTAAATTCTAGGGGACTGAAGACCTCAGAAGTTAAGCCCCATAGTGCTTAGAGCCATTTCGTGCCTGGGATTGAGTGAGTCATACAAGTAGGAAGTTTCAGCAAGTCTATCTTATCTAATAGCATTTGGCACACAAAAAGAAAAAGAAGGAGATGACAGCTATAGTTGTTAAACAACACTTGGCTTAATATGGCAGATACACTCTGAAAACATTTAAAAGGCTGCAGCAGAATATCAATAAAAGAGAGTCCAGTCACATTTTCGTGACCACCAATCAAAATCAATAATACAAAAACAGTCTTAATCGCATTTATTACTATTATTATACCGCCAACCGGTTTCAACGCGACGTATGGGTCATCTTCTGGGCGTTTACACCATTGGTCGACTGCTGGTGGTGTCACTCCTGTCTACATAATGGCAGGAAACTATGCCTGTCGTTATGTAGACAGGAGTGACACCACCAGCAGTCGACCAATGGTGTAAATGCCCAGAAGATGACCCCTACGTCGGGTTGAAACCGTTTGGCGGTATAATAATAATAATATTAAATGCGATTAAGACTGTTTTTGAATTATTGATTAATCATACAAATCGCTGCTTGTCTCCACAACCATGTTGTCCAAAAACCAATCAAAAGCCAGAATAACCACGTTTGGCAGAACAGGCCGCTGCGAGAGGTGCAGGAAGAGAGTCAACGAAGTTATGGAAGGTACCAATGAGGATGTGGAGCTACGGAGACTCCAGTGCAGTGGCCAGCCGCGCTGGGTTTCTCGGACGAGGATCCATGGCGCTAACATTCCGATCGAGGTGGTCCCACAGATTCTCGATTAAGTTTAAATCCGGGCAGTTTGGTGGCCAGGAGAGCACAGTAAACGCTTCTGGTGCTCTTCAAACCGCTCAGGTACACTCAGAGCTGTGTGACATGTTGCATTGTTCGTGCTGGTAGATGCCACCGTGGCGAGGAAAAACAAATTGCATGTAGGAGTAGACATGGTTGCGAAGGATAGATGTATGGTTGTGTTGGTCCATTGTGCCTTCCAGAATGACATCGTCCTGAGAATGCTCTCTGGCCTGCGCCCTTCCAAACGTTGTTGCAGGCTTTTTGCATTCAGATGTTTCACGCCCTACACGCCAATGGCCATCTGTCCGATGGAGCATAAAATGTGATTCCTTTGAAAAGGCCATCTGTCGCCATTCAGAGGAGGTCTAGTTCCGGCACTGGCGTGGAAATTTAGCCATCGTCGCCGCTGAACAGCAGTCAGTAAAGGTGTATTGTATTGTATGTATGTTAACCGGGGACCTAGAAACGACGGAGAGGCTCCGTCCCCGCCGCAGCCGCAGTGGTCCACAACCCCACGACGACTACCGCAGTCCACTTCACCCCTCCGCCGCCCCACTCCGAACCCAGGATTATTGTGCGGTTTGGCCCCCGATGGACCCCCCAGGGAACGTCTCAAACCAGACGAGTGTAACCCCTATGTTTGCATGGTAGAATAATGGTATGCGTACATGGAGAACTTGTTTGCACAGCAATCGCCGACATAGTGTAACTGAGGCGGAATAAGGGGAACCAGCCAGCATTCGCCGAGGCAGATGGAAAACCGCCTAAAAACCATCCACAGACTGGCCGGTTCACTGGTCCTCGACACAAATCCGCCGGGCGGATTCGTGCCGGGGACCAGGTGCTCCTTCCCGCCCGGAAGAAGGTGTATGAACTTGTTGCGCAGGCCAACATGCAGCGACGTTCGCTGAACGGTCGTCGAGGAGACACTGTCGGTAGCCCCTTGGTTCATCCTGGTGGTCAGTTGCTCAAGAGTTACGCGTCTGTTCGCCCGTGTACAACTCGGCAGCCGTGTTTCACCAGTGTTGCCTATGGCCAGTGGTACGCCACACTTGCCTCGCCGCCGGTTTTAAATAGTATCGTTTTACCACGGACGCTATACTCTAACCACGACGGCACGCAAACAGTTTAAAAACAGCACTTTCGAAAATGCTTCCAGCTTTGGGCCGCAAGCCATTGATTGTGCCCTTTTAGATGTCAGATAAATAGCACCCTTTCTGCATTACGACAACGACTGGGGAATCTGCATCCAACTGAGGAGATGGTCCAGCTGACATATGACCAACTGTACGGCGGGGTAAGGAGGTGTCCTTCTGCTGGGTGCCTGGTCATGTCGGCATATGGGGCAATGAACTGGCCGATCGGGCTGTCAAGGAGGCCTGCAGAGAGCAGGATGTGGTCCAGTGTCCTATTCCCTTGCAGTCTGTCATCTCTGCCCTCCAGAGGAAGTGCATGGAGTTGTGGGAGAAAGAATGGCTGGCGGTGACGGCCAATAAACTGCGGTTGGTGAAGTCAACAACTCGGCTGTGGCGTTCCTCCTGCCGGTTGCTCAGGCGGGAAGAGGTGGCCCTCACACGTCTTCGGATTGGGCACTGTCCTCTCACACATAGCTTTCTATTACGGCGGGAGGATCCTCCGTTTTGTGATGCTTGTGGTGTGCACATCTCTGTCCGGCACATTTTAACAGACTGCATTTTATACCGTGATGCAAGGGCAGAAGCACAAGTTGATGGGGATCTGCCTTGTGTTTTAGCTAACGATGAGACGTGTGTGTCTAGGGTTTTAAAGTTTTGTGATGTGTCTGGACTCTGGCGTAAACTTTTAGGCTGGAGGTTTTAGTGTATTGCAGAGTGGCTGGCTCCTTCCTTTTTTCCTTGCGGTCAGCCAGCCACTTCCATCTGCTACATTGTTTTACTCCCTCTACCACTTTCTTCCTGTGTTGTCAATGTTTTACTGCTGACGCCATGCTTCGTCCCACGCTTCGGTGTGGGTAGGCACGTATTTTTCAAAGCTTCTTACCTGTGTTTTATGTTCTGTTTTATCTTACTATTCTGAGCATTTTCTTGACACCCGTCTCACTATGTTACTGAGCTGGCGCTAGAGACCATGCTGTCGTGCGCCCAAAAAAACCCTCTACTACTACTAGTACTACTACGACTGGAGTGTTTTCCGCGTTCTCCCGACGTGCATTACTTACCCTTCTAGTGCTGTCGCCTGCCGTCTGTAAATGATTATTGCAAGTTGACGTCAAACATAGAAGATGGTCGCATTAGTGTGAGTGGACCGTGTATGTACAACTTTGGCACTCCCTCAGTTATCATAACAACTTGAAGAGAACAGGAGAACAAATGTTACTGAAGGTCCCCTCATGAGGTCAAAAGCTAAAAACGTTAAGCACGGTACTGAACAATTAACAGTCGATCCAAAGAAAGATAAGCCATGGACAGAGAATATCGGAAAAATGTCATCATTCACAATGGCATTTAAAAGATATTCATAAACACACAGAGAAGATATTGACCATGAGAAACATAAAAGATTCGGGTGTGATTCGAAGCGACAACAACAACAAGTCTGACGTTTAGTTCTCACCAAATAAACTTCCTTTGTGATCGTCCTAGAGTAGCGGATTCATAGCGTTCGATATCGTGTATCGGACTTACCAACTCAGGCTAACTTACTTCTCAAGACGTTTGGCTGAATTAACATCCATGCCCCAGAGAAGCAGAGGAATCGTATGGAACGAAGGTACTAGATAACGCCGGAAGTTCCATGATTCCTTGCCGCCTTTCACGGGTGTTGCTGTTGTATACAGACAAGTCTCAAAGCTAGAACATTGTAGCGAAATGCAGAAAGACCTGCAGAGGGTCAACGTTTGATGCAGGGAGGCGGAACTGACGCACAACGTAAACAAATGCAACGTACTGCGAATACATAGACAGAAGTATCCTTTAGTCTATGACTGCACCATTGCAGAACTACACTGAAGCGCTAAACAAACTAGTATAGGAATACGCAATCAAATACTGAGATATGTAAACAGGCAGAAGGCGGCGCTGCGGTCGGCAACGCCTATAGAAGACAACAAGTGTCTGGTGCACTTGTTAGATCGGTTACTGCTGCTACAGTGGCACGTTATCAACATTTAAGTGAGTTTGGACGTGGTGTTCTAGTCGGCGCACAAGCGATGGGGCATAGCATCTCTGAGGTGGCGATGAAGTGGGGATATTCCCGTAAGACCATTTCACGAGTGTACCGTAAATATCGTGAATCCGGTAAAACAGCAAATCTCCGACATCGCTGCGGCCAGAAAAAGATCCTGCAAAAACGGTTCTGCAACGGTGTGGGGCGCGTGCAGTTGGAGTGATATGGGACCGCTGATACGTCTAGATACGACTCTGACAGGTGACACGTAGATAAGCATCCTGTCTGATCACCTGCATCCGTTCATGTCCATTGCGCATTCCGACGGACTTGGGCAATTCCAGCAGGGCACTGCAACACTCCGGTTTCAGGAAAACTCTTCTTAGTTCAAATACTTCCGCTGGCCACCAAACTCCCCAGACGTGAACGTTATTGAGCATATCTGTTTTGCAACGACATGTTCAGAATAGATATCCACTCCCCTCTTATTGTTACGGATTTATGGACAGCCCTGCGGGATTAATGCTGTCAGTTTCTTCAAGCACAGCTTCAGACATTAGTCGAGTCCATGTCACGTCGTATTGTGGCACTTCTGCGTGCTCGCGGGGGCCCTACACGATATTAGGCAGGTGTACCAGTTTCTTTGGCTCTTTAGTGTATAGTGCTTTCTCCTACTTACATCTCACAAAAAGACAGTGAACGTAAAATTAGAGAAATTCGGGCCCACACGGAGGATTATCAGCCATCGTTCTTCGCGTGCTATATTAGCGACTGGAGCGGGGGGGGGGGGGGGTGACGATACAACGGCCCTTTCCCTTTCTCGTCTGTGCCGTACGTTGTTGTTGTTGTTCACTACCGACTCTACTGTTAATTTTTTTTCTAAATAATGTGGAAAAAATCTCTAAAGAGCAATTACCTAATTAGATCAATGTGTTACCTGAAATTGAAAATCCCTTTATTAGTTGTTAAGAAAACAGTGGCGTCGTTAATATTTATTTACACATTATAGTTTTGTATGTAAAATACAAAGGAAAAGAAAATAATATTCCAGAAAACATGTTGTTTAGTTTCTGAATAGTGACAGTAATGAGATTTAGCAAAGCACACAACCACTAATCAGATAATAAGACACTAGGCTTTCTAAACGTTATTTTTAATAAGAAAGTTTTGCAGTGTCTGAATCTAGATTTACTGTTAAAGCTTTTTGATGTAACAGTACTACGCTCCCTTTCGAGACCAATCTTATCTGTACTAAAAATAATGCGTTACTAAATTCAGCTGTGAGATCAGGAAACTAACCTTGCTTCACTGCAGAGTGTGGGTATCTATTTCCTAGTGACTAGATATAAGCTGCCTTGCTGTCATATTGGTACTAATGTTATGAATGATAGAGGAAAACTACACACAATCTAGACTTATAGATTGACCTTATGAAATTCTGACACTAAATATTGAGCTGGCAGAAATGTTTATTATTCCAGTAATGTTCTGAGAAAACGGCAGTTTGTTACTAAACTTATGAACCTTTAATTAAGTAGCATAATTATTCATAAAGTTATGATTGTTACTTTGAAATATAATAAATTTTTTATCTGAATATCTACTAATAGAAACTGCAGCACGGCTGTTTCTTTGCCATTCACTAATACCAGTTAACGATGAGGTGAAAAATTAATGTAGTTTTGCTTATTAAATGTCTCCATAAAGAATTTCTACAGACCATTTTTATCAACTGATTCACACTAGTCTACAGAAATGGCTCTTTCTCCTGTATCTGAAGTTCAGGCTACACTCCTTAAATATTTCAGGAGATAATCACATTAATTATGCTAAGAAACCTTTACATATTTAATGGTGGTTCTAATTCAGGTGGCTACTAAATAACAAATGATATAACCATTTACTTTATGTGTTGCAAACAACAGTTATTATCGAAACGAAATCCACCTTCGCAGGTAAATAAAACTTAAAGTTCTTGTCGTGGTTGCTCACGTGGTGTTTGACTGTACTTCTTAGCAGTACTCACATAGCGATGAAGATTAAACTTGGGGGCTGCTGGATGTGAAAGGTACAAATGTTGTTCTCATACTTATCTTAATCTACCAGCTTTAAGATTTACATTCCTCATTAAGTATTCATATGCAAACGTCCATTATTATTTAAAGAGCAATAACACCTTCACCATTTCCTTGATCTCTCATAGTGTAGGCTTCCGTGAATACAAAACTCTTTCCACAACTTTAAGCACTGAATTTCACTTCACAGTTAAAACAGTTCTTTTTGTCACTGCTTAGATACGTATTGATGCTTCCCATGCAGTTTTTAGCACTTTCACACAGTTCGGTTTATATTTATGAATATACAGTGAAACTATTTTAACCCGACCACGCCATATTAGCAGCATATACAGCACTCCGTCTTCAGGCCACAAGTAGTTCATCGGGACCATCCGACCGCCGTGTCACCCTCAGGTGAGGATGCGGATAGGAGGGTCATGTGGTCAGCACACCGCTCTCCCAATCGTTATAATGGTTTTATTTGACCGGAGCCGCCACTATTCGGTCGAGTAGCTCCTCAATTGGCATCACGAGGCTGAGTGCATCCCGAAAAACGGCAACTGCGCATGGTGAACCAGATGGTCACCCAACCAAGAGCCCGTCACGCCCGACAGCGCTTAACTTCGGTGATCTGACGGGAACCGGTGTATCCCAATGCGGCAAGGCCGTTGCCTAGCATATACAAGGGGAACATTAATACAACCGAAAAACTGCAAGAACGGATTTTTGGATGGAAATGGAGGAAAAAAGGTCCCACAAACATGTGTCCCGAAATGCATCGTTGCCATGGTAGACGAAGCTGACGAATGTAAGCTCCTCTAACCATGCGCCGTTTTTTTTCTTGTGTGTTGTAAGCTGTATGATGGACGCAGCGTACTGTAAGCAACAGAATGGTCCGGTATTCATGTAAGAAACAAGCCGAGATGGTGTTTGTGTAGGGCCAAGCAGATGGAAACGGTCGAGAGGCAGCACGGCTATATCAAAACAAGTGCCCTCACGGACACCAACCACATCATACAGCCATTTGGGAGTTCGTGTGATCATGGGTGCTTTCACACAGATGAATATACAGGGAGGCGGCGGACTGTGGGTACACCAGATGTGGAGGACCGGGTTGTGTAAGATATTGAGACTACTCTAGTACAAGCTCCAGGCAAGTGGCCTACCATCATGGTGTAAGGAAAATAACGATACTGTGTACGCTGCATGACAACCGCAACTATTCCTATCACCTGCTTCGAGTGCAAGGGTTATCAGCAGCGGATTCTGCAGGAAGGATTTTGTCGATAGTTTTTGCACCAGTCCATCACAGTTGTGGGTATTCTGTCATTAGACCTCTTTACCGAGGAAGCAACATTTACCAGAACTGGCATCATCAGTCTGAATAACCGTCATCTGCGGGATACAGACACACAAATTTACAATTATTGTAACTTAATAAAAATACATAAAAAATTTCGAGGGAACTTCTTGTTGTATTAAGCAAAAAAGACGTTGACGTTTAATGTAGGAAATTTTCATATTACTATTACAGCGGTGGTACGCAAAGTACCCCCAGCCAAACACCACAATGTGGCTTGCGAGTGCAGATACAGATATAGAAATATTGACACAAATTATTCAGAGAAGATTGGAACGACCTGGAGTTCCAGAGAAATATGTAAAATCTGTAAGTAATTATGCCCCTTCGACTTAGAAGACGGATGGAAGACGAACCAACTCCTGCAGCACTTGTTGATTTAGAATAAGGTTTCCACAACGTTGACTGGAATACGCTCTTTCAACTTTTGAAGTTACATAGGGTGAAAGATTGTCTAAGACTTCTACTGAAATCAGATTGTAATACAAGAATCTAAGGACGTGAATAGTAGAGAAGAGAGTGAAGCTGTATCATAGTCTACCTCTCATGTAAATAAAGGAAGTCTTAAAAGAAAATCAAGCAGACACTTAGAGAAAGAATTTAAGTTCAGGGGCGATGAATGAAAACCTTTGGGTTTGCCAATAACGTTACAATTCCTCCAGAGACGACAAACGAGTTAAAAAATCTGTTTAAGGAAAGGGATTGGTTTTGGAAAGAGGTTAACAGGTTAAAGTCAACAAAGACAAGACAAGGGTAATGGAGTGGACTCGAATTAAATCAGGGAGAAATTAGGTTAGGAAATGAGCCTGTAAAATCAGAATATTAATTTGGCCATTTGTGCAGGAAATTAACTGACAATTGGCGACATTAAAATAAAGATAATGCGGACTGCTAATAGCAAGAAAATTTTCATAACATTTTTCACTTTGTGATATTACGCCCTCCACTCAGTTTTGTTGCGCGATCTACTTGTCTGATTCCTTGCATTTCTTAATTACTGTCTACTTGTTTTCAGGACTTCTTGCTGAGATATCTACAATTACTGAACAGCTTCTCGTGTTGAACGTTCATGTTCAAATTAAAGAACAGGCGATATACACTCATAGTAAGTTTCTCGTTTCAGACGAATCCTTTTCTGAGTCTTCAAATGTGTGGAAATTGTTGCCGTATTATCCTTCATCTTAATTTTGATCGGGGATTGTGGAATGGAGGTTTGATCTGTTTCAGATATAGTACGTGAACCAAGCTGATTATTTCCAGCATCTGATCCTGGTGATATCCATTCTGAACCTAACAGTTGAAAATGTTCCATATTTCCCGCAATCAAGAAGAAGATATCTGATTTAACATAGTAATCGTACTACAGCTGTGGATGGTAGTTACAAGTATTAGTCAGTCTGCATATAAAATTTCACTTGATAGCCAATATTGATAATTAAACCGGCTCAATTATCCTACGATTACGCTTAAAAACAAATTATAATTGAACGCTACTGTAACACTCTTCTAAGTGAGAAAAAGTCACGTACATGAGTACTACAAGGAATCCGTTAAATTTCGGTTACACGATATAAATTCCTAAGGGCATTTTTGTTCCGTCGTTAAAACTACAAGAAAATGTGTGTTTTCTTCACCAGACACGTTTAGTTTTTGGAGGTAAAGCATCATCAGTGGTCTGCAATTAGAAATATTTACAGTATGATTTGTTTTCTAGGTCGAAAAACAGTTCGTTAACCAACTGTTGGTTTTTACTTACGGTAATTTCTGCTTGGTTTTTCGCTTACCTCAACAAACGCCGTCTGCTAGCGCATCTTTAGTTTCCTTCTTCGTTATTACGATCTAACTTTAACCTGCTTTGCAGAACTATACACCACTGTTGGATATATGCAAACAAACAGTGAAAGGTGATGTTTGAAATTTTGCTACGTTAAACGTACAAAAATGTATAGTTCAGAAAAGCAAATTAAAATTAGATCACAGTTATTAGTGCCCAACGAAGAAAGAAACGAAAGACGCGGTAGCAGAGGCAATTTCTTAATGTAAGCTAGAATCAAAGCAGAAATTGCCTTAAGCAAAAACCAACTATTTGTTAACGAACTGTTTATCGACCTAGAAACCAAACCAAATTATAAATATCTTTAATTATAGACCACTGATAGTGCTTCACTTCAATAAAGCTAAACGCTCTGGTGAGAAAACACGCATTGTAGTTGTAACGACGGAACAAAAATACGCTCAGGAATTGTGGATCAACTAAGGACAATACACAATTTAAGGGTTGCAGCTTCAACTATATATCTATGCATTTCAATTAAGAACAACTTGAATTGGAGTCATCACCCTGAAAATGAAGTAGGGAAGGTAAAAAAATTAAGAAGATCAACGATCTACTAAAGTGATTGCCTACACTATGCTTGTCCGTCCTCTTTTGAAGTATTACTACGCGATGTAGAATACTTGCCAGATATGATTGACGGAGAACTTCGAAAAAGTACAAAGAAGGGCATCTCGCGTTTTATTGTCGCGGAGTAGCAGAGAGAGAGTTTCACGCGAGTTCGAGTGGCAGTCGTTAAGAGAATGTCGCTTTTCGTTGCACCGGCATATTTCCACGAAATTAAAATTCCATCTTCTTACTACGAAACCGAAAATATTTTGTAGACCCACAGCCACGCAGGAAGGAATGACAATCGTAGTAAAATAAATAAGAGCTCGCATGGAAAGATTTAACTGTTCGGTTTCCCCGGAAGCTGTTCGTTAGTGCAGCAGTAGAGTAAGTGTGAATGTGGTTCGATGAATCGCCTGCCAAGCACTTAAGCGTGAATTGCAGAGTAGTCTTGTAAATATGGATTTAGATGAAGAGCTGTTACTGTGTTCCCAGAACAAGAGAAAAATGACACCTTTGAGCAAATCCCACAAAATAGTTCTGAGACCGTCAAATAGAGAGAGATACCTAGTACAAAAATTTAAAACAAGACACAAATGGTTTCAGTTACAAGTTTACTTCCCTGATTAGGTACTTCCTAAAAGACTTGTCTTAATTGTACAGAGAGGTTCGGTCTTTTGCGATCCATCAAAAGCTAGGATAAAAAAGAGAGGTGTAGCGTAAACCGTCGATGCTGACACACCAGCGATCATTTATAATGAGAAACCGTAGTAATTTGGTGGCAAGTTGCACAGTGAACGATAATGAGCGCTCTCATTAATTTTGCAACTACTTGGTCGTAATTATGTGGCCCTCAGCAGTGAATATCATGGCATGAAAGGAAGAGATGAGTTACATGTGGGATAACTACGGCAACAATTTTACTCTAGTGTCGCTTGCTGTATCAGTATATGAATTTCACAGCGGGACGTACTAGATATGTCAGAACATTTCAGTTATAGTTACGAACACCTCCACAATTTTACCATTGGTGTTTCTTAGGCATTGAACATTCAGGACTGAAATAACCTTTTAATATTATCTTTGCTAGTTACTTGGTTGGTGCATCTGTTATTCATAGCATGAACCGTCACAGCCGCAAATATTTTTAGTTAGAAATAAATCCACTCACAGCGAATATCAACTGTGTTGGGCATAGATGCACTACCTATTAGTGCCATGAAAATTCTTGCCGGACTGGGACTCGATCCCGGATTTCTTGTTTATTGCGAGTGGTCACCTTAAGCACTTCGGCTATCCGTGCGCGCCTGCCGCACCAGGTCAAACATCCATATGTCACACCGTCTGCATACCTATCCATAGTTCCCTACACTCATCACTTATATGGGTATAGACAGTGTGACATATCAAAGTTTGGGAAAGTCAGGGACGTATGCACGGATAGCCAAAGTTCTTAAGGGGTCCTGTCCTCCTCGGCCTGTAGATTTTTCCGTTATTTTGAAATTTACTATCTCAAACGCTTGAACAGATATTGGAATAAAAGTGTAATGGTGTTGTTCTTGTGGTCTTCAGTCCTGAGACTGGTTTGATGCGGCTCTCCATGCTACTCTATCCTGTGCAAGCTTCATCATCTCCCAGTACCTACTGCAGCCTACATCCTTCTGAATCTGTTCAGTGTATTCATCTCTTGGTCTCCCTCTACGATTTTTACCCTCCACGCTGTCCTCCAATACTAAATTGGTGATCCCTTGATGCCTTAGAACATGTCCTACCAACCGATCCCTTCCTCTAGTGAAGTTGTGCCACAAACTCCTCTTCTCCCCAATTCTACTCAATACCTCCTCATTAGTTATGTCATCTACCCATCTAATCTTCAGCATTCTTCTGTAGCACCACATTTCGAAAGCTTCTATTTTCTTCTTGTCCAAACTATTTATCGTCCATGTTTCACTTCCATACATGGCTACACTCCATACAAATACTTTCAGAAACGACTTCCTGACAATTAAATCTGTACGCGATGTTAACAAATTTCTCTTCTTCAGAAACGCTTTCCTTGCCATTGCCAGTCTACATTTTATATCCTCTCTACTTCGACCATCATCAGTTATTTTGCTCCCCAAATAGCAAAACTCCTTTACTACTTTAAGTGTCTCATTTCCTAAAATATTCCCTTAGCATCAGCCGATTTAATTCGACTACATTCCATTATCCTCGTTTTGATTTTGTTGATGTTCATCTTATATCGCCCTTTCAAGACACTGTCCATTCCGTTCAGCTGCTCTTCCAGGTCTTTTGCTGTCTCTGATAGAATTACAATGTCATCGGCGAACCTCAAAGTTTTTATTTCTTCTCCGTGGATATTAATACCTAATCCGAATTTTTCTTTTGTTTCCTTTACTGCTTGCTTAACATACAGATTCAATAACATCGGGGAGCGGCTGCAATCCTGTCTACCTCCCTTCCCAACCACTGCTTTCCGTTCATGTCCCTCGACTCTTATAAGTGCCATCTGGTTTCTGTACACATTGTAAATAGCCTTTCGCTGCCTGTATTTTACCCCTGATACCTTCAGAATTTGAAAGAGAGTATTCCAGTCAATATTGTAAAAAGCTTTCTCTAAGTATACAAATGCTAGAAACGTAGGTTTTCCTTTCCTTAATCTATCTTCTAAGATAAGTCGTAGGGTCAGTATTGTCTCACATGTTCCAATATTTCTACGGAACCCAAACTGATCTTCCCCGAGGTCGGATTCTACCAGTTTTTCCATTCGTCTGTAAAGAATTCGCGTTAGTATTTTGCAGCCGTGACTTATTTAACTGATAGTTCGGTAATTTTCATATCTGTCAACATCTGATTTCTTTGGGATTGGAACTATTGTATTCTTCTTTAAGTCTGAGGATATCTCGCCTGTCTCATACATCTTGCCCACCAGATGGTAGAGTTTTGTCAGGACTGGCTCTCCTAAGGCTGTCAGTAGTTCTAATGGAATGTTGTCTACTTCCGCAGCTTTGTTTCGACTTAGGTCTTTCAGTGCTCTGTCAAACTCTTCACGCAATATCATACTTCCCATTTCATCTTCATCCACATCTTCTTCCATTTCCATAATATTGTCCTCAAATACATCGCCCCTGTATAGACCCTCTATATAATCATTCCACATTTCTGCTTTCCCTTCTTTGCTTAGAACTTGGTTTCCATCTGAGCTCTTGATATTCATACAAGTGGTTCTCTTCTCTCCAAAGGTCTCTTTCCTGTAGGCGTCATCTATCGTACCCCTAGTGAGATAAGCCTCTACATCCTTACATTTGTTCTCTAGCCATCCCTGCTTAACCATTTTGCACTTTCTGTTGATCTCATATTTGAGAAATTTGTATTCCTTTTGCCTGCTTCATTAACAGCATTTTTATATTTTCTCCTTTCGTCAATTAAATTCAATATGTCTTCTGTTACCCAAAGATTTCTACTAGCCCTCTTCTTGTTACCTGCTTGATGCTCTGCTGCCATCACTACTTCATCCCTCAAGGCTACTCACTCTTCTTCTACTGTATTTCTTTCCCCCATTCATGTCAATTGTTCCTTTATGCTCTCCCTGAAACTCTGTACAACCTGTGGTTTAGTCAGATTATCCAGGTCCCATCTCCTTTAATTCCCACCTTTTTGCAGTTTCTTCAGTTTTAATCTACAGTTCATAACCAATAGATTGTGGTCAGCGTCCACATCTGCCCTGGAAATGACTTACAATTTAAAACCTGGTTCCTAAATCTCTGTCTTACCATTACATAATCTGTCTGATACCTTCTAGTGTCTCCAGGCTTCTTCCATGTACACAACCTTCTTTCATGATTCTTGAACCAAGTGTTAGCTATGATTAAGTTATGCTCTGTGCAAAATTCTACCAGGCGGCTTCCTCTTTCATTTCTTACCCCCAATCCATATTCACCTACTACGTTTCCTTCTCTCCCTTTTCCTACTAGTGAATTCCAGTCACCCATGACTATTAGATTTTCGCCTCCCTTCACTATCTGAATTATTTCTTTTGCCTCATCATACATTTCATCAATTTCTTCGTCATCTGGAGAGCTAGTTGGCATATAAAATTTTAATACTGTGGTGGGTGTGGGCTTCGTGTCTATCTTTTCTACAATAATGCGTTCACTATGCTGTTTGCAGTAGCTTACCCGTACTCATATTTTTTTATTCATTATTAAACCTACTCCTGCATTACCCCTATTTGATTTTGTATTTATAACCCTGTATTCACCTGACCAAAAGTCTTGTTCCTCCTGCCACCGAACTTCACTAATTCCCACTGTATTTAATTTTAACCTATCCATTTCCCTTTTTAAATTTTCTAACCTACCTGCCCGATTAAGAGATCTGACATTCCACCCTCCGATCCGTAGAAGGCCAAGTTTCTTTCTCCTGATAACGGCGTCCTTTTGAGTAGTCCCCGCTCGAAGATCCGAATGTGGGAATATTTTACCTCCGGAATATTTTAGCCCAGAGGACGCCATCATCATTTAACCATACAGTAAAGCTGCATGCCCTCGTGAAAAATTACGGCTGTAGTTTCCCCTTGCATTCAGCCGTTCGCAGTACCAGCACAGCTGGTCAGTGCTACAAGGCCAGATCAGTCAATCATTCAGACTGTTGCCCCTGCAACTACTGAAAAGGCTGCTGCCCCTCTCCAGGAACCACACATTTGTCTGGCTTTTCGACAGATACTCTTCCGTTACACCTAGAGTACGGCTATCTGTATTGCTGAGGCACGCAAGCCTCCCCACCAACGTCAAGGTCCATGGTTCATGGGGAGTATTTAGTATATTGTCATCTATGTGTGAAAAAATTTAAAAACTGTGGACTGCTTAGTGGACTGAACAATGATTTTTATCTTACATAATGGAGCACGTTTATTTTTTATTGTAGGTATAGGGTACTTCCGTACTATTCAAAATATAAGATCAACATGTTGAAGCATAAACCAGGAATACTTAACAATCTGTGTACTTTAAAAAATGTTTTTCAGAAGTCAGTTTTTTCTCCTAATAATTTCGTGTCATATGGCATGCTTCAGCTTAAAATATTTAATAAGCTTTCGAATAATGTGGCTTAGGAAAGCACTGTATAATTATTCATGAAAATTTTGTTTTTTTAGCTTTAATACTAAATGAGGTAATGTTACCTAAGTATTAAAAACTTTGATTACTGAAAATTGAAACAAAAAATTTGCATGTCATTTTCTTGTCAGTGATAGAAAATCAAAACATTCCAGCTCCATAATCTTGTTGAAAATGAGTGTCCTTTCCATCTTCTTTATTTTTCTTTCTTTGCTTTGTTATTCTGGCCTCCTTTTTTCACATTTTAATCAACTTTTTTAGCTTCAGCGACACATTGCCTGTTCAGCCCACTTTTCATCTTGTCCCCGGTTTTGCTGCTAAACGTTTCTAATGTGCTTGTTATTCAATCATTGAAACATATTATGGTGTTCATCACACCAATCTGAAAAGCTGGCGCGGCAACAAAAATACGAGCACACCCGGGAAACATAAGTAAACCCAAGTAATCTACTTGTATCGACAGAAAGATCGATTGCTATAAATCCCTACTCATAATAAAGTCGGTACGTTCTTCAACGATATTACGCAAACGAGTTGCCGTGAAAATAGCTGCGTCAGAATTAAATAACGAGACATTCTAGGCAAAGTTTTGTGTTTGGCAGCAGTGTGACAACTAGGCATTCGTGTCTTGCAACTGCTTTAAAAAAAGTATTTAAACATGAAAATGATGAGGTACTGTCATGAAGTACACATTTTTTAGAATCAGGAAGAACCACAGCATTTTATTGAGTAAAAAATTTCCAGTTTTTTGGGCATTCATAGCGACCAGGTCTCCTTAAGACGACCGCTTGTGATATCTGGAAATCCGGGTTCGAGTCCTGGTCTGGCATATATTTTCATATGTCACTGATAGATAGTGTATCTATGCTTTACACAGTTGATACCGAGATATTCGCAATCGGCAATTTATTCCAAAATTAATTTCGGACGGCCGTCAATTGTCATTGATGGATGTTCACTCAGATATCCAAGAAAAAATAAATGTTTTTGAATGCAATCGACAGTTTTCTACTTAGACTGTCATGTTTATTAAGACCTCGTCTCAATTATACAGACAGTTTCTTCTTAAAAAGCCATTTCCGAGTGTTCACTGAGATAGAGTTGCTGCACACATATAAATGGCAACAAACTCTCGATATACTAACGCTCCTACAGCTTTCATATACAGTCGGTTCAAACTGTTCTTCAAACCATCTAGCGTTTCTGCAATAATGTTTTGTAAACAGTACCGAACTGTGGCACATCGGGTGTGTCCGCTGCCATTGTCACGTGAGTGGCACCTAATTCTCTGTAAATACTCGGAAATTGATTTTTGGGGTGAAATTAGTTGTGTAACTAAAAAGATGTCAATGAATATTGCAGTCTTCGTAGAACTACTTCTTTGTCTTCAGTGGTCTAAATGTACATCTACACCCACACATATGCTCGGAAGCCACCGTATAAGTGCGTGGCGAGGGATGCTCTGTTCCACTGCTAGTCATTTACGGTCTAGTTCCACTCGCAAATACAGCTAGGGAAAATCGACTATCTACTTGTCTCCGTAAGAGCCCTAATCCCTTTAATCTTATCTTCGTGATCCTTACACGATATGTATGCTGGTGGTAATAGAATCATTCTGTAATCAGACTTAAATACCGAACCTCTACATTTTCTTACAAGGGAACCTCCCCATCGCACCCCCCTCAGATTTAGTTATAAGTTGGCACAGTGGACAGGCCTTGAAAAACTGAACGCAGATCAATGGAGAAAACAGGAAGAAGTTGTGTGGAACTATGAAAAAATAGGCAAAATATACAGACTGAGTAGTCCATGTCCAATATAGGCAACATCAAGGATAGTCTGAGCTGAGGAGCGCCGTGGTCCCGTGGTTAGCGTGAGCAGCTGCGAAACGAGAGGTCCTTGGTTCTTCCCTCGCGTGAAAAGTTTAATTTTTTATTTTCAGTTTATGTGCCAAACTCTTATGTTTTCATCACTTTTTTTGGGAGTGTTTATCACATCCACAATAAAACCTAAATCGGGTAAGCTAGGAGAATCTTTTTAGCCATTCGCCATGTGTACAAGTTAGGTGGGTCGACAACATATTCCTGTCATGTGACGCACATGCCGTCACCAGTGTCGTATAGAATATATCAGACGTGTTTTCCTGTGGAGGTTGACCTATGACCTTGTGATCAAATATTTTCGGTTCCCATTGGAGAGGCACGTCCTTTTGTCTACTAATCGCACGGTTTTGCGGTGCGGTCGCAAAACACAGATACTAAACTTACTACAGTGAACAAAGACGTCAATGAACGAGCGGACAGATCATAACTTTGCGAAAATAAAGAAAGAAAACTTTTCGGTGGAGAGAAGACTTGAACCAAGGACCTCTCGTTCCACAGCTGTTCACGCTAACCACGGGACCACGGCGCTCCTGAGCTCACACTGGCCATGACGTTGCACATGGTCTACTCAGTTTGTATATTTTGCTTATTTTTTCCATAGTTCCACCCAACTTCTTCCTGTTTTCTCGATTGATCTGTGTTCAGTTTTTCCAAGGCCTATCCACTGTGCCAACTTATAACTAAATCTGAGGTGGGTGCGATGGGGAGGTTCCCTTGTTAGTAATGCTCCTCGAAAAGAACATCACTTCTCCAGTGATTCCCATTTGAGTTCCCGAAGCATGTCCGTAATAATGCGTGTTGTTCGAACCTACCGGTAACAAATCTAGCAGGCTACCTCTGAATTATTTCGGTATCTTACTTTAATCCAACCTCCTGCGGATCCCAAACACTCGAACAGTACTGAACAATGGGTCGCACTAGTGTCCTAAAAGTGATGTCCATTACAGATGAACAATACTTTCATTGAATTTTCCCAGTAAACCGAAATCAAGAATGCGCCTTCCTTACTATAGTCTTACATGCTGATTCCATATCATATTGCTTTGGATTAAGGATTTAAAAGCATATTTCTCCTGGGGAAAGATAAATACCGGCAACAGGGAAATTAAAGAGGCTATTGGAGAAACGAGAAGCACCTGTTTGATTATCAAGAGCTTACGTGGAAAACCAATCCTATGCAAAGAAGGGAAAGCTGAAAGTTGGAAGGATTATATAGAAAGTCTATATTAGGGAGATGAACTTGAAGGCAGTATTGTAAAAATGGGAGAAGAGGTAGATGAATATGAGATGGAGATTTGATACTGCTAGTGGAATTTGACAGAGCACTGAAAGACCTAATCCAAAACAAAGTCCTTGGAGTAAACGACATTCGGTCACAACCACCGATAGCCTTGGGAGAGCCATAACACTCTCTTTTATCTGCTGTGCAAGATGTATGAGACAGCCGAAATACACCCATACTTAAAGACGAGTGTAATAATTACAATTTCAAAGATAGCTGTTGGTGACAGGTTTAGTGAGTCACGGTTGGAAAATACTAACACGAATTTTTTACAGAAGAATGGAAAAACTGGTAGAAATCGATTTCGGAGACGATTTCTTTGGACTCCGGAGACATGTTGGAAAACACGAGGCAATGCTGACCGTACGACTTATCTTAGAAGTTAGGTTAAGGGAAGGCAAATTACGTTCACAGCTTTTGTAGACTTGGAGAAAGCTTTTGACAATGGTGGCTGGAACACTTCCTTGAAATTCTGACGGCAGCAAGGGTGAAATACAGGAAGCGAAAAGTTACTTAAAACTTCTACAGAAACCAGAGGCCGCGCGGGATTAGCCGAGCGGTCTCAGGCGCTGTTGTCGTGGACTGTGCGGCTGGTCCATGCGGAGGTTCGAGTCCTCCCTCGGTCATGGGTGTGTGTGCGCTTGTCCTTAGGATAATTTAGGTTCATTAGTGTGTAAGCTTAGGGACTGATGACTTTAGCAGTTAAGTCCCATAAGATTTCACACACATTTGAACATTTAGAAACCAGACAGCAGTTATAAGAGTCGAGGGGCATGAAAGGGAAACAGTTGTTGAGAAGGGAGCGAGACATGCCTGTAGCCTATCCCCGATGTTATTCAATCTGTACGTTGAGCAAGCAGTGAAAGACACGAAAGAAGAAGCTGGAATAGGAATCAAAGTTCAAGAAGAAGAAATAAAAACTGAGGTTTGTCGATGACAGTTTAATTCAGACAGAGAAAGAAATTGTCTTGAAAGAGCAGTTGAATGGAATAGACAGCGTCGGAGGATATAAGATGAACATCACCAACGGCAAAACAAGTGTAAAGGGACGTAGTCGAATTAAATCATGCGGTACTGAGGGAGTTGCATAAGGAAACGAGACGTTGAAAGTAATAAATGAGTTCTGTTACGACGACAGCAAAATAATTGATGATGGATGAAGTAGAGAGGATGCACAACATAGACTGGCAACGGCAAGAAAAGCGTTTTCCGAAAAGAGGAATTTTTTAATATCGAGTATAGATTTATATATTAAGAAGTCTTTTCTAAAGATATTTTTCTGGAGTGTAGACATCTATGAAGTAAACAGGGACGATAAACACTTTAGATGTGGCGCAGCAGAAGAATGCTGAAGATTATATGAATAGATCACGCAATTAATGAGGAGTTAATGAATACGACTGGAGATAAAAGAAATTTGTGGCGAAACCTGACTAGAAGAAGGGATCGGTTGATAGGACACATTCTGAGACATCAAGGGATTACCAACTACACAATAGCACATCTGTTCACATGTGATGGACATATTATAAACAGTGGGTATATGTGAATCATATGTAAACAGATGTGCTGTAGTGTTACGTGTTTGTAAGATGTAACAAGCATCTGTGAGCAATATGTATATGTACACAACCTTTTTGCACAAGGTTCTTTATGTTTTTAAATATTTCAGCAATGACATGCCTTTTGTAAGTGCTGATTTTTATCCACTTGGCATCTTGTGCGTGAGGTTGAGCGTAAAATGAACATGTTTTACAACAAAAGATGTTAAGACCTGAAGATGACAGCATAGTCTGTTGAAACCAGTTGCCTTAAATAAAGAAAAACTTCATGACATCTTGTCTGTTGATTTTTTTTTTTTTTTTACAATTAAAACAGATCGCCCTTCGGGGGGGGGGGGGGGGGAGGGGGGCTCTGAGCACTATGGGACTTAACAGCTATGGTCATCAGTACCCTAGAACTTAGAACTAATTAAACCTAACTAACCCAAGGACATCACGCAACACCCAGTCATCACGAGGCAGAGAAACAGTATTCTTAAAATGAGAAAATTCAATCATCAGGTTATTCTTACTTGATCACTGTTTCTGTTCAGCAGCAGAATCTTTAGAACATGTGAAATACAAGACTTTACACAAGAAAGTGGAAAATATCTTACTCCAAATAGAGCAAGCTCTATTGTAAATGCAGCCAATCAACAAACACGTTCCTGAGAGAGGACGTACAGTTACATTTACGTAACATAGAATATACGTCTATTAAATTAATATGTATGTCTCAGAACCCATTAGAAAATGCAAAGGCGAGTAAAAAACAAAAAGACTTATCCAGACACGAACCAGCAACATATTACTCTTCATTTCGCAGCTCTGCAGTTAGATTCATTACGATACTGCCTTCTGAAGGCATTAGTCGCAGATATGTTATTAGCTGACAATTATACCAAACCGTACCAAGAATAATGTGTTTTCGATGGATATTAAATAAGCCTTTGCCTCGGAACGGCATACATTTCGTAACACGCAAGTTACATTTCGAAAATTCTTTAACCATCAATATGACGTCTCCCAACGTTGATTACAATAAATCGTACCAATAAAGGATAGGTTTTCAAGAGATCCTCAATTTTCTAGTGCTTTGAACTCGCATTATTCATAAGACGTAAGTTAAATAAAACCCATCAAATACTGCCCTCATCCGAAAGCTAGTATGGCGTCTCCTGACTGTACTGAAAAGCGATGGCCTGTATGTGACGCAGGTGACGTTCCTCCGTCTCATTGGTCTACGGTAAAACAAACGTTCAGGATGTCTGTCATGTTTGATATTGCTCTACACGTTCGGAAAAACTCCCCAACCTGCTCTTTACACGCTATGACGTCAGAAACTCGGCTCGCTCAATGTTGACGTTCGAGTGCACGCACCGTCTGACGTTGGCTCGGGGGCTAAATAAAGCCAACAGCGCTGACTCTTCCCTACTACAAGCTACGCAACATACGAGGTGTGGTACAAAAGTAATGGAAATTTTTAATTTCGCGGGATTTACACATTCGATTTAAAAAAAAATGTATCTTGTTGGTTATGGTGTGCGTACTGTAGGACCTTCGGTACACCCACCATCAGATTATTTGACTTGAGGCTCTAACGAAGTAGGCGAGTGTCAGCAATATGTCTCGTGGTCTTATCGTGGCGTGTTTATCTTCTGCCGTTAGGTCAGACGATAGAAACGCCACTTGCACTCTTAGAGTAGCAGATTGATGGTAACCAGCTTTAAACAGAACTTGATTAATTTTCACACACATTTATTAAAATAATAAAAAGCATAGACCTTACTTAACTTGATTCTGGATGCTATTTACAATTGACAATCTGAAGTTCCTTTGGTCTTGTTACGTTAATCTTATTCTCACATATCTCTGATACTTGACAAAGTGTCTATACATTTATCTTCATGGCTATGTACAGGAATATGATAATCTTATTAGGCGCACACTGGAACTTGACTGTAGACTGGTATAGACTAATGTAGACTGGTACAGAGTGGTGCAGACAAATGCAGACTAATGCAGACTGATGCAGACTGACAAATCGGAGGTCTGTACACTCGTTATAATACCTCACGCGTTCAAGTATCACTGCGCGAGTGTGATCCGCGAGGAGAAAAGGTTCTACGTTAGCAGCAATCTCATTGGCTGCGTTACATATTAATACGCGGATCGGCGGAAGCAGAATTTGGTCCGTCTCTAAGACAGCGCCATCTCGTAGTGCGGAGACGGTCGAGCGCTGCGTCTGCGCTGTTGTGCTTAGCGGGGCGCGCTCTATTGGGAAAGTTGTGTACGTGCTGACTAAGCGGAACTATGTACACAACATTGGTACACATGTTCCTGATGCATGTTTGGATTTTCAGCTGTATTGAACATTCTGTTTATTGTTGACAGTCGAAAAGGTCATGCTTGTTATTGAGTGGTCGGCGAAATTTACTTTCAGAAAAGATGAATGCATTAAATTCTGGCATGTTAATTGAACCTTCCTTCGTTTCTTGGTAGAATAGCATTATAATATGTGAAAAGTACTTGTTTGCGTTTGTTCTACAGTATTACTTTATTTTTGTTAACTGGTTTTACGCTTACAAGGCCATCTTCAGACATTTACGGAAATTTCTGAAGATGGCCTTGTAAGCCGTAAACCAGTTAACACAAAAAAGTAATAATTTATAACAAAAGCAAACTAGTGCTTTTCATTTATCATTAAATTTTGCTTGAAAAATGGAATAAAGTGCAGCACCACATTCAAAATGTTGACTGTGGTTGTGTTTTGACGAATCTACTATGAGCAGTACAAGAGTTTACGAGTGGTATAAATGTATGAAAATGGGTTGAGAAGGGGGCTGAACACGATAACCGCCCTGTACCTCAAAACACATCAATTACTGACGGCAATGTGGAAGGAATAAAGAAAATGGTTCTGGAAAACCGCTGAACCACCATCAGAGAGGTTGCTGATGATGTGGGAATCTCCCTTGCCTCACGCCAAGCAATTTTGTAGGATGTTTTGAACATGAAATGTGTAGCAGCAAAATTTGTTCCGATATTGCTGAATTTCGACCGAAAACGACGTCGCTTAGCCATCGCTCAGGATTTGTGGAATGAAGTCTTCAACGATCCAGAACTTCTGAAGAAGGTCATAATAGGTGCTGGAACATGGGTATAAGGGTGTGACGTCGTAACTAAGACCTAACTGTCCCAATGAAAATTGCCTGAAGAGCCAAGACACAGAAAAAATTTGACAAGTTCGATCACATGTGAAGGTTCTACTCACTGTTTTCTTCGATTTCAGTGTTCCTGCCTTATGGTCGCACGTCCAGTACGGAATACTATGTGGAACCTGTGCGCCGTTCGCGCGAAGCAATCCAAAAAAACGAACAGAATTGTGGCAAACTGCAGCACTATAATGCTCCCACTCACACCTCAATGCTTGTTTGTGATTTTTTGGCAAAAAACAAAACCGTTGTATTATCTCAGCAACCGTATTCGCCGGACATGAGTTGGGTTGATTTGGGGAAGAGACCAAACAGCAAGGTCATCGGTCTCATAGGATTGGGGAAGGATGGAAAAAGGAAGTCGGCCGTGCCTTGTCAAAGGAACCATCCCCGCATTTGGCTGAAGCGATTTAGGGCAATCACGGAAAACCTAAATCAGGATGGTCGTGCGCGGGATTGAACCGTCGTCCTCCTGAATGCGAGTCATTGTGCTAACCTCTGCACCATCTCGCTCGATCGCCGGACATGGCGCCCTGCTATTTCTTTCTATTCCCGCGGCTGAATATAGCCGTGGAAGGACGTCGTTCTGCCACCATTGATGAAACAGAATCGCCGAAGGAGCTGAACACCGTAATGAAAACTGAGTTCCAGAAGTGCTTCCAAAATTGGAAAAGTGGTGGTACACGTGTGTTATATCTTATGGGGATACCTTTGAAGGAGACAAAGCTTATGTTGAGGATTAAATACAGATTATTTAATAAAATAAAAAGTTTCCACTTCTGTTTGGTCACATCTCGTACTCGTACGTCGGCGTGATTCCGCCATCTTAGACAGCACGACGACATCACGAACTGACCGTTGCTTTGTTACGTACAAACAGTTCGGCATGCCGAGCATGTTTGTAACTGTTTTCTGAGTCGTTGAATCTTCTGGTGATATCTCCCTGTGTTGTATGATTTCATGCCGCTGTCTTTACATAAGCACATATTTTCAATGAACAGCACTCACATTATGTGACTCGTAGGCTGTGTAACATGTCATAAGTTGCACAGAACGTCTCTACACATAAAGATTTCTAGATGTAAAGTATCTTCCATACGGTAGATACTATTATTAGCATTAGGATTTTAGGTTTCCTGTTATTCTGTCATTAGCGATAAATGTAGAGGGAGCAGTGAATTGAAAACCAAATACTCCCAGAATGGGACCTTGGAACTGATCCACCCAAAAGCAATGACCATACGCCTTAAGACATTCATCCTACAGGAAGACGAGAAGGTCGATTCCTCTTCCGTAGAACGCGGTCAGGCGCTGACGGATAGACAACCAGACCCACTCTTGAACTTCCTTGACCAACTGAAACCGATGTCCAGGCAAGTCTTCATTTTGGTGGCCAAAGACGTGAAAATCTTGCGGTGAAAGATCCGGGCTTTCCGGATGATGTAGCAGAGTTTCCCAATCAAACTGCCGAAGCATAGCCATCGTCAGGTTGGCACTGTGGATGGCGGGTGTTGTCGTGCAGCTTACCACAACTTGTGTGAACAGCTTTGGTTTTCTTTGCTCGGGGAGATATCTGTTGTTTCCAACGCAGGCTTTGCCGTTTGCCCTCGGGGTCGAAATGGTCGTAACATGTAACATGAGGATGACCACCTCCTTCGACTGCGAGGGCCCTCTGCCCATCGAGTTCCTCGAACGTGGAACCACCATCAAAGCGCTGCTTTGTGAAGACACTCTGTAGAAACTGCGATGTCCCATGAAGTAAGAATGCTCAGTAATACTGTTGGACGGTATCATCCTGTTGCACGATAACGGCCTCCTCCGTAATGCCAATCGGACGGAGGATACGGTTCAGCGATTTGGTTGGAAAACACTGCAAAATTCTCCGTACAGCCTGGTCCTTTCACCGTGTGATTTTCCCATCTGCGGCGACCTGAAGATAGACATGCATGGACGTCAATTTCAATCGGACGAGGAAATGGAAGAGTGGGTGTGGTTGCGGATCCGTCATCGACCGGCAGCGTTCTGCGAGACAGGAACTCGTCGTTTCGTCTCCCAGTGGGACGAATGCTTTAACAGTAGTGGTCACTACTTTTGAATGGAACCGTTCATTGGTCACGCTGTGGCGGGTGTTCGGTTTTCATTTCATTGCTCCTTACACATTTATCCCTAGTGACAGAAGAACAGGAAACTTAAAATCCTAACGCTAATATCAAAAACTACCGTATGAGATATCTCTATATCTAGAGGAGTCATGTTACATAACTTACCAATCACATAATGTGAGTGGTGTTCATTAAATAATGGACTGTGCGGCTGGTCACGGCGGAGGTTCGAGTCCTCCCTCGGGCATGGGTGTGTGTGTTTGTCCTTAGGATAGTTTAGGTTAAGTAGTGTGTAAGCTTAGTGACTGATGACCTTAGCTGTTAAGTCCCATAAGATTTCACACACATTTGAACATTTTTTTGTTCATTAAAAGTATGTGCTTATGTAAAGATATAGGCACGAAATCAAGTAATACAGGCTTTCACTGCCGGTACTTGCGTCATTCGTGATTTTTGTTTTATAGGTATTAGGTCACTGTCCAAGGCATATTTCTCAGCGTAACGTTTCGTCTTCCATTACTGGAGACATCATCAGAGGCTTCAGCGACTCAGGAAGCAGTTACAGTCTCAAACAAGCTCGGAATTTTGTATTGACTTAGAAACTTAAATGTGTTGCATAGCAAAGCTACTCTAAACGTTAGTAGGTGACATAAATTTGAACGTCATACGCCCAACCATTCCTGAGAAAAAAGGGGTCTTAGCAGACGGATAGACCGATTAACAGATAAAAAATATTTTTTTCGTTTGATATAACAGATCAACAATTTCCTTTATTTATACCGTGGAACATTGCTTCCTACCAAATTTCATATTTCTAGGTCTACGGGAAGGACCCTATTAGTTTGGATCAGTGAGTTTACGGGTCTTATAATATGTGACATAAATGCCTTTAATCGCGCACGTAGGTTAGAAAATTGAAAAAGGGAAACGGAAAGGTTGAAGTTAAATGTATAGGGAACTAATGAAGTTCAGTGGCAGGAGGAACAGGACTTCTAATCAGATTAATACAGGATTATAAATAAAAAATGAAATAGGGATAATGCAGGCGTATGTTTAATAATGAATAACAAAATATGAATGCCGGTAAACTACTCCAAACAGCACAGTTAATGCATTATGGTAGCAAGATAGACACAAAGCCAACACCCAGCATGGCAGTACATGTTTATATGCCAACTACCTCCACACATGACGAAGAGACTGAAGAAATGTGTGACGAAACGAAATAAATTATTTAGACAGTTCGATGCTAGAAAAAGGAAGATAATGAAAAATTGTTGTTTAATGTGGGGGAAAGGAATGAAAGAGGAGGCCGCTTGGTAGAATTTTGCACAGAGCATAATTCAGTCATCGCTAACGTTTGGTTTAAAAATCATAAGAGAAGGTCGTATACGTGAAAGAGATCTGGAGAGACCGGAAGTTTTCAGATTGATTATATAATTGTGAACTAGAGATTACGTAGCTAGATTTTAAATTGTAAGACCTTTCCAAGGGCAGGTGTGAACTCTGGCCACAATTTATTGGTTATTAACGGTAGATTGAAACTAAAGAAACTGCAAAACAGTAGGAAAATAAGGAGATGGAGCCTTGTTAAGTTGAAAGAACCAGAGATTGTTGAGAGTTCCAGAGGAAGCATTAGGCAACTGGTAATTAGAACAGGGGAAAGGAATACAGTTGAAGACGAATGGGTAACTTTGAGTGGTGAAATAGTAAAGGCAACAGACGATCAAATAGGCAAAGCCCGCTATAAATCATTGGATAACATAGCGACACTAAATGAAGAAGGCGAAAGGGAATACAAACGGATAAAAAAAAATGAGATTGACACGAAGTGCAAAATGATTAGGCAGGAATGGTTAGAGAACAAATGTAAGGATTCAGAAGCATGTTTCACTAGGGGAAAGGTAGATACAGCCTACATGAAAATTGAAAAGGCCTTCGGAAGAAAGAGAAGCAGTTGTATGAATATTAAGAGCACTAAGTAAGGAAGAGAAAGTTAAAAGGTTCGAAAGAACATATAGAGGGGCTATACAAGGGAGATGAAGTTTAAGACAATATTATAGAAATGGAAGCAGTGAAAAACTTAATTCGAAACAAGGACCCGGGAGCAGACAACATCACGTTAGAGCTACTGATAGCCTTGGGAGAGACAGCCATCACAAGAACTTTTCCATCTGGCGAGAAAGATATATGAGATAGATGAAATACCCTTCAAGAAGAATGTAATAATTCCATTTCGAGTAAAGCAAGTGTTAACAGTTGTGAATACTGCCGAATTCTCAGTTTAATACGTCATGGTTGCAAAATACTTGTAGAGAAACCAGTACAAGAATTTAGTAGAGAGAAAGGAAAGCAGTCGTTGAGAAGGAAATGAGACAGGGTTTGTGGTCTGTCGCCTATATTGTTGTATCTGTACACTGAGCAGGCAACAGGGAAAACTAAAGGATAGTTTGGAGTAGGAATTAAGGTACAGGAAGAAGGAAAAAACTTCGAGTTTTATCGATGACAGTGTAATTTTGTCAGAGACACCAAAGGACTTGGAGGAGCAGTTGAACGGAATGGACAGTGTCTTGAAAGGGGCTTATAATATGAACATCAATTAAAGCAAAATAAGTATAGTGAAATGTAGTTGAATTAAATCAGATGATGGTGAGGGAATTAGGTTAGGAAACGAGACACTTAAAGTGGTAGATGAGTTCTGCTATTTGGGCAGCAAAATGACTAATGATGGTCGATGTAGAAAGGATATAAAGCGTAGGCTGGCGATGGCAAGAAGGACGTTTCTGAAGGAAAGAAATTTCTCAACATCGAATATAGAGTTAACTGTAAGGAAGTGTTTTCTGAAAGTATTTTTATGGGTTGTAGCCTTGTATAGAAGTGAAACATGAACGATAAACAGTTTAGACAAGAAGAGAATACATGCTTTCGAAATGTGCTGTTACAGAAGAATACTGATGATTTGATGGGTAGACCACGTAACTAATGAGGAGGTACTGAACAGAAATGGGGAAAATAGAAGTTTGTGGCACAACGTGACTAGAAGAAGGGATCGTTTGATAGGACGTATTCTAAAACATCAAGGGATCACTAGTTTAGTACCGGAGGGAAGCGCGGGGGTAAAAATCGTAGAGGGAGACGAAGAGACGAATACAGTAATCGGATTCAGAGGGATGTAGGTTGCAGTAGTTGTTCGAAGATGGAGAGGTTTGCACACCGTAGAGCAGCACGGAGAGCTGCATCAAACCAGTGTTCGGACTTAAGACCACAACAACAACATGACTACATTGGCGTCAGTTGGTCGTACGTTCCAATAATGGCTACAGAAATTAATCACTATTACAATATCACTCCGACGTTCAGTCATTATTACTAGTTGTTTACAAGAACATAGTAACAATCTTACCTTCTTTTATAGATGCTTTGTGTCTCCGTGTGACAACTTACCGCCAAGACGGCAAATATATGGGAACAAGGGGTACACGTAATGACAGTTAGAATGTGCTTTTGTCAATATCCAAAGGGAAATTCGAGCGTGCCCATCGACAGAGCTGGCAAACGATAGCAACGTTACCCTATAATGAAGCCATAGTGGCGTCATCAAAACGGCTCCATTATACACTGAGGTGACATTAATAATGAGATATCTCCTAATATCGTGTCGGACCTCCTTTTGACCGGCGTAGTGCAGCAACCCGACGTGTCATGGACCCAACAAATCGTTGGAATACCGAAGGAGAAACATTGGGGCAAACTGCCTACCTCTCGATTACGTTCCATAAATGTTCGATGGGCGATATAGGTAGCAAAATCATTCGCTCGAACTGTCGAGAATGCTCTGTTGGACGATGTAGGAGGCAAGATCATTCTCTCGAACTGTCTAGAATGTTCCTCAAACCAGTCGCGAACAACTGTTGCCCGCTGACAAGGCGCACTGTCAGCCATAAAAATTACATCTTGGCTTGCGAACATGAAGTCCATGAATGGTTGCAAATGGTCTCCAAGTAGCCCAACGTAACAATTTCCAGTCAACGATGATTTCATTTGGAGAAGAGGACCCTTCCATCCATGTTAGCACAGCCCACACCTTTATGGAGCCAGTACCAGCTTGAACAATGCTTTGTTGACAATTTCGGTCCATGGCTTCGTGGGGTCTACACCACACTCGAACTCAACCGCAAGCTCTTACGAAATGAACCAGGCTACGGTTTTTCAGTCGTCTAGGACCAACTGGTATGGTCACGAGTCCAGGAAAGGCACTGCAGGTGATGTCGTGCTGTTAGCAGAGGCACTCGCGTCAGTCGTCTGCCATAGCCAATTAACGCCGCATTTCGCTTCAGTCCTAACGCATACGTTCATCGTAAGTCCCACATTGATTTCTGCGGTTACTTCAAACAGTGTTGCTTGTCTGTTAGCACTGACGACTCTGCGCAAATGCCGCTGCTCTCGGTCGTAAAGTGAAGGCCGTCAGCTACTGCGTTGTTCGTCGCGAGATGTAACGCCTGAAATCCGGTATTGGTTCAAATGGCTCTGAGCACTATGGGACTTAACATCTGAGGTCATCAGTCTCCTTTAACTTAGAACTACTTAAACCTAACTAACCAAAGGACATCACATACATCCATGCCCGAGGCAGGATTCGAACCTGCGACCGTAGCGGTCTCGTGGTTCCAAACTGAAGGACCTAGAATCGCTCGGTCACGGTCCGGTATTCTCGGCACACTGTTGACGCTGTGGATCTCGGAATATCGCTTTCGCTAACGATTTCCGAAACGGAATTTGCCTTGTATCTAGCTCTAACTACCACTTCGCGTTCAAAGTGTGTTAGCTCCCATTGATCGGCCAAAATCACGTCAGAAATCTTTTCACATGAATCACCTGAGAACAAACGAGAGCTCCGCAATTGCACCTTATGTACGTGATACTACTGCCACCTATATATGTGCATCTCGCAATCCCATGACTTTTGTCACCTGTGTTAGAACTTGTTTCAACACTGGTCTGAAGATGGTCATCGTTAACCGATACCAAAAACTTTTTTAGTTGTTGTTGTTTTTGTTGTTGTGGTCTTCTGTCCTGAGACGGGTTGGTGCAACTCTCCATGCTACTCTATCCTGTGCAAGCTTCTTCGTCTCCCAGTACCTACTGCAGCCTACATCCTTCTGAATCTGCTTAGTGTATTTATCTCTTGGTCTCCCTCTACGATTTTTACCCTCCACGCCGGCCTCCAATACTAAATTGGTATCCCTCGATGCCTCAGAACATGTCCTACCAACCGATCCCTTCTTCTAGTCAAATTGTGCCACAAACTCCTCTTCTCCCCAATTCTATTCAATACCACCTCCTTAGTTATGTGATATACCCATCTAATCTTCAGCATTCTTCTGTAGCACCACATTTCGAAAGCTTCTATTCTCTTCTTGTCCAAACTATTTATCGCCCACGTTTCACTTCCATACATGGCTACACTCCATACAAATACTTTCTGAAACGACTTCCTGACATTTAAATCTATACTCGATTTTAACAAATTTCTCTTCTTCAGAAACGCTTCCCTTGCCATTCCCAGTCTACATTTTATATCCTCTCTACTTCGACCATCATCAGTTATTTTGCTCCCCAAATAGCAAAACTCCTTTACAACTTTAAGTGTCTAATTTCCTAATCTAATTGCCTCAGCATCACCCACCTTAATTCGACTACATTCCATTATCCTCGTTTTGCTTTTGTTAATGTCCTCCTTTCAAGACACTGTCCATTCTGTTCAACTGCTCTTGCAAGTCCTTTGCTGTCTCTGACAGAATTACAACGTCATAGGTGAACCTCAAAGTTTTTATTTCTTCTCCATGGATTTTAATACCTACTCCGAACTTTTATTTTGTTTCCTTTACTGCTTGCTCAATGTACAGATTGAATAGCATCGGGGAGAGGCTACAACCCTTCCCAACCACTGCTTCCCTTTCATGTCACTCGACTCTTATAACTGCCATCTGCTTTCTGTACAAATTGTAAATAGCCTTTCGCTCCCTGTATTTTTAGTTATACAGGGAAATAAAAAAAATGTTCTGCTCTTTCTTGTTCACTGTTTTATTCGCCGCTTGTGGTAACCACAACGATATAGAGCACGTGACACGCCGGAGAAAATGCTCGCAGTCAGTGCCGTGATCGCAGTGGTGAGGATGTGCCGGCTGTTGTTGCAGGCGGTGGCCGTGTGCCAGCAGAGGCCTGGCCCGCCCCCAGGGAGCGCTCCGACCCCGCCGCCGCCCCCCGCGCTGCCGCGCCTTCTGGCAGCCTTCGCCGGCACGGCCCCCGCCGCCGCTTCAGAGGAAGACGCCACTGCTGCGTCTGCCACCGGCGCGACCACCGTCTCCACAGCCACAGCCAGGTAAACTCTACCACCACCAGGAGAGGCTGCCAGCAGCTAAAGTGGTGGGTACATAGGAGGGTTCAAATGGCTCTGAGCACTATGGGACTTAACATCTGTGGTCATCAGTCCCCTAGAACTTAGAACTAATTAAACCTCACTAACCTAAGGACATCACACACATCCATGCCCGAGGCAGGATTCGAACCTGCGACCGTAGTAGTCGCACGGTTCCGGACTGAGCGCCTGAACCGCTAGACCACCGCGGCCGGCACATAGGAGGGTGGCGAGGTGATGCGCAGAGGCAATGCGCAGTGTGCCATGTGACGCTCCGGCCAGCAACGACGTTCTGCTGGGGGTTGTCTGTTGCGAGCACTTTGGGGCGCTCCTTCAGTATTTAACACTAATTGTTCATGGTAGGTTAGGTATAGTGAGGGTTCACTGTCGGGTGCATGGAGTAAATAAGACGAATATTACGAAATACTTCTCTTTACTGTATGTAGGGCCAATAACCTACAGATTGCAACGTCTCCTTAAAAATAAATATGGCTGCAACATAGTTTTCTCTACCAACAACTCTCTCAAAAATAATCTTATCCATAATTTAAAAAGACGGCCGAAGTGGCCTTGCGGTTAAAGGTGCGGTTAAAGGCGCTGCAGTCTGGAACCGCAAGACCGCTACGGTCGCAGGTTCGAATCCTGCCTCGGGCATGGATGTTTGTGATGTCCTTAGCTTAGTTAGGTTTAACTAGTTCTAAGTTCTAGGGGACTAATGACCTCAGCAGTTGAGTCCCATAGTGCTCAGAGCCATTTGAACCATAATTTAAAACCAAGACGGTCGCCTCTGCAAAACTCAGGTGTTTATAAAACCACCTGTGGCACTTGCTCAGCTTATTATATAGGACAGACTGGACGGGCTTTTTCGGTTAGATATAAAGAGCTTATATTAGGGAAAAAAGGTACGAACGTACATAATTCGTCATTCGCTGACCACCTTCTTATCACAGGACGCAAACCTAAAGATGTTCATGATATTAGTATCTTACATACGGAAAAGAAAGGCTTCAGACTTGATATTCTTGAACAGTTGGAAATTTTCAAACATTTTTCCCGTAACGACCATTTAATCCTCAATGAGCAATTACAATTACGTGATAGAACTTTCTTTGATGGTGTAAAGCCCTTGCTTAAAATCACTTAACGCGGCATATTGCTATTATGCTTCCCATACTGTAGCCTTAAATATTGTTCTCTCTCTCCCTGTTTTACAGTATAATATTTTGTTCAACTTTCGATTTGTTACATACTATCTGACATAATGTAATCAACACATTACATGCACTCCTCTTCCAATGCTTCTGATTGTCACTGTAAATTACAAGCATTCAATACTAGATGGCGCGATACAAGGTGCCGACTTGCTAACATCGACGGCGCGCGCGCCTGTCAGTCTGATGCTGCTTACAGTGCCGGCCGCACACGCGACTCCTAGCGGCGCGTCTTAATCAAGTTGTGCATTCCTAGGAAAATTTTATAATGTGCAAATATATTTTTATCTTTAACGTGAGCACTGTTGCTCTAAACCATTTCATAACTATTTACTCTATGTATGCTTTCTTTGTCTACTGTACTGTAGCGGTTAGCTATTATGCAATTTTATTACATATGTTGAATTTAATAATTTTTATATTATTTTAAAACTCTGTTATACGTAATGTCAAAATTTTTTACTTCTGATGAAGGCTGCCTTAGAGCAGTTGAAACCTAGGTAAAGTTGAAAATTTTTTACCTGTGCAACCGAAGAGCTGTATTTTCAAGTAATATTACAAATTTCGTCTACGGTTGCTGCATTATCGGCCATGTTCAAAACTGGAATATTACGAGAGGTTTTTTATTAAAAATGAAACTCCTCCAACTGCACTTAAGATTTTATATTTATTTGGCTACTAGTTTCGACGTTGCGTCAACGCCATCTTCAGGCCCTATATAACAACACCATACATAAAACAATGTGAGACATCAGTAGTCTGTGAGCTAGTGTACAAAATAAATATATTATAAACATATTATATATAGGATCAATTCATTAAAAGTAGTTACATTTCCTTCATTGTCACTAAGTTGCAATTTACCTTGACATTAACAATTTTTATGGTACAAATGATGTTAAATATACACGGTTATTTCTATTATAGATCAATACCAGACATTAGAATAAAAATGCATGCCATTACTCTTAGAGATAATAATATAGGCATAAAACAGTATTAAAATTGTATTTGAAACGAATAATAATACCCTAAAACTCTTCTTTGTGTGCACAGTTTAACTAACAGAAAGCAAAAAAAAAAAAATGCATTGCCAATCAAACATATGTAAGGTATGATTCCACAGTTTATAAATAGTGAATTGTGGGAAAGGTGGAAAGGATTTACATTTGCATAATACTGTATCGTCATCACTATAAAGTAACAAACTGAAACAGGTTACTGAAACATCATTCATAACGATACGAAACACAGGTGAGAAGAAACTGGAAGAATCGTATGGAACCCAGTTAATATATGAAAAGGTAGTCAGTGGTGTAAAATAAATGCATATGAGTCAATTCATTAATCGACTCATTACAACAAGAGGAATGTAAGCTAAAATGCCACCAAAATTGACCATTTCAATATCGGTGCCTCATTTAAGGCCGTGACCCGGGTCTAAGGTAATCCAATTCTAACATGCCCGCCTTAGTAAAAGAATGATGAAGTACATAACAATGCTCCAGATAGAAGTAAACAGGCTGTTGTCAGTCCAAACAGTTCGTGTCATATGTAAAATACTTGTAGTTCCTCTAATAACTAATTACTGAAGAAGAGCACTCAGTAAGGTATACTAAGTATAACTCTCGTATTGTTATACGTAATCCAGTCAAGATTTGAAATAAGTGAACAACAATCACTGAAATGCCTAATCACCCACCTACTTGGACGACTAAAGTCAAACATTTATATCATCACTACACCATAAGTACTCACTTATTTCACCTATCTTTATAAACTTGTTCTTGTATAAAATTACTAGTTTAAATATATTGACTATGCAGTCATTTACGAGAACGATCATAATGGTGGGGGGTAAAACTATACTGAAGAAAAAGCTCATCAAATGATTATGATAAAACTTGATTATAGCACTGACTCGTGTAAACGAAAGATGCTAATGTGTCAAAGTATAGATTCTGTCTGGGGAAGGCTTGTTCTTTCTACATTTACATCTACATCTACATTTATACTCCGCAAGCCACCCAACGGTGTGTGGTGGAGGGCACTTTACGTGCCACTGTCATTACCTCCCTTTTCTGTTCCAGTCGCGTATGGTTCGCGGGAAGAACGACTGTCTGAAAGCCTCCGTGCGCGCTCGAATCTCTCTAATTTTACATTCGTGATCTCCTCGGGAGGTATAAGTAGGGGGAAGCAATATATTCGATACCTCATCCAGAAACGCACCCTCTCGAAACCTGGCGAGCAAGCTACACCGCGATGCAGAACGCCTCTCTTGCAGAGTCTGCCACTTGAGTTTGGTAAACATCTCCGTAACGCTACCACGGTTACCAAATAACCTTGTGACGAAACGTGCCGCTCCTCTTTGAATCTTCTCTATCTCCTCCGTCAACCCGATCTGGTACGTATTACATATAAACGAGTACAGAAACATAAATTACTTGTCTTGTACTCAATACTAAACGGATAAATCTTCATACCAGGGGAATTAATCCACATATACGAGATTCGACACATTCTAGAGCCAAATTCCCATATATAAGACGGATAAGCATGAAATTCCTTATCCGTCTTATATATGGGAATATATGTTATATAGGGCCTGAACGTGGCATTGACGCAACGTCGAAACTAGTAGCTAAATAAATATAAAATCTTAAGTGCAGCTGGAGGAGTTCCATTTTTAATAAAAATTATACCAGCTGTGTCCCACCTTCATCCAATTTAAATATGGATGTACGAAGATTACGAGAGGTGTTCAGTAAGTAATGCAAAACTTTTTTTTCTGATAGCAGTTTGGTTTTATTCAGTATTTTAATACACCATACTATTCCTCACTCTTTTGGAATTTTTTAACGTAGTCAATAATCTTCCTATCACCCAGATACCGCTTCCCGTGGAATGCGTCCTACGTTGGGGCAAACAGATGGTATTCGGAAAGTGCGAGATCTGGGCTGTAGGGTGGATGAGGAAGAAGAGTCCAATAAAGTTTTGTGAGCTTCTTTCGGTTGCGCAGACTTCTCTGAGGCCTTGCGTTGCCATGGAGAAGAAGAAGTTCGTTTGCATTTTTGCCACTGCCTGTGACGACGTTAGACCAAAAGTTCTTACTTTCAGTTTCGTAGTGCGCAAGCAATTCCACACAGATGGTCCTTCATTGCTCTTCATGGTCTTCTGTTAGGCAGCGAGGAGCCCAGCAGGCTCAAACCTTTGAATATCAACAGAGACAATCACTTGACTAGCGAGGTGTATGAGTGTAATCCATTGATTACCTCGAATGAGTGTGTCCGCACGTTCCATTCCTGCAGATGTTCCATCTGTGAGCAGCCAGCTACCACTCTGCAGTTCGGACAAGTTTGTGCGATCTTGGTTCGATGACGGCAGACCCTTAACATAGACAAATGTAATGTATTGCGAATACATAGAAAGAAGGATCCTTTATTGTATGATTATATGATAGCGGAACAAACACTGGTAGCAGTTACTTCTGTAAAATATCTGGGAGTATGCGTACGGAACAACTTGAAGTGGAATGATCATATAAAACTAATTGTTGGTAAGGCGGGTACCAGGTTGAGATTCATTGGGAGAGTGCTTAGAAAATGTAGTCCATCAACAAAGGAGGTGGCTTACAAAACACTCGTTCGACCTATACTTGAGTATTGCTCATCAGTGTGGGATCCGTACCAGGTCGGGTTGACGGAGGAGATAGAGAAGATCCAAAGAAGAGCGGCGCGTTTCGTCACTGGGTTATTTGGTAACCGTGATAGCGTTACGGAGATGTTAAATAAACTCAAGTGGCAGACTCTGCAAGAGAGGCGCTCTGCATCGCGGTGTAGCTTGCTCGCCAGGTTTCGAGAGGGTGCGTTTCTGGATGAGGTATCGAATATATTGCTTCCCCCTACTTATACTTCCCGAGGAGATCACGAATGTAAAATTAGAGAGATTAGAGCGCGCACGGAGGCTTTCAGACAGTCGTTCTTCCCGCGAACCATACGCGACTGGAACAGGAAAGGGAGGTAATGACAGTGGCACGTAAAGTGCCCTCCGCCACACACCGTTGGGTGGCTTGCGGAGTATCAATGTAGATGTAGATGTAGACTCACCGTGGTTTTGTTCACTGCCAGATCTCCGTGGACATTCTATGAACACTTGTGATGGTCTGGTTTTCCGCCAAAACAAACACTATGGCGGTTCTGTGCTTGGAACTCATAGCTAGTACAGACGCCATTTTGAAGGGTATGTACAGTGCTGCCACTTACAGGGACTGAAGAGAAAATATCCCAGGATGTCTCACGACAAATTACGCATATTTCAACCGAGATAGGCAAAGAAAAAATCGTGTTGCATTACTTACTGAACGAGCCCCGTCTATCTGACAACGAAAGATTTGCTCTACATTTGAATTTCCGTGTCGAAAGTCAGAAGCAGAAACATGGGTCCGATATAGTGGCCGCCCCATCATTGCCAGGTACCAGTCTAGGCACTGGGCAGCAGTTTGATCGCGTGGTTTGGGGCATATGCGGACAGCACATTGGCGACTCCCCAAAGTAATCTCCCTTCTTACCTACGCACCATTGTAGCATACAGGGGGAATCTAGAATCTTACAGGATGATTCCATGACGATGGTGAAAACTTTCGGGGATGATGGAGAAGCGTAAATGTGTCAATTCCAGGTACGGCACCCTGGTCCAACAACGACCAAGTCGAAAGTTATAAGCGAAAACATTTTTGATACTTCTGACAGTGGAATATATGTGCTGATGCTATTGTTGTGTCACATATACATCCCACTTGTCGTTTGTCAATGTACTCGTATGTGGTTCCAACGTGATGGAGCCTCATCTCACTTTGGACAGCGGGTTTGCGAGCACGTGGATGACACTTTCCATGAAATGTGGATAAGCAGGGAAGCAACACATTCACTTGATGTCGCTCCAAGTGATTAATTCTTGTGGGGCCGTGTGAAAAGTCCTGTGTACGAGACGCCTCTCGAGACTGAAGAGGATCTCTTGGCAAGAATTATCGCTGCCTGTGACATTGTTCAAATGACACCAGGAACATTAGAATGGGTACAAGAGAACTTCGTGCCTTGGTGCTATGCCTGCACTGACGCTAAGGGGTTGGAGGGGAGGGGGGGGGGGTCGGCATCGTCAACAGTTGTTGTAAATGCAGAAAGCAGTAAAAGTTATGCAGGTAAATGGAATTCATTATTAATGTGTCACAGCCTGTTGTTTTTAGGTAGCTCTGACATCAAGTTACGAGCGCCGTTACCAGTCGATCAACAGGAGAAATTATTTAAGGGTATCGGAGAGTATTCAGGGGGAATTCTGTACGTCATGCCCAGGGTTCGGAATCTGGGGCTTTTAGTCTGAGCGCTGCGTGAAGCTAACACAGATACTGGAGCAGAGTTCCGCTTTTACCTTTGTAGCCAGTCGTTTCCAGACTATGTTACCTCAGATTTATATATTATCCTTCTCATTCATATCTGAAAGTTTGTAACATGATCACGGAATTACTGTGTACATATTATTGGTTCCATAGCACTGTTAATTGAAGGCGTCAGCTGTGAAATATTTTGTTACGGAAGACAATGGCAACGCTGGTACTACTTTTTCTCCACCCAGCTGTATTTATTGTTTTAATTTGTTTCTATCGATTTCGAAGCAATTACAACATTATCTTCGCGGACTTAATCTCTGTTATTGATGTGCTGTATCCTGTGAAAGTACCCCGGCATCATCTAGTGTGGTAGCCATAAGACCTTCAAGTTCATTTACGAGGCATCTCGTAAAAAAGGCATTTTACAACACTGGCTGGTTGTCTTTTCAGGGATGAGAAGAAATCGAGGGAATACCAATCCCTGTAGCACCATGTACAAAGCAGCCTTCATGGTGACTAAAGCTTTACTTTCTTCTTTTTCTTCTTCTGACTTTTCCCACTAGAGGTTAGTCGCTTTTTTCTTCCAGTAGTCTCGGTTATTCCAGTTGGAATCTGTTCACACCTTCTCATCCACTGCTCTATTAGTATACAGTTCCCGTGACAAAAGTGGTTTCCCCTTTTGGTTCTTCTTGGGGCCATACCTTCTTCGGCCACTTGTCATTGCTCCTTCTCTTAACAAGCCAAAACCACTGAAGTCTTATTCTTTGCTCTGGTTGTTGTTTACTGTGTCAGTCTCATTTTTTCCATATTTTTGATTATTTGATCTTATGTTCATAGATTACGTTTATCTTCTTTTTCCGCGGTGGTCCTCCATCGCTTCCCAAATACCCCTATTCCACCCTTTTAGTTGTCTTCCTCTTATTTTCCTTCCAAGAGGTTACCACGCAAGTGCTCTCTTTCGTCATCTGTTGTCTTCGAATCTTTTGACACTCTCCTCGGTGTCTTTATTCTATTCTGTCCGTAATACTACATGAGTATGTGTATTTAAGCATTTCTTACGTGGTCACGTTGGGAAGTTCTACACGCACTTCTCAAGTGGTACGTTTCTAAAGCTCTAAGTCTCTTTTTATTTCTGTGTGTGAATTCCCAACACTGACTTTTATAACTTGTGCTATTGATTTCATGATGGATTTGTATCATCTCATTTTAAAGTTTCAGTGACCACATTTCTGTAGCATAAGTAACTATAGTCTCAATAATAATATGGAACCTCCCTGTTTTCATCTTGTGATTAACTCTATTATTCCAAATCAGTTCGTGTCATGACTTCATTGTTCGTTTCCTCTTGGGTACTCTCGTCTCAATATCTTTGTCCCAGGATCTAGAAGAATCTTAATACTAAAAATGTTCACATTTTTTTTTAGTTTTATCATTTTTTAGAACTACATCCGTTCCTTTTGTATCCAATCTCATGAACTTTTTTCGAAATTAATTTTTAGATGCCATTTTGTGTATTCTTTTACAGTTTGCCCAATATGAGTCCCATTCTTGTCTGCTGTTGGCAGAAATATTAAAGTAGAGCTTTTCTCATAAATAAAATACCGCTTAAGTCTCTCAATATGTAATGCCGTCCGGTGTTGCCGTGCGGTTAAAGGCGCTTCAGTCTGCAACCGCGTGACCGCTACGGTCGCAGGTTCGAATCCTGCCTCGGGCATGGATGTGTGTGTTGTCCTTAGGTTAGTTAGGTTTAATTAGTTCTAAGTTCTAGGCGACTGATGACCTCAGAAGTTAAGTCGCATAGTTCTCAGAGCCATTTGAACCACTCCTCTCAATATGTAATACACTCCTGGAAATTGAAATAAGAACACCGTGAATTCATTGTCCCAGGAAGGGGAAACTTTATTGACACATTCCTGGGGTCAGATACATCACATGATCACACTGACAGAACCACAGGCACATAGACACAGGCAACAGAGCATGCACAATGTCGGCACTAGTACAGTGTATATCCACCTTTCGCAGCAATGCAGGCTGCTATTCTCCCATGGAGACGATCGTAGAGATGCTGGATTTAGTCCTGTGGAACGGCTTGCCATGCCATTTCCACCTGGCGCCTCAGTTGGACCAGCGTTCGTGCTGGACGTGCAGACCGCGTGACACGACGCTTCATCCAGTCCCAAACATGCTCAATGGGGGACAGATCCGGAGATCTTGCTGGCCAGGGTAGTTGACTTACACCTTCTAGAGCACGTTGGGTGGCACGGGATACATGCGGACGTGCATTGTCCTGTTGGAACAGCAAGTTCCCTTGCCGGTCTAAGAATGGTAGAACGATGGGTTCGATGACGGTTTGGATGTACCGTGCACTATTCAGTGTCCCCTCGACGATCACCAGTGGTGTACGGCCAGTGTAGGAGATCGCTCCCCACACCATGATGCCGGGTGTTGGCCCTGTGTGCCTCGGTCGTATGCAGTCCTGATTGTGGCGCTCACCTGCACGGCGCCAAACACGCATACGACTATCATTGGCACCAAGGCAGAAGCGACTCTCATCGCTGAAGACGACACGTCTCCATTCGTCCCTCCATTCACGCCTGTCGCGACACCACTGGAGGCGGGCTACAAGACGTTGGGGCGTGAGCGAAAGACGGCCTAACGGTGTGCGGGACCGTAGCCCAGCTTCATGGAGACGGTTGCGAATGGTCCTCGCCGATACCCCAGGAGCAACAGTGTCCCTAATTTGCTGGGAAGTGGCGGTGCAGTCCCCTACGGCACTGCGTAGGATCCTACGGCCTTGGCGTGCATCCGTGCGTCGCTGAGGTCCGTTCCCAGGTCGACGGGCACGTGCACCTTCCGCCGACCACTGGCGACAACATCGATGTACTGTGGAGACCTCACGCCCCACGTGTTGAGCAATTCGGCGTTACGTCCATCCGACCTCCCGCATGCCCACTATACGCCCTCGCTCAAAGTCCGTCAACTGCACATATGGTTCACGTCCACGCTGTCGCGGCATGCTACCAGTGTTAAAGACTGCGATGGAGCTCCGTATGCCACGGCAAACTGGCTGACACTGACGGCGGCGGTGCACAAATGCTGCGCAGCTAGCGCCATTCGACGGCCAACACCGCGGTTCCTGGTGTGTCCGCTGTGCCGTGCGTGTGATCATTGCTTGTACAGCCCTCTCGCAGTGTCCGGAGCAAGTATGGTGGGTCTGACACACCGGTGTCAATGTGTTCTTTTTTCCATTTCCAGGAGTGTATCTGCCACTAAGATATCGCCCCAGCCGTGCACCAATAAAGAGAAGTTACCTGTTATAATCTCGCTTCTCCCTATTATTTTGCAGTGCTGAGGTGCCCAGCACGAACCGCGACGATTTATCTGGCAGAAGCAGTGGCGTAGCTACGCCAGCAGGTGCCATTGGCATCAGCAGCGAAGCTGATATTGTCAGCAGTCAGCATGTCTTCAGCAGCAGCCAGGACAGCGGCAGCAGCAGTCAGACTGGCAGTAGCAGCAGTCAGGGAGTCAGCAGCAGCAGCCAGTCAGTCAGCAGCAGCAGTCAGGCAGTCAGTAGCAGCAGTCAGAGCACTAACAGCAGCGGTCGGACAGCACTCAGCAGCAGTCAGACCGCTAGCAGCAGTCAGGCTGCTAGCAGCAGTGTTTCTGAGGTCGCAGCAGCACCCACAGCGGCCCCTGAGCCGGCTGCTACCACCACTTCCACCCCTGCAGCTACTCCAGCCACCAGTGGGGCACCCAGCGGCAGCAGCAGCACCACAACCACAACCATCACTACCACTACCACCACCAATGCTGCCACCACTCCCCCACCGCCACCGCCGCCTATCACCTTCTCTGACGGCAACCCTGCCATTGAGGAAGAATCGAGTGGTAGCCCTACAGCACTAGAAGGGTCCAGTGGAAGCTCTGCGGCCCTGGAAGGGCTCAGCACCGCCGAGCCACGCCCCCCTCTGCCACCTCCCAGACCACCGCACCGCATCCCGTCGCGTCTCGAGGAGAAGCTGGAGTCACTCTCCTGTGACATTCCTCCACTGCCCTCGGAGTCGCGCCTGTGGAGGGGCAACGAGACTCACGAACTCCTGCTGCCCATCATTGTAAGTACTGACAGCTATTACTCTACGCATGACGGTGATGCCTTTTTGTTCCTGATTGATAACATCTGCATACAGTTGTGTTAAATGTTATTTTCGTATAAAAGAAGAGAATGACCGGATTTCAGGATAAGAGTCCCATCTTCAGGTGCATAGAATGACAATACAACTAATAGGGGATAATATAGTGATTCCCCCATATATGACATGAAAAAGAATACTCATTTCATGTAATGCAGTTTTTCTGCTTACATGCCATGTACCAGGAATCACTATATTACACCCTGTTAGTTGTATGGACATTGAAACTTCCTGGCAGATTAAAACGGTGTGCCGGACCGAGACTCGAACTCGGGACTTTTTACTTTCGCGGGCAAGTGCTCTACCAACTGAGCTACCCAAGCACGACTCAAGCCCCGTCCTCGCAGCTGTATGGACATTATTTGCCCCTGAAGATGGGACTGTTGTCTTGAAATATGGTTGTGGTCTTCTTTTACTGGAAAGCAATAAATAAAACTGTACACACATGTTGTCAGTCACGAATAATCTATACAACAGTTGTGGATGTCCTATCAAGGGGAACACGTCTTTTTTGTATAATCATTGTCACTAGTTCATCTCAGAGTAGAACATGCAACGTCCTAAATAATTTATTTAATATATTTCATTTTATACTGATGAGCCAAAATAATTATGACCACTATCTGCTGCGAGACTGAAAAGCACCTGGTGAGTTTTAGGCCCCTGACGTGGTAAGGAAAGTATAGAAGAAGTGCATAGACAAGTGGGGACACATTATAGCAACTGTACAGGCTGCAAATGGGGTACTCTGCTGAAATATCGGACTATGACTAAGGACAAAATTCAGCAATGGAAAATCCAGGATGGAGTGTAACAATATTATGAACAGGATAGTTACTACTCACAATAGCGGAAATGCTGAGTCGTAGCAAGTCACAACAGAAAGACCGTCAGAAAAGAGCTGCAGTCATGTGCTGTGTGAGTTGCTTTTGCGTGAGTGTGTGTGTATACTACTATGGACCGATTGTTATGGCCCGGCGCCTGGGAGGAAGCATCTCGGAAATGGCTGTTAGCTTGCAACTATCTGAAGCATATATGGTAAGTATTTGAAAGATAATGAAATCACGATCAGGCAACAAGGTGTTGGAGGTGCACCTTCGATCACATTACGCGGAGGCCGGAGGATTTCCTGTTCTGTAAAACAGGGCAGGCGGGAAGCTGACGACAGTGTACAATACTCGTGCAGGTGGAAGTGTTTCAAAGCACACACTCAGTTCAGCTAAAATCTAACACTGTTTATCACTTTTACGATACTCTGTGACAGCAGCTCTACAAGCGGCCAGCAAGCTAAACATTTGTCTTTCTTTAGTTTCTTTAAAACACTGGGAGGTGCGAGACGATACATTACAGACCAGTTTATCCACGATTCTCTTGTAATCTAGATATATTTATTGAAGAACATCGTTTTGTTTTAAGGGAAAAAAAGACCAGACCTTCTGCAGAAAGACATCGTATATCTACTCGAAAACGTGATGTTTTGTTCAGTACTCTTCCCGTCAAATCAGTGGATATGTGACATAGAAAACTTATATCGAATGCAATACCAAATTAACGTACCAAATAAGTCACCACCACTGTAGCCGACGGAGAAACCAAACAGATGCGGTAGTAAAACGTCAAAGGTAAGAGACCTATTTCCCAAACAAGAAGAAACTAGTTCCACTATTGTTGCTATATCTGGGGCACAAACGCAGGCGACTTAAGCAGACTCACTTTTGAAACAAAATTTGTTACATTTACAAAAATATTCTTCCATTGGAAAGTCGGGACAAGCCTAAGGATGCGCGTATTATTAGACTCCATATAAAATTGTTAGATGTCAAGGAAAGTGCCTATCATAATAAGAACAGACAACAACAGAAATATATGTTGATCATGCATGAAATAAATGCTTGTATTATCTTGATTTCAGTGGCATAAGCTGCAGTTACACACATGTTGTAAAGTATGTATTCTTGAATAAGTTGCAGCTTTTGGCAATGAATGAGTGAGGTTTGGTTGTTTTTACATTTATGAGAGGTGTTCAGTAAGTAATGCAACACAAGTTTTTTTGGTCAATTTCGGTTTAAAAGTGTGGAATTTGCTGTGGGACGTCGTGGACTATCCCTGACTCAGCCTCTGTGGTTTCATAAGTTCCTATAGGTGGCGGTGCTATACGTATCCTTCAAAATGGCGTCTGTAACGGAGGTGCGTTCCAAGTGGAGAGTCGTCATTAAATTTTTTTTTGACGGAAAACAAGAACACCATAAGTATTCATAGGCCCTTTGAGAATATCTACGGCGACCTGGCAGTGAACAAAAGCACGGTAAGTCGCTGGACGCGGACTCGGTCGCGCAAATCTGTCCGATCTTTCTCTTGCCGTCCGGGCCGCAAACAGCTGTTATTCCTGTGACGTTGCAACGTGAGAACATTCTCATTAGCGATGATCGATGGATCACAATCAAACACCTCGCTGCTCAACTGGATGCTTGATGTCTTCCCTGAAGGCGATGGAATCTTCTAGCAGGACAGCTACACGTGTCACGAGGCAAGAATCGTGATACAGTCCTGTGAGGAACATGATAGTTATATTTATTCGTTTAACCTGCTCTGATTGAGGCCATCGGTCCCTCTCCCACATCGGACCAGGGTTTGACACGTACGGTTACGCAAGAAATAACAATTTTAATGCGACAAATACACTGAAGAGCCAAAGAAACTGGTACATCTGCCTAATATCGTGTAGGGCCTCTGCGAACACGCAGAAGTGCCAAAGCTTGAAATAACATGGACTCGACTAATGTCTGAAGTAGTACTGGAGGGAACTGACACCATGAATCCAGCAGGTATGTCCATGAATCCGTAAGAGTTCGGGGTGGGGCGGGGAGGGGGGGAGGGGGGGAGCAGGGCGGTGGAGATCTCTTCTGAACAGCACCTTGCAATGTATGCCAGATATGCTCAATAATGGTCGTATCTGAGGAGTTTGATGGCCAGCGGAAGTGTTTAAACTTAGAAGAGTGTTCCTGGAGCCACTATGTAGCAATTATGGATGTGTGGAATCTCACATTGTCCTGCTGGAATTGCCCAAGTCCGTCGGAATACAAAATGGACATGAATAGATGCAGGTGCTTACTTTCGAGTCAACTGTCAGAGAGGTATCTAGACAAATCAGGGGTCCCATATCAGTCTAACTGCACACGTCCCACACCATTACAGAGTCTCCACCGGCTTGAAGAGTTGCCTGCTAATATGGAGGGTTCATGAAGTCATTATGTTGTTTCCATACCCGGACTTGTCCATCCGCTCGATACAATTTTAAACGAGCCTCGTCCGACCAGGCATCATGTTTCCAGTCATCAAAAGTCCAATGTCGCTGTTGACGGGCCCAGGTGGAGCGTAAAGCCTTGTGCAGTCATCAAGGTCGGTCTTCGGCTCCGAAAGCCGATTTCGCTGAATGGTTCGCACGCTGACATTTGTTTATGGCCCACCATTGAAATCTGCAACAGTTTGCGGAAGGGTTGCACTTCTGTCAGACTGAACTATTCTCTCCAGTTCTTGAAGGATCTTTTTCCGGCAGCAGCGATGTCGGAGATTTGATGTTTTACCGGATTCCTGACATTCAAGATACACTCTTGAAATAGTTGTTCTGGAAAAATCCCACTTCGTCGCCAACTCGGGTATGCTGTGTCCCATCCCTCGTGCGTCGACAATAGCACCACGTTCAAACTCACTTAAATCTTGATAACCTGCCATTGTAGTAGCAGTGTAGCATCTGAACCAGACACTTGTTCCCCTATATAGGCGTTGCCGACCGCAGCGCCGGATTCTGTGTATTTACATATCTCTGTATTTGAATACCCATGCCTATACCAGTTTCTTTGGCGCTTCAGTGTAGTATTTAAATGGTCTCAGTCACAATGTGAGTAAATAATACTGTTCTATGAACTAATAAAGTTAATGGTAGCCGTATTTATAATACTGCAGCTGCTGCCAGTAGTACTGTTAAAGTAATAATAATAGTAATAATAAAAAGAACGTATACGTGCAAAAAATACAGGGTGATTCTTATTAAGGTTTAAAAACCTCCGAAGCGGCGTAGATGACATTGAAACAAGTAATTTAATGCAAGACACATGGGGTCGCAAAAGTTGGGTACATGTGACGTCATCATATGTCGTACCTCGCCGCACGTGCAATGATTGAGTCTGTCGGTCTGCCGGTCTGTCGGTCCCGACGCAAGGCAAGTATTCACGTGAGCTTGGTTCTGCGCCGACGTGCGCAGCATTAGCGCGTGATCCTCAGGGTTTTAGTCTTGCACCTAGCAGGCAGCATTTTTTTCATCAGATTAGACATTTATGGGTTTACTGGTCTCACTTTCTCTGCTGCTTTATTGAAAAGTAGAGAACAACAAGTAAATCAGCATCAGCTTCCGAATCCGTCGTTACCAGTAAACGACCTACGTTTTCTTAACTAAACATTACCTGTAAACAGAAAAAGAAGGGACGGGAGCAATGAAAAACAAAATAAGAACAGCTTTTACACTCCTACAGCGAAGACAATAATTTTATACCTTCTACGCTTATAAAAGTACGCATTTACAAAACTTGTTGGAAATTGGAACAGTTTGCTCGAATGCAAGTATTGCATGGCTCAATTGTCCCTGCAGTTGCGGCGAGGTACATTATCTGGTGACGTCACATGTTCGACATTTCTCATCCACGTTTGGGGTATTTCCCGACTTTTGCGACCCCGTGTGTCTTATATTACTCGTTTGCCCCAGCGTCTTCCATGTCGCTTCAAGGGACCTATAAACGTTAATAAGAAACATGCTGTAGATGCATTCTGAGATAACAAGTTCTGGGAAAGAAATGAAGATCTCGTTGGAAAAAAGGATGCACAAGGGATAGTGAATGCGTACAGAGACAATGGCAATCATTATTACGTAATTGAAGGTAGATTGGGGAGAAAGGAAAGCAAAGGAACTAACGGTATCAGCTGAACCGGCAGTTTATGTAGAATCAGGGGCGCCGATGTGTGCCAGACAGCGACTCGAAGCCGGGACCTCCTGTGTAGTTTGCAGCTGTGTTGACCACTGCACCAACCGGACATAGTGTTTATAGAAAATGCGCGGGCTGTTTCGACACGCTCTCCAGCAGTCCCACACTCCCACCCAGCGCCACGTGTCTGCAGCACACATCCATGTTCTCCACGCTCGCTGATTTTGGATTCTCACTGCACCATCCGGACATAGTGTTTATAGAAAATGCGCGAGCTTTTTCGACACGCTCTCCAGCAGACCCACACTCCCACCCAGCGCCACGTATCTGCAGTCCACATCCATGTTCTCCACACTCGCTGATTTTGGATTCTCACTGCACCAACCGGACATAGTGTTTATAGAAAATGCGCGGGCTGTTTCGACACGCTCTCCAGCAGACCCACACTCCCACCCAGCGCCACGTATCTGCAGTCCATATCCATGTTCTCCACGCTCGCTGATTTTGGATTCTCACTGCACCATCCGGACATAGTGTTTATAGAAAATGCGCGGGCTGTTTCGACACGCTCTCCAGCAGACCCACACTCCCACCCAGCGCCACGTATCTGCAGTCCACATCCATGTTCTCCACGCTTGCTGATTTTGGATTCTCACTGCACCATCCGGACATAGTGTTTATAGAAAATGCGCGGGCTGTTTCGACTCGCTCTCCAGCAGACCCACACTCCCACCCAGCGCCACGTATCTGCAGTCCACATCCATGTTCTCCACGCTCGCTGATTTTGGATTCTCACCGCACAATCTGGACATAGTGTTTATAGAAAATGTGCGGGCTGTTTCGACACGCTCTCCAGCAGAACCACACTCCCACCCAGCGCAAACGTATCTGCAGTCCACATCCGTGTTCTCCACGCTCAGTGATTTTGGATTCTCACTGCACCATCCGGACATAGTGTTTATAGAAAATGCGCGGGCTGTTTCGACACGCTCTCCAGCAGACCCACACTCCCACCCAGCGCCACGTATCTGCAGTCCACATCCATGTACTCCACGCTCGCTGATTTTGGATTCCCACTGCACCATCCGGACATAGTGTTTATAGAATACGCGCGGGCTGTTTCGACACGCTCTCCAGCAGACCCACACTCCCACCCAGCGCCACGTATCTGCAGTCCACATCCATGTTCTCCGCACTCGCTGATTTTGGATTCTCACTGCACCATCCGGACATAGTGTTTATAGAAAATGTGCGGGCACTTTCGACACGCTCTGCAGCAGCCCCACACTCCCACCCAGCGCCACGTATCTGCAGTCCACTACCATGTTCTCCACGCTCGCTGTTTTTAGATTCTCACTGCACCATCCGGACATAGTGTTTATAGAAAATGCGCGGGCTGTTACGACACACTCTCCGGCAGACCCACTCTCCCACCCAAATCCACGTATCTGCAGTCCACATCCACGTTCTCCACGCTCACTGATTTTGGATTCTCACTGCACCATCCGGACATAGTGTTTATAGAAAATGCGCGGGCTGTTTCGACACGCTCTCCAGCAGACACACACTCCCACCCAGCGCCACATATCTGCAGTCCACATCCATGTTCTTCACGATCGCTGATTTTGGATTCTCACTGCACCATCCGGACATAGTGTTTATAGAAAATGCGTGTTCTATTTCGACACGCTCTCCAGCAGATCCACACTCCCACTCAGCGCCACGTATCTGCAGTCCACATCCATGTTCTCCAGGCTCGCTCATTTTGGATTCTCACTGCACCATCCGGACATAGTGTTTATAGAAAATGCGCGGGCTGTTTCGACACTCTCTCCAGCAGATCCACACTCCCACCCAGCGCCACGTATCTGCAGTCCACATCCATGTTCTCCAAACTCGCTCATTTTGGATTCTCACTGCACCATCCGGACATAGTGTTTATAGAAAATGCGCGGGCTGTTTCGACATGCTCTCCAGCAGACCCACACTCCCACCCAGCGCCACGTACCTGTAGTCCACATCCATATTCTCCACACTCGCTGATTTTGGATTCTCACTGCACCATCCGGACATAGTGTTTATAGAAAATGCGTGGGCTATTTCGACACGCTCTCCAGCAGATCCACACTCCCACCCAGTTCCACTTATCTGCAGTCCACATCCATGTTCTCCACGCTCGCTCATTTTGGATTCTCACTGCACCATCCGGACATAGTGTTTATAGAATATGCGCGGGCTGTTTCGACACGCTCTCCAGCTGACCCACACTCCCACCCAGCGCCACATGTCTGCAGTCCACATCAATGTTCTCCACGCTCGCTGATTTTGGATTCTCACTGCACCATCCGGACATAGTGTTTATAGAAAATGCGCGGGCTGTTTCGACACGCTCTCCAGCAGACCCACACTCCCACCCAGCGCCACGTATCTGCAGTCTACATCCATGTTCTCCACGCTTGCTGATTTTGGATTCCCACTGCACCATCCGGACATAGTGTTTATAGAAAATGCGCGGGCTGTTTCGACACGCTCTCCAGCAGACCCACACTCCCACCCAGCGCCACGTATCTGCGGTCCACATCCATGTTCTTCACGCTCGCTGATTTTGGATTCTCACTGCACCATCCGGACATAGTGTTTATAGAAAATGCGCGGGCTGTTTCGACACGCTCTCCAGCAGACACACACTCCCACCCAGCGCCACGTATCTGCAGTCCCCATCCATGTTCTCCACGCTCGCTGATTTTGGATTCTTACTGCACCATCCGGACATAGTGTTTATAGAATATGCGCGGGCTGTTTCGACACGCTCTCCAGCAGACCCACACTCCGACCCAGCGCCACGTATCTGCAGTCCACATCCATGTTCTTCACGCTCGCTGATTTTGGATTCTCACTGCACCATCCGGACATAGTGTTTATAGAAAATGCGCGGGCTGTTTCGACACGCTCTCCAGCAGACCCACACTCCCACCCAGCGCCACGTATCTGCAGTCCACATCCATGTTCTCCACGCTCGCTGATTTTGGATTCTCACTGCACCATCCGGACATAGTGTTTATAGAAAGTGCACGGGCTGTTTCGACACGCTCTTCAGCAGACCCACATTCCCACCCAGCGCCACGTATCTGCAGTCCACATCCATATACTCCGCACTCGCTGATTTTGGATTCTCACTGCACCATCCGGACATAGTGTTTATAGAAAATGTGCGGGCACTTTCGACACGCTCTGCAGCAGCCCCACACTCCCACCCAGCGCCACGTATCTGCAGTCCACTACCATGTTCTCCACGCTCGCTGTTTTTAGATTCTCACTGCACCATCCGGACATAGTGTTTATAGAAAATGCGCGGGCTGTTACGACACGCTCTCCGGCAGACCCACTCTCCCACCCAAATCCACGTATCTGCAGTCCACATCCACGTTCTCCACGCTCACTGATTTTGGATTCTCACTGCACCATCCGGACATAGTGTTTATAGAAAATGCGTGAGCTATTTCGTCACGCTCTCCAGCAGATCCACACTCCCACCCAGCGCCACGTATCTGCAGTCCACATCCATGTTCTTCACGCTCGCTCATTTTGGATACTCACTGCACCATCCGGACATAGTGTTTATAGAAAATGCGCGGGCTGTTTCGACACGCTCTCCAGCAGACCCACGCTCTATCCCAGCGCCACGTATCTGCAGTCCTCATCCATGTTCTTCACGCTCGCTGATTTTGGATTCTCACTGCACCATCCGGACATAGTGTTTATAGAAAATGCGCGGGCTGTTTCGACACGCTCTCCAGCAGACCCACACTCCCACCCAGCGCCACGTATCTGCAGTCCACATCCATGTTCTCCACGCTCGCTGATTTTGGATTCTCACTGCACCATCCGGACATAGTGTTTATAGAAAATGCACGGGCTGTTTCGACACGCTCTTCAGCAGACCCACATTCCCACCCAGCGCCACGTATCTGCAGTCCACATCCATGTTCTCCGCACTCGCTGATTTTGGATTCTCACTGCACCATCCGGACATAGTGTTTATAGAAAATGTGCGGGCACTTTCGACACGCTCTGCAGCAGCCCCACACTCCCACCCAGCGCCACGTATCTGCAGTCCACTACCATGTTCTCCACGCTCGCTGTTTTTAGATTCTCACTGCACCATCCGGACATAGTGTTTATAGAAAATGCGCGGGCTGTTACGACACGCTCTCCGGCAGACCCACTCTCCCACCCAAATCCACGTATCTGCAGTCCACATCCACGTTCTCCACGCTCACTGATTTTGGATTCTCACTGCACCATCTGGACATAGTGTTTATAGAAAATGCGTGAGCTATTTCGTCACGCTCTCCAGCAGATCCACACTCCCACCCAGCGCCACGTATCTGCAGTCCACATCCATGTTCTTCACGCTCGCTCATTTTGGATACTCACTGCACCATCCGGACATAGTGTTTATAGAAAATGCGCGGGCTGTTTCGACACGCTCTCCAGCAGACCCACGCTCTATCCCAGCGCCACGTATCTGCAGTCCACATCCTCGTTCTCCATGCTCGCTGATTTTGGATTCCCACTGGAGCTCGAACGTAAATGTGCTTCCGCACTGAAGGTTGCCCGAAAAAACAGACACTACGCAATCTTGTAAATGATAATCCTTACAGTTGCTTTCGTATATACACTGAAGCACCAAAGAAACTGGTGTACACTTGCGTATTCAAATACAGAGATACACTACTGACCATTAAAATTGCTACACCACGATGATGACGTGCTACAGACGCGAAATTTAACCGACAGGTAGAAGATGCTGTGATATGCAAATGATTAGCTTTTCAGAGCATTCACACAAGGTTGGCGCCGGTGGTGCCACTTACAACGTGCTGACATGGGGAAAGTTTCCGAACGGATTTCTCATACACAAACAGCAGTTTACCGGCGTTGCCTGGTGAAACGTTGTTGTGATGCCTCATGTAAGGAGGAGAAATGCGTACCATCACGTTTCTGACTTTGACAAACGACGGATTGTAGCCTTTCACGACTGCGGTTTATCGTATCGCGACATTACTGCTCGCTTTGGTCAAGATTATTCTGTTAGCAGAATATGCAATCGGTGGGTTCAGGAGGGTAATACGGAGCGCCCTGTTGGATCCCAACGGCCTCGTATCGCTAGCAGTCGAGGTGACAGGCATCTTATCCGTATGGTTGTAACGGATCGTGCAGCTACGTCTCGATCCCTGAGTCAACAGATGGGGATGCTTGCAAGACAACGACTTGCACGAACAGTTCGACGACGTTTGCAGCAGCATGGACTATCAGCTCGGAGACCGTGGCTGCGGTTACCCATGACGCTGCATCAGAGACAGGAGCGCCTGCGATGGTGCAGTCAACGACGTACCTGGGTGCACGAATAGCAAAACGTCATTTTTTCGGATGAATCCAGGTTCTATTTACAGAATCATGATGGTGGCATCCGTGTTTGGCGACATCGCGGTGAACGCACATTGGAAGCGTGTATTCTTCATCGCCATACTAGCGTATCATCCGCTGTGATGGTATGTGGTGCCATTGTTTACACGTCTTGGCCACCTCTTGTTCGCATTGACGGCACTTTGAATTGCGAACGTTACATACGACCCGTGGCTCTACCCTCCATTCGATAACTGCGAAACCCTACATTTCAGCAGGATATTGTACGACCGCATATTGCAGGTCCAGTACGGGCCTTTCTGGATACAGAAAATGTTCGACTGCTGCCCTGGCCACCACATTCTCCAAATCTCTCACCAACTGTAAAGGTCTGGTCAATGGTGGCCGAGCAACTGGCTCGTGACAATATGCCAATCACTACTCTCGATGAACTGTGGTATCGTGTTGAAGCTGCATGGGCAACTGTACCTGTACACGCCATCCAAGCTCTGTTTGACTCAATGCCCAGGCGTATCAAGTTCGTTATTACGGCCAGAGGTGGTTGTTCTGGGTACTGATTTCTGAGGATCTATGCACCCAAATTGCGTGAAAATGTAGTCACATGTCAGTTCTAGTATAATATATTTGTATAATGAATACTCGTTTATCATCTGCATTTCTTCTTGGTTTAGCAATTCTAATGGCTAGTAGTGTATGTAAACAGGCAGAATACAGCGCTGCTGTCGGCCTCGCCCATATACTGCTGCTACAATGTCAGAGTATCAAGTTGTGAGTTTGAACGTGGTGTTATAGTCGGCGCACGCGCTCTGGGACACAGCATTTTCGAGGTAGCGATGAAGTGGGGCTTTTCCCGTACTAAGATTTCACGAGTGTGCCGTGAATATCAGGAATCTGGTAAAACATCAAATCTCGGGCACTGCTGCGGCCGGAAAAAGATCCTGCAAGAACGGGACCAACGACGACTGTAGAGAATCATTCAATGTGACGGAAGTGCAACCCCTCCGAAAACTGCTTTAGATTTCAATGCTGGGCCATCAACAAGTGCTAGTGTGAGAACTATTCAACGAAATATAAATGATATGGGCTTACAAAGCCAAATGCCCACTCGCGTACCCTTCATGACTGTACGACACAAAGCCTTAAGTCTGGCCTGGGCCCGTCAACACTCACACTGGTCTGTTGATGACTGGAAACATGTTGCCTGGTCGGACGAGTCTCGTTTCATATTGCATCGAGTGGATGGACGTATGCGAGTAAGGAGACAACCTCATGAATACATGGACCTTGCATGTCAGCATGGGACTGTTCAAGCTGGTGGAGGCTCTGTAATAGTGTGGGGTGTGTGCAGTTGGAGTGATATGGGACCCCTGATACGTCTAGATACGTCTGTAACAGGTGACATGTACTTAGGCATCCTTTCTGATCACCTGAGTCCATTTGTGCATCCCGACGGACTTGAGTAATTCCAGCAGTACAGTGCAACGCTACACATGTCCAGAATTGCTACAGAGTGGTTTCAGGAACACTCTTCTGAGTTCAAACACTTCTGCTCGCCAACCAAGTTCCCCAGACACAATATCAGTGAGCATATCTGGGTGCCTTGCAACCTGCTGTTAGAAAATATCCCCACCCCCTCGTACTCTTACGGATTTATGGACAGCCCTGCAGAATTCATGGTGTCAGTACCCTCCAGCACTACTTCAGACATTATTCCAGTCCATGCCATGTCGTGTTGCAGCACTTCTGCGTGTTAGCGGTGAAATACACGATGTTAGGCAGCTTTACCAGTGTCTTTGCCTCTTCAGTTTATGTCATTAACTGTCTTCTGATGCTGGAAGCGTTATTCGGTTCTGTAATGTAATCTGGGACGTAACAGCAGAGTCGGGTTCCTACTACCGAGAAGGACTTCGAGAAAGTTACTGAACGATGTAGTGAGACAGAAAAGATTTTCCTCTGAAGGAAGTGGATGTTTCTGCCATATTTTTCAGACAAGAGGGTTAAGGTCAAGGAGAGATATGAGGGATAAGACAGTAGAGAAGACAGATAAAATGTAAATCTCTGCGCTTTCCTGCACGCAGCCTGGATAGCTGTGCATGTGATGGTGAAATCTGACCAAAGCGTCGATCGACACAGATATAACGAGCACTGGCATTCATAACCAGCTTCAGGCCCCGTGAGCTTTTCTGAGTAAGGCCTAGCAGGGTAGCATCGCTGTAATCAATAAAGAGAAGTATAAGTGTTTGTATAATTTTCTTTTCCGGGTGAAGAAGGAATAGCTTTTCATATTTTTGGAGGACATGGGGGATGCTGACAGGTTCTTGAACATTGCAGTTGCGTACTCGGTAGAATTTAAATTTTCATCTCTTATTAAACATTGACTCTTTGCTGAGGGGGAGAAGCTGCTATTTGTCCCATTTACAGCTAAAGATGGTAGGGATTCCCGGTATTTCAGGCAGATGAGCCGAGAATGACCAACCAGTATCGCTTGGTTTTTGAATGGGGTGAGCTTCAACGATATATCCTGCGCCCATTTTGATAGTGCTCACAGATCGGTGCTGAGATTCTCTATACCTTTCTTCAGGATGATTGGTTTTGCAATTAGATACAATGGGATGTCATCAGCGTAGTAGTGGTATTTGCAGCCGCACATAACTGGCGACACATCATTGACATACGTAGAATGAAAGTAGTATAGGACCTAATACCGAACCCTGGGGGTGCCTGATACTACCTCCATCGTTATGGCTTTATAGTGCCGGACATGACGCATTGCTGGCGAGACGTCAGGTATGAGCGAAACCGTTGCACTGCACTTGGCGAGAAATATAGACTGCAAAGTTTGGTGGGTAAAATGTCGAATCGACAATATTAAACGCTTTGCTGAAGTTTAAGATGCACGTGATAGTCACCTCTTGTGCACCCATAGCAAGCTTCAGGTCATCTGTTACCTTCATTAAGGCAGCTGTCGTACTGCAGTGTTTACAGAAGTGGACTGATATCCGTCGAGTAAGTTGTTTGTAATTAGGTAGTTTGTTAGCTGGTCGTGGACTATTCATTCTAAGGCCTTGGACATTGCAGGAAGAATGCAAATAGGTCGGTAATCAGAGGGTGCTATGGCAGCGTCCTTTTTTAGGTAGGGGCTTAACTAGCTCCTGTTTCCAGTTCTCAAGGAAAACACATGTGATTGAGGAGTGGTTGACGATATTATAGTCGACAACAGTGGGTGACTAGTAAACTTCATCAGCACAGTAGATACTCTTCTGGTCAGTATTATGGATTTTTGGTTGTCCTGCAAGTAACGTGCTTCAGATAGAACTTTTCGTGGCCACCAAGTCTGCCTAATCTGGATGCGATGGAACACATATGGGGTGCTGTCGGGCTCCATCTCCGCCACCACCGTCAAACGTCCTGTAATTTACGGAAAGTGCGTGATCTGTGCGTAGACGGTTAGTGCCACGCACCTCTGGAAGCGCATCAGGGAGCTGACAAATCCATACTACGCACAATCGCTTTTATGCTGTGTTCGAGAGGTGTTCCAAGGCACTGCTAAACAGATGGTGGCTCTCCTGTGTGTGTGTGAAATCTTATGGGACTTAACTGCTAAGGTCATAAGTCCTTAAGCTTACACACTACTTAACCTAAATTATCCTAAGGACAAACACACACACCCATGCCCGAGGGAGGACTCAAACCTCTGCGGGGATCAGCCGCACAGTCCATGACTGCAGCGCCATAGACCGCTCGGCTAATCCCGAGCGGCTCTTATGGAACATTAGGTTCCAACAACAAAAAAACTTATTGCCTAACATGATTTAAGAAGGTGCGTTTATTCATACCCACACACTGACTACCGTAAAGTTCGCTGTCCGAACTTCTTCACCGATTATTTTAGTAAGCCGAAGTGGTTAAGGAGTATCATTTGGCGGCTGAGTTAGTGATATTCACATAAATAAAGGCAGTGCCCGCAACGTACCTACTTTATGTCCTTGTACATCCCTCTTCAACTAGTATCTACGACTTTTTGTTTTGTAACAGAATTGCAATTAGATCTGGAGAGAAAACTCCAGTTTCGGTTAATGGTCCATATTGATCCTTTACTTCCAGCATATAACAAATCATATTTTGACGTTTGCTGAAATGATGAAAATAACCAGTTCAGCTGTTCGCTCTGTTTCTGATAATGAATAGCTAGGCCCATTAGTTTTTGATGCAATAAGTGTCTGGTTATTTGAAAGAATGTATCCGTATACTGTCACGATGTCCGTTCAGCAATAAATGAAGGTTTAGTCAAGAAATTATAAATAAGATCATGAGATTTTACAACAGAAATGATTTAATCTATCAAATTCTGAAAAAAGAACGACTGATTGACTTCTTGCACAAACACAATTAACGACAGTTGCCGACTCTGAGTTTTAAAACTCCGATTATTTTCGCTGAGAGAAAAGAAAGAGCATGACAAATAGAAAATTTTGTTTATTTTAACCCTGCTGTATTCTTTGGGTCAATATGAGCCAGTACATCCCCATAATATTTTTAGACTTGAACGCCGACGCTATAAGCTTAATGACTTAATTTTCCTCTTCATAACTTAAAAAAAATATCTTTCTATTCCCTTGTTATAGGATTTTCTGTGATATTTGTGCTCCTTGGGCATATATGACCCTGTTATTTAAGGATTCACAACATGAACAAATATCGATGGAAAAATTTTATTTCTACGTGTCTGAGATACATTTCTTAAGTGTTACTTTTTTTTTTAAACAACGCAAGTCACTGATCACTTTCAAATTATCAAAACATTATCGCTATCAATGATTTTCTATGTGCGCATGCAGTTCAGGTATCTAAGTGTTGTAATTTCTGTGTGGCTATTACAAAAAAAAAAAAAAAAAAAAGGAAGGCAAAGTTGGAAGCAACTGAATCTGGTAGTAAGGGAAACGAGGGGGCGTGCTGAAACGTAATATCTCCGAATTTTTTATTTAATAACTATTAAAGCTTTTTAAAATAAAAACAAACGTTGTTAACATTCAATATCTTTGTTATTCGTGTATACATATTTTCAGCCCTCTGTCACTAGAGGGCTCCGAATCGTAGCGCATAACATGGCGGTGTGTAACGTAACTATGTGGGTGCGTGAGAAACAGCGTACTGCAACCGAGTTTCGAATTCTAACAGTTCGTCCACACATGGAGCACCCTCTCCTTCAGCATAACAATGCCAGACCGCACAAGAGCCCTATGACATCTACAGTAATCCGACGCCTTGACTTCACCGTCGTCGAACTTCCTCCATAATGCCGTGACCTGGCCCCATCCGATTTTCATTTTTTCCCAAAAGCTAAAGAACGGCATCGAGGACTTCACTTTGATAGCGATGAAGCGGCGCAAGCAGAAGTGAGGTTGTGGCTCCGTCAACAAAGCCAAACATCCTACAGCGACCATATCAACAAACTGCTGTCACGTTAGGAGAAATGTGACTATCGCCGGGGTGACCTTGTTGAGAAATAAATATTTAGACATGATGAATAAACATATGGAAGATTCATAACGTTCGTTTTACTTACAAACCTTTAAGAGGTTTCACATTAAAAAATTGAAGATGTTAATTTTCAGGATGCCCTCGTTCTTCCCGAGAAGAAAATCATTACAGTGAAGATCTACATGTGAATCAGAAGGTAGTTAGACATTGGTACCTCACCTGTCAACGTACAACAGGTGCAATTCAATTGGTTCAAATAGCTCTGAGTACTATGGGACTTAACATCTGAGGTCATCAGTCCCTAGAACTTAGAACTACTTAAATCTAAGTAACCTAAGGACATCACACACATCCACGCCCGAGGCAGGATTCGAACTTGCGACCGTAGAGATCGCGCGGTTCCGGACTGAAGTACCTAGAACCACTCGGCCACCGCGGACGGCCCGGTGCAATTACTTCAGTCAAAAGAAGAAAATATCATGTGGAACTTGAACCTTTTCAGAAACTGGAACAGTGTCTGGTGTAAACAGGTCCTACGAGATATGCTGTATCGAAAGCCAGTGATATGAAACCCTCGTTTTAAGTTCTTATGAACTACAGTATTCGTAATATTGTGGTGAAAAGACTAATATTAACGCTTAAAAAGTTTGTGGTGGCACCTGGGAAGGAACAGATATAATTATACTTGAAACCAATGATGGTTTGTTATTACTAGTTGGTGTATATAAAACATATGTTGCGTCAACAGAGAACCTAGAGTAGAAAAAAGTAGAGCCATCTTTCCTTCCGCAATGTCACAGAAACGATTATGTTGCAGGTCACGTGCGTTACACTGTGATGAAAAATCTTGTCGAAGAGTACGAAGAGCAGTTGATATGTTAGGACGTATAAGCACTATGTGGGAAAAGTGGGTAGAAGTAGTTTCGAAATTGTATATTCCCGATGCAGATGAGCGTATTGAACCTGAATTTAAGATTATAATAACTTAATAATTTTTGAACATAGTACCCTTAAGTATCAATCGTGTCGTTACGATCCGAAAGAGCAAATGTGTAGATCTATTTTAAGGAGATGTGTTAAGCCGCTTTCTAGAACACCGCGTGCGTCTCTTCTACAGGAAATATGGCCAACTTTGTCCTGCGATCGCTATTTGTTCATGGCTCGTTTCACTTTTTCAGTTTGTTACTTAGGTGTTTCCTCGCAGTGACGCTAGTAAAGATCAGAAAAGTCAGCTTTTGGACGACCGTATTCATTTGCGTTTCTGCAATCGAACGGTTTTCCCTATTCGATAGAAGGTAAACAAGATATGTTTTATTTCTTGTATAATAGTGATTTTGACCCTTTCTTCTTTCGATTTCGCACTTTAACGAAAGAGCAAAAATGGTTCAAATGGCTCTGAGCACTATGGGACTTAACATCTATGGTCATCAGTCCCCTAGAACTTAGAACTACTTAAACCTAACTAACCTAAGGATATCACACAACACCCAGCCATCACGAGGCAGAGAAAATCCCTGACCCCGCCGGGAATCGAACCCGGGAACCCGGGCGTGGGAAGCGAGAACGCTACCGCACGACCACGAGATGCGGGCTAAGAGCAAATTACTTATTTACAAGGAACTTGTATGACTTGCACGTTGTCATTTGCACTTGATAGAAGTAGGTTCCATTCAAGAGTAGCCCTTGCAAAAGCGATTGTCGGTAAAGCTCCGAATGATATCTAATTTCTCTAATTTTCTCTTCGTGATCGTTTCTCTACGCGTATTTTGGGGGAAAGTAATATGTTTCCGTAACTCTTCTTGGGAACTAAGGTTTAGAAATGTCAACAGAAAATCTTTCAGTGATACACAAAGCCTCTCTTGTAACGTCTGTCACTGGAGTCTGTTGAGCACCTCTGTAACACGCTCCCGCCGGGATGGCGATCCTCTGAAGAAACGCGTCGCCGTTCACTGCATCTCTATCTCTTCCAATTGATAACGATCAAAATGGTTAAAATGGTTCTGAGCACTATGGGACTTAACATCTGTGGTCATTAGTCCCCTAGAACTTAGAAATACTTAAACCTAACTAACCTAAGGACATCACACACATCCATGCCCGAGGCAGGATTCGAAACTGCGACCGTAGCAGTCGCGCGGTTCCGTACTGCGCGCCTAGAACCACTCGGCCACCGCGGCCGACTTGATAACGATCACCGAACGATGATCAGTGCTTAAGAAACAGTCCGTCGAGTGTTTTGGAAGCCACTTCTTTCATGGATGAATTACATCTCCTTAAGATTCTTCCAATGAATCTCATTCTCACATCTGATTTTTCCTGCTATTTGTGATATCTGTTAGTTCCAATTTAGACCACTCCGAGCCGGCCGCTGTGGACGAGCGGCTCTAGGCGCTTCAGTCCGGAACCACGCGGCTGCTACGGTCGCAGGTGCGAATCATGCCTCGGGCATGGATGTGTGTGATGCCCTTAGGTTAGTTAGGTCTAGTGGACCGATGACCTCAGATGTTAAGTCCCATAGTGCTTAGAGCCATTTGAACCATTTTTAGACCGTTGCTAATGGTTATTCCTGGGTGCATATATGGTAGCTGTTCATTCCAGCGATTTACGCCACTAGTGCTGGGGAGAGGGGATGTCATATGGATTCCATATGTTTAGGTTTCCAGAAGTAGGAGGGTTGGAACTTTAATATTGTCATCTATTTATTTACAGCTCGTACAGAATAGATAAGTGTTTCAAAGTTTTACTGACGTTCAAAGTAGTCATCAGCATTGTTTATAACCCGTTGCCAGCGATATGGAAGTCGTAGGATACTCATAGGAGTGCCAGGTGTGTTGACAGTTCGAGCGGCGCGGTCTATTGACCGACGAATTTTAGCAGTTCTGAAGCGAATGACGTGAAGTGTTTCCTTCAGTTTGGAAATCGAGTTAACTTTTTTTTTTTTGGTCATCAGTCTACTGACTGCTTTGATGCGGCCCGCCACGAATTCCTTTCCTGCGCTAACCTCTTCATCTCAGAGTAGCACTTGCAACCTGCGTCCTCAATTATTTGCTTGACGTATTCCAATCTCTGTCTTCCTCTACAGTTTTTGCCCTCTACAGCTCCTTCTAGTACCATGGAAGTCATTCCCTCATGTCTTAGCAGATGTCCTATCATCCTGTCCCTTCTCCTTATCAGTGTTTTGCACATATTCCTTTCCTCTCCGATTCTGCGTAGAACCTCCTCATCCCTTACCTTATCAGTCCACCTAATGTTCAACATTCGTCTATAGCACCACATCTCAAATGCTTCGATTCTCTTCTGTTCCGCTTTTCCCACAGTCCATGTTTCACTACCATACAATGCTGTACTCCAGACGAGGGCTTAAGTCATGGGAGTGCAAGAGGTGGTATAGCGCTTAGCAGCCCCATCAGTCAAACAAATCAGTAACAGCTTTCACTGTACGTACTTGAGCAGCTTGAGCATCGTCGTGCAAAATTAGCAAAATGATGGTCAGGTCCTGCAGAACGTGTCATCACTTCTGTCTCTAAGCCGGTCGTACGTTGTGTTCCAAATATGAACAGCTGAGAGACAGAAGTGAAGACACTTTCTGCAGGACCTGACCATCATTTTGGAGGACGATGCTCAAGCACGTACAGTGAAAGCTATTACTGATTTGTGTGAGTGATGGGGTTGCTAAGCGCTATACCACCTACTGCACTCCCCTGACTTAAGCCCTCGTGAGTTCAACTCGATTTCCAAACTGAAGGAAACACTTCACGGCATTCGCTTCAGAACTGCTACAAATTCGTCGGGCAATAGACCGCGCCGCTCGAACTGTCAATACAACTGGCACTGCTAAGAGTATCCTACGACTTCCACATCGCTGGCAACGGGTTATACACAATGATGGTGACTATTTTGAAGTTCAGTAAAACTTTGAAACACGTGTCTATTTTTTTACGAGCTGTAAATAAATAGTTGACACTATTAAAGTTCCAACCCTCGTATTTTGACACCGTTATTCACAAGCGAATTGTAATTAGACTGCATGTCTACGGTGTATCGTCTGAGTTGTGGGACTGGGTTCGTGATTTCCTGTCAGTTGAGGGAAAGTCATCGAGTAAATCAGAAGTTATATTGGGTATTCCCCAAGGAATTTGATTGATTTGGGGCAGGGAACTAAACAGCAAGGTCGCCAGTCCCGTAGGGTGAAGGAAGGATGGGAATGGAAGTCGGCCGTGTCCTTTCACAGCCATTTGCCTGAAGCGATTTAGGCAAATCACGGAAAACCTAAATCAAGAAGGCCGGGCGCGGGTTTGAACCGTCGTCCTCCCGAACGCGAGTCCAGTGTCCCTTTACTGTTCCTAATTTACATAAATTGTGTAGGAGACGATCTGAGCAGCCCTCTTACATTGTTTGTTTGCAGGTGAGTCTGTTATTTACCGTCTCGTAAAGTCATCAGAGCACCAAAACCAATTGTCAAATGATTTAGGCAAGAGACCTCCATGGTGCGAAAAGTGGCAATTGACTGTAAATAATGAATAGTTTAAAGTCAGCCACATGGATACTAAAAGGAATCCATTAAGTTTCGGTTACATGATAAACTACACAAATCTAAATTGCGTATTCAACCAAATAATTAGGAATTACAATCACAAATAGCTTAAATTACAACGGTTAGGTAAGTTTGTGGCGAAAGCTAACTAAAGAGTGCGCTTTATGGACAGAATACGCAGAAGATACTGCAAGTCTACCAAAGAGACTGCCTACACTACGTTTGTCCGTCTTCTGCTAGAGTGTTGCTGTGCGGTATGAAATCCACATCTCATAGTACTGACGGTGGACACTGAAACAGTTCAAAGAAGCGCAGCTCGTTTTGTACTACCGCGTAACTCACGAAACACGGGAGAGTCACGGATGTGATACGTGAGTTTTGGTGGAAATCATTAAAAGAAGGGTAAGGGTGTATTTCCTCTGAATGTGAAAATATTCTGTTGGCACCAACCTGGGTAGCGAGAAATGACCGTTATAATAAAATAAGAGACATCAGGGCTCGCACGGATAAATTCGTGTATTCGTTTTTCCCGCGCGCTGTTGGACGGACAGCGGAGCGGTAAAGACACAGCTTGAACACGGCCAGATGAACCCTCTGCCAGGCACTTAACTGTAAATCGCTGTGGAATCATGTAGATGTAGTGTAGTAGAACAGTAGTGGATCACTTCTTCCATTTGCGCATATTTCGCTACAGTATTCTTCCGTTTCAACCTTCGTACAGATGGCATAATCCTGCGCGAATAACCTCAGGGAACCACAAATTTTATCCATACTATCTTCAATATAAGTTGTAAATAGTTGCAACCCTATAAACTCTATTACATATGTCAGCTTTGTTCCCTTAAGACGCTTTGTGTCCGCAAGGAAGGCCTGATCGAATCGCAAATCTGTTGAGATATTCGCTAAGCTTACATTTATTCTGGAGGAATGTATCGAATGCCTTCCTGAAGTCAAGGAACGCGACATCAATCTGAACGCCTTTGGCTACGGCAGCCTCGATCTCATGGACAAACAGAGCGAGCTAGGTTTCGCAAGATCTCTGTTTACGGAATCTGTGTTTATTTTTATGGATGAGATTGTCGTGCTCCAGACGTCATAATGCGTAAGCATGAAATGTGTCCCATAACTCTACAACATATTGACGTTAACGATACTTATAGCACCGTAAGTCCGGCGGCCGTCCTTGACAACGGAACTGACCTGCCCTTCTTTTCAATCGCTAGGTATTCTTCGTTGCTCTTGTAACCTGTTGTAAACAACCGCTAGAAGGGGACTGAATTCTTTCGCCTAATCACTGTAGGTCCGCAGTTCGTTGCCTTGGGGCAGCGTTCTCGCTTCCTGCGCACGGGGCCCGGGGTTCGATTCCCGACGGGGTCAGGGATTTTTCCTGCCTCGATATGACTGGCTGCTGTTGTGTCGTCTTCATCATCATTCTTCATCCCCATTACGGTCGGAGGAAGGCAATGGCAAACCACCTCCACTAGGATCTTGCCTAGTACAGTGGTACAGGTCTCCCGCATCGTTCCCTATGCTCCTCGGAGTATGGGATCTTATAATGATCATCAATCACTGTAGAGCCACATAGGTACCTCATCCGGTCCTACTGCTTTTACAGTGCTGAGTCGTTTTTCTTGGTTTTCTATTCCGCGGTCGCTTATCTGAACACCTGCCCTTTCAGCATTTGTGCGATTATTGAAAGGAGGAACCGCATTAGGGAGAAACAATTTTGGAAGACGAAACAACATACGAACAAATATATTTCTAGCGCCTCCAGTTATTCAGGTGAGATCGTAAGTACTCGGTTAACAATTGGTTGTTTCTGTTAATGATTAGTAGCGTCTAAAGTGGCCTAGAACATTCCCCTACCGTGTTGTTGGGTTGGGTTGGGTTGGTTTGGGGGAAGGAGACCAGACAGCGAGGTCGTCGTTCTCATTGGATTAGGGAAGGATGGGGAAAGAAGTCGGCCTTACCCTTTCAAAGGAACCATCCCTACCGTGTTGTCAAATGAAGTTTTGTGAACGTGCTACAGACCAAGAAGTAAGTAAAGCGGAAATTTCTGGATCTTGAGACTGCAGTTTACAGCTGCGCCTCTGATATTCCTCTACTGGTGGGTATCTATTGAAGATTATTTAAGTTTCATGTTTGTTTATTATCATATGCAAAAGTATCTTGCCATTGACTACATAATTAAGGCAATTTTCGTCAGTTACGTGTTGACTATAAGTTGAGACATGTTTTTACTGCCATAAATCATCCCGCTCCGCTTGCCTTATTATTATAGTTTGTCGCCTTTAAATCTGTACTTTCCTATTATTTTACAATCTCATTTTCAAACTCATCTGAATCCTTCATTTACTTATCATTTCTTCCTATTTTATATTTTTAATTGGAAAAAAAGTTAATAAGTGACCCCGAAGATAATACGATTGGAGTAGACTAATCAACGTAGAATTTCGATGTGAAGTTACGGTTTACGAGTAATCGTAATTACAGAGGAAGCATTTTTAATCACACAAAAATAATTACAAAAATAAAATACCATGGTACGTTCACATAAAGCTGTCCCAATACATTTAATGGCAGGATTAACGAGCAAACGAAAATAAATTTGCTCAGAGCGTTTCACGCATTTCGCACTGCCTTTCGGCCCGGCGTAAAATACACAAGCCTGCAAAAATATGCCTATAAAATCTGGCAGCACAATTCTCTTGATGATTCCACCTCTTGGGGCCAAAATCGGATTGGCATCGTCGATCAAGCTGATTTTGTTTACGTGACGGTGCCACTTTGACCTCGTCATTTTGGGATAATATATGGCTTCCTCTGTTTTAATCAGATACGAATGTGGTTTTTACAAACCGCAATCGATGGCTGGCAAAAATTTGTGTATCACAATAGAAATGAAAAAGAAAATCTATACTTCCTGGGACACCGCTACGCTTGTAAAATTGTACGGATATTTTCGGGAATAAAGAAAATCTATACTTCCTAGAACACCTCTACGCTTATACAATTGTACGGATATTTTTCAGGAAGGTGGACCAACGATACAGAAAACTTTGGCACAACTGCATGAAGTGTTCGGTAAGGAAAAGATAGCGAGAAAAGTTGGAAAAACCCCTGACCTGGCACATCTGACCTCTCTCTTTTAGCTACAGGAGTCAGTTGAAGAGATAGATGAGTTGAATTAATTATCACTCACTGGAAGGACTATTATAGAACACTGAAATCGCCTTCAGTACGATTTCCAAGGCAGCGCTATTTCGCATTTCCTATTGATCAATCAATGTTTCCACATCAACTTTGGCTGTTTTGACTAATAGATCATTTTGCTGTTCTTCACCTGGATTAACGTATTTAGTTACAAATACAGAAAACAACCACAATCAACTTTTTTAAAATCTACTCCATAAATCGACTTTCGAACCTTTTCAGACTCATCTTCAGATGGTGTACAAGAGGTTAAATGACTATTTCAAAGCGTAAGGATGGGTACTGGCTCTGTGACAAGAAGATGGAACATGCTTTAATGCACCACCATGAGTACTGTTTATGTAGCGATTTGGATCCAAAGAAGAACTCTATATCTACCGGGACAGTATGTGTGGCTCTGTTATTAATATACATCTGTCAGCTTCCGTTGTGATGTGCAGCTGGTAACACATCGCTCACCTATCACAGGCGATGTATGTTTATACACAGTAGTTACGAAAATTTGCCACCTGCCAGGATAGCCGAGAGCGCTAAAGCGCTGCTTCCTGGACTCGGGTAGGCGCGTCGGCCCCGGATCGAATCCACCCGGCGGGCTAACGACGAAGGCCAGTGTGCCGGCAAGTCTGGAACCGCGCGACCGCTACGGTCGCCGGTTCGAATCCTGCCTCAGGCATGGATGTGTGTGCTGTCCTTAGGTTAGTTAGGTTTAAGTAGTTCTATGTTCTAGGGGACTGATGACCTCAGCAGTCAAGTCCCATAGTGCTCAGAGCCATTTGAACCATTTTTTTGCATATTGTATTACAGACACAGTCCCTTTCACTGTCACTAAACCCGTCCAAAGATGTAAACAACCATGCATGAGCAGCGCCTATCAGGCGGAGGGGGTCCGATAGCCGATCAGTTCCAGTCATTGCACCAGAAAGGACGTACACGGCTCGTGTTTTCTGTAGTTCAGCCATGCCTAGACGGTCAATACCGCGGTTCGACAGCGTCCGCGTTGTTACTTTGTGCCAGGAATTACTCCCAACAAGGGAAGTGTGGAGGCGTCTCGGAGTGAACCAAAGCAATATTGTTCGGACATGGAGGAGATACAGAGAGGCAGGAACTGTCGATGACATGCCTCGCCCAGGCTGCCCTATGGCTACTACTGCAGTGGATGACCGCTACCTACGGATTGTGGCTTGGAGAAACCCTGATAGCAACGCCACCATGTTGAATAACGCTTTTCGTGCAACCACAGGACGTCGTGTTACGACTAAAACTGTGCGCAATAGGCTACGTGATGCGCAACATCACTCCAGACGTTCATTACGAGGTCCATCTTTGCAGCTACGACACCGTAAAGAGCGGTACAGATGGGGTCAGCAACATACCGAATGGACCGCTCAGGATTGGCATCAAGCTCTGTTCACCAATGAGTGTCGCATATGCCTTAAGCAGACAATCGTCGTAGACCTGCTTGGAGGCAACCCGGTCAGGCTGAACGCCTTAGACACACTGTGCACTGAGTGAAGCAAGAGGAACGTTCCCTGCTATTTTGGGGTGGTATTATGTGGGGCCAACGTACTGCGCTGGTGGTCATGGAAGGCGCCGTAACGGTTGTTCGATATACGTGAATGCAATCCTCCGACCGATAGTGCAACCATATCTGCAGCATATTGGCGAGGCATTCGTATTGATGGATGACAATTAGCGCCCCCAATCGTGTTTATCTTGTGAATGACTTCCATCAGGAAAACGACATCGCTCGACTAGAGTGGTCAGCATGTTCTCCAGACATGAATCCTATCTGACATAGATTGAAAAGGGCTGTTTATGGACGACATGACCTACCAAGCACTCTGAGGGATCTACGCCGAATAGCCGTTGAGGAGTGGGACAATCTGGAGAAACCGTGCCTTAATGAAATTGTGGATAGTATTCCACGACGAATACAGGCATGTATCAATGCAAGAGGACATACTACTGGGGATTAGAGGTACCGTTGTGTACAGCAATCTGAATCACCACCTCTGATGGTCTCGCTGTGTTGTGGTACAGCATGCAATGTGCGTTTTCATCAGCAATGAAAAGGGCGGAAATGTTGTTTATGTTGACCTATATTCCAATTTTCTATACAGTTTCCGGAACTCTCGGAACCGAGGTGATACTAAACTTTTTTTGATATGTATATATATGATATGTACATCATGCCTCTGTTGGCAAGAGAAAGTAATTGTAGGTTCTGTTCTGCGCTGTTTGCTGAATGATCGTGTCAGTGTTGCAAACATTTTCTGGAACAGGATCGCAAATGGCAGGTAAAATCGATGTTTGCAGCTCACGAAGATACACCTCACCACTTGCGTTATCTTCAAAGAAGACTGGACCAATGAAACCACGCAATGACAGATCATACTACACGTAAACACCCTGTAAATTAACGTGTTGGTCCAGGCCTTTGCTTACCCACGTCCTGAACAGTAACTGTAACATCTAAAATGCAGATAAGATACCTCCATCACCATCCAAAATTTTCGTCTTTTAATATACGTTGATGAGTTGTACTGTTGTGCTGTACTGTTGATTCTGAAGCTGTAAGCTGTATTACAGAAACTATATTTAATGCGTAATCGATGTACTAGTGTACTGAATTTTGATTTATGTAAGTGATGGTAATTATAACGAAAATATTGTAAATTGCTGGGTAATAGCAAAGGGAATTTTATTGAAATTTACCGGTAGCAGCGACAGAATGGTATTAGCTGTGCCGTTGTTTATCTTTTCGTGTGGAGAGTCACTGTGATGTTGCGAGCAGAGAGGAGGCAGAGCAGCTTGAGTGATGAAAGAGTGCGGAAGCGTTTGTTGGGCGCTCCTGCAGGTGCGGTGTGCAGCAATGCTCGCGCCAGTATAGGCGCGCCTGATTCGTTAATCCGCAAGTATTGAGAGCACGGCAGGAGTGGACAGGTAGAGGAAGCTGCAGTTTCAACTGTTGCCTGTCCCGTAATTACCCGTGGCTCTGGAGACGAGTCGGGGCTCTTCTCATCGAACCGCAGCAGCAGCAGCAACAACGGTAGCTCAGCATTGTCGTCGGCTATATTCATCGTTGTCCGCAGAGCTACAACATCGTCAGGCTGTTAAGTGAAAAACTACAAACTTACGTTGACATTGTCCAGCAACATTTCTTGAACAAAGTATAAATAACTTGAATAATAACTTGGAATACTTAAAACCTGTAGGCACCTGTGTTGTCATTGTCCTCAGGCATTATTAGCAAGCAGGGTCCTTTCCTTTCCATGCACTCACGTAGTGTCGTAAGAATATGAAAACTGATCAACTATTTACTACCAATTTTGTGTGTTTGCTAATGACCAGTTTCAGTCTAAATTTTCTGCCTCAGTAACCGCTCATTCTTGTATCGCATAACAGAGGCTACTTAAAGTAAATTTCACTGGCAAAACGAATAAATATACAACACAAATTAAGAGTGCGCAATTTCATTTATTCTGTATTTAGCTTAGTGAGAGACTTCTGCCGCCTCGGTATGTATTTTATAGTTGTTATTTTAAAAGTAGAACCAACTGCTCATTTGCTTGAAATAAATTCAGTTCAGTCTTGCAGTAGTCAAAAGTAAATTGCTTTCCTTTCTCTAAATTTTGGATTATGTTATACTGAGGTTACTGAAAGTAATTTTTTAACATAACAGAGTTTAAGTTAAGCCAGTCATTCATTTAACCAGTGACATAATTTAATTTTACTTTAAAAATTTAATATTTCAGAATAATTAACTGCAAACTCAGTGCTTTCTAATTCATTTATTTTCTTGTGAATTGTTGTGCTGTGGAAAAGCGTGACAACATTCTGTTGCCACCTCAGTGATTATTTTCGTAAATTTCTTTGCCATTACCTTTCTCGAGATTCTGGAAATTCATTGCCCTAGTGGGCTGGCGTCAGTTTAATTACCCTTCTTTTTAGCTAATCAGTGTTTTCTTTGTTTTATCAGTGATGTCTGTAGTAAATATTACGTGGTACCCTTTTCCCCTTGTGCGGTTCGTGAACTATTGCACTATATTCCACACATTTCAAAAATTATCATCAATATTTAGCTTTAGAATAGATTCTTCCTTCATAAGAGTCTGTTGTTTACTTTCCTCCAACTAACCGATGTTATTTTCCTTCGGTAACGATAGCCTTGCTCACTGTAAAGTTTCATTAGGCACAGTTAATCGCAGTCCAGTAGGCCGATTACTAAGGGGGAGGTTACACACCGATGGCTTGAAATTCATCCCGAATACGGTAAATTGTCGGTATATTACGGCATTGTCGTTTTGCATATCATGTTCTCGTAATTCCAGTACCACTTCAATACGGCCTTGCGTTGCTCAAACGACATCTTACTCCACTCATTGCTGCACTGTCATATGCAGGAGCCGGCAGCGGTGGCCGTGCGGTTCTAGGCGCTGCAGTCCGGAACAGCGGGGCTGCTACGGTCGCAGGTTCGAATCCTGCCTCGGGCATGGATGCGTGTGATGTCCTTAGGTTAGTTAGGTTTAAGTAGTTCTAAGTTCTAGGGGACTGATGACCTAAGATGTTAGGTCCCATAGTGTTCAGAGCCATTTGAACCATTTGAACCATTCATCTGCAGGAAAATGCGGATCAAGATCTGTCGAGAAAACAATGGACTACGTTACCGTGCAAAATTGCAACGATATGTCATTTTGTTCCAAACAGATTAACTATCAAAGAGTGTCTACTTTTTTGTGTGCGTAAATTCCTAAGGGACCAAACTGCTGAGGTCATCGGTCCCTCGACATACACACTACTTAAACTTACTTATGATCGAAGCAGACGAAAGGAATTAAAATTTGTGCTGTGGGTGGTACACGAACCAGGGTATTTTTCCTTACTAGGCAGTAATGCTAACCATTACACTACCACAGCACAATGGTCAACATTGCTGCACGAAGCACCTAAGCTGAGTGCCCTCCCCAACACAGTTTCATTTTCCCTTGCATATTGTCATTACTGCCAGGGCTCTCCGATACTGGCAAGCACCCCAGCATTGGACGTAATGGGTCGTTCTTGTACCATTGGTGATCTTATAGATCTTATAATTAAATGTTTCCCTGAGACATTTAAGTCTCTTTTTATTATCTACTCAGGTAATTCGTGCAGCAAAGTTGACCTTTGTGCTGTGGTAGTGTAATGGTTAGCACTTCTGCCTAGTAAGCAAGGAGATCCGGGTTCGAGTCTCGGCAGCAGCACAGATTTTAATTCATTTCGTGTGCTTCGATCATTGTCGTAGACTTAAATATCTCAGGGAATCATTTAATTATAAACTAACTTAAACTAAGAACAACATACACACCCACGCCAGAGGGAGGACTCGGACCTCCGACGGGAGGGGCAGTGCAATCCGTGACATGTCGCCTCAAACCGCGCGGTCACCACGCGCTGCTGAATTTTTTTGAACCCGTCTGTATAGATGTCCAATCAGGATAGCCGACTGTACGCAATGAAAAACAACTCGGGCCGCATGTACTGAACGAATAGCTACGTAAACAGAACTAAACCAAGTCGCAGAGTACTGAGCCATAGATCGTATACCAAGCTGACAAAGGGGGGCGGGGGGGGGGGGGGGGAATCTTACCATACAGCTGTTGGGACTGGTTTGCGCTCGTAGCTTGAGGTAGTCACACTCGCCTAGCGGACGAACCGTCGTGTGTGTACGCGAGTGACAGTGCTACGTTCTGTTCGAGGCGGCGGACAGCCAAATCGCTACCAAATGCAAGGCGGTAAATGCTTGTACCAAGGGGCGTCCGCAGCCTGTATCTACATCAAAAAAATGGCTCTGTGCACTATGAGACTTAACTTCTGAGGTCATCAGTCCCCTGGAACTTAGAACTATTTAAACCTAACTAACCTAAGGACATCACACACATCCATACCCAAGGCAGGATTCGAACCTGCGACCGTAGCGGTCTCGCAGTTCCAGACTGTAGCGCCTAGAACCTCTCGGCCACTCGGGCTGGCCATCTACATCTATATCCACATCTACACCTACACGACTGATCTGCAAATTCATAGCTGAAATGCCTGACAGAGGCTTCTGCTCTCGAACCGCGCGGGAGATTTCGTGTAGCGCGTTCATTTGGCGAGAGTTGGGTACAAGTACTGCACCCAGGAACATTCGCGAGCATGATAGTGTTGGTTGTCCAGGTGAACACTGTACGCTCAGCGGTCAACGCTATTGCGACACTGTACTCATTTTAAACGTTCGTCTTTTCAGGGGTGCATTTGGCCTTAACTTCATTTTTTAATAATGCGCAGCCACGTCGAAATGCGCAGGTGAAACGAGAGGATATTCGGCGAATGGACTGGCCTGCCGGCTACCTCGACTTCAATCCCATAGAGCACGTATGTGATGCGTTGGGGAGACGTATTGAAGCACGTTCACGTGCACCAACTATCGTCCAGCAGCAGCCAACCGCTGTGATGGAGGAATGGAACAGCCTATCACGAGAACTCCTTACCAACATTGTGGACCGCATGGAGCACGCTTCACAGTATGCATTGCCATTCGTCGTTACCATGCACCCTATGAAGAACCATTTTCCGCCTTTTGTAACGTCCAGGGGACCATCATGAATCGCGGTGACTTTAGTGTAACTATTGTCTTTGTATAAAACTGTAATTTCTGTTAGGCTCCTTGTGGATATCTTACAGTTACCTTTTGTACCGCAGTGTACTGAAGCAGTTATTTCCATGTGTGGTCCAGGTTTCATCTAATTATGTTACTTGGCGGTGACACATAATGGTGAAGGTAAATTCGTCCTCAAGTTTTGTACTCCAATGTATTTGAATTAAATAAGGTTAAAATTTTCTTTGGCGATAGATGGCTTATTTTATACAGCATTTGTCTAACAAATATGTTTGTTTATACACTCAAGCTCATGAATTAAGAATAACTGCAGAATGTGGTGGTACACAGCGTGACACTACAGAAAACTGGCGCTAATAGCATAGGCACATAGGGAACACACACGTAACAGATCTGTGAGTCCACGGTATTGGTGATAATTGAGAAAACCGTCCCGAAACACATGCGCTACAAAAAGCCAAGGTTTCCTATGCATGTACCCCGACATCAATATGGGACATACAGGCTGAAAAGTATTTAAACCGACAAAATCTGGGAGGTTGTAGGGGACATCAAAACAAATATTTTTCCCTAATGTCATTTTTTCCGACGAGGAGTATTTAAACCGGCAGAGGAAGATATCTCTGGCGGCAAATTAATTAAACCAACAAACACTTTTCCATTTTTTATGACCAAGAGACAACAGATTAACACAACCCAATTTCAGTTACAGTAGATTTTCAAAAATGCCTCCATTGACACGTAAACATAGATTACACCGTCGGATCATGTTCTGTCTGACACCGGCAAAAACCGCAGGAGTATCCTGAACTGTTTCTGCTGCTGCTACTATCCGGGCAAGAAGATCCTCTTCTCATGCAACAGGAGTTGCGTAAACAAAGTTGCGCATCTCCCCCCACACAAAAAAGTCCAGAAGGGACATATCTGGGGATCGAGCAGGCTATGGTACAGGACCACCTCTGCCAATCCACGTTTCTGGAACCATTCGTCCAGGAATCAACGCACACGACGACTGAAATGTGCCGGCACCCCGTCATGTTGGAACCACATGCGTTGTCCTGTAGGGAGTGGGACGTCTTCCAGCATTCTGGCAATGCTCTGGCGAGAAAATTGTAATAGTGCCTGCTATTTAATGACCTAGGTAGCAGATACGGACCAATTAAACAGTCCCCAACAACACCGACGCACACATTAACGAAGAACCGCACTTGATGAACGCTAGTAACTGTGGCATGTGGGTTATCCTCACTCCAAACATGCGAATTGTGCATGTTGAACACTCCATCACGCCCGAACGTTGCTTCATTGGTAAACAACACAGAGGATGGAAATGTAGGATGCATTTCACACTGTTCCAGGTACCACTGCGAAAACTGTGCTCTGGGCGGATAATCAACTGGTTCCAGGTTGTGGACACTCTGTAAATGAAATGGACGTAACAATTGCTTTCGCAGGACTGTTCTTACATTCATCTGATTCGTCCCCAAGTTACGTGCAATTGCACGAGTGCTGATTGAAGGATTCCGCTCCACATGCTGCAAGACAGCTTCCTCAAATTGCAGCGTTCTTACCGTGCGACGCCGTCCTTGTCCAGGTAATCTGCTAAATGACCCGGTCTCACGTAGCCTTTGGTACACAGCAGCAAAGGTCGTATGATGCGGGATACGGCGATTAGGATATTGTTGTTGATAAACCCGCTGTGCAGCTCGTCCGTTGTGGTGCGCTACGTAGTACGCACCAACCATATCAGTGTACTCACTCCAGGTGTATCGCTCCATTAGTAAACAGAGACAATGCACTACTACACTGGTGGACAGCAGTTTTCTAAACTGAAGAGCGTAATACGCCCTCTGGAACAACTGAAGATCGTAATACGGTTTCTAACAACTGAAAATCGTAATATGGCCTCCACCGGTTTAAATAATCCTCATAGGAAAAAATGTCATCAGAATACTATTTGTTTTGATGTCCCCTACAACCTCCCAGAGTTTGTCGGTTTAAATACTTTTCACCCTGTAATCGCCATGCATACTTACATAGGCATACTCTGTATCAGGTGGTCGAGCAGCTTCTGCACCAGTGCCTGTTGGAGCTCCTGAAGTGTCCTAGGGGTTTGAAGACGTGCAGCGATACATCGACCGAGAGCATCCCAGACTTGCTCGATGGGGTTTAAGTCTGGAGAACAGGCAGGCCACTCCATTCACCTGATATCTTCTGTTTCAAGGTACTCCTCCACGATGGTAGCTCGGTGGGACCGTACGTTATCATCCATCAGGAGGAAGGTGGGACCCACTGCATCCCTGAAAAGGCGGACATACTGGTGCAAAATGACGTCCCGATACACCTGACCTGTTACAGTTCCTCTGTCAAAGACATGCAGGGGTGTACGTGCAACAATCATAATCCCACCCCACACCATCAAACCACGACCTCCATACAGGTCGCTTACAAGGACATGCAGGGGTTGATATGTGGTTCCTGGTTCACGCCAGAAAACCCGGCGAGAATCCCTGTTGAGACTATACCTGGACTCTTCCGTGAACATAACCTGCGACCAATATTCCAAAGACCATGTACTGTGTTCTTGACACCAGGCTTTAGGGCTCTCCTGGTACCAGGGGTCAGTGGGATGCATCTTGCAGGTCTCCGGGCGAATAAACCATGTCTGTTCAGTCGTCTGTAGATTGTGTGTCTGGAGACAACAGTTCTAGTGGCTGCGGTAATGTTCTGAGCAAGGCTGCCTGCAGTACTCTGTGGCCGTCTGCGGGCACTGATGGTGAGATATCGGTCTTCTTGAGGTGTTGTACACTGTGGACGTCCCGTACTGTAGCGCCTGGACACGTTTCCTGTCAGCTGGAATCGTTGCCATAATCTTGAGATCACACTTTTTGGCACACGGAAGGCTCGTGCTACGACCTTCTCGGTTTCAAATGGTTCAAATGGCTCTGAGCACTATGGGACTTAACATCTATGGTCATCAGTCCCCTACAACTTAGAACTACTTAAACCTAACTAACCTAAGGACAGCACACAACACCCAGTCATCACGAGGCAGACTGCTGGGCTTGACCAACCTCCAGTCACCCTAGTATTCTACCCCTCATAACGTCATAGATATGTGTTCTTTGAGCCATTTTCAACATATAGTCACAACTAGCACGTCTGAAAACGTCTGCACACTTACTCGGTGCACCGTACTCTGACATGCACCAACACACCTCTGGGTATGTAGACTGGGCTCTGAGCACTATGGGACTCAACTTCTAAGGTCATCAGTCCCCAAGAACTTAGAACTACTTAAACCTTACTAACCTAAGGACATCACACACATCCATACCCTAGGCAGGATTCGAACCTGCGACCGTAGCGGTCGCACGGTTCCAGACTGTAACTCCTAGAACCGCTTGGCCACCCCGGCCGGCACGTATGTAGACTGCTGCCAGCGCCACCGTGCTACGACCACGGGTCAAATGCACCGAATGATCATACCCCGAGGTGATTTAAACCGGCAAACCGCCCACCAGAGCGTTGTTTCACCATCTATCAGCATTATCCTTAATTTATGACAATGAGTGTAGTTACAGTATGTTGTTTCTATAGCTGAAATACTGCTTTTAATTATACACGAATCTCAACTTCTTGTAATATTTTTCAACAAGGCAAAGCTAACATATCGCATTGAATACCTTAACAACGTCAAGTTTTTGGTTATCTTTTTGTCTCGTCAGCTCACTAAATCGTTAACTGTGTAGTAATATTTCATAAAACGAAAGAGTAAACATAAAAAATTTCGCGTTATAGGCTTTTAATTCCAAAATTACTCTAATATTCTGTTTATGTGAATCAATTGCCGCAGAATCGACGTCGATGAGACGTTAAACCCAGTCTTCCCTCCTTCATTTCAAAAAATCTCCCCTGGTAGGGACCAATAATATACTAGTTGCAAGTGCAGGTATTTCTATTGGAATTAGTCGCTAGTCAAAATGCCATGCTTTAAAAATACAATGACTTTTATTTTGCTCGTGACCTAGCCATCATCAGATACAGATGCGTAGATCTAGGGTTAAGCTGGCTGAGTCGCATAAAAAGTCATACAACGTCTTCAGAAGCACTAGCGCAAAGACAGCACAAACACAAAAGAGTTACAAGTTGCGTACGTAACACGAGACGTAAGCTGTCGTCTCATGTTTCGTACGCAACTGCCAACGCTCTTGTCCACGTGCTGTCTTTGCGCTTCTGATCAAGAAAGTAATTCTTGACCCGCTGTATAACTTTTTATGCGACCTAGCCAACTTAACTACAGATCTACGTTTATTTACTATAATGGCTGCTAGCGTCCTATGTGACTTTATGTCACACCTTTATATCTTCAGATGTCTAGGAGCAACATGCTGTGCGTAGATATAAAGGGTACAAGATGTGCAAATACCAATCATAAGTTGACTGCAGATTGTAGTCTGCTTACGATTGTTACGTCCACAGCTTGTAGCCTTTATATCTACGTGCATCATGTTGCTCCAGCATATCCGAAGATGGGCATGACGTAAACTTGTCATATTACTAGCAATGAAGTCATTCTATGTTTGATGCACAGCCTTTTGATGAGCTACTAATCCATCCTTTATGCAGTACTACTGTAATATATGGTCGGCTGACTCCTACGCGACTTTGTGTCACAAGTGTGTTATTTCTGCTGAGTGAGAACGGTGGATTGAACAACATTGCATCTATATTTACGTCATATGCAGACTAATAATTGTAGCTATTGCAAGTCGTATGTTTTTAGGTTGGTTACTAACTCCAAGTGTGTGTGGTAAAATGCAAACCATTGCAGCTTGTTTTCTCTTGGATCGCAGGTTAGATATTAAAGTGTGATTGCTACTCAGGTACTCTACACTGAAGAGCCAAAGAAACTGATACATCTGCCTAATATCATGTAGGGCACCCGCGAGCACGCAGAAGTGCCGCAACACGACGTGGCATGGACTCGACTAATGTCTGAAGTCGTGCTGACGGAACTGACACTATGAAACCTGCAGGGCTGTCCATAAATCCGTAAGAGTACGACTCGGTGGACAGCTCTTCTGAACACTAAGTTGCAAGGCATCCCGGATGTGCTCAGTAATGTTCATGCCTGGGGAGTTTTGTGGCCAGCGGAAGTGTTTAAACTCAGAAGAGTGTCCCTGTAGCCCCTCCGTAGCAGTTCTGGACGTTTGTGGTGTCGCATTGTCCTTCTGTAATTGCCCAAGTCCGTCTGAATGCACAATGGACATGAATCAATGTAGGTGATAAGACAGGAAGGTTTACGTACGTGTCACCTGTCAGAGTCGAGTCTAGACGTATCAGGGGTCTCATATCAGTCCAACTGCACACGCCCCACGCCATTACAGAACCTCCACCAGCTTGAACAGGGCCCCATGCTGACATGCAGGCTTCATGGATCCGTTGTCCCCATACCCGAACACGTCCATCCACTCGATACAATTTGAAACGAGATTCGTCCGACCAGGCAACATGTTCCCAGTCATCAACAGTCCAATGTCGGTGTTGACAGGCCTTCGCCTCCTAAATCCCATATCGGTGATGTTTCCTCGAATGGTTTGAATTGTGACACTTGTTGAGGCTACAGTATTGAAATCTGCAGCAATTTGCGGAAGGGTTGCAGTTCTGTCACGTTGAACGATTGTCTTCAGTGTTCATTGTTCCCGTACTTGCAGGATCTTTTTCCGGCCGCAGCAATGTCGCAGATTTGATGTTTTACCGGATTCCTGATATTCACGGAACCCTCGTGGAATGGGGAAATCCCCACTTCATCTCTACCTCGGAGATGCTGTGTCCCATAGGTCGTGCGCCGACTATAGCTTCACGTTCAAACTTACTTAAATCTTGATAACCTCCCATCGTAGCAACAGTAACCGATCTAACAACTGCTGCAGACACTTGTTGTGATATATAGTCGGTGCCGACCGCAGGGCCGTATTCTGCCTGTTTACATATCTCTGTATTTGAATATGCATGCCTATACCAGTTTATTCGGCGCTTCAGTGTATAATGGCAGACGTAGTCCACTTAGTGATGCAGTTAGGACTGTGCAGGAAACACCACGTTGTAAAGTCTGTGACTTGTTTTCAGGATGCATAGAAAAAGAACCAACACACTTACGTGTGCTAACCATAAAAATGTCTGCACTTACACCATTTGCGCCCTGTAGAGATCCTTAACACCACCCTTAAAATTACTGTTACTACATTAGCTATTTTGCTAAGATCGAAAGAGGAACGCAAAGAATCAGTGGCAGCGGCCATGAAAGATGGCATCGACTTTGCGAGCGGCGTTCGCAGCTTCATGAAGATTACGTTGTGAAAAGATAGAAGTTGCAAATTTTCTGTGTGGTTGCCTTGTGAAGAAGAACACTGAGAGACTTTTGAACTTGGACTAATGTCATACGGTTCAAATACAACAGAAGTACGAAGAGAGGGACGGGGTTCTACGCATGTGCCTGGGCTCAGGATGACGCCAGGTCCGATAGACCAGGTCTTTTGGTACTCACCTCTACACCTCACCAGCTACGTTCGGCACAATGAAAGAGAATACAATATTTACTGCAACCTGAGCCTCAGACAGGCCTTTGGAACCAGGCAGGGGATATGTGAGCCAGCCACCAACGTAAGTCCACAGCTGGGGTCTGTAGTGTTTGCTGCCACATGACTCTGCAACGTGGCCGTCTCCCACCATTGGCTATTGTGTGCTGGCAGCCGTCGCAGTGTGTGTCAGGTGGCGCTTGATTCGCGCCTAGGGCGACCTAGGTTCCTATGATGGTGAGAGAGACGGGAGGACTTTTTAGTAGGTTCCAGGGACACTAACGACGAACGAAACAGTTCTGTAGGCTTCCACGGACCATGTCATTTTAGGTAGAATAATTTTGGGTATTGAACGGCGTCATTGTAAACTACTCAAAGAACTAAACTGCCGACGTTTCGGACGACTTGCTGCTCTCTTCGATAGGGCGGCTCACTGCTGTATGCCGGTGAATGTGTTCCTTCATATACTGTCTTTTCGGTTATCCGATGGCTATCGACATCACACACCTGAGATGTCATTGGAGAGTTGGAGGAGTTTGTTGTGGAGGGGGTGGCTACACAGTACGCTGTCGCCTGTGCTGCCCTGGTGGCTGACGGAAAGGCAACTGTAGTATGTGACTGGTAGAAGGTAGCGTATTGGCTGGCTGTTGTCCAGGCCTCTCTGGTAAGTGACTGGTAGGCAAAATCGGTAGCTTATATCCAGGGGTAGGGAGTGAGGGTAGTGTTTTCCTGCAGCGAGGCCTTAAGGCCGTTTACAATATACGGCAGTGAACCGCCCTGAAGAGGACCACAAAAGTTGGTCGAAATGTCAGCAATAAAATTGTTGTAGTAGTTTACAATAACACATCCCAAATCCAATATTATTTTATCCAAAACAGTTCTTTGTTATTCCATCTTATCTGGACAATGATTTGGCTGCACACTCTACTCGGACGTAGCTTGGCATTATAATGCTTCCTCTCAGCGCGGCAGGCTAGTTAGGGGAAGCAATAGGGGCTGCCTCATCGGTGTAGAGCCGGAAGGCAGGCAGCTTACACGGAAAATGCTGACTCGGCGGGCGCTGACTCGATGGCTGTCAGCATGAGGCAGCCAGTGGTGCCTTGTAACTTTGTGGCAGCCGACGGTGTCACGCAGGCTCAAACTCTGAACCATCGGCGGGAGAGCAGCAGCGGGCAGTTGCAGTCTCCTTTGGTACGGTGGTGGCAGGGACGATGAAGAGCAATCTGGTAGACGCAACACTGGAGTCTCACCTATTGAGGGCCCAGACAGTCGGCAATTCGCGGCCCGGAGACGTTGGCGGCGGCATAGTCAGAATCGTTCGGTGGACTCCGAGCTTGTGTCAAGATATCTCGTGGTGCGACTGACTCGCTGCAGGGGCGGCGGTTTAAATGCAGCTGCCTGGTGTTGACTATCAGAGAGGGCTGCGTTTGTGTATCACGTGGAAATGCGTCGAATGTAGGAAAGTGAAAATGTTCAAATGTGTGTGAAATCTTATGGGACTTAACAGCTAAGGTCATCAGTCCCTAAGCCTACACACTACTTAACCTAAATTATTCTAAGGACAAACACACACACCCATGCCCGAGGGAGGACTCGAACCTCCGCCGGGACCAGCTGCACAGTCCATGACTGCAGCGCCTTAGATAGGAAAGTGACCAGGGCTGGACTGCTTCTGGACGGTAGTGGGTCGAACCCCAGAAACTTCCTGTAAGTTAATGATGGAAGCTCGAGAAATGAATTAAAATTTGTGCTACGGCTAGGAGTTGAACCCAGCACCTGAGGTGTAGGTAATCTTATTGCTGTTATAATGTCTTGAGGAAAATTAAGTTATAAGATCTATAACATCAGGTACACCTAAGGTGTTGGATTTGCCCGTTGTGTCCAACGCGGGGGTGCTATTCCAATGCCAGAGAGCTTTGGCAATAGTGACGATCTGAGAAGGGGAAAAAGCCGAAGATTTGAAGTTTGCGTTGGGGAGGGCAATGGACTTTGGTAGTCTCTGCAGCAGTGTTAGCTGTAGTGCTGCTTAGCATTCCTGTCTCGTAAGTAAAGCGACGTGCATTCAAGTCCTGGTCTTGGCAAGAATTTTAATTAGTTCATTCAGCTTCCATCATTATCGTAGATAAAGATGAGACTCAAATGTCTTGAGGAAAATTTAATCACAAAACCTTCTTGCAAATTGTTCAGTGTCTTGTTCATTGACTGTTGGAAGCTAAGTGTGGAAACGTATCGCTGCTGCTAATAAGGCAGACCATTCCCCTTAGATGAGCTCTAGTTACAACTGAGTGGCTGTGTTGTACGCCGTAACAACCAGGTTCCCACATGATGTAGTAGAACACGGAGTTTCCACAGGAGATTGCATGATCGGAGCCTACCCCGTGTCATACGAAACCTCGTAAGAAGGTGTATAAATTCGCCACGAACGATTACGTCGCTGCCAACGAGGTGCCGGCATCCCCTCTCCGTGGTTCCAGCGGCGGGTGCACTTAAGTTCGAACGTTCATGCACAGATCCACATTTTTTTTGTTTGCCAGTTGAATAACATTTACAGACGTTCATAGTGGCCACGGTTCGACATCATCTGAATGTAAATTGTACTGAAGAGTACAGATTTATAAATCTTCTGCATCGTTGTATTTTTCAACATTCAAAAATGGTTAAAATGGCTCTGAGCACTATGGAACTTATAACATCTGAGGTCATCAGTCCCCTAGAACTTAGAACTACTTAAACCTAACTAACCTAAGGACATCACACACGTCCATGCCCGAGGCAGGATTCTAACCTGCGACCGTAGCGGTCGCGCGGTTCCAGACTGAAGTGCCTAGAACGTCTCGGCCACTTCGGCCGGCTCTCAGCATTCAAAGCAACTGTTAGCAACCGACGCTGCTGATACCTCTACAAAGTTACATATTGTTTTTACTACTTTTTTGTTCTGTTCATGAACGGCATCTGTGCCTCACTCCTGTATCCACCAAAGAATTATACAGAATGCAAAAGAAGGCACATCATCTTATTTCATATTTTCTTTATTGAGCTAGTTCGCCCATGGCAACTTCCCTATGCAGTTAGTTCAAACGTTCGGGATTTCTTCGCCACGTGCTCTGAGCGTCCACCCAGCTAGTAACACCGAAAATGCAGGATGCATGGCACGTGCTACCGATGTATAACTTGTTTTTGAATTGTATGCAAATATTTGTAATTTAAATGCTTTCTTTTAATAAGTAAAACGCAAAAAAGTCTCAGTTGTTCAGACAATAATATGAAATCCAATTTGCAAAATAAGTAATGGCAAAGTAAAAAGTGCTCGCTTTTTTTCTAAATTTCTGTGATGACGTTATGCTGAGGTAACTGAAAGTCATTATTGGCGTAACGAAGTTAACTACTAACATACAGTTTAATTGCATATTTTCAAATGATTACTCGATTGCCTTTTTCAAAATTTAAAGCCAAACATAACGTAAGAGTGACTTCTCAGTTTACTTTATCATTACACACTCACTAAAAATTAGTGTAAAAAAAAAAAAAACAAAAAAAAACGTGGCAACCTTTAATTGCCACGTCAGTGTTTAATAATACATGTTTTTCTTTCCTATCATCTTGTATAGGATTTTGGATGTAAATTGCCCTAGTGGGCTGGCGACCGTTAATTACTTCCTTTTCGTTCATTAGTGTAACTTTTGGATTCATGATCAGTGGTACCCCTTTTTGTCCAGTGTTGTTCGTGGGTGAATGCACAAAATAAGTTTCATTTTACAAATTATAGCCCTGCTTGGTTTAATTACTTTTATTTTTAGTAGACTTTCGATCACTTTCCTCCTACTTATCGGTATCACTTCTTCGGGAAAGATAGCCTTATACAGTTAGAAAAAATCCATTAGGCATACACGTGATCCACGGTCACATTTTATATCACCAGCAGGATAGGCCGATTAGTAAGATGGAGGTTACAAGGTGACCTGCAGTGAAGACTTCTCATATTTCGAGCACCGCCAATCAGCGAGTGTCAAAGTTGCCGACACCTACTGAACGTTCTCGTCCGGCCTAGCGTGGCGCTGCAACTGTGAAACCACGCTCAGCTCGACGTCACAACACCCTCCGATCCGACTGCCAGTGTTATGACGGGATGCGCACGCACGGCCGCGTCTGTTGTTAAAGCTTTTCTTAGGCATTTTCAAAGGCTACCGTCTCATCGCTACTGACTACGCACTCTCGTCTCTTGCTCGCTGAGGAATTGCAGAAGCCGGACGACAGCTCTCCCACACAGGCTGTAACCTCTCCCTCACTTATCGACCTTAATGACAGTGAAGAATTAAACCGCGTGTACCTAATGGAAATTTGGGAAAAGCAATAGTCACCTAAGTTAATCTGTAGGTAAAGAGGGAGGAAAGGGTTACATCTAAATGAAAGGAAAAATGCAAATGACATTGGTGAAATTAATTTTTAAAAAGGGTAAAGTTAACGAAGAAAGTAAATGTGCGGTCGTTACGTTAACAATTAACTGGCGTTAATCACATATTTGAGATTTGGGGAAATTACAGTCGCCAGTCCTATGGACAACTACTATAATAACTGAAAAAGAAAGGTTAAAGCGCAACTAATTAGCACTAAAAACGTGGCAACTGAAGTTTGACACGTGTTGTGTGAAAACTGAATGTTTGTCAGAAGTAATAAATTTCGCTACACTCTGACTTAATTTAGCAAACGAATTAATAAAACCGGAAAATTGAAAGTTAATTTAGTGACTGAAATTAATAGTGAACTTTGCTTCTGAAGCACTACGAAATAAAATAAAATAAGGTTAGTCTTGGGCTCCCTCAACAATCATCTCAAAAACTACTTGAATCTACGCAATTTAGAAGTAAGAGATTTAGCTTTGAACTTGAATTAAATGATTTTGAACAATTAACAATAGTAAAATTTAGTACGTACCAAGCTGAGCTGCAGTCACAGGTAAGCTAAAATGTGATAACAAAACTCGCACTCTTAATTTGAGCTTGTGTAATCTAAATATTGTAGCCAGCTATGAATACTTTAAATGAAATTTGAAATTAAAGCAGTGAAATCGAATGATATTACTTTAATGCTGGCGTTTGAATTTCAACGACACTCGGGTTCATTTCGGAAAAGGAAGGGATCCTGCTTGGTAATGCAATTGGGACAATGAGCAACAAAGGTTCATGCTAAGTTGCTGTAATTTAGTGATGCAAATGGAACAGTTTGAAAAGCTGAGGTCTGTCATACAGTTCTAAAACTTTACGTGCTTTCAGTCTTCCTTGTTGATTGTTAGAAGGTTTGAAGACGTCGATCGAGAAGGTGGCGACAATCAATTAATGTCGGCCGTCGCTGTTGCAGAAGCTGGATGTTGGCGCGCCTTATTCTCGACACGGTCACCAGGCGAAACGGGCTCTTGTTGTGTGCCAGCTAATGTTTCCCGTCCGCGACACCGTGCCAGAAACCATCATTGCAAGTCGAGCGCAATTACATGCTGCCAAACTCGCGGCAACTCGCGGGAGCGTCACTCAGCACACCTGCTCCACCGCCCTACTCCAGCCAGACTCTGCTCTGCCCGCGCTCCACGCGGCAGAGTTAACACTACCAAAGATCCTAAACACTTTGGCCCTCCACACGACCTATCGATGTAGTCGTTCGATAACATAGTTTTCCCTAGGCAAGACCCAGCGTAAAAATACAATTAATATTTACAAAACAAACCAATTCTACATCGACCTAAATGCATTATATATACAGGGTGTTCCAAAAAAGGTACGGCCAAACGTTCTGGAAACATTCCTCACACACAAAGAAAGAAACTATGTTACGTGGACATGTGTCCGGAAACGCTTACTTTCCATGTTAGAGCTCATTTTATTACTTCTCTTCGAATCACATTACTCATGGAATGGAAACACACAGCAACAGAACGTACCAGCGTGACTTCAAACACTTTGTTACAGGAAATGTTGAAAATATCCTCCCTTAGCGAAGATACATGCATCCACCCTCCGTCGTATGGAATCCCTGATGCGCTGATGCAGCCCTGGAGAATGGCGTATTGTATCACAGCCGTCCACAATACGAGCACGAAGAGTCTCTACATTTGGTACCGGGGTTGCGTAGACAAGAGCTTTCAAATGCCCCCATAAATGAAAGTCAAGAGGGTTGAGGTCAGGAGAGCGTGGAGGCCATGGAATTGGTCCGCCTCTACCAAACCATCGGTCACCGAATCTGTTGTTGAGAAGCGTACGAACACTTCGACTGAAATGTGTAGGAACTCCATCGTGCATGAACCACATGTTGTGTCGTACTTGTAAAGGCACATGTTCTAGCAGCACAGGTAGAGTATCCCGTATGAAATCATGATAACGTGCTCCATTGAGCGTAGGTGGAAGAACATGGGGCCCAATCAAGACATCACCAACAATGCCTGCCCAAACGTTCATAGAAAATCTGTGTTGATGACGTGATTGCACAATTGCGTGCGGATGCACACATGTTGATTGTGAATATTTACAATTTGATCACGTTGGAATGAAGCCTCATCCGTAAAGAGAACATTTCCACTGAAATGAGGATTGACACATTGTTGGATGAACCATTCGCAGAAGTGTACCCGTGGAGGCCAATCAGCTGCTGATAGTGCTTGAACACGCTGTACATGGTGCGGAAACAACTGGTTCTCCCGTAGCACTCTCCATACAGTGTCGTGGTCAACGTTATCTTGTACAGCAGCAACTACTCTGACGCTGACATTAGGGTTTTCGTCAACTGCACGAAGAATTGCCTCGTCCATTGCAGGTGCCCTCGTCGTTCTAGGTCTTCCCCAGTCGCTGGAATATTCCGTGCTCCCTAAAACGCCGATCAATTGCTTCGAACGTTTTCCTGTCGGGACACCTTCGTTCTGGAAATCTGTCTCGATACAAACGTACCGCGCCACGGCTATTGCCCCGTGCTAATCCATACATCAAATGGGCATCTGCCAACTCCGCATTTGTAAACATTGCACTGACTGCAAAACCACGTTCGTGATGAACACTAACCTGTTGATGCTACGTACTGATGTGTTTGATGCTAGTACTGTAGAGCAATGAGTCGCATGTCAACACAAGCACCCAAGTCAACATTATCTTCCTTCAATTGGGCCAACTGGCGGTGAACCGAGGAAGTACAGTACATACTGACGAAACTAAAATGAGCTCTAACATGGAAATTAAGCGTTTCCGGACACATGTCTACATAACATCTTTTCTTTATTTGTGTGTGAGGAATGTTTCCTGAAAGTTTGGCCGTACCTTTTTGTAAATATTGTAAAACAATTACAATATGTAAAGACACAGAAATGTCAAGTCTTCAGGTAACAAAATAAGGTAAATTTTATTATACAATAGATGGAAATAGGAGGATATGCATTTCCGGCGTTACAAGGCAATTCGGCAGCTACAACTGGGTGCGATCTAATATCGTAAAGAGACGTAGGGTGTGTACTAGAACGCGTGAGAGTGGCGAAGCGGAAGGCAGCGGCGATGCGGCAGCGGGTGCAGGCCGGTCCTCTAAACCCTGCAGGCGGCAGATTGAGGCCGTTGCGCCCCCGGGGGCCACCTGGTCCGTGTCCGCAACCGGCAATCCAATAAGGAGTCCGGGTCCTGACGTGCGTGAGCCCCGCTGCCCTCGCCGCACCTCGCCCCGTGCCTTCTGTCTCACGTCGCGGGACCCGTAACCGAGGAAGCCCGGTTCCCTTTGGCTCCCCGAATTCACTCTCGGCTCTACGTGCGCCTGTAGGCGCTTGATGCTGTTCCAGATTCGTTGTCTACGGATACTCCGACAAAGCCTAGCTGAATCGCCTTTATATTCCAACCAGTTTATACGTTGAAGGTAACTCTACATTGCAATTATGTAGTGTGGGACTGCGGCTGGTGGATGGACTGTAAAAAAAATATTCAAACATCGTCTCGAATGAAAAACAGCCAACATTGCACTAATTATGTTTATTCTAAACATTGACCATAGTTTCTGCTACAGCCTTCTTTAGAAGTCATGTTGTTGTTGTTGTTGTGGTCTTTAGTCCTGAGACTGGTTTGATGCAACTCTCCATGCTGCCCTATCTTGTTCAAGCTTCTTCATCTCCCAGTTCCTACTGCAGCCTACATCCTTCTGAGTCTGCTTAGTGTATTCATCTCTAGGTCTCCCTCTACGATTTTTACCCTCCACGCTGCCCTCCAATGCTAAATTTGTGATCCCTTGATGCCTCAGAATATGCCCTACCAACCGCTCCCTTCTTCTAGTCAAGTTGTGCCACAAAGTCCTCTTCTCCCCAATTCTATTCAATACCTCCTCATTAGTTATGTGATTAACCCATCTAATCTTCAGCATTCTTCTGTAGCACCACATTTCGAAAGCTTCTATTCTCTTCTTGTCCAAACTATTTATCGTCCATGTTTCACTTCCATACATGGCTACACTCTATACAAATACTTTCAGAAACAACTTCCTAACAGTTAAATCTATATTCGATGTTAACAAATTTCTCTTCTTCAGAAATGCTTTCCTTGCCATTGCCAGTCTACATTTTATATCTTCTCTACTTCGGCCATCATCAGTTATTTTGCTTCCCAAATAGCAAAACTCCTTTACTACTTTAAGTGTCTCATTTTGGCCGGCCGGAGTGGCCGAGCGGTTCTAGGCGCTACAGTCTGGAACCGCTCGACCGCTATGGTCGTAGGTTCGAATCCTGCCTCGGGCGTGGATGTGTGTGTTGTCCTTAGGTTAGTTAGGTTTAAGTAGTTCTAAGTTCTAGGGGACTGATGACCTCAGCAGTTAAGTCCCGTAGTGCTCAGAGCCATTTTTTGTCTCATTTCCTAATCTAATTCCGGCAGCATCACCCGATTTAATTCGACTACATTCCAGTGCCCTCATTTTGCTTTTGTTGATGTTCATCTTATATCCTCCTTTCACGACACTGTGCATTCCGTTCAACTGGTCTTCCAAGTCCTCTGCTGTCTCTGACAGAATTACAATGTCATCGGCGAACCTTAAAGTTTTTATTTCTTCTCCATGGATTTTAATACCTACTCCGAATTTTTCTTTTGTTTCCTTTACTGCTTGCTCAATATACAGATTGAATAACATCGGGGATAGGTTACAACCATGTCTCACTCCCTTCCCAACCACTGCTTTCCTTTCATGCCCCTCGACTCTTATAACTGCCATCTGGTTTCTGTACCAATTGTAAATAGCCTTTCGCTCCCTGTATATTATCCCTGCCGCCTTTAGAATTTGAAAGAGCGTATTCCAGTCAACATTGTCAAAAGCTTTCTCCAAGTCTACAAATGCTTCAGAAGTCATAATTTTTTAAAAATGAAAAATATATTAGCCCAGCGGATGCGTCAAGATCAATAAAATAAAATAATTTCCACAGACATAAGCCTATTTCGATCATAAATAAAACTACGTATGGCACCGGATGTCCTCCGTCACTACATATTTTATATAACAGTGGTAGTGGCGGAGGACAACAAAAATTTCAACACATCTCGAAAAGATGTAATAAGATGCCATACATCTCTACACTGATCAACCGGAGCATTATGGCCACCGACCTGCTTATGATATATACCCGTCCAGGCTATAGCAGCACCACCTGGCGAGGCACTGACTACTGGTCAGACACATGCACTGTGCATGTTGTATCAACGGTCATGCTATTTGTGAGTAGAATAGGGAAGCCGCGCGATCACTCTCAGGAGCTTTTCCGAAACTGCACGACTTGTCGGGTGCTCCAGGAGTTCTCTGCAGGATGTCCTTAACACGTGGTGAAACCATCGTCGTGAGGTTGGTCGGCCACCACTCATTACAGATGTCAGACGTCGTAGGCTGGGCACGCTGGTAAAACACGACAGGTGGCGAACTGTGGTGGAACTACACTACTGGCCATTTAAATTGCTACACCAAGAAGAAATGCAGATGATAAACGGGTATTCATTGGACAAATATTTTATACTAGAACTGACATGTGATTACATCTTCACGCAATTTGGGTGCATAGATCCTGAGAAATCAGTACCCAGAACAACTACGTCTGGCCGTAATAACGGCCTTGATACACCTGGGCATTGTGTCAAACAGAGCTTGGATGGCGCTTACAGGTACAGCTGCCCAGGCAGCTTCAACACGGTACCACAGTTCATCAAGAGTAGTGACTGGCGTATTGTGACGAGCCAGTTGCTCGGCCACCATTGACCAGACGTTTTCAATTGGTGAGAGATCTGCAGAATGTGCTGGCCAGGGCAGCAGTCGAACATTTTCTGTATCCATAATGGCCCTACAGGACCTGCGACATGCGGTCGTGCATTATCCTGCTGAAATGTAGGGTTTCGCAGGGATCGAATGAAGGGTAGAGCCACGGGTCGTAACACATTTGAAATGTAACGTCCGTTGTTCAAAGTGCCGTCAGTGCGAACAAGAGGTGACCGAGACTTGTAACCTATGGCACCCCATACCATCACGCCGGATGATAAGCCAGTATGGCGATGAGGAATGCACGCTTCCAATGTGCGTTAATCGCGATGTCGCCAAACACGAATGCAACCATCATGATGCTGTAAACAGAACCTGGATTCATCCGAAAAAATGACGTTTTGCCATTCGTGCACCCAGCTTCGTCGTTGAGTACACCATCGCAGGCGGTCCTGTCTGCGATGCAGCGTCAAGGGTAACCGCAGCCACGGTCTCCGCACTGATAGTCCATGCTGCTGCAAACGCCGTCGAACTGTTCGTGGAGATGGTTGTTGTCTTGCAAACGTCCCCATCTGTTGACTCAGGGATCGAGACGTGACTGTACCATCCGTTACAGCCATGCTGATAAGAAGCCTGTCATCTCGACTGCTAGTGATACGAGGCCATTGGGATCCAGCACGGCGTTCCGTATTACCCTCCTGAACCCACCGATTCCATATTCTGCTAACAGTCATTGGATCTCGACCAACGCGATCAGCAATGTCGCGATACGATAAACCGCAATCACGATAGGCTACAATCCGACCTTTATCAAAGTCGGAAACGTGATGGTACGCATTTCTCCTCCTTACACGAGGCATCACAATAACGTTACACCAGGCAACGCCGGTCAACTGCTGTTTGTGTATGAGATATCCGTTCGCAAACTTTCCTCATGTCAGCACGTTGTAGGTGTCGCCACCGGCGCAAACTTGTGTGAATGCTCTGAAAAGCTAATCATTTGCATATCACAGCATGTTCTTCCTGTCGGTTAAATTTCGAGTCTGTAGCACGTCATCTTCGTGGTGTAACAATTTTATTGGTCTATAGTGTATCTTTAATGCTGGGCAGAGTACAAGTGTGTCTGAACGCAGAGTGCACCGAACACTCTGAGCGATGAGTCTCCGCAGCCGACGACCCATGCTTGTGCCAATGCTAATACCATGACATCGGCCGCTGAAATGGGCACTGGAAGCTGGCGCTGTGACAGGGCGTTGCTTGGTCTGATGAGTCCGAATACCTTCTTCATCATATCTATGGGAGGACGCGAATCCATCTTCTGCCCTGGGTACAGCTACTTGACACCTATACTGCGGGACGCAGACAAGTTGGCGGTGGCTCCATTATCCATTGGGGGACATTCACGTAGGCATCCATTGGTGCAGTGGAGCTCCTGCAAGGGCACCATGAGGCCTAAAAGCATCGTGCGTTGGTTGCAGACAACGTACACTCCTTCATGACGATCATGTTTCACAATGTGACATTTTTCAACAAGGTAAGTTCCAATTGATGTGCTGTCCTCATAAGTCGCCAGATCTGAACCCGATAGAACACATCTTTCACGTAACTGAACGTGGCTTCAGAGCTCATCGGCCCCCTCACGGGAATTTACGGGCATTAGGTGACTTACGTGTGCAGACGTGGTGGCAACTCTCTCGAGCGGTATACAAAGGCCTCTCTACTTCCATGTCATCATGCGTCGTCGCTGTTATCTGTCGACCAAGATTAGCTCCAATGCTGATGATTTAGCTAAATACAAGGAATACTGTAAAACATAAAAAAAAGTAATTCAGACATCTAAACAAATGCACTGGGAGAAGAAGATAGCAATGTCAGGGAACAAAATACAAACAATATGGGATATAGTGAAAGAGGAGACTGGCAGAACCAGAAAGGAACAGGAGCAAATAGCATTAAGGGTAGATGACACATTAGTATCCGATGGGCATAGTGTGGTAAATCTATTTAACAAGTGTGGTGTCACCGCCAGACACCACACTTGCTAGGTGGTAGCCTTTAAATCGGCCGCGGTCCGGTAGTATACGTCGGACCCGCGTGTCGTCACTGTCAGTGACTGCAGACCGAGCGCCGCCACACGGCAGGTCTAGAGAGACTTCCTAGCACTCGCCCCAGTTGTACAGCCGACTTTGCTAACGATGCTACAATGACAAATACGCTCTCATTTGCCGAGACGATAGTTAGCATAGCCTTCAGCTACGTCATTTGCTACGACCTAGCAAGGCGCCATTACCAGTTTATATTGAGATTATTATTGATGTATCAACAAGAGCGATGTTCTCCAATTATGGATTAAAGTTAAGTAATACATCAACTACGTACTTTATTTGCTACTATTAATTCCCTTAACTGTTCCAGACCTCACGCCAGTCTGCGTGAGCTTAAACGCGTGCCTTTCGGCTACCCGTCACTGTGGATTGGCTGTCTTGCCAGTCCACTACAACAAGTACTTTATATCCGTTACTGGTAGAATGGGATTGCCAGGATCAGTAAATAATGCCCTTGAATATCTGAAACTAGCCTTTACAAATAGCTCCAGGTACATGAATATGTCACTCACTTCACCAAAAGAAATAACTTTCATAATAAAATCTTTAAAAACAAAGCATTCTAATGGTTACGATGAAATATCAACAAAGTTAATTAAGGCATGTTCTTGTGAGTTTAGTACAATTCTAAGTTACTTGTGCAACCAGTCAATTATAACTGGGACATTTCCTGACTGGCTAAAATATGGAGATGTTAAGCCCCTATTCAAGAAAGGGGATAAAGAGATACCGTCAAACTACAGACCGATTTCACTTTTGCCACCATTCTGAAAATTTTTAGAAAAAGTAATGTACAGGCAGATTTTCAACCATCTGACCACAAGTAACATATTATCAAAAACACAGTTTTGATTTCTGAAGGGTTCTGATATCGAGAAGGCTATTTATACCTACACTGAAAATGAACTTAATTCATTAAATAACAAATTACAAGTAGCAGGTTTTTCTGTGATTTGTCAAAGGCATTTGATTGTGTGAAGCACAACAGCTTTTTATATAAATTAGAATTGTATAGTGTCATGGGCAGTGTTGCAAAATGGTTCAAGTCACACCTCGCTAACAGGAAACAAAGGGTGCCAGTGCAACGGACTAGTGAATTAAGTCATCAGTCATCAGAATGGGAAGAAATTACATGTGGTGTCCCACAAGGATCTGTCTTATGGCCATTTCTTTTTCTTGTGTACATTTATTATCTCTCATCAGTTACACTGCCAGAAGCAGAGTTCGTTTTGTTTGCAGATGACACAAGTATCGCAATAAATAGTATGTCGAGTGTAGTTCTAGAAAGATCTGCTAATGATATTTTCATGGATATTAATAAATGGTTTAAAGCGAACTCACTGACATTAAACTTCGAAAAGACTCACTATATGCAATTCAGAACCTGTAAGAGGTTTCCACCCAGCATATGCATAAAGTATGAAGAAGAGCAGATAGAAGAAGTTGACAGTCTTAAATTCCTGGGATTACAACTTGATAATAAATTCAGTTGGGAGGAGCACACCACAGAACTGCAGAAACGCCTTAACAAATCTATATTTGCAATTCGAGTGTTAGCAGACATAGGCGACATAAAAATGAAAAAGATTGCATACTTTGCCTACTTTCATTCCATAATGTCATATGGTATAATATTTTGGGGAAACTCTTCAAGTCAAACAAAAGTTTTCAGATTCCAAAAGGGTTTAATACGTATTATTTCTGGAGTAAATTCGCAGACGTCCTGTAGACACCTCTTCAAAGAACTGGGTGTACTAACTACTGCCTCTCAGTATATTTACTCCTTAATGAAATTTGTCCTAAATAATATATCTCTTTTTCCAACAAACAGCTCAGTTCATACATACAATACCAGGAACAAAAATGATCTGCACAAGGACTTAAAAGCATTTACTTTGGTTCAAAATGGGGTCCACTACTCAGGTACACTCATTTTCAATAATTTGCCAGCAAACATAAAAAATTTAGTTACAAATAAAGATCAGTTTAAAAGGAGCCTGAAAGACTTACTAGTGGCCAACTCCTTCTACTCCATTGACGAATTTTTTAATATAAACAAATGATGTATTGTATATACTCATACTATTAGTATTGTTATTTCAGCTTAAAAATGATGTATTTTATATACTCATACTATTAGTATTGTTACTTTAGCTTAAAAAAAATTACATGTTCCACATCCACGAAGACCTCCTCAGCACGGATCTATGGAACGAAAAAATAATGTAATCTAATATAATCTAATCTAATCCATGCCAAAGGTAGACGTACCAGCTATTAGAAAGGTTGTCATAATGTTCTGGCTGATCAGTGTATATGTAAAAGATAATGCCCCAACTGACTGACTTACTGACTGGCGCATTATGGGCAAGCCAAAAACGCTAATAAGGAACTTTAAGTATGCAGAAGCTGCTGGTCTTATGCTGTAGGCTACGTTTAAGAAAGGATTTTTCGAAATTCCATCCCTAAGGGGCTGAAGCAAGGGTTGCAACGTTTTTCAAAAAATATCAATGTTAAGTGAATTTTGATAGCAGGCCTACAAAAATCGGTATTTATTTTCTCGGTCAGAAATAAAGAAATACATATTTCGGCATTTTTTGAAAGTTAATCCCTATGGGGATAAATTAGTGAGTAAAACATTTTTCGAAAATACATCGCTATTAAGGAACTACTAAAGTATTTTTAAAGTTAGACCTATGAAAACTGGTGTTTGCTTCCTCGGTTTGAAACAAAAAAATACGTGTTTAAGTGTTTTATGAAATATTTCATTACGAAAGCACGAAAATTAAAATTTGACTTCTCGGTTAGAACTAACAAATCGTGTTTCACCTTGTTTTGAAACTGAAATCCTACGGGCGTGAAATGAGGACTGAAAGTGTTTATGGAAATATTTCGTTATGCAAGTATTTTTGAAGATAAACTTATCAAAATGTGTGTTTGGTTTCTCTCTTAGAAATAAAAAAGACACACAGTTCTCTGTGTTTGGATACTCAACCCCTGAGAGAGTGAAACAGTTGGGGAGAGCGATGCAGTTACGAAAATATTTCGTGGCGAAGGCATTTTAAAGCTACACTAAATGACCGAAAGTATCCGAACACCTGGATGAAATTGACTTGCAAGTTCGTGGCACCCTCCATCGGTAGTGCTGGAATTCAGTATGGTGTTGGCCCACCCTTAGTCTTGATGATAGCTTCCACTCTCGCAGGTATAGTTCAATCAGGTGCTGGAAGGTTTCTTGGGGAATGGCAGTCCATCTGCTGCACTGAGGAGAGGTATCCATGCCGGTCGATGACGTCTGGCACGGAGTCGGCGTTCTAAAGCATCCAAAAGGTGTTCTGTAAGATTCAGGTCAGGACTCTGTGGAGGCCAGTCCATTTCAGGGATGTTATTGTCATGTAACCACTCCGCCACAGGTCGTGCATTACAAACAGGTGCTCGATCGTGTTGAAAGATGCAGTCGCCATCCCGGAATTGCTCTTCAACAGTGGAAAGTGTATGCCTGCGCTGTGACAGTGCCATGCAAAACAACAAGGGGTAGCGGTTGCCGTGCGGTTCTAGGCGCTGCAGTCCGGAACCGCGGGACTGCTACGGTCGCAGGTTCGAATCCTGCCTCTGGCTTGGATGTGTGTGATGTCCTTAGGTTAGTTAGGTTTAAGTACTTCTAAGTTCTAGGGGACTGATGACCACAGATGTTAAGTCCCATAGTGCTCAGAGCCATTTGAACCAACAAGGGGTAGCAAGTGCCCTCCATGAAAAACGCGACCATACCATAACAGCACGGCCGCCGAATTTTGCTATTGGGACTACACACTCTGGCAGATGACGTTCACTGGGCATCCGAAATACGCACACCCTGCCATCGGATCGCCATATTGTGTACGGTTATTCGCCACTCCACATAATGTTTTTCCACTGTTCAATCGTTCATAGTTTACGCTCCTTACACCAAGTGAGGTGTCGTTTCGCATTTACCTGCGTGATGTGTGGCTTATGAGCAGCCGCTCGACCATGAAATCCAAGTTTTCTAACCACCCGCCTATCTTTCATAGTACTTGCAGTGGATCCTGCTGCAGTTTGGAATTCCTATGTGTTGGTCTAGAAAGATGTCTGCCCATTACACATTACGACCCTCTTCAACTGTCGGCGGTCTGTATCAGGCAACAGACGAGGTCGAACTGTACGCTTACGTGTTCCTTCACGTCGCCACTTCACTATCACATCGGAAACAGTGGACCTAGGGACGTTAAGGAGTATGGAAATCTCGCGTACAGACGTATGACACAAGTGAAACCCAACTACCTGACCACATTCGAAGTCCGTGAGTTCCACGGAGCGCCCCATTCTGCTCTCACACGATGTCTAATGACTACTGAGGTCGCTGATATGGAGTACCTGGCAGTAGGTGGCAGTACAATGCACCTAATATGAAAAACGTATGTTGTGGGGGAGAGGGGTGTGTCCGTATACTTTTG